>NW_026652281.1:89018975-89701161 GCF_009828535.3 Hylobates moloch
CCAGCCTGGGTGACAGAGAGAGATTCTGTCTCAAAAAAAAAAACAAAAACAAAAAACCTGAGACTGAATAATTTGTAAAAAGAGGTTTAGGGCAGGGTATGGTGGCTCACACCTGTAATCCCAGCACTTTGGGAGGCCTAGACAGGTGGATCACCTGAGGTCAGGAGTTTGAGATCAGCATGACTAACATGGTGAAACCCTGTCTGTACTAAAAAAAAAAATACAAAAAAAAAAAATCAGTCAGCATGGTGGCAGGCACCTGTAATCCCAGCTACTTGGGAGGCTGAGGCAGGAGAATCGCTTGAACCCAGGAGGTGGAGGTTGCAGTGAGCTGAGATCATGCCATTGCACTCCAGCCTGGGCAACAGAGCAAGACTCTGTCTCAGAAAAAAAAAAAAAAAAGAGGTTTAATTGGCTCACAGTTCTGCAGGCTGTACGAGTGCCAGAGGCGTTACAACAAGAGCAATTCCATCTTGAATAGGGGTTGGGTAAAATAAGGCTGAAACCTATGGGGCTGCATTCCCAGGAGGTGAGGCATTCTAAGTCACAGGATGAGATAGGTCAGCAGAAGATATAGGTCACAAAGACCTTGCTGATAAAATATGTTGCAGTAAAGAAGCCAGTCAAAACCCAACAAAACCAAGATGGCTATGAAAATAAACTTTGGTCGTCCTCACTGCTCATTATATGCTAATTATAATGTATTAGCATGCTAAAGACACTCCCACCAGTGCCATGACAGTTTACAAATGCCACAGCAATGTCAGGAAGTTACCCTATATGGTCTAAAAAGGGGAGGAACCCTCAGTTCTGGGGATTGCCCACCCTTTTTCCAGAAAACTCATGAATAATCCACCCTTTGTTTAGCATATAATCTGGAAGTAACAATAAGTATAAGTAGCTAAACAGCCCATGCTGTTGTTCTGCCTGTGGAGAAGCCATTCTTTTCTTTTATTCCTTTACTTTCTTTTTATCTTTTTTTTGTGGGGGACAGAGTCCCGCGCTGTCACCCAAGCTGGAGTGCAGTGGCCCCATCTCGGCTCACTGCAACCTCCACCTCCCAGGTTCAAGTGATTCTCCTGCCTCAGCCACCAGAGTAGCTGCGAGTACAGGCACCCGCTACCACACCTGGCTAATTTTTGTATTTTTAGTAGAGGTGGGGTTTCACCATGTTGGCCAGGCTGGTCTCAGACTCCTGACCTCAGGTAATCTGCCCGCCTCAGCCTCCCAAAGTGCTGGGATTATAGGCGTCAGCTACAGTGCCCGGCCTATTCCTTTACCTTCTTAATAAACCTGCTTTCACTTTACTCCATGGACTCTCCCCAAATTCTTTCTTGTGAGAGATCCTAACAATGGGTTATTTTAGGTAATTTGACTTAGACTGTGAAGTTTAAATTGTATGTCTAAAGGGATCGGAATCCCTTTCCTGTAACACAAGCATGGCGGTGTCTGCTAGGATTCTGGGGAGGCCTCGGGGAACTTTCAAGCATGGCAGAGGCGAAGTACAAGCAGGCACATCACATTGCAAGAACAGGAGCAAGAGAGAGGGTGTGAGGAGCCATATGCTTTTAATTGAACAGATCTCATGACAACACATTCACCATCTGCAGGACAGCACCAAGCCATGAGGGCTCCGACCCAATCAGACCTCACCTCTCGCTGGCTCCCACCCCTGACATTGGGGATTACATTAGACATGAGATTTGGGTGGGGACAAATATTCAGCTTTGTCAATGTCTAAAACCTCAGTGCTACAAAGCAGTTGAGGGTAGATAATACCATACTATAATACTACACCACTCCAACATCCTTGTAGGCACCATAAGGCAATAAATGTTTTTTGTTTTTGTGTTTGTTTGAGATGGAGTCTTGCCCTGTCACCAGGCTGGAATGCAGTGGCGCGATCTTGGCTCACTGTAACCTCCGCCTTCTGGGTTCAAGCGATTCTCATGCCTCAGCCTCCTGAGTAGCTCGGACTACAGGCATGGGCCACCATGCCCAGCTAATTTTTGTATTTTTGGTAGAGACAGGGTTTCACCATGTTGGCCAGGATGGTCTCTAACTTGACCTCATGATCTGCCCGCCTCAGCCTCCCAAAGTGCTAGGATTACAGGCATGAGCCACCTCACCTGGCCATAATTGTTTTGTTTGTTTGTTTGAGACAGAGTCTCGCTCTGTCTCCCAGGTTGGAGTGCAGTGACACAATCTTGGCTCACTGCAACCTCCGCCTCCTAGGTTCAAGCGATTCTCGTTTCTCAGCCTGCAGAGTAGCTGGGATTACAGGCATGCGCCACCACACCCAGCTAATTTTTGTATTTTTAGTAGAGATGGGGTTTCGCCATGTTAGCCAGGCTGGTCTTGAACTCCTGACCTCAAGTGATCCACCTGCCTTCACCTCCCAAAGTGTTGGATTATAGGTGTGAACCACTGCACCCAGCCACAATAATTGTTTATAATGACACCAAGGGCTAAGAGGGCAGTATTTATTTATTTATTTATTTATTTATTTATTTTTTATTCCCAATTGCCTGCGTTTCCCTGTGTATGAAATTAGCAGGCGCTGGCTTGATCAGAGTGCGGGGCCTGTGGAGCCTGCACCCACCAGGAACCCGTGCCGGCCTGCCAGCGCCACACGCAGCCCTGGCTCCCGCCCACACCTCTCCCTCCACAACTCCCGGGTCCAGAGGGAGCCGGCTCCAGCCTCAGCCAGCCCGAGAGGGGCCCCCACAGGGCAGCGACAGGCTGAAGGGCTCCTCCAGTGCGGCCAGAGAGGACGTCGAGGCAGAGGAGGCACCCAGAGCGAGCGAGGGCTGCTAGCATGTTGTCACCTCTCGTTATGATAGTAGAAGTCTGGATCCGTGACCTTGGGAAAAGCTGTTCACATCAAGGATGCCATTTTCCTTTGGGGAGAAATTTTCCTAGTTAGTTTTACCTTAAGGATTCCAATGGGTGTATACTTCTAAGAGTGTGGAGGGACTTCTCTCAGTTGTAAGATTATGAACCCAGGGTTCAAGGTGTCAAAATTTTGTTGCAATGTGGGTGGCAAGGACAGCCTTTCTCTGATGTCCTCAGAAGATACAATCTTCAAGTTCTAGATTGTGAAGGAGTTGATTGTCCTCAGTGAAACATGAAAAATCTTTCTTTACCTGATTAAAATATACTGTGGCATAATAATTTTTATAACCTAAAACATGCATTAAAAATGACAGTTGAATGAAATTCCTTAATAAATGTTTAAGTGACCCATCAGGTAGCTAAATGTACCTGAAGGTTTTATTGTCTTCCCAGGAATAAGGAACCAAACATTGGTTTTAAACTATTTTTGCATTTTATAATTTTGCATATATATTTAACTGGGATTATTTTATTTTTTCCACACGAGTCATGGAATGCATAACCCTCAATAACAAACGCTTTAAGGACTCAGGAAGGACAAGGCAGCCGCTCTGGTTCTCCATGAATCCATGCTTAACATTCAACTTATGTCCTCTTGAATACCAGTTGTTTCCCCAAATTAGGTGCATAGCACTGATAACTAATGGGTTATTATAGGTAATTTGACTTAGACTGTGAAGTTTAAATTGTATGTCTAAACAATTTCAATATCAGCTGTTAACATGAAAATCTGGCAAAGTATTTTCTTGGTATTTAATTAATTTTTTGTTCTATTTAGGTTAGCAGTTTTATACAAGGAAATTTGGTTATTTCTGTGGTGTGCAATAACTTTACATAATAACAATAATTATAATTGATAACATTCTTAGACATATTAGAATTTTAGAAATTTTGTACAATTTTGGAACATATATTAATATCATTTACTAAAATATAACCTGAAGATTAAACATTATTTTTATTTTGACAAAGCTTCCCATGTAACCTAACATGTCAAATCTGTTTACCTCTCTTTTGGATGCTTCAGGGGCCTTCTGTAGCATTCCAAAGTTAAAGGGTAGAAAAGACCATTTTGAAGCTGAAACTTGATTTTGGGAAGCATATTAAGTATGATAAAGGTTTAAAACACTTGCTATTATGAACAAGAATTCCAGGTCACCATAAGTCATTCATTTAGCCAAACTAACGACTCAAAAATTTTTAAAAGGCAAAATCTTTTACTCATTAATAAAGGGAAGGATTAGTTTTGCAAACAATCTGTCCTTTGTCTTTCCCTTCTTCTTTTTTTTTTTTTTTGGTAGACCATTTAAAAGGCAAAAAAAATTGATTATCTTTTAATATTACATTAAAATCTTGTTCAAGAGAGAAAGACAAATTTCACATTTCATTAGTGGACTATTAATGTCAACCCCAATTTTTAGTAAAATTGTATGGACAAATCTATCCAATCTTAATCAGTTTGACCATAAGGCAAGATTTTCATAAACCTTTTATAACTCTTTACAAAGTTTTATTAAAGAGCAGATTAGTGCTTTAAGAAAACCTTGCTGTACTTTTATTTGGATGTTCAATTTATGGAAAAATCAAATAATACCATTTTAAATTTAAATTTAGTCAATATTTTCACACATAGAATTTCTTTCTTTTCTTTTCTTTTTCTTTTTTTTGGAGACAGAGTTTCACTCTTGTCACCCAGGCTGGAGTACAGTGGTGCGATCTCAGCTCAGCAACCTCTGCCTCCTGGGTCCAAGTGATTCTCCTGCCTCAGCCTCCTGAGTAGTTGGGACAACAGGTGTGCACCACCATGCCTAGCTAATTTTTGTATTTTTAGTAGAGACGGGGTTTCACCATGTTGGCCAGGCTGTTTGTAAACTCCTGACCTCAAGTGATATGCCTGCCTTGGCCTCCCAAAGTGCTGGGATTACAGGCATGAGCCACCACACTCAGCCAGAATTTCCTTTACAAGGTTAATTTTTACAAACCTTCCACAACTTGTTTAAGCCTATAGCTTTATTTTATTTAGAGCAATCCTTTAACCCTCTAAACTAGGAAAAAATTTACATTCCCATGCCTTTTAATAATCTCTTATGAAAAACATTTTATTCTATTCACACACCTTGCATGTAAACCTATTTTTTTTTCTTTTTTTGAGACAGGGTCTCACTCTTTCACCCAGGCTGGAGTGCAGTGGTGCGATCTTGGCTCACTGCAACCTCCACCTCCTGGGTTCAAGTGATCCTCCTGCCTCAGCCTCCAGAGTGGCTGGGATTACAGGAGCCCATCACCACACCGGCTAATTTTTGTATTTTTAGTAGAGAAGGGATTTCACCACGTTGGCCAGGCTGGTCTTGAACTCCTGACCTCAAGTGATCCACCCACCTCAGCCTCCCAAAATGCTTGGATTACAGATGTGAGCCACTGCACCTGGCCAGCCTATACCTTTAGTAGTCTTAATTACATGTTATCATGGTAATTCTTAGCAACTTTTACTTTTGGTGCATAAATTTTTCTTCTATGAATCCTTTCATGACTTATACAGAACATCTATGACATGTTTGGACTTTCTGACTTGTCCTAAATATCCTTCTTTTTAAACAACCAGTCATTTTACTTTAGGACAAGAATTTACCATACCAGATCCTTTCTTGTATAAAATTTATTTTCTTTATAACCTTCTTTACATAGTTGGGGGGTATGGCTAATTTCATATATCCCCAGGCCTTATTTAGAATTTAATATCTCCAAAATAAATTGAATGATTTTTTAAAGTTAAAGCAGTTTATGACCTTAAAGCATTTAGCACACCTAATATCTGATCTGTATAATTTAGACTAATGTCCTTATTTTATTAATAATCTTTAAAGCTATTTTTATTTCCTAAAGATTACTAAAGTTACATGAACTAAAAGGCATTAACATTTTTATTTTTCTTTTAAAACATTTAAGTGCTTATTTTTGCTTAAGCCAATTAATTAGCTTTTATATAAACATTGCACACACAACACATAAATAACTACACAGACAGACAGAAGAAGATTGCTACAGTAGTTGTAAGATTTTTATTTGCCAGTTTTTAAGTTTTTTAATTGGTTATTGGCTTTAGGGTGGAGTCCTTGGAAGAACAGAGCCCAGAAAAGGTCTCTAGTGCCTCCTGTTTTTCCCAAGTTGTCCCAAGCTGTTAGATCTTGAATATCTACTTTTAATTAAGCTGACTTTTAACCATAGCACTATTTAATAAAGTTGTTTTAAAATTTCTTATTACCTGACTTTAGCCAGACAAAATGGCCAATATTTCCAGCTTTTAAACTTTACCAAAAGTAACCTCATAGGTGCTCTGAGTAAGGAAAAATCAAGACAGTTTATGGAGGGGAAGAGACTAAAAAATGGCAAAGGTCACCCAAATATGAATCAGAAAGGCTTATCCCATAAGCTAGGGATTGAACCGGGCCACTAATGTGAAAAGAGCCCTCCTGGGGGTCCCTAGAAACTCTACTTCAGATCCCACTTCTGGCACCATCCAATGAAAGAAAAACTTCAGCCAAATTAAATTTAAAGGAGTTTAATTCAGCAGTGAATGCTTCATGAATCAGGCAGCCCCCGGAATCACAGCAGATTCAGAGACTCCAGTGAAGCCACATGGGGGAAGAAGATTTATAGGTAAAAAAAGGAAAATGATGCACGGAAATGGGAAGTGAGGTACAGAACAGCTGGATTGGTTACAGCTCGGCATTTGCCTTATTTAAATACAGTTTGGGCCGGGCGTGATGGCTCATGCCTGTAATCCCAGCACTTTGGGAGGCTGAGGCGGGTGGATCATGAGGACAGGAGATAGAGACCATCCTGGCTAACATGGTGAAACCCTGTCTCTAATAAAAATACAAAAAATTAGCCGGGTGTGGTGGTGGGTGCCTGTAGTCCCAGCTACTCGGAAGGCTGAGGCAGGAGAATGGCGTAAACCCAGGAGGTGGAACTTGCAGTGAGCCGAGATCGTGCCACTGCACTCACAGTTTGAACACTCAGCAGTATATGAATGATTGAAGTACAGCCACTGGGATTAGCCAAGACTCAGCTCTCAGGCACATACTCCTAAATTAGGTTTTCAGTCTTGTCTATCTATTAGTCTAGGTTACAGTTTGTCCACAACAACTCAAGTATAGAAGTACGGAGTCCTTTTCAGGCCATATTTGGTTCGCTTTAACAAACTACAGTTTATGCCGGTAGCAACCCATCTTTTAAAAAATATATCTGTGGGAGATACATAAAACAATTGCAAACACAGTTGAAGGCATAGTTTTAATAATAGTCATCTGATAACTCAATCTGAGAGAGAATAACACATACAGTTTCATGGTCACAGGGAATGAATTTAAATTTCATGTTGAGTGGGAATGCCAAAAGGTAGAGCCACTTTGAAAAAAAAAAAAAATTGGGGGCTGAGCGTGATGTCTCATGCCTGTAGTCCCAGTGCTTTGGGAGGCTGAGGTGAGCAGATCACTTGAGGTCAGGAGTTTAAGACCAGCCTAGCCAACATGGTGAAACCCCATCTCTACTAAAAATACAAAAAATTAGCCGGGTTTGGTGGCACACACCTGTAATCCCAGCTACTTGGGAGGCTGAGGCATGGGAATCACTTGAACCCAGAAGGCGGAGGTTGCAGTGACCCGAGATCATGCCACTGCACTCCAGCCTGGGTGACAAAGCGAGACTCTGTCTCAAAAAAAAGTTTGGCATTTTTTTAAAAAGTTTGACATACACTTACCATACAACATGGCAATACTACTCTGTTTTAGTCTTCTTCGCCTGCCACAATAAAATGCCATAGACTGGGTGGCTTAAAAAACAGGCATTATTTTTTCACAGATCTGGAGGTTGGAAAGTCCAAGATTAAGGTGCCAGCCTGGTTTGGTTTCTGGGGAGGCCTCTCTTCTTGCCTTCTCACTGTGCCCTCACGCGGCCCTTCCTCTGCACACATGTGGAGAAAGAATGAGTTATCACTCTCTTCTTCTTAAAAAGCCACCAATTGGCCAGGTGCAGTGGCTCACACCTGTAATCCCAGAACTTTGGGAGGCCACGGTGGGAGGATCACCTGAGGTCCAGAGTTCTAGACCAGCCTGACTAACATGGTGAAACTCTGTTTCTACTAAAAATATAAAAATTAGCCAGACGTGGTGGCACATGCCTGTAATCCCAGCTACTCGGGAAGCCGAGTATTAGAGACGGGGTTTCACAGGTTAGCCAGGATGGTTTTGATCTCCTGACCTCGTGATCTGCCCGCCTCGGCCTCCCAAAGTGTTGGGATTACAGGTGTGAGCCACTGTGCCTGGCCAGAAGAGGTTTACTATTAAGGAGCACTAGAAAACTCTTAGGGTGATGAAAATGTTCAATATGTTGATTGTGGTGGTTGTTCCATGACTATACATATTTGTCAACATTCATAAAACTTTGGGTGAATTTTACTGCATATGAACAATATCTCAATTAAGCTGACAGAAAAGATAAACAGGAGACTCGAAAAAATTAATTTGAACATACATTTTTGCTGAAGGGAAATCTGAAAGAAGTCAATAAATAACTTTGAAACCCAAAATATGTTAAAATTTTGCTGAAATAGAATGAAAATATGAATTAAAGGAGAAAAAGGAATGACATAAAATTTCTAATTATTAAATAAAAGTTTTGTTGATGTATTTTAAAATGGATAATAGCATTAAACTGTTGTGATATTTAGAGTCCATTAGATATATTTAAAGTTTAGGATCAGTTTTGTTTTAGGTTTATAGTTACAATGCTGGATATTGCATCCTTTGCACCTAATTAAACCTTTAATGAAAAATTTAGGTGTTAAAATATGCCAGGAGGTAATTCCATTAGGGAAACATCACCAAAAAGTTTGTAAACCACTTGTTTTATTAAATAAAATGTTTATGTGAGGTTTCACAATTATGCCATATATTTTAAGGTGATATATACAGTCAGCCCTCCATATCTGTAGGTTTCACAACCACAGATTCAACCAATCATGCACCAAAAAATTTGGAAAAAAATTAAATACAATTAAAATATAAAATACAAGCCAGGTGTGGTGGTTCATGCCTGTAATCCTAGCACTTTGGGAGGCTGAGGCCGGCAATCACTTTAGCTCAGGAGTACTGGGCATGGTGGTGGCTGCCTGTAGTCCCACATGCTTGGGAGGCTGAGGCAGGATAATCGCTTGAACCCAGGAGGCGAAGGTTGCAGTGAGCGGAGATTGCACCATTGCACTCCAGCCTGGGTGACAGAGTAAGACTCTGTCTCAAAAAAAAAAAAAAAAAAATACAGCATAACAACTATTTACACAGCATTTACATTGTATTAGGTATTACAAGTAATCTAGAAATGATTTAAAGTACATGGGAGGATGTGAGTAGGTTATATGCAAATACTATGCTATTTTATATGAGACTTGAGCAACCTTGGATTTTGGTATACTTAGGGTCCTGGAACCAATCCCCCACAGATACCAGGGACGTCTTTATAATGTAAAGGAAAAATTCATTTTTAGATGACTGACATATATGTTCTTAGACATTCTGTTGTGCTATCAGATCACAACATGAGTAAGAATTTTACATCCACAAAATCTGAGGCTTCACTAAGAACAAGATATATCTTGATTATAATCAGTCACTTATTCGACAAGTATTATGGAGAGTCGACTCCATGTTCGGCCCCATATTTGGCACTGAAGTTATAGCCCAGAAACAAACAGCCACTTCTCATAATCTCATAGCACTTAAAGCATAGGGAAGAAAATAGACATGAAACAGTCAAACATGTAAATAATTTATTATGGTTAAAATAAGTGTCATGAGAATATTCAATAGAAATAACAGAGAGACATTTAAGGTTGTACCTGACTGTTGGAAAAGGGTGACTGAAAAAGGGGTGGGGGAAGTGTGGGAGGGCAATTTTCAGTGAGGATGAAGGGGCAAGAGGGAGGGAACTCATGGTATGGAAGGGGTAGACTCTGTGCCAAGAGCAGCAAGGAAACCAGCTAAGTAGGGGAAGACATGGTCAGATTTGTGTATTAAGATAGCCATTCCTGCTTCTGGGAGGACAAGGAGGTAAGATAGGGGAAAGAAGTGTTGGGTAAGCATAGTCTAGGATTCTTATTTTGAAACCATCTTGCAAAAATTAGAACAGTGAGAAAATGACGACAGTGAAAGAGATCTGACCTAACCATCTCATCTTGTCTTTTAACTCCAAACTGCCTTTGTTCATTCCTGGGCATAGGCCGAGCTAACTATAAGAAGGATTTAGTTTATAGTTTAATTTGAAACAAAAATAATAACAGCTCTTTCCTGAAACAAACCCCCTCCTTGCCTGGAAATGGGACTGCTTTTGTAGAACTAACAAATTAGCCACAGATTAGAAATTACAATTTAGAGGTCTTGCAGCCAGAGGCTACAAGATTCGTAACCTCCCCAATTGCTCTTAGGGATAACATCACTATTGTAAAACCTAAGATTGGTGTTTGAGATATTTTTAGAACCTGCATTCTGATGGAGCAGCTGGCACTATACAGATGGGTAATCTGGCTCAACCAGTTCTGCAATCCCACCCAGGAACAGAAGACAGCAGAAGGAAACTGCTTAGACTCCCTGTGATTTCATCCCCAACTCCACCAGTGTTCCCACTCCCTAGACCCCTGCCCAGCAAATTATCCTTAAAAAACCCTGGTCTCCAAATTTTCAAGGAGACTGATTTGAGTCATACAACTCTGGTCTCCCATTTAGCTGGCTGTGCGTGTATTAAACTCCTTCTCTAATGCAATTCCCCTATCTTGATAAATCGGCTCTGTCTGGGCAGCAGGCCAGAAAAACTCACTGGACAGTTACAATTTCAACTCCTAGCATCTTGCTCAAAAACTAAGACAGAATCAGTTAACCTCCATGATCAAAATGGCACTTAAAATCTCTTTCTTTGAAGGCATGTTAATGTCAAACATCATTTTTTTTTGTCCCACAGATTTCAGTTGGGCAGGGCTCAGTGGGAAGGTTCATCTCTGTTGTATACAACATCAGCTGGGACAATTTGACTGAAGGCTGGAGGATCTGCTTCAGCTTCCAAACTGGCTTATTCAACACAGCTGAGGGCCAGAGGCCTTGGGTCCTATCCACGTGGTGATAACTGCAGAATTCTTGGCACATAAAGGCTCCTTCCAAACTTCTGCACTTAAGAGATGACCACATTTCGTGAGCAAAAGAAAAGAAAAGAGAGAGAGAGAGAGAGAGAGGATCAAATTTTTGCATTGCTTCTGGGAGCTTAGGGTCAATTCTCTGGAATGATCCTGGGCTCCCTGCCCCCACCCTCCCATTGAAATCATCAGGAAGAATAGGGGTTCTGTCTTCCAGTCTGTGTAGGGCACAGTAGCCTGACTTTCATAGTTGCTGGCTAGTAGACACAACTAGCCTAATGACATTAACATTGACCCACCTTTTGTAATTTTTTACTCAAGCTCTGCTCTCTCCCCCTCCTCCTTTACTATTTCTTTAAAAGGCCCAGACACATCTAAAAAAATTGGAATGAAGCTCAGCTCTTCCCCTGCTGTCTGTCAGTAGTTACTGAGTAAAATCTGTTTTTCACACTTTAACTAATGTTCGGCTTTGTTTATCTTTGACAATAGGTGACCTGGTCTTTCCCACAGTATGTTGGCTAGGTACAAAGAGTGAATGAAGAATGATTGAGAGAATGAGAGACAGATAGAGAGAGCACATGTGCCAGTCAGGTGAAAGACCTCTTGCATTTTATGACTAAGCTTCATAAGTCAAATAATAACCTCAAGGAAATTTAACTTCCCCATATCAGAGGCATCCAAACCAGAGTGACTCCATCTTGAGTGATGGCTAGGAAAAATGGGGCTGGGACTGGCTGGGCTGCATTCCCAGAAAGTTAGGTATTCCTAGCCTCTAGATGTTTATAGTTAAAAGAACACATTGATAACATTTACTAAACAGACCCAGACTTAGGAGTGTCCTGATATCCCGATATCTTGAGAACAGAAGCATTCCTAATTTTGCTTTAAAGATAATATCAATTCTTGCAAAACATAGTAATTAGGAAGATTAATCCTTTATCACAAACCCTTGTAGCAGAGCACATCTCCTCATGATCTTTTTAAATCCTATATATAAACAAGTATTGTACCTAGGGTGGATGCATTCTTCCTCCTACTTTCGGGAACGTCCTACTCTCTATGGAGTAACTGTTCACTCATCACTTTACTTTCTTAATAAACTTGCTTTTGCTTTGCACTGTGGACTCGCCCTGAATTCTTTCTTACATGAGATCCAAGAACCCTCTCTTGGGGTCTGGATCGGGACCCCTTTCAGGTAACACTCACACCTCCATCCCACCCCACCCCCATCCCAAAAGGCTTTGAAAACATTGGTATTAACAAGCAAAGGATATTTTAATAAAATACATATTTGATGGTTTATTGCCACCAATTTTGCTTACATTGCAATAATTATTTAAATTACATTAACTTTAACTAAAAATAGTAAAGATAATTTCACATCATTTGTTTAAGTTAAACGGTTTGAAGTTAAACTTTGTTAAAACAATTTTAAGTTTTCTCTTGCTTGCTAAAAGAAAAACTTTGGACAAGTTAACAGTTTAAGCAAAGAACAATTCATGAATTGGGCAGCACTTAAAACAAGAAGATATTCAGAGCGCTTCACCCTCCCTGTGAGCAGTAAGCTTTAATAGAAAAGTAAAACAATTACTTGATTGGCTACAGCTGGGCGTTTGCCTTATTTGGGTGTGAGGGCTGGGCCCGGTGGCTCATTCCTGTAATCCCAGCACTTTGGAAGGCCAAGGTGGTTGGATCATATGAGGTCAGGGGTTCAAGACCAGCCTGGCCAATGTGCTGAAACCCCTGTCTACTAAAAATACAAAAATTAGCCGGTGTGGTGGTTGGCTCCTGTAATCTCAGCCACTCTGGAGGCTGAGGCAGGAGAATTGCTTGAACCCGGGAGGCAGAGGTTGCAGTAAGCCGAGATTGCATCATTGCACTCCAGCCTGCGCAACAAGGCAAGACTCTTGTCACCAAAAAAAAAAAAAAAAAAAAAAGGAAAATCCCTAATTAGAGGTTAGTTGGCAGTTTCTCATTGGTTAAGCTTAAGTTTTGTTTTACTGTTGTCTTACTGTTTACACTGAATTCTGGTTTGCTTACATATAAGCTCCAGCCACAGAGACAGATGATATCAGGCTCATGGCCTCTTTATTTCCTTTGACATAGTAAAGTGTTGATAATGATTTTCAAAGGAAGAAATATCATTATTTTAAAATCAATATCCCCAGTGTATATACAGGTAAAATACTAAGATTTTAATACACTTATTATTTATTAATTTATTTATTTATGGAGATGGAGTTGCTCTGTCGCCCAGGCTGGAGTGCAGTGGCATGATCCCGGCTAACTGCAGCCTTTGCCTCCTGGGTTCCAGCAATTCTCCTGCCTCAGCCTCCTGAGTAGCTGAGATTACTGGCACCAGCCACCACTCCTGGCTAATTTTTTGTATTTTTAATAGAAATGGGGTTTCACCATGTTTGCCAGGCTGGTCTTAAACTCCTAAACTTAAGTGATCTGCCCGCCTTGGCCTCCCAAAGTGTAGGGATTACAGGCATGAGCCACTGTGCCTTGCCAAATTATTTATTATTATTATTATTATTTGAGACAGGGTCTCACTCTTTTGCCCAGGCTGTAGTGGCATGGTCACAGTTCACTGCAGCCTCCCCAGGCTTAGGCGTTCCTCTCACCTCAGTCTCCCAAGTAGCTAGGACTACAGGCGTGTACCACCACTCTGGGTTAATTTTTCTATTTTTTGTAGAGACAGGGTTTCACCATGTCGCCCAGGCTGGTCTCGAATTCCTGTACTCAAGCAGTCCTCCCACCTTGGCCTCCCAAAGTGCTGGGTTTACAGGTGTGATCCACAACGCCCAGCCTATATACTTAAGATACTTCTAAACCATTTGTGTTCAACTTCTGTTCTTGCCCCATAGTCACCTTGAGACTCATCACTTAGCCAACTCCAAAAGCATTGCTGATTACTGTGAATTTTACTAAGGTTTTCTTAAAAGGGTTTCATTGTCTCAAAATTGTTCCTGAAATATCCTGTTACCTGTCTACCTGATTTTCTCCTATCTTCAGGGTTCCATTTCCTGTCCTCCCACCGGTCATTATACCTTCCATAAGCCCCTGCTTTTGTCCCAGCACTTTTCCCTCTGTCAGTTTACACACCCCACCAAGCAAAACAAAAGTAGCAAAACAGTAATGCCTTCTCAATCCTCAAATTGCTCAATCCTCAGATTGCTCCTCAATCTGGAAAATGTTTTATATCAAGCCCATTTATAAATCAAGGATTGGCAATTTTAAAAATTAAAATAAAGAAAGGAGAACTGGAAATAAAATGAATTGGCCAGGCACGGTGGCTCACGCCCGTAATCCCAGAACTTTGGGGGGCCGAGGTGGGTGAATCACTTGAGGTCAGGAGTTCGAGACCAGCCTGGCTAACATGGTGAAACCCTGTCTGTACTGAAAATACAAAAATTAGCTCGGTGCCGTGGCATGCACCTGTAATCCCAGATACTCAGGAGGCTGAGGCAGGAGAATCGCTTTAACCCAGGAGGCGGAGGTTGCAGTGAGCCGAGATCGTGCCACTACACTCCAGCCTGGGCGACAGAGCCAGACTCTGTCTCAAAAAAAGAAAAAGAAAAAGAAAAAGAAAAAGTTTAATTCACGCAGAGCCAGCTGAACGGCAGACAGGAGTTTGGTTATTAAAATCAGCCTACCAGAAAATTCGGAGACTGGGGTTTTTAAAGAATGACTTGGAGGGTAGGTGGCCAGGGAGTGGCGAATGCTAATTTGTCAGGTGGGAGGTGAAATCATAGGGGGTTGAAGTGGGCTCTTGCTGTCTTCTGTTCCTGAGTGGGATTGCAGAACTGGTTGAGCCAGATTATGGTCTGAGTGGCGCCAGTTCGTGCATCGGAATGCGCGGTCTGAAAAGCATCTCCAGCACCAATCTTAGGTTTTACAATAGTGATGTTATCCCTGAGAGCAATTGGGAAGGTTAGGAATCTTGTAGCCTCTGGCTGCAAGACTCCTAAATCATAATTTCTAATCTTGTGGCTAATTTGTTAGTTCTACAAGGGCAGACTGATCCCCAGGCAAGAATGAGGTTTCTTTTGGGAAAGGGCTGTTACAATCTTTGTTTCAAAGTGAAACTAGAAATTAAATTCCTCCTGTAGTTAGTTCGGTCTTAGCCCAGGAATGAACAAGGGCAGCTCGGAAGTGAGAAACGTGGAGTCATTTAGGTCAGATCCCTTTCACTGTCGTAACTTTCTCACTGTTAGGATTTTTGCAAAGGCAGTTTCGTGAACGTACACAGACAGGCCCTTGCTATTAGCCTTATTTTTTAGATAAGGATATCCAGGCGATGAGGAAGTTTTACTTCTGGGAACAGCCTGGATACGAAACCATCACACGTCAGTGTCTTTTGGACATTTTCTCGTCAGTACAGCCCTGTTGAATGTTCTCACGATGGGGAGGTACGTGCTTAAAATGCGGGGAAGGTGCTTTTATTTCACCCCTGGTGAAACTAGGCGAGCTAATTTTTTTAAAGACGATTTTTGGCTCCCTTGAACCGCCGGCCTGGACTACGTTTCCCAGCAGGCCGTGCTCAAGACTACGGGTGCCTGCAGGAGGTCAGCGTCGTTGGCGGCGGCGCAGGCGCGGTGCGGGCGGCGGACGAGCGGGCGCTTCGCGGTTTGAATGGCTGCGGGCCCGGGCCCTCACCTCACCTGAGGTCCGGCTGCCCAGGGGTGCGCTATGCCGTCGGGAGGTGACCAGTCGCCACCGCCCCCGCCTCCCCCTCCGGCGGCGGCAGCCTCGGATGAGGAGGAGGAGGACGACGGCGAGGCGGCAGACGCCGCGCCGCCTGCCGAGTCGCCCACCCCACAGATCCAGCAGCGGTTCGACGAGCTGTGCAGCCGCCTCAACATGGACGAGGCGGCGCGGGCCGAGGCCTGGGACAGCTACCGCAGCATGAGCGAGAGCTACACGCTGGAGGTGCGCTTGCGGGCGGAGGGGCGCTTCCGGCCTAGTTGGCGTGAACCGATGCCTTCCGAGCCGCGTCGCGCGCCCAGAGAGACCCTCGGGCGGGTTGCGAGCTCCCAGCCCCGAGACGAGTGGGGACTCCCTCTGCGCTATTCCGAGGCTGTTAGCCGCTCCGAGGGCTGACCCGCTCTCGCCGCGCTTCCCTGCGGCTTCCGAATGGGGAACGCGTCTTTCCCTGAAGAAGCACAGCGAGGCTGAGATCACGCTGGGGTCCCGTTTAGGAAAATGGGTGTGCGTGGCCCATCTGACCCCCCGCCCGCCTTGTTAGTAGAATGAACTAGTGTCGTTGTCAAGACCACACGGAGAAGGGGAGGGGACTTGCCCTTATTTGCACCGCGATTAACCGGGTTGTGGCACCTGGGTCTCCAACCGTCTCCGTCTGTTCGCTTCCCCCTGTTAACCAAATTGCCTTTCCCAGGCGTTGCAGGCTTTTGAGTCTTCGGGCTGATGCGTTTTGGGCTGTGTTTACGTCTGTGTAAACAAATTGAGACTCATTTTCCCCGAGGCCAGATGAAATGAGCCCTCCGCCGACCCGGATATAGATACATGTCACCATTTGTCACTAGGGTCCGGACTGTGGCTACCTCGAGGGCTTTTTGGTCACCCCGGGCATTGCACAGGACTCCTGTTGTTGTCGCGATCCGGGTGTGTTAGGTCGCAGCCTTCGGACAGGGCTTGCAGATGAGAAAAATGGCCATTCTAGCCAGTGAGTGTCAGCTTTGTAGGCACCTCCCCTTCATGGGCCAATGGGAAGTGACACGGAAGTACGGATTGTTTATCAGCTGTTTGACTGTGTGTGTGGCATTTAAACCTGAGGCCATTTGATTCTCAAGTAGTTTTATAATTAGTTTGTAGAAAGAGTAGGGCAAATAGGTCCAGGATGCAAAGCCTAACCAAGGTATTATTTAAATATGATGTTTTTGGCTATGTGTACTGATGAGTGAGGTTATTTTTAATTTGTATTTGCATTAATAGAATTTTAGTTCAATTACTAGTTCCCTCTTTGAATTGTTAGGTCTGCAGAAGAAAGATAGTGTATGGTGGCTTTAGAACCCGACAGACCTGGGTGACTGAACAATTTACTTAACCGCTGGAAAAGTTCAGTATGGTGATCTCTAAACTGGAGATATTTGTGTTTACCTCACAGACCTGTTCTGAAGATTAAATAAGGCAATAATGTAGTTTCTGGCACATAAAGCACCCATATGGACAGTGCTTTCAAGTTTACTAAGCTCTTTGTATATTTACATGATCTGGCTGAGTAAGCTATGTTCCTATTCCATCTCTCGGTGCCTTTCTGTAGTCTGGCAAAGAGAAAGACTGGTTGGCTTTTTTTGTTGTTTTTTGTTTTTTGGGTTTTTTTGGTAAATGGCCTTAAAGGCTTCTAAACAAGCTCTTATTTTACCCTCAGGATAATCCTGTAAATTAGATAGAACAAGCGTTATCACCATTTAGTTGAGGTGTTTCAACTCATAGCGGTTAAGTTGTATGAAGTCTAGTGATAACATGAGCAAGTATCACGTAATAACTGGTTAGTAAATTATTTTTGAAAACACGTTTGATTACTCAATTATTTTGATTACTGAGATTTTAGTTTCAGCTTCTTAGCCCAGTTTTTTCAGTAAATGATTTACTCAGTAAAATATTCATCAAATATTTCTTGAGCACCTATTACTTGCTACACACTGTTCTAGGTGCTGGATATAGAGCAGCAAACCTGCTCTTGTGGGGCTTACAGTGAGGTACGCTGTGAGAATGTGGGATGTCATTCTCATGGGAGTGTAAGGGAAAATAAAGCTCTTATGATATTTAATACAGAATACTGGTTATGGAATTTTAACTTGATTTCTTGTATTTTCTGTGCATTTTTAACCTGTAACTCATTCTTACAGTCCTCAGCCAAGAAAATGCAGCCTCTGAGACTGTTAAGTAATTTCCCCACTGTGTTATAGCTACTGTGTGGCAGAGCCGGAATTTGAAACCAGATCTGTTTGACCCTATAAGATACGGCCATGAGATGTTAATTTTGAGGATAACTATTTTTTAGTATTATGGAATTTTTCAACATTTATTTTTTAGGACCAAAGGTAAACTAGGCACAGAGTCTACTCTTTGCATAAATTATTTAAAAGAGCTTCGCGCTCCATTTTGTCATCTAAGCACTGTAAAATTCTCACAAGACTAATTCTTCTTTTTAGGAATGATATAGTTGTAAACTTTTTTTTTCTTTTTTTTTTCTCCCTCCACCATCCAAGTAGTTGTGAATTTTCTAGAGCTGAAATAGAACATTATAGATTATCTTTTAAACCCTTTATTGAAGCACAGGATAATGCTGTGACTGACTTAACTTTATACTTTCTAAGAGATCTTGATAGAGTAGAGAAATGCAGTAGTTATGCATCTAAATTTGCTTTTACATCATAAATCAAGAATATTATGAAACCATCTCCCAGAGACATATGTAATACACAAATCTTGGCTGGTTTTTTTTTTTTTTTTTTTTTTTTTTGAGACGGAGTCTCGCTCTGTCGCCCAGGCTGGAGTGCAGTGGCGCAATCTCGGCTCACTGCAAGCTCCGCCTCCCGGGTTCACGCCATTCTCCTGCCTCAGCCTCTCCGAGTAGCTTTGACTACAGGCGCCCTTTTGTATTTTATAAAAGGGGTTTCACCTGGCCGACTCTGACCTTGTGATCCCCCCGCCTCGAAATTCTGGATTACAACTAGAACATCTATGCTATTGATACCTATAAGTGGGTTTGTAAGACAGTCTATGTGTAAATGTGAAAAATGAAGAATTTCCAGTTCTTCTCATTTTCATTTAGACCAGTAATGAATACAGTGAAGCTAAAGGACATCTTCCATCCTTCCTCGCTTTTATAGGGAGAGGAAAGTTGTATCACTTCTTGAATAAAAAGAATTGTGATGATGATCTTTTACAATGCCTTAAAAATTATTATTTTAGAATGATAATCTGGTAGTGGATCCACAATAGTCTCATTTGGTTATACAAACAAATTTTATGTATTCATGTATGTGTTTTGATTAGGTATAAAATTAGTGACTGAATATCCATTCAAGCTTAATTTTGTATTTCTATCACTTTTCTAGATTTTGAGCAAGATTAAAAATATAAACAATAGGCCAGGCGCGGGGGCTCAAGCCTGTAATCCCAGCACTTTGGGAGGCCTAGGTGGGCGGGTCACAAGGTCAGGAGATCGAGACCATCCTGGCTAACACATTGAAACCCAGTCTGTACTAAAAATACAAAAAATTAGCCGAGCATGGTGGTGGGCGCCTGTAGTCCCAGCTACTCAGGAGGCTGAGGCAGGAGAATGGGGTGAACCTGGGAGGCAGAGCTTGGAGTGAGCTGAGATAGAGCCACTGCACTCCAGCCTGGGTGACAGAGTGAGACTCCATCTCAAAAAAAAAATTAAAAAAAAAAAACAACAATAATATTGTTTTCATTACTATGGCTATATAACAAATTGCCTTAAAACTTAGGGGCAGAAAACAATTTGTTTTGGTCACAGGTTCTGTGAGTAAGGAATTCAGGCCAGGGACAGTGTGGATGTCATGTTTCTGCATCAAAATGACTGGTACCTCACCTGGAATACTTGAGCAACTAGATACTGGCACAGCTGGAGCTCGTTGGGCATCTCTGTATGTTTGTTCCATGTGGTCTCACCAGCATGGTGATCCAGGGTAGCTGAATTCTTACATGTTGGTTCGGGACTCCCAAGGCACATGTCCTAAGAGAGAGAACCAAGTGGAATCTATACTGCCTTGTATAATCTTTTAGAATTACATAGTTTCACTTCTACCTCTGCAATTATTGATAGAGACAGTTAATCAATGTGAGGGAACGCAGACCCTTGCCTAGGTCCAAGGTGAGGGAACCCTCTCTACCTCTCAGTGGAATAATGTCAATGTCACATTATAAGAAGAGCCTACGGGGCTGGGTACAGTGCCTCACACCTGTAATCCCAGCACTTTCGAAGGCCAAGGCGGATGGATCACTTGAGGCCAGGAGTTCAAGACTAGCCTGGGCAACATGACAAAACCCTGTCTCTACAAAAAAATACAAAAATTAGCCAGGTGTGGTGGCGCGGGTCTATAGTCCCAGCTACTTGGGAGGCTGAGGTAGGAGGAGTGCTTGAACCTGGGAGGTGGAGGTTGCAGTGAGCCAAGATTGTGCCACTGCACTCCAGCCTGGGTGACAGAGCAAGACTCCATCTCAAAAAAAAAAAAAAAAAAAAAGAGCGTATGACATAGGGTCATCATTGAAAATAAGTTTCCCACAAAAATATAAACAACACTTTCAATTTAAACATACTTTTAAAAATACTGAAATATATATATGTAGCTTATTAACTAAAAATCAATTTTCTCTTTTACAGGGAAATGATCTTCATTGGTTAGCATGTGCCTTATATGTGGCTTGCAGAAAATCTGTTCCAACTGTAAGCAAAGGGACAGCGGAAGGAAACTATGTATCTTTAACTAGAATCCTGAAATGTTCAGAGCAGAGGTAACTATGTTAGAGTTTGAGAAGTAGAGTATGGCTAATGTAAGCTCATAAATCATAGTGATAGTAAGAATTATCTCTGTTTATCGTTTTCTGAGCATTTGTACCTGTGGACTGGTGAAATTAGATGCTAAAACTAGCATCTAATGATTTTCCTTTCTTTATAGCACAGTTAATATCCATTATATTTTACTTCTTTGGTGAAAATACTTAAATTTTAATGTTTTAGGCACTTGTATGGCAGAATTTATTTTTAAAGGTTAGGACATTGTGTAATATTGGGAGAAATGAAGGATACTGAGAAACTTTAGGAGATACTCCAAGTTGAAAAGGTAAATAAAATATTATTTGCTATTATACTTAGAAATATGTGCACAGGATTTGTGGTCTTAGTATAAATGGAACATGTAAGTATTTCTCAGTTTCCTGTTTGGAGGATAAATGACATGATTATAATCCATTTTAGAAAGGGTCAAATATGTTTAAGAGACAGAAATTGCTTTATCTGTTGTGTAATTAAATTGATTACATTTATTTTTTGTGCCTTTTAGGTGAATTTTCTTACATGGCTTATTAAAGATAAGTGGAAAAATGATGTTTAGCATTTTGGGGGAAATTACCACTGTCAAAATTTATGGAGTTAATGGCTAAAAAAATCACTTACTAAATAAAAAAATTAACTGGGTGTGGTTGTGCATACCTGCAGGCCTAGCTACTTGGGAGGCTGAGATGGAGGATCACTTGAGCCCTGAATGATGGAGCAGCACTGCACTCCAGCCTGGGCGACAGAGCAAGACCTTGTCTCCAAAAAAAAAAAAAAAAAAGAAGGTTACTATTAAAATAATTAGCAGGCTGGGTGCGGTGGGTCACATCTGTAATCTCAGCACTTTTGGAGGCCGAGGTGTGTGGATCACTTGAGGTCAGGAATTGGAGGTCAGCCTGGCCAACATGGTGAAACCCCATCTCAACTAAAAATACAAAAATTAGCTGAGTGTGGTGGTGTGCGCCTGTAATCTTAGCTACTCAGGAAGCTGAGGCAGGAAAATCGCTTGAGCCCAGGAGGCAGAGGTTGCAGTGAGCACCGCTGCACTCCAGCCTGGGTGACAAGAGCGAGACTCCATCTCAAAATAAATAAATAAAATAAAATAATTCACAATGTCAAGTTTTAGCTGACATTGTGAATTTTAGTAATCTTTTTTTAACCTTTAACTCCATCCTGAGTTACATTGACCAAAGCATCAGTATCCAGGATTATATAAGGAACTACTAACAGGGTTAATAAAATGAATAAAGAATATGACCTCACAAAGGTTATAATTCACATAGCTAATAGATACAGGAAGAGATATTCAGTGTCACTAATAAAGACTTTCAAAGTAGAAAGATAACATTTCATTCTTTGTTTTTTGAGATGGAGTCTCACTCTTTCACCCAGGCTGGGGTGCGGGGCGTGATCTCAGCTCACTGCAGCCTCTGCCTTCCAGGTTCAAACGATTCTCCTGCTGTGGCCTCCCAAGTAGCTAGGATTACAGGTGTGCGCCACCACACCTGGCTAATATTTTGTATTTTTAGTAGAGACGGGGTTTCACCATGTTGGCCAGGCTGGTTTCCAACTCCCGACCTCAGGTGATTCACCCGCCTTGGACTCCCAAAGTGCTGGCATTACAGGTGTGAGCCACCGTGCCTGGCCAACATTTTATTCTTATTGAGAAAATTTGAAGTCTGGTATACCAAGTTTGGTCATTGTACAGGGAAACAGGAACTCTATTTTTTTTATTTTTCGGTTCTTTTTTTTTTTTTGGAGATGGAGTCTCACTCTGCTGCCCAGGCTGGAGTGCAGTAGCTCAGTCTGTACTCACTGAACCTCCACTTCCCAGGTTCAAGTGATTCTCATGCTTCAGCCTCCCGGAGTAGCTGGGATAAAGGCACATGCCAATATACCTGACTAATTTTTGTATTTTTTGTGGAGACTGGGTTTCACCATGTTGACCAGGCTAGTCTCGAACTCCTGACCTCAAGTGATCCACCTGCCTCGGTCTCCCAAAGTGCTGGGATTACAGGCATGAGCCACTGCACTCAGCCAGGAACTCTATATTGCTGGTGTACATTGGTGAGAGTCAAAATTGACACAACTACTTTACTAGGAAATTTGGTGGTATCTAGTAACATTGAAGGTGCACATTCTCTTACTCTACTTCTTGGAGTAGTCCCTGAAGAAACTCCTGCACACATGTATAAGGATGTTTTCATTACAACATTTTTTGTTATCATGGAATATTAGAAACAACCTAAATTTCCATTGGTTGGGGAGTGAATGCAAAAAGTCATTGTATGTTCATATGAAAGAATGTTTTTAGCAATTAAAATGAATATATCTTACATATCAACATTAATGTCAGAAACATTATTGAGTGTTAAAAAGCAAGTTGCAGAATACCACTGAAGTATGATACCATTTATATAAAATGTAAAAACACGTAATAAGTAATAAGATATGGCTTATTGTTTACACATACATTTGTATGTGTAGTAAGTGTGAAAACATAGGAAGGATTAAGACCAGCTTTGGAATGGTGTTTACCTTTAGGGTAGAAGGGTAAGGATGGGATTAGGGAGGAGTATAAAATGGGACTTTTGACTGTTTCTTTTTCTTTTTCTTTTTTTTTTTTTTTGAGACAGAGTCTTGCACTGTCACCAGGCTGGGGTGCAGTGGCGTGATCTCGGCTCACTGCAACCTCCGCCTCCCAGGTTTAAGGGATTTTCCTGCCTCAGCCTCCCGAGTAGCTGGGATTACAGGTGCCTGCCACCACGCCCGGCTAATTTTTTGTATTTTTAGTAGAGATCGGGTTTTACCATGTTGGCCAGGCTGGTTTCGAACTCCTGACCTTGTGAATCTCCCACCTCGGCCTCCCAAAGTGCTGGGATTACAGGCATGAGCCACTGTGCCTAGCCTTGACTGTTTCTATAGTGTTGCTAGTTTAAAAAAAAAAATCTGAAGTGGCAGGGGGAGGTGGCTTATACCTGTAATCGCAATGTTCTAGGAAGCCAAAGTAGGAGGATCACCCAAGCTCAGGAGTCTGCAATGAGCTGTGATCTTGCCACTGAACTCCAACGTGGGTGATAGAGCGAAACCCTATCTCTTACAAAAACAAAAACAAAAAACAAAAAGCAAAAATGACGAAATTTATTTAATGTGTTAACATTTAAAAAATCTGGCAGTGAACCAACGTGAATGTTGGCTAGGTTACTCTTGTTAATTTTGGTTTGTATTTTCAAATATTTCATAGTTAACAAATACTTTAGGTAACCTAAACAAAATGGATTAGAAGGATCAGAGGAATATACCAATCTGTAAGAAATTAAGCTAGTCAGAGACATGCCTTGTGATTTTATTTCACTGTCTAAAAGTAATATAATTTAATGAGATAACATTGATTTACTTTTGAATACTTACTTTTGTATACTTTACCCTTATGTTAATTATGAAATATCTTGTTTGTCTTTAATACCAGCTTAATCGAATTTTTTAATAAGATGAAGAAGTGGGAAGACATGGCAAATCTACCCCCACATTTCAGAGAACGTACTGAGAGATTAGAAAGAAACTTCACTGTTTCTGCTGTAATTTTTAAGAAATATGAACCCATTTTTCAGGACATCTTTAAATACCCTCAAGAGGAGCAACCTCGTCAGCAGCGAGGAAGGAAACAGCGGTAGGTTTTCATGTTGGTTCATCGGGAATACACATTAGTCTGTGCTGCAGTGTTGACATTTTGCTAGTTTTTTTTTCTAGTTTTAAAAAAGAAATAAGATTTAAAAAATCCTTTTCCCCAGTAGTTTTCTTTTAATGATGCTTTTTTTGCTTTTCATTGTGGGTTAGCCATGAAGAGTTTGGCTTTTTTCATACTGATAAATGTATACGGGTCTTTGTTTCTATAAACTTTCATTTTTCTTATTTTATTTTATTATTATTTTTTCCTCAATGATCCTTGTTCTGAAACCTTCCTTTTTCATTTAAGCAACAAAAAATGCCGACTGTACAAGTCAGACTTCAGGGATTTTCACCCTTTCGCTGCCTTGGAGATGTATCTATATCTGTGTCTAGATATATATATTTTTTATTGCTCAGGGGCCATGCTAATCAATGTATTGTTCCAATTTTAGTATATGTGCTGCTGAAGGGAGCACTGCCCTTGATATAGATCACTATATTAACCACTGTATTTTCTTTTTTTTTTTTTTTGAGACGGAGTCTCGCCCTGTCGCTCAGGCTGGAGTGCAGTGGTGCGATCTTGGCTCACTGCAAGCTCCGCCTCCCGGGTTCACGCCATTCTCCTGCTTCAGCCTCTCCGAGTAGCTGGGACTACAGGCGCCCGCCACCACGCCCGGCTAATTTTTTTTTTTTGTATTTTTAGTAGAGACGGGGTTTCACCGTGGTCTCGATCTCCTGACCTCGTGATCCGCCCACCTCGGCCTCCCAAAGTGCTGGGATTACAAGCGTGAGCCACCGCGCCCGGCCTAACCACTATATTTTCTACTAGTGATTGTATAGACTATTTTATGTCAAACTGAGTAATAAATAATCCCCTTGAAATGACTTCTCTATGTATTTTGATGTTTATAATGAATTAAGAATAGAGAGACTGGATTGGGAAAAGACAAGAGAACTGAAACTATTATGAATTTGTGCTTTCTGATCACTTCTGCAAAGTCTATAAGCATGCCGTGACTCAGTGTTTTCTACCTTTCCTGATAGATAAAGGCAGTTATGGAATACACATTTTCCTTCTTTATCATTGAAAGTTTTTTCATAAAGTAGAAATGAAAATTCTAACAATTAGAAAAGTGTTGACAAGAAAAGTAAAGGGAAAGGAGTTAAAATTATGTGGCTAGAATAATGTGTACTTCTCTTTAAATATAAAAGTTTTCCCAGACTGTGAAGGATGTTTACAGTAAGTGTAACCTTTTAAAAATAAAATGGGGGAATGACAAACCAGGAGGAAAAAAATTTAAAAAAGCTAGAACTATTTACATTTTAATATAGATGGTACCACTGATACAGAAGCATCTGGTCTAGCTCACTTACAGTTTTGGGGAATTGACTATTTAAAATGAAGTATTCTGAGCCAGGCGGGGTGGCTCACGCCTGTAATCCCAGCACTTTAGGAGGCCAAGGTGGGCGAATCACCTGAGGTCAGGGGCTCAAGACCAGCCTGGCCAACATGGCAAAACCCCATCTCTACTAAAAATACAAAAATTGGCTGTGCGTGGTGGTGCGTGCCTATAATCCCAGCTACTTGGGAGGCTGAGTCAGTAGAATCCCTTGAACCAAGAGGCAGAAGTTGCAGTGAGCCAAGATCGTACCATTGCACTCCAGCCTGGGTGACAAGAATGAAACTCCATCTCATAAATAAATAAATAAACAAATAAAAGGAGGTATTCTGGCTGGGTGCCTGTAATCCCAGCACTTTGGGAGGCCAGGGCGGGTGGATCACTTGAGGTCGGGAGTTCGAGACTAGCCTGGCCAACGTGGCGAAACCCCGTCTCTACTAAAAATACAAAAATTAGCAGGGTGTGGTGGTGGGTACCTGTAATCCCAGCTAATTGGGAGGGAGAGGTGGAAGAATCACTTGAACCTCGGAGTTGGAGGTTGCAGTGAGCTGAGATCACGCCACTGCACTCCAGCCTGGGCGATAGAGGGAGGCTCCATTTTAATAAATAAATAAATAAAATGACATATTCTCCTAGCACTTTGGGAGGCCGAGGCAGGTGGATTGCTTGAGGTCAGGAGTTCAAGACTAGCCTGGCCAATGTGGCAAAACTCCATCTCCACTAAAAATACAAAAATTAGGCAGGTATGGTGGTGTGCCTGTTGTCCCAGCTACTTGAGAGGCTGAGGCAGGTGAATCGCTTGAACCCAGGAGGCGGAGGTTTCAGTGAGCTGCGATCGCCCCACTGCACTCCAGCCTAGGTGACAGAGTGAGACTTCGTTTCCAAATAAATAAATAAAAAATGAAGTATTCTAAAGTTTGAATAGAAGCTTTGTATTGAGTCTGAATGAGGCCAATGTGATCATTTATGGGAAGATATCTTCTTTCTTTGGAGTATCTGGAAAATAATTTCAGATTGCACTTGTTTTGATATTTCTTAGGATGTATATACTACCTAATTCTAATTAAGAGAATTTTAAAAGGCCGTGTGCAGTGGCTCACACCTGATCCCAGCACTTTGTGAGGCTGAAGTGGACAGATCACTTGAGCCCAGGAGTTTGAGACCAGCCTGGACAGTATGGCGAAACTTCATCTCCACAAAAAATACAAAAATTAGCTTGGAGTGGTGGCACACACCTGTGGTCCCAGCTACTGGGGAGGCTGAGGTGGGAGGATCACTTGAGCCTGGGAGGTTGAGGCTACACTGAGCTGTGCTCATACCACTGTACTCCAGTTTGGGTGATAGAGCAAGACCTTGTCTCAAAAAAAAAAAACAAAAAAAGTAAATCACTTTATATTAGAGATTTTACATTTTTATCACTTTGTATACTTTCTATTAGCTTTTTCTGCTAACTAGTCATAATGTGTAGCACTTACTGAGCATTTACTTTGGGGCAGGGACTCTTTTAAGACTTCAGTATGTATTACTTCAGTTAATCCCTCTGACAACCTTGTGATACTCATACTGTTGTTACAGATAGAGAAAATAAGCCGCAGAGAGGTAAAGTAATTTGGCCAGGGTTGCACAACTAAGTGTGGAGCTCTTATTGAAACTGACTGCAGGAATGCATGTGCTTTACTGTGACTATATACTGCATCTCTCACACACTATTTGAAAATGTGTCACTATTTGTTTAGCACTTATCCACAGGAAATACTGTTAGCTATTACGTAGGACACAGGCATTTTTTAAAACACCAAACCCCACAGTCTCTGTCTTCTGAGAGCTTACAGTACAGTCAGCGAGATGAGGCAGGTATGAAGATTCCAGTGCATGCAATGCAGTGTGTTATAAAAGTCCCATGACTACCAGAGGGAATACAGATGTAAAACTTAGGAGGAAAAGAAATCACTCTGGATGAGCCAGTCAGGTAAGTTTACATGGAATAAGTAGAAATGGGTCTTGAAAGATGGGTACGATTTTGATAGGTGAATTTGAAGATACAGATAGCACCTTCTGTGTAGAGGAAACAAGAAAAGACACAAAAGCAGTAAAGCAAGAGGAAATGTGGGAGGTTGGTCAAGTTTTTTTTTCTAGAATTCTCAAGTTGTAGAGCCAGAATTAAGAGTAGCTTAAGTGTTAAGCTAAAAAAAGTTGAATTTTATTTTGGTAGGCAACCAAAACTAGAAATAGTTTATCATGCGCCTATGGTAGAGAGGCTACTTTTAAAAGCAGAACACTGACATTTAATCCTTGCCATGGACTGGTGAATTAAGTACAGTATTGTACCCAAGTAGAATAATCTTTTGACAGATGAAATGACTAAGGCCCAGGTGAGCAAGTGTACCCTAGCTAATGGCAGTGCTGGAACTAAATCTAATCTAATCTTCTCCACAGAATTTCGTTCTTCTGGGTACCTTGTTAGAATAAGGCTGTTGGGATGTGGAGACCACAGATTTCTTGTCTAAAAGTTGTCAGAGGTTTTGGTAGAAAAGCCAAGCTTAAAGCAGGTCTGAAACTTAAGCAGACAACTTGGCAATATACAACAGGTACTCTTAATGGATGGAAGTATAAGGAATTGTAAGAAGCTCATAATTTACATTAAAAAGGCCTTTTGTGATTTGATATAGTCTGGAATATCTTTAAGGAGGGAGGGAGGGATACAGGTCATTAGCTATGATAAAGGAGAAAAAAATGAGGACATATCTGACTGCATATAGTGGTCTTAAAGCAGCATAGCATTGCTATGTCATCAAAAGAGCTATTTTAATTCATTTTATTTTCTACCTCACCTATCTTGCCCTCAAAAAACTTTAAAAAATTCTTTAAGAATTTTCTTTTCTTTGAGATGGGCTCTTTCCCTGGATCCCAGCTATTTCCTACCAATATTTTGTTGAGGCAGAACATCCACGTTTTCCATGTGAAGCTGAATCTGATCTCTCTCCCTTTAACTGTGGGTTTTATTTTACACCTAATTTATAGTCATTTGGGATGTTCTTTTTCCGATTCTTCTGTTGTCTCATGACTTTTTTTTTCTTCCCCCAAAGGCGACAGCCCTGTACTGTGTCTGAAATTTTCCATTTTTGTTGGGTGCTTTTTATATATGCAAAAGGTAAGAAAATAGTAATATTTATTTAGATTTAATATATCTATTTACATTTTCAGGTATTTTGTCAACTTCTAATATGTATCAGGAAAAGATTTTCACTGAAAATTTTCTCAAGGGTTTTAATCCTAGATTCTTTTTTAAGTATTGCCTTTTCATCAAAGGATCTATTGGATTTCTTTATAATATCGAAATCTTCTCTTATTAAATGGAAAGTCCTTTAATTTTGTTGTATACAACATCTTTTCTACCCAAAGCTACTCTTTTAAATTATGAGCTGAAAACACATTATTCTGTATATGCTTGTATTGTGAACTCTGTTTTTCATGAGATGTCTCTTATTTAGTTGAGTGCAATTACTGATCAACCTCAGAACAGTTCAGATTTTTTTTTTTGTATCTTGTTCAGATAAGTATACTTAGTCAAATGCTTTTATATACTATTTATTTTCTTTCCCTTTTTTCTCGTCTCATTTAACCTACCCGAGGTCTGCATTCAGTGAAATACACATCTCTATTATTTTTTGTCCTTTTTGTATTTATTTATCTATTTTTTTTGAGATGGAGTCTTATTCTGTCTCCCAGAGTAGATTGCATGGCACAATCTCGGCTCACTGCAGCCTACACCTCCCAGGTTCAAGTAATTCTCCTGCCTCAGCCTCCCGAATAGCTGTGATTACAGGTGCCCACCACTGTGTCCAGCTAATTTTTGTGTTTTCAGTAGAGATAGGGTTTCGCCATGTTGGCCAGGCTGGTCTCGAACTCCTGACCACAGGTGATCTGCCCGCCCTGGCCTCCCAAAGTGCTGGGATTATAGGCATGAGCCACTGTGCCCAGTTCCTTTTTATATTTCTATGTAGAAATAATTCTTTAAAGTAGATAGGAAAGTGCAGTTATATTATTACATAGCTTTCTTCTGTATACTATGTGGAATGCCTTTGCCACTAAGATAGCTCAATAAAATGCAAAGTTAACAAAGAATCATAGAGCTGGAAGGAGTTTCATAAGTATAAGAGAGATTCTCATTATTAGATTAACTAGCTTAACTTACTTTATTTATTTATTTATTTATTTTTTATTTTTTATTTTTTTGAGACGGAGTCTCGCTCTGTCGCCCAGGTTGGAGTGCAGTGGCGCAATCTTGGCTCACTGCAAGCTCTGCCTCCCGGGTTCACACCATTCTCCTGCCTCAGCCTCTCCAAGTAGCTGGGACTACAGGCGCCCGCCACCACGCCTGGCTAATTTTTTGTATTTTTAGTAGAGACGGGGTTTCCCCATGGTCTCGATCTCCTGACCTCGTGATCCGCCTGCCTCGGCCTCCCAAAGTGCTGGGATTACAAGCGTGAGCCACCGCGCCCGGCCACTTTATTTTTTTTTGAGAGGGAGTCTCACTCTGTTGCCCAGGCTGGAGTGCAGTGGTGCGTTCTCGGCCCACTGCAACCTCTGCTGCCCGGGTTCAAGCAGTCTCCTGCCTCAGCCTCCCGAGTAGCTGGGATTACAGGTGCCTGCCACTGCGCCTGGCTAATTTTTTGTAGTTTTTAGTAGAGACGGAGTTTCACCATCTTGGCCAGGCTGGCCTTGAACTCCTGACCTCATGATCCACCCGCCTCGGCCTCCCAAAGTGCTGAGCTTACAGGCGTGAGCCATCGCACCCGGCCTAGCTTAACTCATTTACTTTATTTTTTATTTTTATTTTTGAGACAGGGTCTTGCTCTGTTGCCCGGGCTGGAGTGCAGTGGTATGATCTCTGCTCACTGCAACCTCCACCTCTTGTGTTCAAGTGATTCTTGTGGCTCAGCCTCTTGAGTAGCTGGGATTGCAGGCATGCACCATTATACCCAGCTAATTTTTGTATTTTTAGTAGAGTTGGGGTTTTGCCACGTTGGCCAGGGTGGTCTCGAACTCCTGACCTCAAGTGATCTGTCACCTCGGCCTCCCAAAGTGTTGGATTTACAGATGTGAGCCACCGTGCTCAGCCAGCTTAGTTACTTTAAAGATTAGGCAGCTGAGCCCAGAAACTAGCTACTGGGAACAAAGCTAAGATTTGAACTCAGATCTCCTGGTTCCTGGTTCTTAGTTTCATACTGGCTGTGAAGGCCTCTGGGAAGAATGTGTGATATTGTTGGTCTCCAGGTTTGATTTGTCCTGGTCCCTCTCTAGCTAATTAGGGTGAGAGCCGCCATCCATCCTTCCCTGAGCTGCATGCTTGATTCAAGAGAAAAATCTTTCTTTTGTCATACATGACACTGGCATGTTTCTTTAGTGATGATAAAGGCGACATGATCAGTGGCATGAAATAAAGGTTTTGGAGTATATAAACCATTTTTACAGCGGCTACAAATTTTAGAATGTGTGACTGCTGTTATGTATGATGGTAATCTTTTTATATAGTTGTATTGGGCAAGTATGTCTGACTTCTAGGATTTTTATCTGTTTTGTTTGTCTCTTATGGCATATGTGTACTTAGAAGTAAATATATTTGGTACTATATATAACATGTACAATACAATAAAAAATAATTTCATTGTCCTTATTTTGTTCTCACTGGACCCGTTGGGGTGGTTTTTTCTCCGTAATTAACTCAGTGTTTGACTTTTATTTCATTAATTCAGTTTATAATAATTCTGCCTTAAGAACCTTTGTGGATTGGGCATGGTGGCGTATGCCTGGAATCCTAGCTACTTGGGAGGTTGAGGTGGGAGAATCGCTTGAACCTGGGAGGCAGAGGCTGCAGTGAGCTGAGATTGCACCTCCAGTCTGGGTGACTTCGAGACCCTGTCTCAAAAAAAAAAAAAAAAAAAAAAAAAGAACCTTTGTCCTCTCACAGTCCACCACTGTGATCTTTTATAATACACGATGATCTTTTCTAATAGTCATTTAATTGCGTTAATTCAGTTCTTATTTATTTGGGGGAAAGGTGTACTCTTTTATAGCCACCTTTCTAATGACAAGCCAACTCTGGAGATGAAACATTTCTATTTACTTGTTATCTTTGTTGATTAAAAGATAAAATATCTCACAAAGTCAGATTTATTTGTAAGGTCAGGATTTGAAATAGAAAATATGTCATGTTGAGAGAGTCCTAGAATTTAATTTAAATTGGATTCTGATCTTTAGGGGCATTTCAGCTTTTTATTAGATGTTACAGTGCTGCCGTTTTTTTTTTTTTTTTTTGCCTTCTGTGGCAAGTGCACACCAGTAACAAGTTTAGGCTTGTTGGTGTGATGGGCTTAGTAGCTTGAAATCAGTAGGTGCTACTTACTTCCTTTTTTACACATGAGGAACCAAGTATATTTTAATATTAAACCTCTTTATAGAAGAACCAAGCAAGTTGGTTTGGCTATATCAATGCACAGTTTAATGTGTTGATTATCATTTGCCTCTTTGGCAAAGAAGAATTTTTTTTTCTCTTTAGTTCATTTAAGTTGATTTGTTGAATGTTTCCATCTATACAAAAAAAGAATTGCTTTGTATATGCTCAGGTAAGTGGTAACTTTCTTTGGAGGAACAGAGAGAAAGGGAAACCTGAAACAAAGCTGCAGGTGTGTGTGCGTGTGTGTACATATACACTTGGGTAGGCATTAAGTGTGAAAATGCTGAGGTTTGGAAATAATTCTTCATATGTATGTTAGCTATTTAAATTGAATTTATCTGATGATACAAGAAGGTAAAATCACCATGAAGCATACATGTGCAGTGTTTAAGTAAAAAAGGGATGGGCTTAAAGTTATAAAATAACTAGAAATAATTCTTAATTTCCTAGAAATTAAGATAATAATAAAATGGTTTAACTACATGTAAAAATGTGTTCAGTGTTAGAGTTCAACCAGCACTGGAGAAATGACATGTTTCTGTCAATTTAGGTTTTTGATTTCTTATTTCCTTGTTACCAAGCATCAGCAATTATTCTTGGGATTATTAGCTCTGGAATTGAAAGATATTTAATGGTACACCTGTTGCATTAATTTGTCTGAGTTTATATAGAAAAGTATTAAAAATGTTACTGTTGGAGTCTGATAAAAAGTTCTGGTCTTTTAAAAATATGTATATGAGAAATGGCATGAACCCGGGAGGCTGAGCTTGCAATGAGCTGAGATCGTGCCACTGCACTCCAGCCTGGGTGACAGTGAGACTCCGTCTCAAAAAAAAAAAAAAATGTATATGAGAATAATTATATGAATTATTTTTTCGGCTGTCTCCTAAGTATTTCTAATAATTTTCATGACAGAAAAATGTTTTCATGCAAAACAATTTCTTACAGTTTGAGATAATTTATAAATTTTTTTGTGTTCAGAATTTTCAAAGAAAAGACCAATGATAAAGTTTTAGTCAGCTACTAGGTATTTAATAAACACTTAATGAATGAATGGCATTTTTAGTAAAGTTATAGTTTTCACTAAGCTGTTAGACATTTATTAAAGGCCAGGCATGGTGGTTTACATCTGTAATCCTAGCACTTTGGGAGGCCAAGGCAGGAGGATCACTTGAGTCCAGGAGTTCAAGACCAGCCTGGGCAACATAGCAAGACTCCATCTCTACAAAAAGTTTTTAAATTAGCCGTGTGTCATGGCGTGTGCCTGTAATTTCAGCTGCCCAGGAGGCTGAGACAGGAAGATCCCTTGAGTCCAAGAGGTTGAGGGTGCAGTGAGCCATGATCATACCACTGTACTCCAGCCTGGGTGACCCACCAAGACTCTGTCTCTTAAAAATAAATAAATAAATATTTATTTATTAAGATATAAGAGTAATATCTCAAAATGTAAATTTACCAAAACACTTATTGTAATGAGTCAATTTTGTACAGTGTTTTGTAATGTCATAATTAAAGGAAGGAATTATTTTTAAAATGTTACAAAGTCAATGCTAATTTAACTCTATAGCTGCTTATAATCCTGCAGGTAATTTCCCCATGATTAGTGATGATTTGGTCAATTCTTATCACCTGCTGCTGTGTGCTTTGGACTTAGTTTATGGAAATGCACTTCAGTGTTCTAATCGTAAAGAACTTGTGAACCCTAATTTTAAAGGTAGGTTTGTAAATCAAAGATTTTTGGGCAATCTGCGTTTCTGTGTTATGTTTACCCTTGGAGTTGTATAGGTTTCCTAGCATCAGTATTTTGAAAAGCTCCTGTCATTATAGTTATCCAGGGTACTTAAAACCAAGAGTCAAGTTGCCTGTAAAAATATTTTTGGATAAACAGTTGCAGATACCACAAAGTTTAAAGTCTTAAATGACAACTTTAGAAGTTTCTGAAATATATACTCAACAAGGAGAAGGCATTTAGAAACTCAGAGTTGCAAAGATGACATTAAAGCTGATAGTGTTTTTCTACATTGGCAAACTTTGTGCCTGACACATTGTAGGAGATGAAAAAGAATTTGCTGAAAGAATCTTATTTCAAATTTTGGTACAGAAGAATAGTTATGGTTCTAAAGTAAAGAAAATGAACTTTCATCTTTTAAACTAACAGATATATGGAAATGATGATTTTAGCATTGCATTTAATAGAACTTAGGTATATAATTTCTATGAATGATAAACAGTTACAAGCCCAAATTATTTACAAAGCAAATATTAAAAAGTATGTATAGAGTTAAAATAAATATTGCTGCTGCTATTTGAGTAATATTGTAATAGGATTCTGGGTGATTCTCAGTTTTGAGGTGATCTCAATTAAAATTTCAGCTTGTCTATCAAGGTAGATTTTTAAAATTAGTGGAGTTCAGTTGCTCCTGGTATGGTAAATTTAATGTTCCTCATATTCTTTTCTGTTCTTTCTCTCATTTCTATCCTAACTCCCTTTTATATTCTCAAAAAGCTGCTTCCTTTCACTTTTACCTTTTTTTTTTTAATTAAAAAGAATTTTTTTTTTTTTTTTTTTTTTTTTTTTTTTAGCCGGGCGTGGTGGCGGGCGCCTGTAGTCCCAGCTACTCGGAGAGGCTGAGCCAGGAGAATGGCGTGAACCCGGGAGGCGGAGCTTGCAGTGAGCCGAGATTGCGCCACTGCACTCCAGCCTGGGCAAAAGAGCAAGACTCCGTCTCAAAAAAAAAAAAAAAGAATTTTTTTTTGAGACAGGGTCTCGCTCTGTCACCCAGGCTGGGGTGCAGTGGTACAATCACAATTCACTGCAGCCTCAATCTCCTGGGCTCAGATGATCCTCTCATCTCAGCCTCCCAGGTAGCTGGGACTACAGACATACACCACCACATGCAGCTAATTTTTTGTATTTTTCAGTAGAGATGAGGTTTCGCCATGTTTCCTGGGCTGGTCTCAATCTCCTGGACTCAAGCGATGTACCCACCTTGGCTTCCCAAAGTGGGTTATAGGAATGGAGCCACTATGCCCGACCTTTACCTCTTTTATTTTTATTTGATTTTTTTTCTTTTGTGCTGAGTCTAGGGCAAGAATAAATTGTAAACTAGTATGAAATACATCTAATACATTCAAATTAAAGTATATAATCTCTGAACAGTGTAATTTTTTTAAAGTGGTGTTTTTTGTTTAAAAGTAGACTTACTTGCAAAGTTATATTTTATTTTTGTGGTTTTTAGATCTTAGTATCCTAAAATTTGATATCCTAAAATTTAAGTTTTAAGTTTCCCTTAACCATCTCTACATAAATAATTGAATAACTGAAATCTGAAATCTTTTGAGTAATGATACACTTTACTTCTATTTGCCATTTTTTGACAAATTCTTAGTGTTAAAATAAGCCCATATATACTGTTTCCTATACATTTGTATGCTAAGTGGTATACTAATTATACTCTATGTTTTACATTTTAGTTTATTACAAATTGGCTTATTGTGTGCTAACTGATATCTCTGTTTTGTGATTCTATACACCATAGGCCTATCTGAAGATTTTCATGCTAAAGATTCTAAACCTTCCTCTGACCCCCCTTGTATCATTGAGAAACTGTGTTCCTTACATGATGGCCTAGTTTTGGAAGCAAAGGGGATAAAGGAACATTTCTGGAAACCCTATATTAGGAAACTTTATGAAAAAAAGGTTCGTAAATAGCAAAGAAATAACGTGAAAATGTTTTCTGGAGAAAAACTTGATTTAACATGACGACTTAAGGATCTCTTCTTTCATCATAGCTCCTTAAGGGAAAAGAAGAAAATCTCACTGGGTTTCTAGAACCTGGGAACTTTGGAGAGAGTTTGTGAGTACTTCTGTATAAAATGTTTTAGTATTTTAAATTGTATACTTAGGAAACTTCAGAGGTTAGTGTTTTTATTGTTTGTATTTTGGAAACAGAATATGTTTTGTGAGAGAATACAGGGAAGCAAAAATTCTGTCACCTAATATAAGCACACTTTTTAAATGTGTTCAAAATTGTATGGCTGTTTTTGAAGTTTCATTAAGCTTCTGGATTATAAATTTTGTAATAAATTCTTTTGGAACTATATGGGTGAAAATTGATGATGTGTAAGTGTGGAAGTCTTCAGGGGTGCCTAGAGCAGCTAGACAGATAGTTAAGCTTCTCACCAGAAGCTGCACCTACCAGCAGCTGAAACACTGTCAGCAAAATACTTGTACTGTGTGATGGATGAGCATGGGGATAGCAGGATTACATGTGATACTATCCAGTTTTTGTTTTGTTTTGTTTTTTGAGATGGAGTCTCGCTGTGTCGCCCAGGCTGGAATGCAGTGGCGTGATCTCGGCTCACTGCAACCTCTGCCTCCCTGGTTCAAGCGATTCTTCTGCCTCAGCCTCCTGAGTAGCTGTGAATACAGGCGCGTGCCACCATGCCCAGCTAATTTTTGTATTTTTAGTAGAGACAGGGTTTCACCATATTGGCCAGGCTGGTCTCGAACTCCTGACCTCGTGATCTAGCTGCCTCGGCCTCCCAAAGTGCTGGGATTACAGACGGGAGCTACCGTGCCCAGCTGTACCATCCAGTTCTTATAACTACAAGTTACCCTACCAAAGTTTAACTTTCAAAAAATTACTAGAACTTTTAGTAAATAAAAAAATGAAATAATTAATTGAAATGGCAGTTCTGTGAGAGAGTACATTTTGTCTGTATTTGTTTTTCCTATAGTAAAGCCATCAATAAGGCCTATGAGGAGTATGTTTTATCTGTTGGGAATTTAGATGAGCGGATATTTCTTGGAGAGGATGCTGAGGAGGAAATTGGGACTCTCTCTAGGTGTCTGAACGCTGGTTCAGGAACAGAGACTGCTGAAAGGGTGCAGATGAAAAACATCTTACAGCAGCATTTTGACAAGGTGAGTTTAGCCATGGCAGAAGGGTAGAAATACAGGAGCAGGTAAGCCAGGGGTTCTTTTTTATTTTGGTAATTTCATGTTTGTGTTTTACTTGCTTACAGTATGAAGGAGAAAATTCTCATCATACTTCTTTTAATTGAAAAAGGTATCTCTATGATATTTGCTTTGTTAATATCAACTTTCATTCATTTTAGTGAGGTCTGAGAAAAAGAGAAATTAATATAAATTTAAACAAATGTGTCATGCTGATAATAGTTGGTTTTAAAAAGATGGGCCAGTAATATATGGTCTTATATGTAGTGAACGTAGTGTAGGCATTTAGAAAGTGATAATTGACCTGATTGAGACCTTCATTTAAGAGACTGGAGAAACTGTGGATCTATAGTCTTTAAGAAAATTCTTTTAAACTGAATTTCAGGACCACGTGGTATTATTTCAAACAGACACTTAGGGTGATGCAGGCCAAGAGTTTCCCTTCTGCTATGTGGTGGAACAGAAAACACCAAACTTCTGGCAAGTGCCCCCATAGAGACACTGGGTAATCCAAGGGCCAATTCACCTGGAAGTGAACTGCTTCAGACTTGAGACTGGTCTGCTTATTCATTCAACAAATATTCCTAAAGCATTTTATATGTCAGGTTGTGTCCTGGACACTGGAGATAAAGCAGTGAACAAAATAACCATGAGAACCCTGTTCCAAAGAAGCTTATATTCCAGTGTGGGGAGATGTACAGGAGATAAACAAGTAAATATATAGTATGTTGGGTGATGATAGATGAAGAAAATGGAGTAGTAACACAAAATATTGAGGGGAGGGGAGAATGGGATGGGTGGGCTGTGGTAGGTAAGGTGGTTGGGAACAGTGTCACACATCAGAAGTAAGTGAGGAAGCAAGCCATATGAATAGCTGGGTAAATGTATTTGAAGCTGAGAGCATAACAAATGCAAAGACGTGAGGTTGGAACAGGATTGGCTTTTTGGAGGAACAGTGAGAATGCTAGTGTGGTAGGAATACAGTGAGGGAAAAAGTGGTAAGAAGTGACGGGAGGCCAGGTGTGGTGGCTCATGCTTGTAATCCTAGCACATTGGGAGACTGAGGCAGAGGATTGCTTGAGTCCAGGAGTTCAAGACTAGTCTGGGCAACAAAGCGAGACCCCATCTCTACATAAAATGGTAATACAAAAAATAAGCTGGCCATGGTTGTATCCACCTGTGGGCCCAGCTACTTGCGAGGCTGAGTCAGGAGGATCCCTTGAGCCCAGGAGTTCCAGGCTGCAGTGAGCCGTGATCGCGTCACTGCACTCCAGCCTGGGTGACAGAGCAAGAGCCTGTCTTTAAAGAAGAAGGAGAAGGAGAAGGAGAAGGAGAAGGAGAAGGAGAAGGAGAAGGAGAAGGAAGGGGAGGGGGAGGGGGAGGGGGAGGAAATAATAATAACGCAGGGAAGAGGGAACAAGAGAGCCAGACAGACCATGTAGGCTTTGGAAGCCATCGTAGGGACTTTTGCTTCTGCTCTGATTGAGGTGAAAGCCATTAAGAGGGTTATTAAGAAGAGTGATTTACATTTTTAAAGGTCTTCTGGGAAAGTGGTATTAGAGGCAAGGGTGGAAATAGGGAGTTAAGAAGCTATTGTAAAGATTCTGGCAATAGTTTATGGTGGCTTGCTTCAGAGAACGGTTTGTAGCTGGGCCATATTTTGGAGATAGCACCCACAGGATTTACTGAGGGTTTGGATCTAGGGTTTGAGAAAAAGAGAACAGTGATGTCTCCAGTTGGGTGAATGATATAAAAGCTAAAATCCTGACAAGTGCCTGTAATGTTGTAAGTTATCTGGCCCTGGCTCTCTGAATTCATCTACTTTCCTCCCTTCTCACCCACTTATGCCACATTAACCTCCTTTTTTGTTCTTCAGATATGCCAAGCATGCCTGCAACACAAAGCCTTTGCCTTTGCAATTCCCTCTGCCTAAACCGTATTGCTTCAAGAGATTCATGTGGCTTCCTTCTCACTTCATTCTGGTCTCTGATAACCCAACTGCTATGTCAATAATAACCACAACATCCTCCCCAACCCTCAGGACTTCCTTTCCCCCTGACTCTGCTTGCTAGTGTTTCTCTTCGTATTTATCACTGTCTGACAGTAAGTAGGGAGGTAGGTAGAAAGAATTGTTTATTACCTGTCTCCTTGCATTAGAATATAAGCTTCACCAAGGCTGTGACCAGTGTTGTATGTAGCCCTTGGCACATAGTAGACATTCGGGAACATTTACTACTGAAATTTATTAAGAGGGAAGAGCAAGTCTGGGGGAAGGGGAATCAAGAGTTTAGGGTTATTAGCATGTTAAATTTGAGATGTCTTTTAAGCATCCTACTAGAGAAGTTGAATAGACAGTTGAGGTATACAAGACCGGAGTTCACAGTTACAGTAGAGGTTAGGGGTTGTGTGTATATGTCCTGGGGTCATCAGGATACAGATAGGTTTTTTTTTTTTTTTTTTTTTTGAGACGGAGTCTTGCTCTGTCACCCAGGCTGGAGTGCAATGGCGCAATCTCGGCTCACTGCGACCTCTGCCACCCGGGTTCAAGCGATTCTCCTGCCTCAGCCCTCTGAGTAGCTGGGATTACAGGTGCCTGCCACCATGCCTGGCTAATTTTGTTATTTTTTGTAGAAACGGCATTTCACCATCTTGGCTAGTCTGGTCTTGAACTCCTGACCTCATGATCTGCCCGCCTCGGCTTCCTGAAGTGCCGGGATTACAGGCATGAGCCACTGTGCCCAGCCGTAGATGGCTTTTAAAGCTACAAAATGAGGAGGGATTACTTAGAGCTATGATTTGAGAGAGAATACCAGAGGACTAAGGACAAAGCCCAGAGTCACTCCAAATTTTGTAAGTCTTCATTTGGAGATGGAACATCCTAATATTTTTAAGATACCGACTTAATATTTGCACCCAAATTAAAGAAAGATTCCTCCTGATCAGAATGAACAGGAAGCTTTAAGCTAAGCACAGTGCTACCAAGAAGCACCATGTTGACCTTGAGGACTCTGGCAGGAAGCTGTTTGTGGTTGTCACACCTAGTTTCCTCTGTGAAACTACTGCTGCCTGTGGGTGATGTGGTTATATGCTGCTGGCTGCTGTTGATTCTCCTGTTTGTGTACAAGGTGTTTTTCCCTCCCAGTGCCTCCCAGTGTAGGCATTGGTTCATGCACAGTGAAGTAGTTGGCTGCAAGAAACCTTGTAAGACAGGGAGCAGCCTTTTGAATGCAATTAATCTACCCAAATCATTTTATTGACTTAATTATAGAATGAATTTCTTTGAAACAAAGTGAAAGTCTTAGTTGTATTGCACTTTAAGACATAGAGAAAACATGTAGGTTTGTTTCTGTATACAGTAAATTTCTGTGCTTTTCTGTATCTTATGAAACTTGAATAGTTGACTCTATTGCCAGGTGAAAGTTTTGCTAGGTTTTTTAAAAAATTAGAATAAGTACATTTAATACACAGGGAAATTTGGTTTATCTTGAATATTAAAAGACATTATTAAGCTATCTTAACCTTTCAGAGTTTATTTGAAAAATCAGAAAGATGTTTTACTAGCTCCTTTGACACCAAGTCACATCTTTTCCATATTTATTGTCAAGAATGTTGACTTTAACTTACTTCTCTGAAGACCTGTCTACCTTAGGGGGAAAACCTGTGATAGATTCTGGTAACCAAAGGTAGAGGAGGGGCAGGAAGACCAGTGAAGGCTGTTCTGCATCAAGTTACCTTTTTAGGGAATGTTCAACTTATTATCTGTCTCTGAAGCAAATTTGAATATTTGGATGGTGGGTGTATTAGTTCATTTTAACGCTGCTGATGAAGACATACCCAAAACTGGGAACAAAAAGAGGTTTAATTGGACTTACAGTTCCACGTGACTGGGGAGTCCTCAGAATCATGGTGTGAGGCGAAAGGCACTTCTTACGTGGCGGTGGCAAGAGAAAAATGAGGAAGAAGCAAAAGCGGAAACCCCTGATAAGGCCATCAGATCTTGTGAGATGTATTCATTATCACAAGAATAGAACAGGAAAGATTGGCCTCCATGATTCAATTACCTGCCACTGGGTGCCTCACACAACACGTGGGAATTCTGGGAAATACAATTCAAGTTGAGGCTTTGATGCAGACATAGCCAAACCATATCAGTAGGCTTTTGTTAAATCATGGATTTTTTTTGGAACCAAATTTAATTCACAATTTTCTTTTATCTTTGAGTGTCTGCAAAAATAGCAGTAGATGGGAATTGTGAAATTCTATTTCTCAGAGCAGAGAATAATAGTCTTAATTTTTTCAGGTGAGCAGAATGCTTATCTTTGCCTCTGAGCATAAGTTTTGCAAGAGGGAATGTAGGGAGCTATACCTTATTTTAGAGTTTTAACTTTTAAGAGACAAACTTTCAGTTAGGTAAAATACAAATTATTCTTTCACACCTTTGTCTTCACATGGATATTGGCGGCTCTTAATGCTGTTATGTTTAAATTCCAAGAATGGTGACATTTGAGTCACTAAAATTTATGGATATTGTAAAGATAAAGTCTTACTGGCTTGAAGTCCCAGTTGTGAAGTGAATTAAAGTCTTTCTGGCCTAAAATAATGTTCTTTTAAATATTTTTATTAATTCTATGTAATTTTTTTTTCTTTAGTCCAAAGCACTTAGAATCTCCACACCACTAACTGGTGTTAGATACATTAAGGAAAATAGCCCTTGTGTGACCCCAGTTTCTACAGCTACGCATAGCTTGAGTCGTCTTCACACCATGCTGACAGGCCTCAGGAATGCACCAAGTGAGAAATTGGAACAGATTCTCAGGTTAGTTTGAGCCCTGTCTGCTTTCTAAGATTTGGTTATTGACCATTTTCCAATTTCCTATTTTTTCATTATTAGTGCCTTAATTCACCCATGAATAATTTTGTATCAATTGTATACTCAGTCCTGTTGTGAGTCTATAGAGGACCTAGCAATAAGATGTATAAGTGGAAGATCTTCTTTCCTTAGATTTCTTTAATATAATACAAGACACAGTAACTAATAACACCAGACACTGTAGAATAAGGCACAAAACTGTCTTATTGCCAACTGTTCTTTCAAGATTTCAGGGAGTGGTGGGGTGGGGGGAAGCTCAGTAATGATGGGAATTGTCAAAGGACTTTATGAAGAGGGTTGAACCTGAGGTAAGTTCTGAAGGGTGACTCAGATTTGAAAAGATTAATAGAGTTCCACACATTCATAAAGCAGGACAAAAACCACTGTAACTTTTGTAAGCTCTACAAAACATCCTTATCCTGGAAAGGAAGTTCACTGCATTTAGTTCCTTTGATCTCCCTGAGACTGGTAGGAATATCATTGAGTTTTAATTAAAAGCCCAGTAGGCTGAATCTTATCATCTTATGCATAACCTTTGGCAAGTTGATTTGAAAAGTTACCGCTAAGGTCTCTCTCAGTCCTAAAACTTTATGATATGATGACGTAGACCCAAAAGGACCCTATTTTATTTCTGATGGTGGTATATCAAGAAGACCCTATATGTACACATAAGTAATTTCCCACTCATAGCCAGGCTTCTTAAATGCCAACTACTTTTCCTTTACATTTTCGTGAAGTCTACTTTATTCATAAACTTAATTGTGATTTATACTTAACAAGTTATATCTCTGTGGCCTCTTCCTGAGTCATGTTTTTCAGATGCACCTTGTTTGCCTTGAATTTAGAAGCATTTGGTAAATACATTTCAGAAGCCATCTTAATCTCTGTATCTTCCAGATCTCTTTACAGTTTCTAACTAGGCATAACAGCGTTTTAAATCTTAGGTACCATTAGTGGGGTTAAATAAGTATTACCAGTAAATACTAGGTAAAATAAAGTGTCCTATTTTTATTGAAAGGTATGTGTGTGTGTGTTCCCAGAAAAATTCTGCTTGTATATATATTCAGTAGTTATCTCTAGCAGGACTATAATTGATTTTTATTCTCTTTATAATTTTTTAAACTTGCTTCATTTTCACAAAGAATATGTATATAATTATATATATATTTGTGATCAAAATAAAAACAGTTGTTACAAAAAGCTTACATGGTGATAATTTGTATAATGCTTCTGCATTGAACATATATTGCTTTCTAATAATAAAAAGACTGAAATAAACCTCATTGGCGGGAAAAAAATGTAGAATGCCAGGAACAGTTTGTATGAGTCTGTAGTATGGGTTTTACACCCCTTCATTCTATTTTCTTCCAGGTGTTCTTAATGGGAGTTTTACTGCCCTCTAGGGAAATAGTTAAGGGCAAGTTTGGGATCATCAGTAACTGGGGATGTGTAGGACAGGTGGGGGACAGTCATAGATATCGAATGGGCCCAGGGGCCAAGGTTGCTAAACTTCTTGCACTGAAAGGTGTAGCCCCGGCCGGGCGAGGTGGCTCATTCCTGTAATCCTAACACTATGGGAGCCTGAGGCGAGTGGATCACTTGAGGCCGGGAGTTCGAGACCAGCCTGGCCAAGATGGTGAGACCCCATCTCTACTAAAAATACGAAAATTAGCTGGGCGTGGTGGCAGATGCCTGCAGTCCCAGCTACTCGGAGGCTGAGGCAGGAGAATCACTTGAACCTGGGAGGTGGAGGTTGCAGTGAGCCAAGATTGCACCACTGCATTCCATCCTGGGTGACAGAGTGAGACTCTCTCTCAAAAAATAAATAAATATATAAAATAAAAGGTGTAGCTCCCACAAGAAAAGTTTTTTTTCATTCAAACTGATAATACCACCACCTTGGAAAAGGAAGTATGGGATCACTTGGATTAATTTGGGAAGTGTATAGTTCCTGTTCAGAGTGTTTTATATTTACATGTTAGTGAAATTATAGAAACATTTTAACCCCTTGTGACTTGACAAGACCTTTAAATTATGTTATTTCTCATTACCTTTTTTAGGACATGTTCCAGAGATCCAACCCAGGCTATTGCTAACAGACTGAAAGAAATGTTTGAAATATATTCTCAGCATTTCCAGCCAGATGAGGATTTCAGTAATTGTGCTAAAGGTAAGGTTTAATATTGTTATTCTGCTTTTATTTTTGAAGTTTAACTAAATGGAGTCATTTCTTACTAAGAAAGGTGAGGAAAAGATCTATGACTTTAGACTGAAGGCTAGGATATGGCTGTCCAATTTTTCTGGTCAACCAAGTGATTTCCAAACCCTTCTCAGTAAGATAGAAATTTTAGAGTGGTATCTTTATTATATTGGACTTCTGATGCTTTTTTATCTGCAAATCTTTAGGTTTTTTTTGTAAACTGGAAATTAAATAGAAGTGTAGTGATTCTTCAACATATTGAGAATAAGGACAGAAGATATCACTGTTATGGGCCCAAACCTGGCCTAGGAATTGTTTGATGTCAGGAATTGGAACTAAGTAGGTGTGGAATAGTAAGCCAATTACATACCTCTTAGCATTGGTCTGTTTTGTTCAAACATAAAGGGAAAAAAAAGGGTGTAAGTCTTAAATGATATTACAGTTCTTTATGTGCAAATTTCATTTAATAATTTTAGAAAAATGTGACTGTTACCATGAAGAAAATTAAGGTATCTTAGGGATAATTAAAACACCAATCATAAGAAGTGTGCATATCTAAAGTATTGGGTTGGTTTTTAAATTTTATTTTGTGAGTAAAGAAGGAGGAATGGGCCTTTATTTTCTTTGTGTGCCATTTTTGTGGGTTTTTTTTTTTTTTATTTCTACAGAAATTGCCAGCAAACATTTTCGTTTTGCAGAGATGCTTTACTATAAAGTATTAGAATCTGTTATTGAGCAGGAACAAAAAAGACTAGGAGACATGGATTTATCTGTGAGTAAAATAACCAATGTATTGATCAACGCAATGAAACAATTTCCTTCCTGCCCTATTCTGTGGGTTGTTTTTTTACTTTATTTATAGTCTCCTTTCATGCACAAAAGTTTTTAATTTTGATGAAATCCAATTTATTTTTTCAGTAGTTGCCTATGCTTTTGTTTTATGTATGTATGTATGTATGTATGTATTTACCTATTTGAGATGGAGTCTCGCGCTGTCGCCAAGGCTGGAATGTAGTGGCACGATCTCAGCTCAATGCAACCTCCGCCTCCTGGGTTCAAGCAATTCTCATGCCTCAGTCTCCCAAATAGCTGGGATTATAGGCATGTGCCACCATGCCCAGCTCATTTTTGTATTTTTCGTAGAGATGGGGTTTTGCCATGTTGGCCAGGCTAGTCTCGAACTCCAGACGTCAGGTGGTCCACGTGCCTTGGCTTCCCAAAGTGCTAGGATTACAGGTGTGAGCCACCGCACCTGGCCTGTTGCCTGTGCTTTTGGTGCTTCGGTAGCTTTTAATTAAAAAATAATAATTATTGACAATGTTGGAAAATTATAAGCAAAAAGAAGAAAATAAAAATCACCTATGATTAATGTCATCCTGTGATAAACATATTCACTTTTGGTACATGGTCATCTAGCCAGTCACCTGCCTGCCTGCCTTTCTGTTTTTTTGGGTTTGTTGTTGAGACAGAGTCTCACTGTGTTGCCCAGGCTAGAGTGCAGTGGTGTAATCTCGGCTCACTGCAACCTCTGCCTCCCAGGTTCAAGCGATTCTTGAACAGTGTTGCCCAGGCTGGTCTCAAACTCTGGACCTCAGGTGATCTGCCTGCCTCGGCCTTCCAAAGTACTGGAATTACAGGTATGAGCCACCTGCCTGGCCCCTTTCAATTTTTTTTTCCCTTTTTTTTTGAGCCAGAGTTTCGCTCTTGTTGCCCAGGCTGGAGTGCAGTGGTGCAACGTCGGCTCACTGCAACCTCTACCCCCTGGGTTCAAGTGCTTCTCCTGCCTCAGCCTCTGAGTAGCTGGGACTACAGGCATGTGCCACCACACCTGGCTAATTTTCTATTTTTAGTAGAGATGAGGTTTCACCATGTTGGTCAGGCTGGTCTCAAACTCCTGACCTCAGGTGATCCGCCCACCTTGGCCTCCCAAAGTTCTGGGATTACAGGCGTGAGCCACCGTGCGCGGTCCCCCTTTCAGTTTTTTATAGCACTTACTGTAAATACTGTTTTGAAACATCTTTCCCTGTCATTGTTCTTCTAAGCATCAGGGTGTGTGTGTATTTTGGTTAGAGATGTAATCTCTTTTAATATACATTTTATAATAGGTAAGGTTTTAAAATTCTCATACATTTCTTTTATATATTTCCTCTACTAAAAAATGGGCTTTATTTATATAATTAAGAAGGGTTTTGTAAGAAAATAAGGACACACTTTGCACTCAGAAAATGAGACTTTCTTTGGTATTTTCATTTAAGTTCACTGGGTATGAAATGACTTTTAGACTAAGTAAATGTTTCTAAATGCTAATAACTTTATTTTATAGGGTATTCTGGAACAAGATGCGTTTCACAGATCTCTCTTGGCCTGCTGCCTTGAAGTCGTCACTTTTTCTTATAAGCCTCCTGGGAATTTTCCATTTATTACTGAAATATTTGATGTGCCTCTTTATCATTTTTATAAGGTATTTTTTAAAATATGATACTAATGGGGATATTGTAGATGAGACCAACTTCCTGTTGTTAGTCATTTAGTTCAAGTTAACATGTAAGTACATTTATTCTGTTTTTATTTACATAGTTAATCTCTATTTGTGGAGTAGAAAAGAAATAGAATCTTAAGACCTATGTAAATTCTTTTAATATTGTATGAAAGATCTATTTTGGGTAAAAGCTTTGATTCCTCTCTATCTAATAAAAGTTTTTAGAATACTGTGATTTTTATGAGCTGAGAAGGCTTAAAAAAAGTAGCACACGTCACTAGCTAATCTTGTATAGCAGCCTTTTTGATTTTATGAAAATTAAATACCATTGAAAATGTCAGAAAAAAAATAAAAAGTTCTCTTTCATGTGTTACAGAGAGGCATAGAGTTAAAGCATTGATTTGGTAGCTATTTCGTTTTTTTTTTTTTGAGATGGAGTCTTGCTCTGTCGCCCAGACTGGAGTGCAGTGGCGCCATCTCGGCTCACAGCAAGCTCCACCTCCCGGGTTCACGCCATTCTCCTGCCTCAGCCTGCCGAGTAGCTGGGACTACAGGCGGCCACCACCACACCCGGCTAATTTTTTCTATTTTTAGTAGAGACGGGGTTTCACGGTGTTAGCCAGGATGGTCTCGATCTCCTGACCTCGTGATCCGCCCGCCTTGGCCTCCCAAAGTGCTGGGATTACAGGCTGGTAGCTATTTCTTGATACTGACTTAGCATATGAGTTTATCTTAACTCTCATAAGATAGTCAAAACTAATTTTTATAGTGGCATAGATTAAATGTTTAGAGATTTTTATATGAAATTTTAAGAGTAATGTTTTTCAACCTCAATGTACAAAACATGTATTTTCATTAAAAAATTTTGAAATACATCGCAATGTAAACCATTTTATATAATTCATGGTTTGAACTATAATTATTTACAAAGACAGTAAAAGGAAGAGCAGCCGTTTCAAAATAATATTTCAACTTGTAATTTTGACTAATTTCTTGTCTAAATATTTAAAAATAATAATTATTCAGTGAACCAAGACATTTTTTATTTCAGGTGATAGAAGTATTCATTAGAGCAGAAGATGGCCTTTGTAGAGAGGTGGTAAAACACCTTAATCAGATTGAAGAACAGATCTTAGATCATTTGGCATGGAAACCAGAGTCTCCACTCTGGGAAAAAATTAGAGACAATGAAAACAGAGTTCCTACATGTGAAGAGGTTTGTGAAAATAACATCTTTTTGTGAGAAAAATACATCTATCTAATCTATTAATAATCCTTTTGGGGATGGGAGGGTGGCAATTGGGTTTAATATGTTATAATTACACCTTGTTATGAGGAAAACCTTGGACTGTAACGTCCCTCTCTACCCACAAATTGGGAAGGTGCCAAGAGACCAAAGAATGACTCAGACAAGTCCAGCTTGGCAAGTAGATACGTTTATTAAGACTTACATATGGAGGAGGCAGAGGTGGTGGGGAAAAATAGAAGACTTATATACAGGGTACTCCTAGGTAGCAGCAGGACAGTTCTAGAGATCCTCGCCACCTCCCATCGCTAAGCTGCTTTTAAGCTAATTTTCTGGCTCTTTGTCTACTATGTATGTGCATGATGGGACTGTTTTCCTTGGTAGTTTCTCAGATCTTCTCTGGGATGTTGGGGTTCTCAGGGATACCTGTTCCTTGGCTGGGCACCATGGCCTTGGCTCACTGCCCAGCCTTCAGGGTTTAGGCAGCAGACATACACCCTTAAGTAAGGTAGGTGACCTGTCACACTTCACCCCATGTCAAAGAGGAAATGAGTCATAATTTGTGGTTGTCCTAAGATTTTGGTGACAGAGTAAAAACTCAGTGTTCTTTCTTGATTTCTTTATCAAGTTTCTTTCCCATACAGCAGTGGTCGAACCTTTTTGGCACCAAGGACCAGTTTCATGGAAGACAATTTTTCCATGGACAGGGTTGGGGGTGGGGGAGATTTTGGGATGATTCAACTGCCTTACATTTATTGCACACTTTATTTCTATTATTATTACATGGTAATATATAATGAAATAATTATACAACTCACCAAAATGTAGAGTCAGTGGGAGCCCTGAGCTTGTTTTCCTGCAACTAGATAGTCCCATCTGGGGGTGGTGGGAGACAGTGACAGATCAGCAGGCATTAGATTCTCATAAGGAGCATGCAATCTAGATCCCTTATGTGTGCAGTTCACAATAGGGTTCACACTCCTGTGAGAATCTAATGCCACCACTAATCTGACAGGAGGCCAGCACAGGCGGCAATGTGAGCAATGGGGAGCAGCTGTAAATACAGATGAAGCTTTGCTCACGTGCTCACTCGCCTGCTGCTCACCTCCTGCTATGTTGCCCAGTTCCTAACAGGGTCCATGGCCCAGGGGTTGGGGACCCCTGCTTTAGAGTGGTTGATATTCAAACTCTCCAAACCAGTAATGAAGTTTGACTCGTATTTAGTATCCAATTACAAGGTTTTGAATTTTTTGACTGCCAAAAGTTTTTTTTTTTTTTTTTAACTTTATTATGAAAATGGGAAAGACAGCTGATTTTATTTAGATGGAATAATTGTTAAGATACTTTTTCTGCCTTAGATTACTATTGTATTTCTAATTAAAGTGCTTTTTTGGATACTGGCATTCTGTGTAACCAATTCTTCATAGGTCATGCCACCTCAGAACCTGGAAAGGGCAGATGAAATTTGCATTGCTGGCTCCCCTTTGACTCCCAGAAGGGTGACTGAAGTTCGTGCTGATACTGGAGGACTTGGAAGGAGTAAGTTTAAAATACTAGGAGAATATTTTGGGGCTTACTATCTGGAAATTTAAATTTCATCTAACCCTACAAGTGAAGTTAATAGGGTATACATAGAAGAAAATATTCCATGCATTTTTGTGCCACATGGTCACTTAGAAGAAGGGCCTTTAAAGACTATTTAAGAACACAGGAAAATGCATGATATAACAGGTAACTTTTAAAAAGGATAGACTGCTATATTTATTTATTTATTTTTTGAAACAGAGTCTTGCTGTGCCAGTCAAGCTGGAGTGCAGTGGCCCAGTCTCAGCTCACTGCAACCTCCTCCTGCCGGGTTCAATTGATTCTCATGCCTCAGCCTCCTGAGTAGCTGGGACTACAGGCATGCGCCACCATGCCTAGCTAATTTTTGTATTTTTAGTAGAGAAGAGGTTTTGCCATGTTGGCCAGGCTGGCCTCGAACTCCTGACCTCAAGTGACCCGCCTACCTCGTTCTCCCAAAGTGCTGGAATTACAAGCATGAGGCACTGCGCCTGGCCGACTGCTGTATATTTAATATGATCCCTATTTTTAAAGTGTATGTTTATTTATAAGCATACAAAATAGTGGAAATGGAAAAACCAAACTGTTAAGACCATTGTTGGGTGATAGAATTACTGGTGATTTCTGTAAAATTTTTAAAGCAAATACGTATTACTTTTAAAATCAGGAGAAATAGAAAAGCCTTCTTAAAGATAGAGCTGCATGATCCAGTTAGGTATAGACAAGCCAGTGAGTTAAGACAACTGAGTATGTTCCACTTTGTTGAGCTGTGCTACCCTAGTTAATGTGACATTAGTGCTGGCCCAAGAAATACAGAAAAGGGCAGTTTTGCTATCCATCTGGTTTATATTTTTTAGGCAGCTGCTTAGAAGATCTGCAAGGTGAAAGGTTTTAGTTTACATACGTGAGATAGAACTACTTTTTAAAGAGCAATTCAGTAAATTCAGAGAGTTCTAAATCCTTGGATCCAATTAAAAGAATATTCTTATTTCTAGATCAGTTTTATAATGTAATTGATAAGAACTGGCTATAGAAGAAATACCAGTTTTAAAGTCAGGAATCACTCTAGGCTGGGCATGGTGGCTCATGCCTGTAACCCCAGGACTGTGGGAGACCTAGTGGGGAGGATTGCATGAGCCCAGGAGTTCAATACCATCCTGGGCAACATAGCAAGATGCCATCTCTACCCCCCACCCAAAAAAAAATCACTCTAAGTGTATACTTAATACACATGGATAATCCTTATGAAAAGTCCTCATTTTTGAAAGATCTGACAGCTGGTCTTTCTTAGTCTATTTTTGTAGAATTTTCCCTTCCCTAATCTACAGATTAGGAAGACTTGACTTTAAACTTCATTTTCTTTGTACTTATCACTTCTCAGTTTTCCTGAGATCTCTTGATATTTTATGAGAAAAAATGATCATAATCTATTCTGATTCTGCTGCTTTGTACCAAATACAAATCTAGTAAGTTTATTTACTTTTGTATCATCTGGAAGTAGAAATGTTAAGCCACAGTTTGTTAGGATTTACTCCTATCAGTACTTCTTACAAACTTCCTACGTATATTTTAAATTTTAAAAACACTCTGATGCACAGCTCTTAGAAGTGGACACAGAAGAAGGAAGAAATGCTTCTCAAAAATTCAGACATTGGTGTGAATACTTAAAAATAGACTAAGCCATAATGGGTTGTGTACCACTGAATCATACACTTAAAAATGGTTGAATGGTAAATTTTATGTTATATATATATAACCACAATTTAAAAAAACTAGCCTGTAATACCAGCACTTTGGGAGGCCAAGGCAAGTGGATCACCTGAGGTCAGCAGTTAGAGACTAGCCTGGCCAACATGGTGAAACCCCATCTCTACTAAAAATACACAAATCAGCCATGCCTGGTGGCATATGCCTCTAATCCCAGTTACTCAGGAGGCTGAGGCACAAGAATCACTTAAACCCAGGAGGCAGAAGTTGTAGAGAGCCGAGATCAGGCTACTGCACTCCAGCCTGGGTGATAGAGTAAGACTCTGTCTCAAAAAATAAAAAAAAATAGTAACAATTTGCCCCAAACCATTGAATTGTATAATTTAAGTAGATGAAATTTATGATATATAAACTGTTTTAAAAAAATCAATTATGCTTAACTGAATCCAAATCATGCATGTCCACCTTGCTTAAGAACATTATTGAGTTTTAATAATTTTTTTTATATGTGGAAAAAGAGATCAAAATTGATCAAAATTGCTCCTAGATGACATACTACCAATCATGTCCCCTTATCAAGTAGTGGCTCTGTAGTAAAATCACATCTTACATGAGTGGTAGGTAGAAAATGGATATGATAGAAAATATTATAGAAAAATATAATATAGAAAAATAGGGTAATTCCTTAAATTGCCCCTAAATCATGAAGGTTCTTTAGTAGTGGAAGACAGACTTGGGTCTGATTTGGGAAAGGGGGAATGGAGAAAGGAACACTGCAAGACAAAAAATTCCGTTTTAAAATTGTGCTGTCAGTAGTGTTCACTGAACACTAATGAAAATTCACTAATGAATACAGGTAAGATATGACTTCTGTAATTCTTGTTTGCTTTTTGAATTATGAAGTATTTCAAACACTGTAGTTATTTTTTAACATAACAGCCCTTGGACGGAAGTCAGATCTGAGTCTCCTTGAGTTAAATGCTTTGTTTGATTTGTTTTGACCCTAGGCATAACATCTCCAACCACATTATACGATAGGTACAGCTCCCCACCAGCCAGCACTACCAGAAGGCGGCTATTTGTTGAGAATGATAGCCCCTCTGATGGAGGGACACCTGGGCGCATGCCCCCACAGCCCGTAGTCAATGCTGTCCCTGTGCAGAATGTATCTGGGGAGACTGTTTCTGTCACACCAGTTCCTGGACAGACTTTGGTCACCATGGCAACTGCCACTGTCACAGCCAACAATGGGCAAACAGTAACCATTCCTGTGCAAGGTAAGGAAGGCAGAGTTGGATATTGAGTTCCTTCTCTGTGGCATGTATTGAAAAAGTTACCCAGGGTTTGGCTAGAGTGACATAGGGGACAGAGGAGTGATGGGGAGAGAGGGTTTGGGAGAGGAGAAATTGTAAACCTCTGCCCGGAGAACCTCTTATTATCAACATTTTCTTCATGCTTTTTTTCTCTGTCACAAACTAGGTATTGCCAATGAAAATGGAGGGATAACATTCTTCCCTGTCCAAGTCAATGTTGGGGGGCAGGCACAAGCTGTGACAGGCTCCATCCAGCCCCTCAGTGCTCAGGCGCTGGCTGGAAGTCTGAGCTCTCAACAGGTGACAGGAACAACTTTGCAAGTCCCTGGTCAAGTGGCCATTCAACAGATTTCCCCAGGTGGCCAGCAGCAGAAGCAAGGCCAGTCTGTAACCAGCAGTAGTAATAGACCCAGGAAGACCAGCTCTTTATCGCTTTTCTTTAGAAAGGTAATTTTTCACATACCCTTATCAGAGCATGAGCTTGGGAAATACAAGTGTTAAAGTTTGAAATGTTTTTGTTTATCTCCTAGGTATACCATTTAGCAGCTGTCCGCCTTCGGGATCTCTGTGCTAAACTAGATATTTCAGATGAACTGAGGAAAAAAATCTGGACTTGCTTTGAATTCTCCATAATTCAGTGTCCTGAACTTATGATGGACAGACATCTGGACCAGTTATTAATGTGTGCCATTTATGTGATGGCAAAGGTGAGTACCATTTGGAATTGTAAAGGCAAAGATAGGTCTTCATTACTGAGAACATTTTTTAACCGCTTTCTTGAGATACAATTTACATGCTCTATAATTCATCTATTTAAAATGCACAACTAAATGGGTCTTAGTATAGTCACAGATATGTGCAATACTCACCACAATTTTAGAACATAATATTCCATTGTATGGTTATACTAGAGTATTTTTATCCATTTATTAGCTAATGTATATTTTAGTTGTTTCTACTTTTGGCATATATGCATAATACTGCTATTAGCATTTGTGTTTGGGTTTTTGTATAGACATGTATTTTCATTTCTCTAGGGTATATACCTAGGAATAGGCTGCTGGGTCATACATTAACTATGTTTTAACTATTTAGGGAATTGCCAGATTGTTTTCCAAAGTACTGTACCATTTTATACTTACACAGCAGTATAATAAAGATTTTAGTTTCTCCACTTTCTCATTAACACTTACTATCTTACTTTATTTAAATAACTTATTGAGGAGAAATTCACATAACATAAAATTAACTGGGTTTTTTTTTTTTTTTTTTTTTGGAGATATTGTTTCACTCTTGTCACCCAGGCTGGAGTGCAGTGGTGCATCTCAGCTCACTGCAACCTCTGCCTCCCAGATTCAAGCGATTCTCCTGTCGTAGCCTCCCAAGCAGCTGGGATTACAGCCATGTGCCACCATGCCTGGCTAATTTTTGCATTTTTAGTAGAGATGGGGTTTGACCATGTTGGCCAGGCAGGTCTCAAACTCCTAACCTCAGGTGATCTGCCCGCCTCGGCCTCCCAAAGTGCTGGGATTACAGGCATGAGCCACTGGGCCCAGCCAAATTAACTATTTTAAATTGAATAATTCTAGGAGCATTTAGCACATTTACAGTACTGAGTGTAATAAATGGTTGTATACTCACCACCTCTATCTAGTTCCAGAACATTTCCATTCCTGCAAAGTAAAACTCCTTTCCTATTAAGTAGTTTCTCCCCATTCTACCTCCTACAGCACCTGGCAACCAGCAGTTGGCATTCTGGCTGTATGGATTTATCTGTTCTTAATCATTTATAGAAATGGTACAATATGTGACCTCTTGTGTATGGCTCCTTTTACTTAGGATAATATTTTCAAGGTTTATTCATGTTGCAGCATATATCAGTACTTCATTCCTTTTTATGACTGAATGATATTCCATTGTATGGATAGGCACAATTTTTTTCTCCACTCATACACTGATGGATATTCGGCTGTTTCCATTTGTTGGCTATAGTGAATAGCGCTGTTGAGAACAGGTATATCATGTACCTGTTTGAGTGCCCGTTTTCAGTCCTTTTGAGTTTATTCCTAGGAGTGGAACTGCAGGGTCATATGGTGATACTATGTTTAACTTTTTTGAAGAACCACCATACCGTTTTCCTTAGAAGCTGCACCATTTGATGTTGCTACCAGTAATGCACAAGAGTTCCAGTTTCTCCACATCCTTGCCAACTTATTATTTTTATTATCGCCATCTTAGCGGGTATTGGGTGATATATCATTGTGGTTTTGATTTTCATTTGCCTGATAACTAAGGATGTCAAGCATCTTTTCATTGCTTACTGGCCATTTTTATATCTTATTTGGAGAAATATCTTTAAATCCTTTGCCCATTTTAAAATTGTGTTATTATTCAGTTGTTGGAGTTCTTTATTTTGGATACAACTACCTTCTCAGATGTATGATTTGCCAATATTTTCTCCCATTCGATGTATCTTTTCCCTTACTCGATAGTATCATTTGAAGCATAAAAGTTTTTAATTTTGATGAAGTCCAGTTACCTGTTTTTTTGGTTTGTTACTTGCACTTTGGGTATCCTAAGAATCTGTTGCCAAACCCAAGGTCACAAAGATTTATCCCTGTGTTTTCTTTTGATTTTTATAGTTTTATCTCATAGTTAGGTCTTTGATCAATTTTGAGTAATTTTTGTGTATGGTATAAGGTAGCAGTCCATTTCCATTCTGATTATGTGGCTGTGCAGTTGTCTCAGCACCATTGTTGAAAAGAAGATTTTTTTCCTCACTGAATGGCCTTGGTACCCTCCTTGAAAATCAGTTGACCGTTGACAACATGTGGGTTTATTTCTGAACTCTGAATTCTATTCCACTGGACTACATGCCTATCCTTATGCAATACCATATTCTCTAGATTAGAGAGTTGCTTTCTTATAAGTTTTGAAATGGGGAAATATGAGTGCTCCTACTTTTTTTTTCTTTTCAAGATTATTTTCGAAGTCCCTTGAAAAATGAATTTTAGAATCAAATTATCAGTTTCACAAAGGAATCAGCTTAGGATTCTGATAGGGTTGCACTGAATCTGTAGATCCATTTGGGGAGTATTGCCATCTTAACAATTTTATGTCTTCTGATCCATGAACATAGGATGTTTTTCCATTTATTTAGATCTTCAGTTTTTTTTAACAATGTTTTGTACTTTTCAGAGTATGTTTGCAATTCTTTTGTTAAATTTATTCCTATTCTTATTGATGCTATTCCAAGTGTAGTTGTTTCATTGTTAATGTGTTCATTGCAAGTGTATAGAAAAACATTTTTGTATATTGATCTAGTATCCAGCAACCTTGCTGAAGTTATTAGTTCTAATAGTTTTCTAGTAGATTCCTTAGGATTACTATGTAGGAAATCATGTAATCTGCTTATAATTTTACTTCTTGTCCAAACTGGATGCCTTTTATTTCTTTTTCTTTCCTAATTATCTTGCTAGAACCTCCAGTATAGTTGAACAGACCTGTCGAAAGCAGAAATCCTTGTCTTGATCTTAGGTGGAAAGCATCTAGTTTTTCACTATTAAAGTATGATATTAGTTATGGTTTTTTTCATAGATGCCCTTTATCAGGTTGAGGAAGGTCCTTCTTTTCCTAGTTCATTGAGTGTTTTTTTTTATCATGAAAGGGCATTAGATTTTGTCAAATGCTTGTGTGTCCATTGAGATGATCGTGTTTTTTTTTTTTATTCTATTAATATAGTATATTACACTGATTAATCTTCCTATGTTAAACCAGCCTTGCATTTCTGGTGTAAATCCCTCTCAGTCATGGTGTATAATTCTTTTTTTTTTTTTTTTTTTTGAGGCGGAGTCTCGCTCTGTCACCCAGGCTGGAGTACAGTGGCGTGATGTCGGCTCACTGCAAGCTCCGCCTCCCGGGTTCACGCCATTCTCCTGCCTCAGCCTCTCTGAGTAGCTGGGACTACAGGCGCCCGCCACCACGCCCGGCTAATTTTTTTTTTTGTATTTTTTAGTAGAGACGGGGTTTCACCGTGGTCTCAATCTCCTGACCTCGTGATCCGCCTGCCTTGGCCTCCCAAAGTGCTGGGATTACAAGCGTGAGCCACCGCGCCCGGCCTATGGTGTATAATTCTTATTTTTTTCTTTTTTTTGAGACAGTGTCTTGCTCTGTTACCCAGGCTAGAGTGCAGTGGTGAGATCATAGCTCACTACAAGCAGTCCTCCCACCTTCATCTCCTGAGTAGCTGGGACTACAGGCACATGCTGCCATGCCTGGCTAATTTTTTAAATTTTTTGTAGACAGGGTCTACCATGTTGCCCAGGCTGGTCTCGAACTCCTAAGCTCAAGCAGTCCTCATGCCTCAGCCTCCCAATGTGTTGGGATTATAGGCGTGAGCCACTGCACCCGGCTGCTGTGATTGATTGATTGATTGATTGATTGATTGATTGATTGATTGATTTTGAGATGGAATTTCGCTCGTTGCCCAGGCTGGAGTGCAGTGGCGCAATCTTGGCTCACTGCAACCTCCGCCTCCCAAGTTCAAGCAATTCTCCTGCCTTAGCCTCCCAGGTAGCTGGGATTACAGGCATGTGCCACCACCCCTGGCTAATTTTGTATTTTCAGTAGAGATGGGGTTTCTCCATATTGGTCAGGCTGGTCTCAAACTCCCAACCTCAGGTGATCCACCTGCCCCGGCCTCCCAAAGTGCTGGGATTATAGGTGTGAGCCACGGTGTCCAGCCTATAATTCTTTTTATATGTTGCTAGGTTTGGTTTGCTAACAGTTTGTTGAATTTTTTTCAATTAAAAAAATTATTTATTTTTTCAAGTTTCCACATGCAGCAGTGATTGCTGAGGAATTTTATCTTTATGCATAAGAGGCATTGGTCTGTAGTTTTCTTGTTGTGGCTTTGTCTGGTTTTATTACCAGGGTAATACTGGTCTCATAGAATTGAGTAGGAAGTATTCTCTCCTCTTCTATATGTCGGTATTATATTTTTTTCCTTTTCCTTTTTTTTTTTTTAATTTACAGCTGCCTGAAAGACCCATGGACATGAGCTTCTTGGTATTAATTTTTTTTTTTTTTTTTTGAGACGGAGTCGTGCTCTGTCGCCCAGGCTGGAGTGCAGTGGTGCGATCTCGGCTCACTGCAAGCTCCGCCTTCCAGGTTCACGCCATTCTCCTGCCTCAGCCTCTCCAAGTAGCTGGAACTACAGGCGCCCACCACCACGCCCGGCTAATTTTTTGTATTTTTAGTAGAGACGGGGTTTCACTGTGGTCTCGATCTCCTGACCTCATGATCCGCCTGCCTCGGCCTCCCAAAGTGCTGGGATTACAAGCGTGAGCCACCACGCCTGGCCCGGTATTAATGTTTTAAAGTTTGGTAGAATTCAGCAGCAAAGCTGTTGAGACCAGAGATTTTCCTTGTGGGAAGTTTGTTGATGAATAATTCCGTCTCTTTGTTATAGGTCTATTCAGATCATCTGTTTCTTCTAGAATTAGTTCTGGTAGTGTACGTCTTTCTAAGAATTTGTCTGTTTCCTCTGGGCTAAATTGTTGGCAAATAATTATAATATTTCCTTCTGTTCTTTTTCATTCTTTAAGGTCAGTAGTAATGCCCTTTTCCTTTTATGATTGTAGTTTTCGTTTTGTTTTGTTTTTTTGAGACAGAGTCTCACTCTGTTGTCCAGGCTGGAATACAGGGGCATGATCTTGGCTTACTGAAACCTTGGCCTCCTGGTTTCCAGCGATTCTTGTGCCTCAGCCTCCTGAGTAGCTGGGACTGCAGGCCTGTGCCACCTCGCCCAGCTAGTTTTTGTATTTTTAGTAGAGATGAAATTTCCCCATGTTGCCCAGGCTGGTCTCGAACTCCTGGCCTCAAGTGATCCATCCACCTTGGCCTCCCAAAGTGCTGGGATTACAGGCATGAGCCACCGTGCCCTGCTCTTTGTAGTAGTTTGAGTCTCCTCCCTTTTGTTCTTGGTCTAGCTAAAGGTTTGTCAATTTTCTTGATCTTTTTCTTTTAAAAACCAGCTTTTTGGTTTCATTTTTCTATTTTTGTCTTCTTTATTCATTAGCATGTAATCTATTTCCTTCTTTCTGCTTACTTGAGGCTTACTTTTTGCCCTTTTCTATTGTTTTAAGATGGATGTTTAGGTAATTCATTTACTATTTCTCTTACTATCTTTTTTTCCCCAAATCCTTTACATAGATCTGAGTATCTTTTAAAAGATGCCTTTCTAATATCTCAATATCTTTCTTTTTTTTTTTGAGACAGCATCTTGCTCTGTCACCTAGGCTGGAGTGTAGTGCTCACGGCAGGCTTCCTCCAGGGCTTAAGTGTTCCTCTTCCCTAAGCTTCCTGAGTAGCTGGGACTACAGCCATGCACCACCATGCCCTGCTAATTTTTTGTAGATACGAGATTTTGCTATGTTACCCAGGCTAGTCTCGAACTCCTGAGCTCAAGCAATCCTCCCTCCTTGGCCTCCCAAAGTGCTGGGATTACAGGTGTGAGCCACTGCCCTTGGCCCTTCTTCATTTTCAGTGTAAGCATTAACAACTATAAATTTTCTTCCGTGCACTGCTTTAGCTGCATGAGTGTTGGTATGGTTTGTCTTCATTTCAAAAGTATTTTCTGATTTCTTTTTTTGACTTCTGTTGACTCACTGGTTATGTAGCAGTATGTTGTTAATTTCGTTATTTGTAAGTTTCCCAAATTTGTTACTGATTTCTACTTTCATTGTGGTTGAAAACACACTTTGTTTTATTTCAGTTCTTTTAAATATATTAAGAATTGTTTTATAGCCTAGCATATATGCTCTATCCTAGAGAATTTCAAAGTACATTTGAGAACAGTGTGTATTCTGTGGAGGTTGGGGAGAGTGTTCTGTAGATGTCTGTTAGGTCTAATTGTTTTATATTGTTAGTAAAGTGTTCTGTTTCTTTGTTGATCTGCCTAGATCTTCTCTCCATTATTGAAAGTGAGGTACTGAAATTTGTAAATATTATTGCTGAATTGTCTACTTTTCTCTTCACTTCTGTCACTTTTCGCTTCAAGTATTTTTTGTGCTCTGTTATTAGGTATGTGTATAACTGTTATAGATTCCTGATGGCTTGACTCTTTTATCATTATGGAATGTCCCTTTTTAATAACTTTTTTTGTCCTAAAGTCTGATTTATAGTGTGAGATATATATATCTATATAGATATAGATATATATAGATATCTATATAGATATCTATATCTATATAGATATCTATATCTATATAGATATCTATATAGATATCTATGTATATATAGTCACCCAGCTTTCTTCTGGTTGCTGTCTGTATACCTCTTTCCATCCTTTCATTTTCGAATGTATTTGTACTTTTTTAATGTAAAATGTCTCTTGTAGATAAAATACATTTGGATTTCTTTTGCCTTTTGACTATGTATGTAATTGGATTTACATCTGCCATTTTACTTTTTGTTTTCATGTCTTTCCCTTTGCCTTTTCAGCTTTGCTTTTGCATTAGGTCAATATTTTCTAAAGCAGCATTTTAATGTTAGTACTTTTTTTCATTTTGTGTGTGTGTGTGTGTGTGTGCGTGTGTAGTGGTTGCCCTAGGGCTTACCATATATATCTTATCAAAAATCAGCTTCAGATTATACTAACTTAATTCCAGTGAGCTATAGAAGTGTTAACTGTTTCGTTACACATATTACATCCATAAATGTACAACTCCACCAGTACATTGTTATAATTATTGATATAATTTTATGACTTCTAAAGTAGCAGAAAGGAGTGTAAGTATGTATTTAAAACTTTTGCTATAGTAACCTTATTAATAATTTCTGGTTTCCTTTCTTTCTTTTTTAAGACTGAGTCTCGTTCTGTCGCCCAGGCTACAGAGCAGTGGTGCAATCTCAACTCACTGTAACCTCTGCCTCCCGGGCTCAAATGATCCTTCTGCCTCAGCCTCCCATGTAGCTGGGCGTACAGGGTACAGGCATGTGCCACCATGCCCGGCTGATTTTTGTATTTTTTTGTAGAGACGGGGTTTTGCCATGTTGCCCAGGCTGGTGTTGAACTCCTGGCCTCAAGCAGTTCACTTGCCTCAGCCTCCCAAAATGTTGGGATTACAGGTGTAGCCACTACGCCCAGCCTATTTATGTTTCTCTTATTCATTCCTGTGTATGTGAGTTGCCATGTGGAGTAATTTCCTTTGCTCAATATGGCTTTGCTCCTGTCTACTTCCTTTGTACTATTTTTGGCAAATATATTACATTTTTGTATGTTGCGGGTACATTATGTATATATATTATTTTATACAATTGATTTTTTAATCAGTTAAGAAAGAAGAAATATGCAGTTATACTGTATTTATGATTACATAATTATCTTTACCAGTGCTCTTGGCTTTCTTCATGTATAGTGTTGTCCAGGGGCATTTGCTTTTGGCTTCTAGAATTTTGTGTAGTATTTCTTGTAAGGGGTTTGCTAGCACCAAATTCTGTTTTTGTTTACCTGAGAGTATATTTATTTCACCTTCATTTCTGAAAGATAACTTGCAAAAATTTTGAATATTGATATTTCACAGATAAAAATCTTGAGTAACTTTTTAATACTGGATTCTTAGTTTAATATTTTTTCTTTCATCACTTTGAATGTTATCCCACTGCCTCCTGGCCTCTGTAGTTTCTGATTAGAAGTCAAATTTTATTTTATTGGGGTTTCCCTGTAACTGAAAAGTTGTTTTTCTCTTGATGCTTTCAATATTTTCTCTTTCTTTGGCTTTGAACATTTTTACTGTGATATATCTGGGTATGGATGAGTTTATCCTACTTGGAAGTCACTGAATGTCCTGGATATGTAATTTAATATATTTGGGAAGTTTTCAGTATTTCTTTGAACATCTTTTTCTGCTTCTCTCCTTTCCTAATTCTCCCATTACACGTATGTTGATTTCCTTAATGGTGTGCCACATTTCTCTGAGGCTGTTTTTCTTCATTATTTCTCTGTTCCTCAGATCACACGATCTCTTTCTTCATGTTTGCTAATCCTTTTTTTTTTTTTTTTTTTTTGCTAGTTCAAATCTATTTTCCCTAGCTTCTAGTGAATTTTTCATTTCAGTTACTGTACTTTTCTACTCCAAGTCTTTTTTTGAGAGAGAGTCTTGCTCTGTCGCCCAGGCTGTACAGTGGCTCAATCTCAGCTCACTGCAACCTCCATCTCCCGGGTTCAAGTGATTCTCCTGCCTCAGCCTCCCCAGTAGCTGGGATTACAGGCATGTGCCACCACGCCCGGCTAGTTTTTGTATTTTTAGTAGATACTGGGTTTCACCATGATGGCCAGGCTGGTCTTGAACTCCTGACTTCAAGTGATCCACCCTCCTCAGCCTCCCAAAGTGCTGGGATTACAGGTGTGAACCACCACACCCGGCCTCTAAGTCTTGATTCACATACTATAGACTCCTATTGTTCTTATTGAATTTTAATAGATATTCTTGAATCGATGTCTCTTCATTTGCTGTATGCCGTTAATACCATTTCCAGAGACTTTAAATAGCTTTTATATAATTTTCACCCCTTTTACTGGGCAGCAGGTTTACAGAGCTCCTCACACTATTATGGTGGAAGTTGCTATCTCTCTCAGAGCACTCTTATTGTTTGCCAGGTCACAAAAGAAGATAAGTCCTTCCAGAACATTATGCGCTGTTACAGGACTCAGCCACAGGCCCGGAGCCAGGTAACTACATTTTCTCTATGGGCTGAAAATAAAGCTTAAAGTCTGTGATGAATACAAAAAATTAACCATAGTTGACTCTGTGGCCTTTTTTCCAAGATAAACACCTGGGACTCTACTTAAGGGAAGTTTCTACTTTAATTTTTATTCTTGATGTCACATGTTGATTAAGTTCTCTTTTCCTCAAAAGGCAACAATGTTAAATATTTGATTGCCTTCTTAATTCAGAAAAATCAGCAGATAGGAATTAAGAAGTTACTTGGTTTCTATGTCACCTTTCATTCTGGTTTAGTAAACATAGTGTAGGTTTAACCAAGAGAATGTCACATGGAAATTTAAAACCCACTTTACCTTTATTACCATTCATCTCTGAGAGGCAAATCAGCCAGATCTGTGTATCTTACTTAGAATGACTTGACTTTATAGTTGGGTGCTGTTACTGCAGTGTAGTATTGCAGGTAGTACTTAGCATGTGATGCTAGACGGGCTCTGATTGAATCCTGGATCTGTTATAATTTATGTTTCTCAACCTCTTCTGAGGACAACTATTGCTACACAGGTTATTGTGAAAAGCAAGTAACATACGTCAAGGTCCTATCACCAAGGGTGTGCTCAACAAATACTAGTTTACGTCTCCTTCTCATTGTTTCTCTAAAGGTGTATAGAAGTGTTTTGATAAAAGGGAAAAGAAAAAGAAGAAATTCTGGCAGCAGTGATAGCAGAAGCCATCAGAATTCTCCAACAGAACTAAACAAAGATAGAAGTAAGTGGGATCTTTGTGAACTACAAGACAAAATTAGGAGCTTTTCTTACTTTTTAAGCCTTGAAGAAGTAACTAAGCATTTCTAAATGAAATAACTGTAGAAACTATGAAAGTGTTTTATAGGCAAAGGTTTAATGGATCAGTAAACCATATTCTAGGTGGCAAAACTCCATTCCATAGTTTTGGGGCACATATTACATAACATTTTTCTCCAGGAGAATTAGAGCTTTCAGGGAGGAATCTGCTTGCCTGAGTTCCAGAAAGGTCTGATATGTCAATTGGAACCGTGCTATGGAACTACCATCCCCTACCTGTTGCTTTGTACCACTTAGTACAGGGCTTAGGTCCTAGAAAATTTGGTGTAACTTATTAATGGACACTACTCAGAAAGCCCTTGCTATGGTTATGGCATAGGATAAAGTTAATATCCTAGCTGAGCTTTGCTTTTTGGTGTGAAGAACAGAGTGCCTATTCACTGTTATTAGCAAGTAGTGCAGGTAGCTGTTCCCTTCCTCCTACTTTTTAAAAATTATAACAGTCTATATTAGCAGCCTTTGTATTGACACCCTTTGTTCTCCTGGCTGCAGCCAGTAGAGACTCCAGTCCAGTCATGAGGTCAAGCAGCACCTTGCCAGTTCCACAGCCCAGCAGTGCTCCTCCTACACCTACTCGCCTCACAGGTGCCAACAGTGACATGGAAGAAGAGGAGAGGGGAGATCTCATTCAGTTCTACAACAACATCTACATCAAACAGATTAAGACATTTGCCATGAAGTACTCACAGGCAAATGTAGTAAGTATGACAGGGATTATTTCATACTTTTTTCACTCATGAGCATTGAGGAGTCATTTATGACTTATATATGGACCATTCACCTGGTCCGTATATAAACTAGTTTTGGCCAGGTGTGATGGCTCACACCTGTAATCCCAGCACTTTGGGAGGCTGAGGCGGGCAGATCACTTGAGGTCAGGAGTTCAAGACCAGCCTAGCCAACGTGGTAAAACCCAGTCTCTACTAAAAATACAAAAATGAGCCAGGTGTGGTGGCACACGTGTAATCCCAGCTACTCTGGGGGCTGAGGCAGGAGAATTGTTTGAACATGGGAGGTGGTGGTTGCAGTGAGCTGAGATCGCGCCACTGCACTCCAGCTTGGGTGACAGAACAAGACTCCGTCTTATAAATAATAAGCTAGTTTTACAAATAATTCTATTGAGTAAAACTGAGGAGGTCTGTAATTTACCTAACCAATATAAGTTCTACTGTTGTTAAGCATTAAACAAGAGTAAGATTGTATTTGGAGTCCCTACAAAGTATAGTAGTACAAGAGACAGGCTACATGGGTTCAAATTTTCCAGTACTTAACAGTGGTGGTAACCTTGCAAATCATTAAATTTTCTCCGTACCTCATTTCCTCATATATAAAATGGGACTATAACTTGTTCCTAGCATATGGGGTTGTTGTAAGGATGAAATGACTGGCACAAACTAAGCACTTAAGGTTTGCTATTAGAATATTTTTCTTTAGGTTAAGTTATTGCTAATACATCACTCTATCATTCATAAAACTACTGGTTCAGCACACCTCTTCACTCAATAATCATTTTCAATAAAAATACCTAATTAAATTTTTTTTTCTTAGAATTACTGATTTTTTTTTTTTTTTTAAACAGATGGATGCTCCTCCACTCTCTCCCTATCCATTTGTAAGAACAGGCTCCCCTCGCCGAATACAGTTGTCTCAAAATCATCCTGTCTACATTTCCCCACATAAAAATGAAACAATGCTTTCTCCTCGAGAAAAGATTTTCTATTACTTCAGCAACAGTCCTTCAAAGGTGAGCCTAACATCAATCTTGGCCTTTACCTATCCCAAAATGCTTCAGATGTAGAAACAGGGTTTGTGCTAAGCCGAGGCACTCATTAGAGTGATGAGAGCTGCCAGGGAGCAGTGATCAGTCAGTCCTCATGAAGCAAAACCTAGGGTTTGTTTTGGTTTTTTGCTTTTTTTGAGGGGGAGGGGGTGGAATTTTAGGGTGGGAAACAGGGTAAGGGATTTGGATTTCTTTTTATTCCCTCTCCTATTTGTACATTTTGCTATAAACCTGAAGTTTGTGTTTATCCCATTTGTAACAATTTTCCACATTTGTTAGGGAAAGAAATTTTGGATTCCTTACCAAAGGCCTGTTTCTGGGACAGGCGGTGTCCTCAGGACTCTGGCTGATGGGAGAAGTTGACATTTTTGACACTGCAGTGGAATAGTCATATTAGCACAGATGTATGTGGCAACAGCCGCCTCATTCTAAGAAGGGGAAGGAAGCTTGAGTCAGGCCTTAATGTTGAAAAGTCAGGGAGCTGCTGAGGTATGGAAGGGCATTCAGCAGGAAGCAGGTTAAAGGGAAGAAAACAGTGTCCTTGAGGCAGACAGTGATCCAAAGCTCGATTACGGGCATCGTGCTGTGTTAGCGAGTGGAACTGGATTGTGAAGGCCCTTACATAATGAGATTTGTATTGATAAAGGTTGCTTGGAGGCTGGGCGTGGTGGTTCACACCTGTAATCCCAGCACTTTGGGAGGCCACAGTGGGCAGATCACCTGAGGTCAGGAGTTCAAGACCAGCCTAGTCAACACAGTGAAACCTCATCATCTCTATTAAAAAATACAAAAATTAGCTGAGTGTGGTGGCACGTGCCTGTAATCCCAGCTACTTGGGGGAGGCTAAGGCAGGAAAATAGCTTGAACCCAGGAGATGGAGGTTGCAGTGAGCAGAGATCGCACCATTGCACTCCAGCCTGGGTGACAAAAGCGAAACTCTCAAAAAAAAAAAAAAAAAAAGATTGCTTAGAAATACACATACATATATATGGCCTGAACTCTTCAAAAAAAGGTCAGTATCATAAGAAAATGGTAGAGGATGGGGAAGGTATCATAGAGGAGACTAGGGAGACATGACATCCAAATGCAATGCATGATTTTTGATCCTGCGTAGGAAAACGTTGCTATAAAGGACATTTTGAGGAAAATTTGAATGTGGCCTTCAGTGTATTTTTTTTTTTTTTAAAAGTTTCTTTGGTGTTGATGATGCCTAGTAGATTATGTAGGAGATTGTGGTGAAAGTATTCAGAGGTAAAGTGTCCCAGTGTCTGCGGCTTACTTTCAAACAGGTTGGTTGCAATATATTTAGGTAGGGAGAGAGTGAAAGCAACTCTTAGACATTAATGATTGATAAGTGGGTGCTCAATGTACTGTTTTTTTCAACTCTTTGTAGGCTTGCAATCTTTTAAAAAGTTGAGGAAAACAGTCCGGGCGCAGTGCCTCATGCCTGTAATCCCAACATTTTGGCAGGCTGGGGTGAGAAGATTGCTTGAGGCCAGGAGTTGGAGACCGGCTCAGGCAACATAGCAAGACCCCATCCCTACAACAAATAAAAATTAGCTGAGCCATGGTGCCATGCACCTGTAGTCCATCCTAGCTACTCAGGAGGCTGAGCCCAAGTTCAAGGCTGCAGTGAGCTATGGTCGTGCCACCACACTCCAGCCTGGGCAATAAAGTGAGAAACCCTGTCTCTCTGGAAAAAAAAGTTGAAGAAAACAAGTAAACAAGAACAGCAAAAAATCTGTTAGAAAAATGTAATAATGGGCCAGGCGTGATGGCTCATGCCTGTAATCCCAGCACTTTGGGAGGCTGAGGTGGGTGGATCACCTGAGGTCAGGAGTTCAAGATCAGCTTGGCCAACATGGTGAAACCCCATCTCTACTAAAAGTACAAAAATTAGCCGAGCATGGTGGCGGATGCCTGTAATCCCAGCTACTCAGAATCGCTTGAATCCTGGAGGCAAAGTTTGCAGTGAGCTGAGATCGTGCCATTGCACTCCAGCCTGGGGGACAAGAGCAAGACTCCGTCTCCAAAGAAAAACAGAAAATGTAATAATGGAGAAACTTTTCCTATCATAGTAAAAAAAAAAAAGGTGTAAAGGTGTCACGTGCTTTGGAATGAATTATAACTTTTGAAAACTGTAATAAATGAAGACATACCAGTGTTTCTGAATAAGAAGACCAAATATTTAAAAGATATACTTTCTCTGTTATATAGGCTTAGTCTAATTCCAGTGATATTCCTAGTAGGACTGGTTATGAAACCTGGAAACATAAATTGGCAGTAATAGCCCCAGAAAGCAAATGGAATTGGAGGAAATGATTCTAACGGCTTAAATTAGACTGTCATCCTGTAACCTATAAATTCTAAATGGATTAACAGAGTTAAATGGAAAAAAAGAACAGAATAATATCAAGTAATAGACAAAGCAGATGAATTGGAATCATAATACCCAAAAGGCAGCTTAAAAAGGAGGAAAAAAGGAACATACAGGAAAATAGCATTTAAATGTAAATGGTCTAAGTGTACCAATTAAAAGTTAGAATTTATCTGACTGGACAAAAAAGCAGGACCAAACTATATGTTGTTTGTAAGTTATATACTCTAAATATAAAAATGTATATCCATAAATGGAATATTACTTGGCAATAAAAAGGATGAAGTACTGATACATGCTACAATATGAATGGACCTTGAAAACATCGTTAAGTGAAAGAAGCCAGTCACAAAAGAGTACATGTTTTATGATTCCATTTATATGAGTTGTCCAGAGTGGGCAAATATCTAGAAGCAGAAAGGAGATTCGTCGTTGCCAAGGGTTGTGGGGAATAGAGTTTCTGCTTATGGACAAGAAGTGTCTTTCTGGGGTGATGAAAGAATTCAAAAATAGAATGTGGTGATGACTGCTCTGGGAACATACTAAAAGCCATGGAACTGTACACTTCAAATGGTTGAATAATATGGTATAAGAATTATATCTCAATAAAGCTGGAAGGGTGGAAAAGGTTATACCATGCTACCACTCATCAAAAGAAAGTTGGAGTGGCTGTATTAATATCAGAGAAAGTAGATTTCAGAGCAAAAAATATTATCAGGACAGAGAGGGTCATTTCCTATTATAAAGAGGACATATAACCCTAAATTAAAAAAAAAAACTGATAGTCAAGAGATTTCAACATAATTGGTACAACAAATAGAGAAAATCAGTAAGGATACAGAAGATGTAGACATTATCAACTGACTGACATTTATAGAACACTAACAAGTCAAGTGCAAACAGAACATTTACCAGCAGACTACATTCTGGACCATAAAACAAGTCTCGATAAATGTTTGTTAAAGGGTTGAAATACTGTGTTTTCACTATCACAATGGCATTAAATCAGAAATCAATAAAAGAAAAGATACCTGGAAAATCCCCCAATTCTTGGAAACTATATATTTCTATTGGTTAAAGAAAGCACAAGAGAAATTAGAAAATATTTTGAACTAAAAATGAAAACCCAAAATATTAAAATTTGTGGGATGTAGCTAAAACAGTGCTAAGAGAGAAATACATATACCCATGTTACAAAAGAAAAAAGGTCTCCAATTAGTGATCTAAGATTTCAGCTTAAGAAAGTAGAAAAAGTGTAGGACTCACGGAAATGGAAAACTGGAAAGTAGAGAAAAACCAAGGCAAACAAAAGCTAGGTTTTTTGGGGGGGCTGGGTGCCATGTCTCATGCCTGTAATCTCAGCACTTTGGGAGGCTGAGGCGGGTGGACTGCCTGAGCTCAGGAGTTCAAGACCAGCGTGGGTAACATGGCAAGACCTTGCCTCTACTTCAAAAAAAAAAATTTAACTGGGTTGTGGTGCTGTACTGTGGTTCCAGCTACTCTGGAGGATAAGGTGGAAGGATGGCTTGAGCCCAGGTGGTTGAGGCTACAGTGAGCCATGCTCGCATTACTACACTCCAGCCTGAGTGACAGAATGAGACCATCTCAAAAAAAAAAAAAAAAAAAAAACCCAAAAAACCACCTAGGTATTTTGGGAGATTATTTTAAACATTGATTCCTCTATGTACAGAATAATCAGGAAAAAGAAATGACACATTACTAGTATACATTAAAAGTATAATGAAAGATAAAGAACAACTTAATGCCAGCCAGATGTCGTGGCTCATGCCTGTAATACCAGCACTTTGGGAGACCAAGGCAGAAGGATCCTCGAGCCCAGTAGTTCAAGACCAGCCTGGGCAACATAGCAAGACCTCGTCTCAAAAAAAAAAAAAAAAAGCCAGGTGTGGTGGGGTTGGTGAGGTGTGCCTGTAGTCCCAGTTACTTGGGAGGCTGAGGTGGGAGGGTCACTAGAGGCTGCGCAGTCAAGGCTGCAGTGAGCTGTGATGGCACCCCTGCACTCCATCCCGGGCAACAGAGTGAGACCCTGTTTCAAAACTTTAATGCCAATAAATGTGACAATGCACATGAAATAATAGACAAATTCTTGAAAGATACAAACTAATAAAACTCAAGTAGTAGTAGTAGTCTCAGTAGCCCCTGTATCTACTAAAGAAATTAATTTGTGGTTTAAAAACCTCCTGTCAGAGAAAACTGTAGGCCCAGATGGCTTCATTGGTAAATGCTACCAAACATCTAAGGAAGAAATAATGCCAGTTCTATAGAAACTCTCCCAAAAAGTGAAGGTGATAAATCATCTTAGTGTTTGAAGGAAAGCATCTGACAAAATCCAACATTCATTAATGTAAAAACTCTCAAGGAACTTCCTCAGCTTGGTAAACATTTACCAAAAGCATCTACAGATATACTTAATGGTGACAGACTGAATGCCTTGCCCCTATGATCAAGAACAAGGCAACAATGTCCACTCTCACTACCCCGTTCAACATTGTAACTGGGAGTCCTAGCATGTGCAATAAGACAAGAAAAAGAAGCCATACAGCCTGAAATGTTTGCATAGAAAAATCACAAAGAATCCACAAAAAGCTACTAGAACTAATAAGGGAGGTTATGTGATCAATATACAAAAATCAAATGTATTTCTATATGCTAGCAGTGAACAATCAGAAGTAAAATAAAAAATTGAATACCGTAACATTTTAAAATTACTTAGGGGTAAGTATGATAAAAACTATGCAACACATATATCCTGAAAACTATAGAAGCTTGGTGAGAGAAATTAAAGCCTGAGAAAATACAGAAATATGTTCATGACACTGAATGAAAATGATACCTTAGTTTCCAATTCATGGAAAATGAAACAGCAGTTTTCTCCCAATTGATCTATAATTTCAAACCAATTTCAGTCAAAATCCAAACAGATTTATGTAAAAAGCTGATTCTAAAGTTTGTCATTTACAAGGCAAAGGAACTCACTCAAATAGCTAAAATAATTCAAAGTTGGAGGATTCACACTAATTATGAAGGTACACAAAATATCTGTATTATACCACCACAGTAATCAAGACAGTAGTGTTGTTGGAAGTATAGACACAGAGATCAATAGAAGAGAACAGTCCTGAAATAGACAACACGTATATGGTAAACTGATTTTCAACAAAGGTGCAAAGGCAATTTGGTAGAGAAAGGATAGCCTTTCCAACAGATGGTGCTGGAACGATTGGATGTTCACGTAACAAAATAATAGTAAACTTATTCCCATACCCTGCACTATATACAAAAACTAAAAATGAACCACAGACATAAATGTAAAATCTCAAACTACAAAACCTCTAGAAGACAACAGAAAATCTTAGTGAACGTTTTATGGGAAAATTTTATATACATCAAAAGCACAATCCATAAAATACTGTTAAAATGGATTTTATCAAAACGAATAATTTCTGCTCTTTGAGACACTGTTAAGAGAATTTAAAAACCAGCCATAGACTATTAGAAAATCTGTACACGTTCCATATCTGATGAAGCATTTGTATATCTACAGTATCTAAAGAATTCTCAAAATTCAGTAGGAAAACCACCAAATGTAAAAGTGGGCAAAAGATTTGAACACACTTCACCCATTACATGCCTGTCTGTTAGAATGGCTAAAATCTAAAAAGTGACAAATCATAAGTTCTGGCAACAATGTGGAACAATTTTACATATTGCTGGTGTGAATGCAAAATGGCATCACCACTGTGGAAAGTTGTTTCTTAAACATACCATTATCATACAACCAGCAATCTCATTCCTAGGTATTTACGCAAATGAAATGGAAACTTATGTTTAGACAAAATCAAGTACATGACTGTTTATAGTGATTTTCTTCCTAATTGCCAAAAAGTGGGAAACAACCCAAACGTCCTTCAGCTGGTGAATGCATATAAATAAGCTGTGGTATATCCAGACAATTGACTGCTACTTTGCAATAAAAAGGAACTGATACATTCAATGTAGATAAATCTCAAATGCATCAATGCTTAAGTGAAAGACACTGGATTCAGTAGGCTACTTATGATTCCATTTCTGTGACATTCTGGAAAAGGCAAAACTATTGGACAAGAACATTAGTGGTGGTTTGGGATAGGCTGACAAGGGAGTATGAGGGATTTTTTCAGAGGAACAGTTTTACACGACTGTAGGTATTTCCAGCACAGAGTTGGGAGTCTGTCCAGTAAAATGACAGCGATTATTAGACTTGGTTGGAGAAAGATTTGTCATCTTAATAGGTGATAGCTGAAACTCAGGGGGAGAATATTACAAAGGAAGAAGTAGCTTATGTCTAGAACAAATCTATAACGTACTAACATTTAGACTACTATGAGAAAATAATTATCAAATACAAGATCAGTTAAGATGAAGACTGGTCATTAGTGATACTTGACAGAGCAATGTCAGTGCACTGGTATGACTTGTTGAAAAATAAATTATGGTGTCATTGCTTATACGCAATTAACAATGTATACAGTAAACAGCGTAAGAAATATTCAGGCAAATAGGAGACTGCAGAGATAGCAAATGCAGACCAGACTCTTAGGAAGGCAGAAAGGGGGCTAGAAAAAGAGTTGAAGGAAAGCTTTCTTCAGATGCTTAAGATTTTGTGGCCAGGTGCAGTGGCTCATGCCTGTTACCCCAGCACATTAGGAGGCCAAAACAGGAGGATTGCTTGAGCCCAGGAATTCAAGACCAGCTTGGACAACATAGTGCAACCCCATTTCTGTTGTTAATTTAAAAAAAAAATGAAAAAACACTTGTGAAGGCACATCTGTTAATAAAGAACACTGATTTTCATTAAAACCCCCAAAACATTTATTACTTTAAAGAAGAATAAAAATAACAAGTGTCATGATAAAATATGTCTGGGATTTGTTTTAAAATAATCTGGGCAATGGAAGTGAATGAGAGTATAAATCAAATAAGGCTGGCCAAACATGCTGAAGTAGAGGAACAGGTATGTGAGGGTGCATTATGCTTCTCTACTTTTGTATGTTTACAATTTCCTGTATCTGTGAATTTGCTTAGTATGCTTTCTGTAAGCAAACATGGATGAAGCAGCACATGAAAAAGAATTTTAACCAACAAACTAGCAGAAAATAATGTGACAGACGACTTCTTTTAGAGGCTTTGGAGAAACTGAATGCTAAAGGCGCTGTACAGCCAGCCAGTCTTTCTGGCATTCTGGCAGTGTCTTTCTCAATTGCAGCTCCTCATCTGAGCCACTGTCCAGAAAATAATTTGAGTACCTTTTCTCAATTCTCCCAAGGATAATCCTCAGTTCTCCCAAGGATAGTACCATTCTAGACCTTACTAATTTATTACCTACAATGGATACCTTAGGGAATTAAGGCCTACTTTTCTAGTGAAATCCCAGTTGAGAATGGCTGCTAAAAACTGAGTAACATTAGACTGAAAAAAAGGGAATATTGTATAAAATTGTACTTTTAAAAAAGAGAAAAAGATGTGTCTAAGTGACTATCAGATAGCAACGTAATGCTCCATAATTGTAAAAAAAATCAAATTTGTGAACTCACAAATTATAGAAATGTATAGGTCAAAAGTGCCTGTGGAAGAGCTTGTTAAAAATAGAACTACTCAGCCCCTTCTCAAATAGCCATCAGCCTCAGCCAGCTGAAAAGTAAAGTTGGCAGGTTATGTAACTTAGTGTTTCTTTTCTCTGTAGATGTGTTCAAACTCTTCCAGGTAAACTGCTTAACTCATTTGAGATTCTTTGACTTAATACTGAGCTATGTGCGTTTGCATTTTAAAATTTTTATATCTTTTTCCCATCATAGAGACTGAGAGAAATTAATAGTATGATACGCACAGGAGAAACTCCAACTAAAAAGAGAGGAATTCTTTTGGAAGATGGAAGTGAATCACCTGCAAAAAGAATTTGCCCAGAAAATCATTCTGCCTTACTGCGCCGTCTCCAAGACGTAGCTAATGACCGTGGTTCCCACTGAGGTTAGTCTCTTGTATTGAAACTCTTTTCACAAAATCTGTTTAGCAGCAGCCTTTAATGCATCTAGATTATGGAGCTTTTTTCCTTAATCCAGCTGATCAGTTACACCCTGTTAGTAACATGAGGGGACATTTTGGTGAGAAATGGGACTTAACTCCTTCCAGTGTCCTTAGAACATTTTAATTCATCCCAACTGTCTTTTTTTCCCTACCATTCAGTGATTACTGTCAAGGCTGCTTAGAATCCAAACTTGGATTTTTGACTCTGGCAAAGCTTTTAGAAATACTGCAAGAAAATGATGTGTACTCAAACGTGAGCATAGGAGGCTTCTGTTGATGTACTCCAACAGAAGAACTGTGTTTCAAGTTCAATCCTACCTGTTCTGTGGTCAGCTGTAGTCCTCATAAAAAGCAAAACAAAAATTAGGTATTTTGTCCTAAAACAACACCTGGTAGGAGTGTGTGATTTTTGCATTCCTGACAAAGGAGAGCGCACCCAGGTATGGAGGTCCTAGGTCATTAGCCCTCATCTCCCGTTCCCTTTGTGCATGTCTTCCCTCTCCCCATTCGGTGTGGTGCAGTGTGAAAAGTCCTTGATTGTTCGGGTGTGCAATGTCTGAGTGAACCTGTATAAGTGGCGGCACTTTAGGGCTGTAAAATGCATGATTTTGTAACCCAGATTTTGCTGTATATTTGTGATAGCACTTTCTACAATGTGAATTTTATTAAGTACAAAACTTCCAGGCTATACATCCAATATTTTCTTTAATGCTTTTGTACTTTTTTAAACTGTTAAAGCCCCTATAGCCACCTTTTGGGAATATGTTTTAAATTCTCCAGTTTTTTGTTATATAGGGATCAACCGGCTAAGAAAAGATTTTAAATCAAGTTGAATTGAGGGGATTAATATGAAAAATTACGACCTCTTCCTTTAGGAGGGAGTTATCTAAAAGAAATGTCTATTAAGGTGATATATTTAAAAATATTTTTGGGTGTTCCTGGCAGTTTAAAAAAAATTGGTTGGAGAATTTAGGTTTTTATTAGTACCACAGTACCATTTATACAAATTAGAAAATGTTATTTAACAGCTGTTGAATTATCTATACATATCTTTATTAATCACTATTGTTCCAGCAGTTTTCAAGTCAAATTAATAATATTAGGGAGAAAATTCAATTGTAAATTGAATCAGTATAAACAAAGTTACTAGGTAACTTCATATTGCTCTGAGAGAAATATGGAACTTACACTGTTCAATTAGAATAGTGTTCTGCAAAAATATTTATAAAACCTCTCAAGATACTTACTGCTACTGTAATTTTATATGAAGATAAGTGTATTTTTCAATAAAGCATTTATAAATTAGCCTTTGTTTGGTCATATTGAGAAAAGGGTAGTTTCCTGCATAAATGGCAAAGAACAATCATTTATTGGTTTATTTTGTCTCTACTAAACACATTAGTCATTCATCATTTAAATACCGGACTTCATTAGAAACCGTTTTAACACTTTTTCTCCCTCCTGCCATAAAAATACAGTAAGTAATTTGCTTAAAAAAAACAACACAACACTAGGAACAAGTGTTCTGGTTTCTTCTCACTCAACTAAAGACATTTCTCAGTGATTTCAGTTTGTAAATCAGTAAGACAGTGCAGGCTACAAATCAGTGCAGGCTGAAGACTGAGATTCAAATGATCTTCCACTTAAAAGTGCTGAGCTATGGAACCTGCTCTCTCTATACCTCTCCATTTCCTAACATATATACAACTGAAACCACTGATTTATAAACTATTAAGTAGTGCTGAATTCTGTCTGCTCTATTAGTTCAAATGAATGCAACTTACCTTTAGCATTATATTCAGAAAAATACTTACTTAAGCCTCAAGGTCCCCAATAATTTGGAGTACTGAACTAGATAACCACCCTAAGACACTTCTGACAGAAGTAATGCATTACTTAGAGACAGGTTTCCAAACCCTGCTGTTAGAACCTATGCATACATGGAAAACACTGGCAGTCAGTCATTGTTCACACAGTTTTACTCTTCAGGCAGTCCTCTGCCATTGGTCAGCTTGAACTAGGCCAGAGTCCAGCAGGAAAGTGCATGGTGCACCAGATTCACCATCTCTTAAGTCGCCACTGTTTTCTCTTCTTTACTGAAAGGCTGTACTGAGCCAGGCTTTACCCATGACAGGCCAGCAACATGAACACTTTTATTGTGCTGTTCTTCAGGCTTCTTCTAGGCACAATCAAAACAGATATTTAAAAAATTACTGGTGAGGAGATTTCAGCACTGTACAAACTTGTTTCCCAAAAAAGTTACTTGTATGTAATGAGCAGTCTCCAAATGAAGAAATTTTAGAAAAGAAACAATGAGTTAGCCATTTCGTAAGTAGTTATCCACTTACTTTCTGAGTCAGCATCTTTTCTCTGGCTTCATCATGTACAGAAGGATTCCATGGAGAAAAGCTTAAGGAAGAGAAAAGTATTTAAAACTATTTGTTGGCTCACTAAATTTCTATAACATTCATTTTGCAGTAATTAAGCTTTAAGCCAATTCCCCTAACTTAATAAAGCACAGTACTTTTTTTTATTGTTGTCGACATGTATGTTTTAGACATTATCTCATTAATTTTGTCACATAACTATCCCTCATACATGAATGATCTCATTTAAGCCTCACACCAACCCTTGAAGTACTATTATTTAAAGATTAAGAAAGCAAAGCAGAGTAAAATTAATTGCTCTGGGTTACCAGAGCTAAAAAGTACAAAAGCCAAGTAGTCCATCTGCCGAGTCCAGGCTCTTTTTTTTCAGACTGAGTCTAGTTTTGTCACCCAGGCTGGAGTGCAGTGGTGTGATCTCGGCTCACTGCAACCTCCGCCTCCTAGATTCAGGCCATTCTCCTGCTTCAGCCTTGCTGGGACTACAGGTACCCGGAGTGCAATGCCAAGATCTTGGCTCACTGCAACTTCTGCCTCCCCGGTTCAAGCGATTCTCCTGCCTCAGCCTTCCCAAGTAGCTGGGATTACAGGCATGCGCCACCCACACCCAGCTAATTTTGTATTTTGTATTTTTAATAGAGACGGGGTTTCTCCATGCTGGTCAGGCTGGTCTCGAACTCCCAACCTCGGGTGATCTTCCCGGCTCAGCCTCCCAAAGTGCTGGGATTACAAGTGTGAGCCACTGCACCTGACCAATTTTTGTATTTTTAGTAGAGATGGGGTTTGGCCATGTTGGTCAGGCTGGTCTTGAACTCCTGACCTCGTGATCCACCCACCTCGGCTTCCCAAAGTGCTGGGATTACTGGCATAAGCCACCACGGCTGGCCATGAGTCCAAGCTCTTAACAGCTATATTCCACTGCCTTCCTAAGCAGTACCAATGTTGCCAAAGAGCAAAATCACCAATTCGTCCATTCCCAATACTCCTCTAGACACTGTTCCTTAAATCAAATGTCATAGTGCTTCAGGAACCCACCATTCTCACGCTATTCAGTTTCCCTCCTTTACCACATCTGAATGTCTATGAGGGTTTGAAGTTTAAGAGGGGCTCCAGCTAAAACTGCCAGCTGAAAAGAAGAGTCCTGACATGTGAATGAATAAATATATCACAAGGATCCCTGGGAAACCAAAGTCACCAGAGAATGTGCTGTCAGCACAGCCTGTCAGATGTGAAGCTTTTTGTTTAAGAGAAGAGCCTCAGAGGCATCAGAAATCGAGTTGGCACCAAGTTATAAAGGTTGTAGGCTAACAGCTTATGCATGTGCCTTTTTAAATCCCTATTCTGAGACCACCTGGAGAAAGGAAGCGGCGTATCGGAAAGGACAGTGGACAGTTCGTTTGGGGGATGCACCACTTACCTAATTGCATAGGGGTCTTCTATTTTAGGTTGGTCAAACAAACGAGCAGTGCACACCTTAACACTGTCAACAACTTTACTTTTAAAAAGCTGAATATCTTTTTCATACCTGTGTTAAAAGTTTAAGTCAAAAAGTTACTAACTTAATCTACTTAGCTGCATCTTCAAATTTATTTTAAATAACAAAGCAAAAGTTACATACAGTACTGCAGCCTCTGGGTTCAGGGGGCTTGCTGTATCAATCTTGTAGAAAACTCTCCTTGCATACATTAATACCTGCCAAATATGATTATGGTTCCGCCTAAAAGGAAACATGGCGTGATTACCGAGGCGTCCTCTTGGCTGTATTATGTCACTAAAAGAAACACTTTATTTACTTACCTCCATTTTGCAAATGCTCTCTTCACATCCAGCTCACCTGAGGTGGGATCAACTAGTGGGTGAAAGACGGGAATATCGAACACCAAGTGCTGTATTTAAATAAAGAGAGACATGTCCTTTAATGGAAGCAGTGGCGCTTATGAGACCCATAGGAATCGTGATAAAAAGAGCTTCAGGACAAGGCAGTCACGTTATTTAAAGCTGAAGGGCTGCCTCAAGAGGGCTACTTAACTACTTTTACCATTTTCCTGAAAAACTAAATTTTGCAATGAAGCGGGGAGAACTCCCTCTCCTCCACTAGAGCCTGAGGGCCACCATTCACCTGGTGAGTGCTGCAGGATGGCAGGCAGCCAGCCTCCCTTGCAGACCCTGAGCAGAGAAACAAGCTCTGATGGCATGCCGGAAGCTGCTGCAAAGCACAGAAGTCCCCCTGGACAACTACTGGGTAGATAAATCATAAAGGTACCAGGTCAGGAAAAGAACCAGGAAAGCTGTAAGCCCTTTCAGCCCTTCTCACTGATCCACAAATGAAGGCAGACTGTGTCTCCAACTTACTGGACAATCACCATCTGGATAGTTATCAGGGATGTAAACTGTAAACTTAAATACGCCATCTTGGTAAAGTCCATGCCGTATGAATATTACTCCAAACCACACTGTAGGAAAAAATAAAAGAGTTAAGGCCTAAATTTGTGTGGGAGGAACTAAATGTGCCCATAAATTAAGAGTGAATCCTCATCTTACTTAATGCAGAGCGGTAAGATGGCTGCACATAGACGCCTGGTAGCTTCTGCTTCACAACCAAGGTACTACAACAAAAGCAGAATAATTAACTTGTGTGGATACAAATGACACATGCAGATCAAACCACCCCACATTCACTTTGAGACAATCAATGGCCCCTCAAGGGGCACCTGATGCCCAAACCCTCTAAGCCAAGTTCTCACAATCTCTCACCTGACACGACTCAGAGCCCTGGCCCTGACCGCTGCCCACTACAGGCCTCATAGCAGCAGCTCACAGAGAAACCAGCAGGCCAGCAGGGGCCCCACAATAAGAACTAAAGCCAAACAGGGATAAATGAATCAAGTTTCCTCCCAGAAATTCGCTCTTCCAAAACATCCTCTTGGAAACCAGCCTATAGGTAATTCTGAATAATGCAACCTGAGGTAAGTTCTGTACAGCTGAGGTCAATGAGAGTATTTGTAAAATTATGCTTTTCTGACTGGATGATCATTCAAACACTTTTAAAATACAATGTTAGGTAAATTAAGATTTCTTGGAATTGGGTCACAAAGTTGTCATTTTACATTTTAATCACAAGATCCCACAGCAGAAGGCAATGTTCAGACTCGCAGTGCTGCCTGGGGAGGGCAGGCATCCTTGTGCGGCTCTCACACGCCCTGCTCTCAAATGGACACCCTGATGCAGACACCTGAATTCTGTGGGCCTTGCCAGGGAATGGGAAACTGGGTGCTGAAAACAAGAAGTGACAAGTGTATTGACACAAAGGCTACACTGGTTCTTCTGGGACCCAGTTACCCACCCACAGCCATTCTGATCACATTAACCTGCCAATCCTGGATTCTATCAAGAACTAGTTTATCAGGCCTTAAGTTTATCATTTTTACTACCTACTTTCCATTCACTTATTTTTAATCATTTTTGACTTATTATCCAGTTCATTTTTAAGTTGCTAAAATTCAGCATGTCAACAGCAACATGGCCAGCAGATGTATCTACTACAGTGAAGTTTGCCAGGAAAGGCAGTTCTAATACAGATTTAATCACCCCAATAGAGGCCTGTCCAACTCACTGCCCAGCCTCAAACACAAGGCCTCCATTATAGAGCCAAAGGGGCCATTACTACCAAATCACACCCAGCCTTTGTATACAGTTAAAAAGTTACACTGGGGCCTCAGACCCTCTGACCATTACAACATTAATATATTGAGGGAGGGGTCAAGGATTTTTTTTTTTTTTGTTTAAAAAAAAAAAAAAAAGATGAGGTCTCATAGGCTGTCCCCGGTGGCCCATGCCTGTAATCTCAGCTCTTTGGGAGGCCGAAGCAGGCAGATCACTTGAGGTCAGGAGTTTGAGACCAGCCTGGCCAACATGGTGAAACCCAGTCTCTACTAAAACTACAAAAATTAGCCGGGCATGGTGGCGTGCACCTGTAGTCCCAGCGACTCCAGAGGCTGAAGCAGGAGAATCGCTTGCACCCAGGAGGAAGAGGCTGCAGTAAGCTGAGATTGTGCCACTGCACCCCAGCCTGGGTGACACAGTGAGACTCCATCTCAAAAAAAAGAAAAAAAGATGAGGTCTCACTATATGGCCTACGCTTGTCTCACATTCCAGAGCTCAAGTGATCCTCCCACCTCAGCCTCCTGAGTAGCTGGGACTATAGGTCTGCAGCTGGGAAATTTGTAATTTTTTTTTTAAGAGATGGGGTCACTCTATTGCCCAGGCTGGTCTTGAACTCCTGGGTTCCAGTGATCCTCCTGCGTCAGTCTCCCAAGTAGCTGGGATTACAGGCATAAGCCACTGTGCCTAGCTCAAGGATGCTTTTTTTTTTTTTTTTTGAGATGGAGTCTCGCTCTGTCGCCCAGGCTGGAGTGCAGTGGCGCAATCTCGGCTCACTGCAAGCTTCGCCTCCCGGGTTCACGCCATTCTCCTGCCTCAGCCTCTCCAAGTAGCTGGGACTACAGGCGCCCGCCACCACGCCCGGCTAATTTTTTTTTGTATTTTTTTAGTAGAGACGGGGTTTCACTGTGGTCTCGATCTCCTGACCTTGTGATCTGCCCACCTCGGCCTCTCAATCAAGGATGCTTTTAAAATAACTGTATACAAAGGAATTTTTAAATGATGGAAATTAAGAATTCTCCAAACTTTCTGTCCTTTTAACAAATTCTCAAATGAAATGCCACTTGCGTCTGTGCAGTGCTGGAGCCCCTCTGTGTGCCAGGCACCACAGGGTCACTGCCAGCACTCCACACCCTGCTTGGCTTCTTGCACTTCACAACCAGGTGCAACTGCAGCCCAGCTGCAGACCTCGGTCACCAGTCAGCGTCTTCCTTACATGGAGCCCACATCTTTGTCTCTTCCCTAGAATTGCTAAGTCCTGCCTTTGGGGGTCATATAGAATAAGATCCTTCCTTGTGACAGACCTTCAAATATATTAAGACAACTTTAATATGTGCTTAAGCTGTCTCTTCTCCAAGAAAACTTCTCTAGTTCCTTCAACTGTTGATCCGTAAGGTCTGGCCTTCCTGGTCCCTCCCTGCTAGGCCTTCTCCTCCATCTGTCAGGAGGGCTGCCTACAAGGTGACAACCAAATGGAGCACCACCCTCCAGATCAGTCTGACCCAAGAAGGCAGAGACATCCACTTTCCCACTGTCCCACTCTCTAGAAAAACCTCCAGGAGACGAATTCCTCACTTCACATAAACAAAGACCAAATTTATTAAGTTCCTAATATACTGTAGGTTCTTTGAGACGGAATCTCGCTTTGTCGCCCAGGCTGGAGTGCAATGGTGCAATCTCTGCTCACTGCAACCTCCACCTCCCGACTTCAAGCAGTTCTCTGCCTCAGCCTCCCGAGTAGCTGGGATTACAGGCACCTGCCACCAAACCTGGCTAATTTTTGTATTTTTAGTGGAGACAGGGTTTCACCATCTTGGCCAGGATGGTCTTGAACTCCTGAACCTCGTGATCCACCTGCCTGGGCCTCCCAAAGTGCTGGGATTATAGGCGTGAGCCGCCATGCCTGGCCAATCTACTGTAGGTTCTTAATAAACCTTAGTTTCTTCCTTTTACTCTCCAAAACAGACATGGAAATTAAAGTACCCTCTGCCTTTAAATCTTATTCACTCGAGCTCTAAAGAATCTTTAAGAGAGGCTATTTTTATATCTCTACCTACGTCTTGGTTAAGAAACATTTTATCACCAGCAATAGCCTATAGTTTTATATTTATTAAGTTTGATACTGGAAAGGGACAGGTTTGAGCTTTGAGATTAAATGTCTGCCCTTTACTCCGTCCATCAGAATAAATTTCATTCTTCACTTTAAAGGATCATTCCTAATTTAACCAAATAGTTTGTTAAGGACTTACAATTCTGCAAGAAGAGAGTATTCCAGGTAGAAGGGTCCATAGGATGCATGCGTGCCATTTGTTGACTGTGCTGCTGGGGCAGGAGATGTAGGCTTAGTTATGGGCAAAGCATTTTTGGGAATAGAAGGCAGCTGTTTCTTTGGTGCAGTTCGTGGAGGACTGGTTTTCACGTCCCCTGTTAATGTCTTCTCTTCACCTTCAGATCTCTATGCAAGATGAAGTTGTAAGAGTATCTGTTAGGATGATTCTTAAATCACAAGAGTACATTATTAGCTCCATGGCCTAAACGCTGGAATTACTCCTTTACAAGTACATTCTAACACCGTGACCAAGACAACTAGAAAGTTCCTTTGGGCAGGCAGGTCATATAAAGAGAAGACAAACCTGAAGCAAGATCAAAGCATTAGAGAAACTCTTTCATATAGGGAAAGTCATCCTATAAGGATGATACAATCAGTGTGTACAGGATTAACTGAAACACAGAAATGTTTTTTCCTAGTGGCCCCAAAAAGAGGGCAAGGGGTTATTAAGCAATTAGACAACTGTACAAGGCTAGAAAAGTCCCCCAGCACTTAGATGCTACAGAAGGTTAGGTGCTAAGAAGCTTAAAATAGTGTGGATGACTGAAATTAGTCACTGCCTGTTAGCACTTGGGTTAGAAACAAAGAATGAAACTATTATCTCACTTGCCTGGGTCTGATTTTGATTTGTCCCTACTGGGTATGTTTCGACATTTCAAATATCACCAGCATAAACGGTCATCCTTCGTCAAAGACAAAGGTCGACATGAGTCAGAGACTAAACTACCATCTCATAGGTACTTCCTTGGCGCAAGTACAACCAAAGGCTGTTTAATTAGCTATATAAAAACATGTATATCATATGCATTGCTCCAGTGATGGGGGCATCTAAAGGCCCTGACTTCAGCACAATGCAATATGCCAATGTAGCAAAACTGCACTTGTACCCCATTACTATGTACAAGTAAGGAAGAGATGTCATGTACACAGAAAAAAAGTAATAGTGGTGTTTGTTCTCCTAGAGGTGAGATTATGGTTTTTCTTTCTTTATTTTTTTTTTTTGAGATGGAGTCTCGCTCTCCAGGCTGGAGTGCAGTGGTGTGATCTCGGCTCACTGCAACCTCCACCTCCTGGGTTCAAGCAATTCTCCTGCCTCAGCCACCTGAGTAGCTGGGACGACAGGCACCCGCCACCACGCCCAGCTAATTTTTTTGTATTTTTAGTAGAGACGGGGTTTCACCGTGTTAGGATGGTCTCGATCTCCTGACCTCGTGATCTGCCCGCCTCGGCCTCTCAAAGTGCTGGGGATTACAGGCATGAGCCACCGTGCCCAGCTAGTTTTTATTTTTTTATTGTTTGCCTATTTTAACCTTTCCTAAAATGAAAATATATTTTTAAAAAAATCATTTTATTTAGAAAAACTAAATTAATGCCCCTCAAGTCTAACTTGATGATATTAGACTTGCCTTTCCCACAGCTGTTCTAGCCGTAGAACCTTGAAGTTTAGTAGAAAACTACAATATGTTACAAATTTCATCATGTGTAAATATAACCTAAATCATCTCAGAATTGTGATGACCAGAACAATTTCTATTTGAGATGCAATCCCAGTCTCAGAAACAGACTTTAACCAACAAAATAATTATTTCTCAAGAGTAAACCCTTAACTAGAAAAAACAGGTAATTCTGTCAAGATTACAGGTGACCGTGACAGATTATTTTGGCCTTCATTCTGACCCTGTTTTCAGACACAGAAGCAAATGGGTTTCCTTCCTGAATTTATCAATTATACCTACTTTGCGTACAGAGCTTGTAGACATGCTCCAGAAAGGGTTCATAACGTGTATTCCAAACAAAGAAATTCAGTGGTGTATCATCCAAATCTTCTGTCTTCAGCATTCACTTTACCTTAAAACAAGACGGGAAAACATAGAAACATGCCAACGCCAACAGTTAAGACTTTTTTTTTTTTTTTCCAGATGGAGTCTCACTGTGTTGCCCAGGCTGGAGTGCAGTGGTGTTATCTCGGCTCACTGCAACCTCCACCTCCTGGGTTCAAGCGATTCTCCTGTCTCAGCCTCCCGAGTAGCTGGGATTACAGGTGTCTGCCACCATACCCAGCTAAGTTTTGTATTTTTAGTAGAGACAGGGTTTCACCATGTTGGTCAGGCTGGTCTCGAACTCCCGACCTCAAGTGATCCACGCACCTCAGCCTCCCAAAGTGCTGGGATTACAGGCATGAGCCACCATGCCTGGCCAACAGTTAAGACTTCTGAAATGATGAATAACTAACTATGACACCCTGGATATACAATATGTTATATAACAAGGGGTTATAAAAACCTAGGAAAGGGTCTTCAGGCATCTTCAGAAATAGTTGCCTTCTATACCCACTTCCTTTTCTGGTTCTAATTTCTTTCACACTTAGATGTCTATAAGAATCTGTGCACCAGGTCCCTTGGCTAGGATTCAGATTACTCAGTGACACAGATGAGCTTTGGTGCCAGAAATTCAGAAGATACGGACAACAGTTGTTACTAGCACATCTCGGCATTTAACAGGAAAGCCAGATTCAGAATGCACTGTACCCACATATACAAAAGTTGTATCACTGTTCCCAGGGTTATGGGAACAAACAATAAAGATACAAGGAGGCTGGTTTAAGCGCTGCCTCAACTCACTTGAGTACAAAACGATTCCTCCAGCAAAGTATTAGCCAAAGAAATAGAGAAAACGGAAGGCAGAGCACACGTATGTCACTAAGAAGACAGAAGTTACCTGTCAGTACCATCCCCCAAAAAACTGCCTTCTACAACTTCGAAACATATAGAAACTGCAGGATCATGTACTTAAGGAACTGCCAAGCAATCCAGACAAATGCAACAGAGGCACGCAAGAGAGACATTTCACAAGTACAGATCTTCCAGCCGAAGCTTCAAGTCGTGGATAAGAAAGCATGTCTCAAAGGTCATAAAGTCAGTGGGTCATTTACTAAAAATACAAAGAAGCAAAGGAAAAGCAGCCAAGCCCAGCTGTAAGAACAGCAACTTCCCTGCCCTGCTGATTTCCCCCCAGGCTCTGTTACCTTTAAAGCAGAGCTCCTTCTCTGAATTCCTACTTGCACCAATCAAAAGGCTGAAGGTGAAAAGGGTCAAAACTAAGCAACGTTTTCCTAATTTCTTAAACAGATCATGAGCAAACCATGTACTAAATGTCCCCAGTCAGCAACAATTTGTCTTCTCTGACGAGCTTGTGACATCCAGGGACGTACCCAACCCAGGTCATCCATACCTTGCCAGTGCCTATTACTGCTGTTTTGTTTTCCAAGAGAAAATGCCACCCAGTAATTAAATCAGAGGAATGAAGATCCTGGTTCTTCTACTAGCATGGATAACATGCAATAAGTAACAACAGTTCTACGCAAATATGCCTTTAAAGGTGAGTATGACACACTGAATATACTTGGGATATCAAAAATGTACGGGGGCATGTTCCCGTTTGGCTCAAATGAAGACACTGATTTTCAGATCCAGCAGTAATGTGCAGCACCCCAGTGTCCTCTAGGACACACCTAACACGGGACCTCATCCCTTGGGACACAGTGGTGCGCTCCACAACATACATTTAATGAGTTGGTGCAAACCTGTAAAGTCTCTTCCAGGTCTAACGCGTTAGGATTCTCTTTAAGAATCCAATAAATTTTTTCCCCGGTTCTGCCTGTCATTAAGCAGGAGATACTGTCTTCTGCTGCCTAACTTTGCTATTGATCTTTTAATCCAATGTTTCCAGCAGCAACATAATCACGAAAAACTGTAGCACACTTTTCAGGGTCTAGCCTAGGACAAGCACAGCATACATGTTCTGAGAGGAATGACATAGATGGAAGCAAGACATGTTACATCCTTGTCACTTGGAAACAATTTTAGAATTTCTGCCTGTTTGGCCACAGCTGCATTCCTTTACATCACCCAGCTGAGAAGTCTGGGTCTTCAGCCTGCGCGAATGACAGTGCGTCGCAGAGCTAAAACTAGGCTAAAACATGAGTGCTGCTGTTAACTCTACATGCCACAGCGCACTCACATCACCCCGAATCGGACTTAAGAAATTACACGTTAAGAGGAGACACAGCAGGGGCCAGAAAAAAAGATGAAAACGACCCGGGCCAGGCTCGCTGGGGACAGCCGGGACCCGCGGCGGCCTCGGACCGGCACCCTCACCGCGGGCGGAAACCCGTCTCTGAGCACTCAGGGAATCTGGACAAACCTGTCTCGAGGTGATGCAAGGCGAGGGCCCTGTCCTGGCCTCGCAGCTAGCTCGAGGCTGGCCCGAGAGCCGCGGGCCCCTCCAGTTGGGGGGGGGCTCTGGGGCCCGGCGACGCCCCCTTAACCAGAGCTCGGGGTCGGGACCCGGCCGGGGAGGGCGGGCACGGACCGGGGAGAGCCAGCTGGGCCCCCCTCTCTCCCTCGGGCCAGGCCGGCCCAGCTCAAGCCGCAGTCCCCAGCAGCGGTCCCGGGCTGCGAGGCGGCCAGCGCAGCAGGTGCCTGCAAACGCGCACAGGTGCCCGGCCCCGCCTCCGTGTCCCACTGCGGCCGCCGTCGCCGAGTCGCGAGCGCCCAGAAAGATGGACAAATGCCGGGCCCGTGGAGGCTGGCGGCCAGATTTACAGTCACCTCAGCCCTCGGGGACCCACCAGCCTGCCGGGCAGTAAGCCTCACCCCAGTGCCTTCAATGCAGAGCTCCTGGCTGCCAAGCGCCGTCGCGGCCCGACAGCATCTCCGGCCGCAACCCCAGCCCTGCCCCTGCTTGGTCCCCGCCCCGCCCCACCCCACCCCACCCTACCCTGCCCTGCCCTCGGCAGCGGGCTCCGCCCCCTGCTGCATGCTCCTGGGGCCTGAGGCTTCCGCTTTGCCTCCCGGCGCCAACTGGCTCTCACACCTGCCCGTCAAAGACGTTCTTCCGGGGGCGTTGGGAAGACCACGCTTGGTCCTGCAAATCAAATCACTCCGGTTTGGGTGGGGCTGCACTTGACCCTCCCCTTACGTAACAGCGTCTGGGACGACCTGTCAGTCATGGAAGTATCGGCTCCTCGGGGAGGGATGGGGCAGAGACAAACAAGCGCCGAGTCACAATTGGCCAGGGAGTCTGCCAGTCACTACGGAGACCTGCCCGGAGGTTTATTCGCGCAGGCCACAGCGCAACAGCCATGCACGGGGTTGGGGCACAGGCTAGCGTCTGCGAGCCAAGCTTTTGGGGAGGGCCGGGCCGCGCGACTGCCCCGTGGCTCCCAGCGCAGGGTCCTACTGCGTTGGGCGGCGCTGCAAGGCCCGAGGCCGCCACGTCGGGCCCACAGGGTACCAGGGGTTAGAAGGACGCTTGGCGTGGCGTCCAAGAAACGCCCGTTCTCTCCATCAGTGCAGGAGCTGAAGGGTGGAGCTGAAGGGAGCTCCGCTCCAAGTCGGCCCTGGGCACTAGAATAGCCAGAGGAGCTTTGTAAATCTGTGCGTGTCGGCCCCGACCTGCAGCATCCCAGTGGGGGCCGGGGGCTGGGGGGAGGGGGGAGGCTGAAGACCAGGAATCCACATTTGTCACGGTTCCCCTGCTGATTCTGGCGCACACTGAAGTTGGAGAACCTCTCCCATGGCAACATAGTTCCTGGTCTTTTTTTTTTTTTTAAACTCACACGCTCTCATTTGGACCTCCCGTCTCCTTTCCCATGGAGGTCTCTCTCTCGCCTAATTCTGTGACCCCTGCCAGCGGCTTTCCAGGCCTGTTCTTACCAACGGTGCCTCCCCGTGGTTAGTCCCTCCAATTTCGCACTCCACTTCCACACTTGCGCGACAGCCCTCTCCCCACAAGCTGCTGCCCCTTCTCTAGACACCAGAGGCACTGACCTGTCTGTGACACCGCCTCAGTGTCATAAACTCAGAAAGCGCATTCTCTGGCCGGGTTGTTTGGTCTATTTTTGGTTGCCTCTGAGATTCTGGTAAGTGACTTATTAAAGGGCAGGAAGCCAGATTCTCCTGATGTTAATCCCAAGGGTTGGTTCTGAAACCCAGCTTCCTCCCCCAGCTGAAAACACTTCTGAGCCATTTCCTTTTGTCCACTTAGGACACATTTAGGAATGTTATAATGCCTTTTAATACGAGTCTTAAATACAGAAAGGCAGGCAAGCAGGAAATCCTTTTTTCAGGCCACAGGTGGTCTCCTTTGGCACCTCTGTCGCCCATTTTCTCCCAATCTTCTTTGAAGCTCTTATCCTCTGCAAAGCTTTTTTTCTGCTTTCTTCCTTTCCCCAACCTTCAGTTTTCACCGAGGACCCTCATAGGTATTTCTCCAGCTCACATCTGTCCACTGAGCTTCCAATGCATGTCATCAACTGCTTACTTGGCACCGGTTGCCTCAGACACACACCAGCATCAGACTGCACATGGCAGGAAAGCCAACTCAAACCGGCCTACTTACAAGGGGATTTTTCTCCTATTGGAGGATTGTCTCCAGAGGTGGTGCCCTGGTCTTGTCTGCTTTCCTTGCAGTCCCTGGAATTGCACTTTCAGGCTGGTAGCAAGATGGCTACGGCACACCCAGGATCTCACAAAATTAAAAGTATCCCTTTCTTCCAATGGTCCCTTTTGAAATGCATGAATACCTTTCCCAGAAGCTCTGCAGAAGAAATGCCCGCAGGTTTCAATGGCCAGAAATAAGTCTCTGGCCACAGCGAAACCAGCCAACGGCAAGGGGAATGAGTCCGCCATGATCGGCTTGGGCTGAGATTTTCCCTGGATCTGTGCCTGGACTTTAGGCAGAGGAGAGCCATGATCAGATTTGTATTTTGAAAACATCACTTTGTGTGGAAAACAGATTGTGGGGCACAAGGGTCACGGGGCAGTTGAGAAACCATGGCAGTAGTTCAGGCAACAGACAATCTCATGAATTTGAAGGTAGAGATGGAGAATTGAATGAGTTCCAGAGATGTTTAAGACGGGATGATACAGTTTGGATATGGTTTGACCCTTCCAAACCTCATGTTGAAATGTGACCCCTAATGTTGAAAGTGGGGCCTGGTGGGAGTATTTGGGTCGTGGGGCTGATCCCTCATGAAAGGCTTGGTGCTGTCCTGGCAGTAGTGAGTTCGTGGCAGTAGTGAGTGAGTTCTGTTAGTTCCCGAGAGAACTGATTGTTAAAAAGAGCCTGTCACCTTCTCCTCCCCTGACCCCTGCTTTCTCTCTCGCCAAATGATTCCTGCTGGCCTCTCCCTCTGCCATGAATGGAAGCTTCCTGAGGTCCCTACCAGAAGATGCTGGTGCCATGCTTCTTATACTAATATACTTAGTTGCCTCTGTCTTTCATTTGACATATATTTATTGCATACTTATGACATCTAGGCTTTAAATGCTGGGGAGGCGATGGAGAACAAAACAGACATTGTTCCTCCTCATGGAGCTACAGGAGATAGATGCTAATCAAGTCATCTCCCAAATCAATGGCTCATTGCTCCAAGGAAGTGGACAATGAGCCGAATAAACCTCTTTTTAAAAATAAACGACCCAGCCTCAGGTATTCCTTTATAGCAACACTGATAGATTCATACAGGTGGGATGAACAGAGCTTGGCCGTGGACTAGGTATGGGGGATGAAGAGGTAGATATGGCTGACACCTAGATTTTTAGCATGAGCTACAGGATGGATGGTGAGGCCATTCACTGAGGTGAGAAACAGTGAACCACAAGCAGGTTTGGGACAGTGGGAAATGGGAAAATCTGGGTTCTGTTTTGGGTAGGTATGTTTGGGGTGTTTCTGTAAGCACTGTTGCCTGTGTACCTGATACCCACTTCTCCCTTTTTCATTGCTGACAGAACCTCCATTTTCTTGAGGAATTTAAGCCCTTCAGTGGTTCCCCATTGGGTAAAGACCAAACTCCTCACCATGGCTGTGGTCCAGCCCCAGGTGGCCACAGACTCCAGCCACTCTGACCTTCATCCAATTGCTTGGAAGGGAGATGCTCCCCTACCTGTCTTGCCACAAAAGGGGCCTTTGCAGTGAACGTTCCCTTTGCCTGGTTCATTCTCTTCAATCCCCTACACAGATCTCAGCTCTAACACTACTTCCTTGGGGGCAATTTGCTGTTGATTTGGGAGATTATTAGTGTCTGTCTCCCACAGTGTAAGCTCCTGAGGAGGAACCATTTTTTCACTTTTATTGTCTCCCCAGCCCCCAAAAGCTAGATGTTGTAGGCATGCAACAAATATTTGCCAAATGAAGGACAGAAGAAAGAAAAGTACATTTGAAACACCAACCTGCATGCCCACAGGTCTGCACCAAGAAAGCAACTCATTATGAAAATCAGGATGATTTATTCAAAGGGAAATGAGGAGGTGGCCTCAAGGTACCATTTCTTTAAGACTAAAACAAAGTGCTGAGAAAAATCTCAATGGACCCAAAACCTTACTTATAAAACATTTTCAGTCGCTTCATATTACATTTCCTATTCTAAATTTTTGAAGCATATTTGATATATTTGCATCAAAAGGTTCTTTTTGCATCCGAACTTAATAGATAAGTGATCTCTGAGTATTCAAGACTTCTGCTCGTGTTCTAATCAGCAAAATATTCCCTGAATCATACATCTTTTGGACTCTGGAAAAGTAACTGTACAAAGCTGTTTAGATCACTGACTTACCATTAAAGGCCTTCACAGAAAGAAGGAAAGGATAAAATGATGAAGGTTAGTTAAAATGCATATGTTTTATACACAGGCACACATAGAAGCCAATGTTTTTACCTCAATCCATTTGCCCCCAAGTCCTTTTCTGAAAAGTAGATTCCTGTATACATGTCACTGATTACATATACTGTTCAAAATATGGGAGGATGATCTAGCTATGCATATTAATGTCTTTGAAAAAATAAAATTAGCACATTAAAGCCATGACTTTATGGGTAATAATGTTTAGGATGAGACCAAAGTAGGCATTTAATGTTTTTTTTTTAAGTAAATGGATTTAAGGGAGGATATCAGATAACTGTCCTATAGTTAATAATGATCCTCAGACAAGACAGAAATCACAAATTTTTAAGAATTATTGAAGGTTTAGAAATACTGCTATGGACGGATGATGTGGCTTTTTTCCTTTCCATATGCTCATCAAGCAATACAGTTCTTGCTTATAACATCACAAATGTGCTTCCAGTTTTTGGTTGCATCACGTTTTCCTCCCTGCCCATAATTCCCATCCCTGAGTAAGTGGGTGGGTGGGTGGAGGAATGAATTTTACAGACAGACTATAACATTTCAAAATGAAATCAGAGTAGCTGATGGAGCACTGCAAATATTAATGTCTTAAGGAAAAGCAACCAATATATGATATTGCTGCTCATTCAGGGCTGAAGAGAACTGATTTCCTTTTATAATCAAACAGCATTTTGAACATGGTCTGACACCACAAATAACCCCCACTCCCTCAGCACGCTGATGACTGTACCCACAGCCATAAGAGCAATGTTCTCTTTGATTCAGTTTATCTTTGGGAAACCACCTCACTGTGGTTTCAAAGCATTTGGAATGATGATAAAGGCTTGAGTTAGTTTTATCTAGAGTGGCACACTCAGAAAACCAGAGAGAGAGAAAGCAATACTCATTCAGGGAAGGGTACTCTTCCAGGCACAGACACCTTTTCTTTCTTGCAATAGGTAAATGGTGATTCCATGAAAGATAGGGAAGCTCAGTGATCTCGAGAGTCACCCACCCAAAGCAAATGACACTGTGACCATCATTTATTCTAATATTTTACTATAAGAATGTTCAGTCATACCAAAGAGTAGAGGACAACAAACTCCCTTACACTCACCATCTAGATTCAACAATGTTGAAGTTTTGCGGTATTTCATCTATTATTTTTCCTCCTGAGTCACTTAAAAATAAGTTGCCATCATCATGCCCTTCACTCCTTAGTGCTTCCCAGGGTGTTTCTCTTCAGAGCAAGGACATTCCCTTACAGAACTACAGTGCCACAGCCACCCCTAAGAAAATTCACTCCACATTCCTAGACTTTGTATGCTTTTTTTTTTGTTTTGAGACACAATCTTGCTCTGTTGCCCTTGCCGGAGTGCAGTGGCACAATCATGGCTCATTGCAACCTCAGCATACTGGGCTCAAGCAATCCTCCCACCTTAGCCCCCCGAGTAACTGGGACTACAGGTGCATACCACCACACCAGGCTGACTTTTGTATTTTTTTTGTAGAGACGGGGATGCGCCCTGTTGGCCAGGCTGGTCTCAAAATATGCCGACTTCGGCCTCCCAAAGTACTGGGATTACAGGCCTGAGCCACCGCACCTGGCCTTCAGACCTATTAAAATTGCCCTAATTGTCACACACCAAGAAAAACACTTTTATAGTTAAGGACGGAATGTTTGTCTCTTCAAAATTTATATGTTGAAAACATAATAACTAATGTAATGGTATTTGGAGGTGAAGCCTTTTGGAGATGACTGGGTCATGAGTTAGTCATACGTGGGATTTGTGCCCTTATAAAAGGGACCCCAGAGAGCGATCTTTCTTCTTCCACCACGTGAGGACACAGTGAGAAGATGCTATCCCTGAAGAAGCAAGAACTCACCGGACTCCTAAACTGCCAGCACCTTGCTCTCAGATTTCCCAGCCTCCAGGACTATGAGAAATAAATTTCTGCTGTTTATAAGCTGCCCAGTTTATGGTATTTTGTTATAGCAGTCCAAACAGACTAAGACAGTTATTTTTCTAAACCAGGATTCAATCAAAATTCAGTCATTGCATTGGGTTATATCCCTTTAATCTCTGTTCTAGAACAGCCCTCCCACCTTTTTCCCCGCAATAATATTGATAATTTGAACAGGTCAACAGATCAGAGTATTCTGCATTTCGGATTTGGCTGTTTTCTTGTGATGTTTAACTTGATCCTCTATCCTTGTATTTCTTATAAACTGTCAGGTGTGAAGGCTTGATTGGATTCGTCGTCATTTTTGGCAGGAGTGCTTCATGGGTGAGAAGCTTATTGTGGCTCCTCGAGCTGTCTACAGGGTCTCCCTTTGTCCCCCAGGATAGAGTGCAGTGTTGCAGTCATAGCTCACTGCAATGTCAAACTCCTGGGCTCAAGCAATCCTCCTGCCACAGCCTTCTGAGTAGCTGGGACCACAGGTGTGTACCACCACCTCACCCAGCTAATTTTTTTCTTTTTTTTTTTTTTTTTGTGTAGAGATGGGGGCCTTGCCACGTTGCCCAGGTTAGTTTCAAACTCCAGGCCTCAAGCCATCTTCCCATATTGGCCTCCCAAAGTGCTGGGGTTACAGGTGTGAGCCATGGTGCCTGGCTGGAGCCACTGATTTAGTAAGAATTGCATCCTAATGGTTTTGCATGAACCAACGATTAAAAACAGAAATGTAGTCTGCTAAGAAAAGTTACCTATATATCTGGAACTGTACAATAATGAGCAAATAATGAGGCTTCCAGGAGGGTATTAGGGTCATTCCTACTTCCCACTTAATTTTAAGACGGACTTCCTGTCAATAACTTTGTTATTATGAATGTCGAGTCCATAACAGACTTATTCTCGTGGCCCTTGCTGCCTACTTTATGCTAGCCCAGTCAAATCCAGTTTTAAAATACGCCGGATGCGGTGCAGGAGACACTAAGTGGCGAACTGCGGTTGCCGTGCTGCTGAACTTTAGTGAGGGAAGCCCCGGCCCGGGTGGGTGGTTACACACTCCGCACTCGGTATTGCCGCATCCGACCTCTGGCCAAGTCAGGCCTCGGGTCCCTGATAACTGGTGTGCCCTAAACTCGCTCTGCAGAACGTCCATTTTTTTTTTTCCTCTGATGTGGTAAGGTACGAAACATTCCTTAATGTGCCCAAGAAGAGGAAAGAATGCTAAAGCCAGGCGCACAGCTTTTTCCTCTGGGAATGTGAATAACACAGCAAACGTGACCGCAGAGAGACAGTGGCTGTACATCCTACTGGGCTCGCATGAGTGTCATTTGTATTTTTCTCAGTCACAGGCGGCAGCTTCTCTTGACACCATTTAGATGGCCCTTTCAGAAGACACTTAGCGGGTCAACCTTCCCTTGTTCTAACTCAGCTCCAGCCTGGGAAGGTGCTGGGTGAGGTTAAGGAATCCACGGGTTAGGGAACTCCGCCTGGAGGGTGCTTGAGTACCCTCTGGTGGGCAATAGGAAGAATGCAAGTAGCAAAGCCGAAATTATCTTCTCAAGTAAGTTGCTCATACAGATTTTAAACAAACTCCTTCCCTTAAAAGAAAAAAAAAATCCTAAGTCTACATTGGCATTCCTAAAAATCATTCCTAAAAGTTTTATATTTTCCTTAATCAAAGGGTTGAATAGTCTTAAGCAGGGTAGCATCTCCACCAAAGATTTCAGTACACGGAGATGAGGGGTGGATTCTAGCAAAACATTTTTACTGAGCCTTCCACCTAAGACGCCGTAAAGATCCTGTAAGAAGCCATTCTGCAGGGCTGCCACACCTGAGGAAATTCAGGCCTTTAGCCCCCAGAATCTCCCCATCTACAACTACATCTCTCCCTCCACATCAAAAGCAAACCTTGGAATCTTCATTCCCTAAATATAAATGACTGAGTTTAATCCTTCCACATACATTAGGACTTAAAGAGATCAGTCAATAATGGTGGAGTTTCCAGTACTGGCCCAGAGCATGACGACAAATTCTCTCCTCCATCACAGATGGTCCGAGGAAATGAGGGGATGGTGAAGGGACTGGGGAGAGGCTAGGGGCTGTGAGAAGCGGGGATCACTACACCCCTTCCCGAGGCTCCACGCTTACACTATGTAGGAGTATGGTAACGTGGCCTAGGATGAAGGCCAGCCCCAAATTTGCCCACGCAATTAAGGATGAGGTATGTAAATGGGGACACAGCATCTCTGAGCAAGGTGTGTTTAGGTGGAAATCAGGGGTGGAGGTGTCACTGGGGAGGTGCAACATTCCTAGTGATACAAGTCACTGAGGAGCCAGGCCGTCACCCAAGGGTCATGCGACCCAGCTTCTCAGGACAAATATTTATTTAGTCACTGGCCAAATAGAGCCACTGGGCTGTCGGTATTAGTGGATTCAGGCAGGAAAACAGATGAAGCCAGGTGGTGAGCCCTCTGGGGCCAAAGAGAGTGTGGGAGAGCTCCCTCAGCCCCCAACCACCACCTGTCCACATCCTCATAATGGGCCCTGGTGCTTCCTGGGGTGCTTCTACCTTAAGTCACAAGGCATGGGGCATGGTAGGTGACCCCGTTTAGCCTCTGCTTATCTTCCCTTCTGGAACAGCCACAGCCACCCGTGTCGGAGGCAGCCCTTCTAGAAATGTGAGCTGATTAGAGGGTGTGCTGCTATTGCTTCCTGACCAGAAATATCGCTGTCCAGCAAAGGGCAAGGTCACACATGGACAGAGGGCAGCGGGGGGAGCAAAGGCTACCCCACAAAACAGGCAACCCCCAAATCGTTCCCACACCTCCACTGCTACTACCCTGGTTTGAGCAACCATGCCCTATGGCCCTTGGCCTGGGTGAGGGTGCCAGACTCCTTGCTGGACTCTGCCTCCCCTCCATCCTTCTCATCTGCCCCCAGCGTGGCCAGCAGAGTGACCATGCTGAACCTGGGTCAGGTCAGGTCACTTTCTGCTTAGACCCCTCTGGAGGTTCCCAATCTCACATGGACTAAAAGCCTATGAGGGGGCCAGGCACAGCGGCTCACGCCTGTAATCTCAGCACTTTGGGAGGCCGAGATGGGATGATCACTTGAGGCCAGGAGTTCAAGACCAGCCTGGGCAACATAGTGATACTCTACAAAAGAATAAAAAATTAGCCAGGACTGGGCCGGGCGCGGTGGCTCATGCCTGTAATCCCAGCACTTTGGGAGGCTGAGGCAGGCGGATCACGAGGTCAGGAGATCGAGACCATCCTGGCTAACAGTGAAACCCCGTCTCTACTAAAAATACAAAAAATTAGCCGGGCAAGGTGGCGGGCACCTGTAGTCCCAGCTACTCAGGAGGCTGAGGCAGGAGAATGGCATGAACCCCGGGGTGGGGCGGAGCCTGCAGTGAGCCGAGATCGCGCCACTGCACTCCAGCCTGGGCGACAGCGAGACTGTCTCAAAAAACAAACAAACAAAAATTAGCCAGGACTGGTGGCACATGCCTGTAGTCCCAGTTGAGGTGGGAGGATCACCTGAGCCCACGGAGGTTGAGGCTGCAGTGAGCTCTGGTTGTGCCACTTGCACTCCAGCCTGGGTGACAGAGAAAGACCCTGTCTCAAAAACAAAAACAAAAACAAACCAACAAAACAAACACAAACACCCCCCAAAACAAAATTAAAAAAACCCTGTATTAGTCCATTTTCACACTGCTGATAAAGACATAACCAAAACTGGGAACAAAAAGAGGTTTAATTGGACTTACTGTTGATATGGCTGGGAAGGCCTCAGAATCATAGTGGGAGGTGAAAGGCACTCCTTACATGGTGGTGGCAAGAGAAAAATGAGGAGGAAGCAAAAGCAGAAACCCTGATAAACCCATCAGATCTCATGACACTTATTCACTACCACAGGAACAGCATGGGAAAGACCGGTCCCCATGATTCAGTTACCTCCCCCTGGGTCTCTCCTCCCACAACTTGTGGGAATTCTGGGAAATACAATTAAAGTTGAGATTTTGGCGGGGACACAGCCAAACTATATGATTTACCCCCTCCAAATTTCACGTCCTCACATTTCAAAGCCAATCCTGCCTTCCCAATAGTTCCCCAGAGTCTTAACTCATTTCAGCATTAACCCAAAAGTCCACAGTCCAAAGTCTCATCTGAGACAAGGCAAGTCCTTTTCGCCTATGAGCCCGTAAATCAAAAGCAAGCTAGTTACTTCCTAGATACAATGGGGGTACAGGTATTGGGTAAGTACAGCTGTTCTAAATGGGAGAAATTGGCCAAAACAAAACAGTTACAGGGACCATGCAAGTCCAAAATCCAGCAGGATAATCAAATTTTAAAGCTCCAAAATGATCTTCTTTGACTCCAGGTCTCACATCCAGGTCACACTTTGCGAGAGGTGGGTTCCCATGGCCTTGGGCAGCTCTGCCCCTGTGGCTTTGCAGGGTACAGCCACCCTCCTGGCTGCTTTCACGGGCTGGCATTGAGTGTCTGTGGCTTTTCCAGGCACACAGTGCAAGCTGTTGATGGATCTATCATTCTGAGGTCTGGAGGATGGTGGCCCTCTTCTCACAGTTCCACTAGGCAGTGCCCCAGTAGGGACTCTGTGTGGGGGCTCTGACCCCACATTTCCCTTCTGCACTACCATAGCAGAGGTTCTCCATTCAGGGCCCCACCCCTGCAGCAAACTTTTGCCTGGGCATCCAGGCGTTTCCATACATCTGAAATCTAAGTGGAGGTTCCCAAACCTCAATTCCTGACTTCTGTGCACTCGCAGGCTCAACACCACGTTGAAGCTGCCAAGGCTTGGGGTTTCCACCCTCTGAAGCCACAGCCTGAGCTATACATTGGCCCGTTTCAGCCATGGCTGGAACAGCTGAGACATAGGGCACCAAGTCCCTAGGCTCCACACAGCATGGGGACCCTGGGCCCCACTCACAAAACCACTTTTTACTCCTGGGCCTCCAGGCCTGTGATGGGAAGGGGTGCCTGGAAGTTCTCTGACATGGTCTGGAGACATTTTCACCATGGACTTGGAGATTAACATTAGGCTTCTTGCTACTTATGCAAATTTCTGTAGCTGGCTTGAATTTATTCACAGAAAATGGGTTTTTCTTTTCTATTGCATAGTAAGGCTGCAAATTTTCCAAACTTTTGTGCTCTATTACCCTTTTAAAATGGAATGCTTTTAACAGTACACAAGTCACCTCTTGAATGCTTTTCTGCTTAGAAATTTCTTCCACCAGATACCCTAAATCATCTCTCCCGAGTTCCACAAATCTCTAGGGCGGGGGCAAAATGCCACCAGTCTCTTTGCTAAAACAAAACAAAAGTCACCTTTACTCTAGTTCCCAAAAAGTTCCTCATCTCCATCTGAGACCACCTCACCCTGGACCTTATTGTTCATATCACTATCAGCATTTTTGTCAAAGCCATTCAACAAGTCTCTAGGAGATTCTAAACTTTCCCGCATTTTCCTGTCTTCTTCTGAGCCCTCCAAACTGTTCCAACCTCTGCCTGTTACCCAGTTCCAAAGTTGCTTCCACAATTTCAGCCATCTTTTCAGCAACACCCCACTCTACCGGTACCAATTTACTGTATTAGTCTGTTTTCACACTGCTGTTAAAGACATACCTGAAACTGGGAACAAAAAGAGGTTTAGTTGGCCTTACAGTTCCACATGGCTGGGAGGACCTCAGAATCATGGTGGGAGGTGAAAGGCACTTCAAAAGGCACTTCTTACGTGGTGGTGGCAAGAGAAAAATGAGGAGGAAGCAAAAGCAGAAACCCCTGATAAACCCATCAGATCTTGTGAGACTTATTCACTATCATGAGAACAGCACAGTAAAAACCATCTCCACGGCCAGGTGTGGTGGCTTATGCCTGTAATCCCAGCACTTTGGGAGGCCAAGGTGGGCGGATCATGAGGTCAGGAGATCCAGACCATCCTGGCTAACTTGGTGAAACCCCGTCTCTACTAAAAATACAAAAAAAAAAAAAAAAATAGCTGGGCATGGTGGCGGGTACCTGTAGTCCCAGCTACTCAGGAGGCTGAGGCAGGAGAATGGCGTGAACCAGGGAGGTGGAGATTGCAGTGAGCAGACATCACGCCAGTGCACTCCAGTCTGGGTGACAGAGTGAGACTCCATTTCAAAAAACAAACAAACAAAAAAACTGTCTCCATGATTCAATTACCTCCCCCTGGGTCCCTCCCACAACCTGTGGGAATTCTGGGAGATACAATTCAAGTTGAGATTTTGGTGGGGACACAGCCAAGCCATATCAAAACCCAAGAGGAAATTTAGACACACACAGAGGCACAAGGGACCTGCACTCAAAGAATGATGACCGCAGGAAGAGACGGCAAGGGAATGGCCATCTGCAAGCCAGGGACAGAGGCCTTAGGGGAGGAAACCAACCCTGCCAGCACCTTGATCTTGGACTTTCAGCCTCCAGAACTGTGAGAAAATAAGTTTGTTGCATGAGCCACCCCGTGGGTGGTACTTTGTTACCATGGCCCTAACAGACCAATAGGGCCCTGTAAGTGTTGACTGGAAAGCTGGAAATGACTGCCTCCTCTGCAGCTGCGGATAAGCCTCATTGTTTTTCTTCTTCCTGTATTAAGATGAGCGTCTACTGCGCAGTCCTCACTCCTGAGAAATCTGCTGACCCCAGGAAGAGCCAAACTGTGATTAGGAGATTTCCCCACAGTCTGTATCAAAGTGAGGACGGGCCACATCAGAGGCTGTCAGGGCATGATTGTACCAAGGTTTTTTTTTGAGACAGAGTCTGCCTCTGTCGCCCAGGCTGGAGTGTAATGGCATGACCTTGGCTCACTGCAACCTCCACCTCCTGGGTTCAAGCAATTCTCCTGCCTCAGCCTCCCAAGTAGCTGGGATTACAGGTGTGCGCCAAGACGCCTGGCTAATTTTTGTAGTTTTAGTAGAGATGGGGTTTCACCATGTTGGCCAGGCTGGTCTCAAACCCCTGACCTCAAATGATCCACCTGCCTCGGCCTCCCAAAGTGCTGGGATTACAGGCATGAACCACCATACCCAGCAAGAGGTGTCTCTTTGATTGTGAAAGATACTCTTCCCCCATGATCCTCTTGGCATGGCCCACAGGCACCGATGACCTGTCTCATTTATTCAGGAGAAGGACCACATTTTGTTATTTAGCACTTTGGAAACGCACGGGCAAAGTGCCAGGGTAAGTATTTAAAACACACCTTATAACAATGAGAAAACAGCCCACTCAGGAATAAGACGGTCTGTCCACCCGCTGTAGCCTTCTGTGCATTGATGGCCATTTCTGTGCAGTTCTACCACCTGTACCTGATAGGAGAGGGACATCACAGAGCCCGTATTGCAGGGAGTTAATGGGAATATTGTGGCGCATTGGCAAAGCCTTTTTGGGACCTGGGGAGGCCTCCGACTGCCATGCATGCCTCTGCTTGCATGCGTCACAGCTCTTAGCTCTGCTCGCACACAGGGCATCTGACTGCACGCTGTGAAAAAGGAGCTGGAGAAAGATGGGTTTCAGCACAAAAACAGTCTGCAGAACGATAAGCCCCTGGTGACACTGGGTTTAGTTTGACAGCCCTGGGGACAATGTGAAGAATCTTTGATTACAGCAAATACCTCTGCTTGTCTCTTTTCTTCTGCAAACTATCCACCCAGGAAGCACATCCAATAGTGGAGGAAAAGGCAGAGACATGTCAAAAGAGCAGCCTCATCTGAAATAAGATCATGAGGACAGGCACGGTGGCTCACGCCTGTAATCCCAGCACTTTAGGAGGCTGAGGCGAGAGGACTGCTTGAGCCCAGGAGTTTGAGACCAGCATGGGCAACATAGTGAAACCTGTCTCTTAAAAAAAAAAAAAAATCTAAGAATTAGCCAGGTGTGTTTCTGTAGTCCCAGTCACCCAGGAGGCTGAAGTGGGAGGATGGCTTGAGCCCAGGAGGTCAAGGCTTCAGTGAGACATGATCATGCTACCACATTCCAGCCTGGGTAAAAGAGAGAAACCCTGTCTCTAAAAAAAAAAAAAAAAAATGAAATAAGATCATGAAACAAGACACGTATTTTGGCTCCAGAGAACCACGACCTGAAGGATCATGAGCCAGTTCTGCATAATTCAGGCTGGGCCAACAAGTCATTAACTTTGCAGCTGGGACTTAGAGAAGGGTGAGGACTCTAGGAACAGGTGTCTACCTCTGAGATGCAGACCTAGGTTAACCTTGCACTGCTGCTCCACCATACATGTTTTCTCGGTGCCTGATATGGTTCCCAGCATACCTACACCTCTAGGAGCCCGGAAGGGCTGGAATCATGCTTCAGATTCTTTGATGGCCACACCCTTCATGAGAGCACACGCAGCCACCTGTATCATTCATGTATTATTTTCCTCTTTTTTTTTTTTTTTTTTTTTTTGAGACAGGATCTCACTCTGTCATCTAGGTTAGAGTGCAGCGGCATGATCACGGCTCACTGCAGCCTCGAACTCCTGGGCTAAGCAATCCTCCCATCTCAGCCTCCTGAGTAGCTAGTACTACAGGTGTACACCACCATGCCTGGCTAATTTTTATAAATTTATTTATAGAGATGGAGGTCTATGTTGCCCAGGCTGGTCTTGAATTCCTGGCCTCAAGTGATCCTCCTGCCTTGGCCTCTCCAAAGTGCTGAGATTACAGGCATGAGCCGCTGCCCTGCCTGGCCGATTTATATTATTGTTCAAGACATGTGAAGACTCCTTCAGGGTCTGCCTACCCAACCCATTGCTCCAGCAACAATAAGAAGACACCTTCCAGCATGGCCACTTGCTGGAGTGCCCCAGAGAAAGGCCTTTGATGCCTTAAAATCTTTCTGCTCTTGGGATAGAGAAAACTAACCCCGGGCTGCAGGGAAGGGAGGTGTAGTCAAGAATGCAGTCACAGTCCTTGTCCCACCATCATTGCTGCTATTAGCCAGGACCTGTCCAATTGCTGGTGGAAGAGCCTTCTCTTCCAAAACTGAATTGTGGAGACTGAGCTCCCTCATCCCTCACCAACTCTAAACTCTGATTCTGAAGATCTCAAGTTAGAAAGGACTTTAAAGACAAAATAGTATAAATCTCCAATTTTGCAGAAGAAATGGAGGCCCAGGAAGATGAGAAGTTTTGAGAGTCTCACGGATAATTAGCTGCACTTGGGAGGGTGTGGGACCTGAGCATGCAGCGCGTGCACTTGTACATGTGTGGGGAGGGGAGAGAGGGGTGCAGAGAGAATGCCTTTCTTTCTGCAGATCCCCGTAGAGATTTTCTTGACTTTACAGGTGGAACTGAAGATAAATGGATTAGCTAGGTGAATAAACCTGTATTAAAAACTTTCTGAAAAATCAATTTGAGAGAGAAGATTTGGGAAAATAAAATATGATCAGCTGTGTCAGATAACTTGAATAAATCGATGCCTGCTAGCCTGGTAAACAATTTCTGATCTACGGCTCCTACTGTCTCCTCGCTGGCGATAGTTACCTCAGTAATTGGACCGTGGGATGAGGCCAGGCCAGAATGAAAGCCATTAAAAATGTTTCTTCAAGTGAAAATTAATTTATGTGCTGACCAACAAAGACCAAAGTAATTTCAGAATTTTAAGGATGGCGAGACATCATAAAAGAGTTTACACTTTTTACCCCCTCTTTAAATTAGACGTGGAAATGAAAAACAAACAGATCTCTCTGTCCCCAAGCGTGCTATGCCAAGCACAGAGGCAATCGACTAATAATAAGAGTGCAGTTTCCCGAGCGTCTGACAATTTCAGGAGCAAAAGTGAAGAGAGGTAGGGCAGTGATCCCAGGTCGCGCTACAAGAACCAATATCTCCATGTATGGCAGGAGGGAAATCAAAACAGTGTGGACAGTCAGGAGGGGTTTTCTTCCCTGCTCTGGATTTTCCCCACACAATAGCAGGAGAAGTTAAAGAGAAGTCACTTTTGGCGCTGGAATCCATCAGCCTCGAAAAAAGATCAAGTCCATTGTTGAGATCAGATTAAGACCTAAGGCTGTGGTTTGCGCCCTAGCAGGAAAGGCAGGCAGGATGTGGGAAGGGAACGGAAGGAAGTGATGCGGTTGACCCTGTGGTGACAGTAGGGTAGGCACCTGTGATTTGAAGGGCTCAAGAAAGTCCACACAGCAGCCAGATGGTCTTAACAGGAATCAAAGCACACCACTCTCTGGCTTAACCCAGGGGTATGAGGAGCCACTCATCAGCTTGTAATGTTTTGTTTTATAAAATGCCCTTTAAGTGTATAAAGCAGCATACTTTCAATAAAACCAGTCCAGAGAAGAAAGGAGCCATCATTTTCACCCACCGGTGTCTGTGCACGTCTCTTTTTAACTCTGAGTTCAGTGAACACTTTGGGAATTTGAAATTGGTCATGATGGGAACATCTACACCACAGAAGTCGGCAAACACTCTCTGTCAGACTCCACGTCCCCACTCCACAGCCAGTCGAGCACTTACCAGCACTCCATCACTTAAACCCTTCCCAGAGCTTCAAACTGCAACGAAAGACAAACTGATTCTTCACTGTGGCCTTTGGGGTCACTTCTCCATGCTCAGTTGTTATGTCTCCCCCTTTCACCTACCGTGAACCAACTCACAAGCCTTACTTCTGCTCCTTGGACGCCCTCTTGGACAGCCTGTCCGCTCTGCCTGGATGTTCCTTCCCCAGATCTTTGCCTGTCTTCTCTTTCGCACCTCCGCTAAAGCGTCACCACCCCAAGAAGCCTTCTCTGACTCCGTCTTTTTTTTTTTTTTTTGTCACTGTTACATCATCCTATTTTCCTCACAGCACTTATCTCTCCTTCTTTTATATATATGTATATATTTATATATAATATATATGTACATATATATATATTTTTTAAGATATGGGGTCTTGCTCTGTTGCCCAGGCTGTAGTGCAGTGGTGAAATCATGGCTCACTGCAGACTTGAACTCCTAGGCTCAAAGGATGCTCCCACTTCAGCCGCCTGAGTAGCTGGGACTACAGGCATGAGCCACCACACCTGGCTACTGTTTCCTTTTTTTTGTAGAGACAGGGTCTTGTTATGTTGCCCAGGCTGGTCCGGAACTCCTAGCCTCAAGCTGTCCTCCACCTCAGCCTCCCAGAACACTGGAATTCCAAGCATGAGCCACTGTGCCTGGACTTTATCCCTCCTTAAAATCCTCATTTGTTTGCTTGATTGTTGTATGTTATGCTAGAACACAAAACTTCCTTGAGCGTGGGGCCTTCAATTTCTCATTTCCTCCAAGCCCAGCTCAGTCCCTGGTACACACTAAACTCTCCGTCAATAGTTGCTGAATTGAATGAATAAATGGTGCAGATCCTCAAATACGACCACGGCGAGTCAGACTTCTGAGGTAAGCAGTTGTGCCTCCATTTCTGTCCTCTAAGTCAGTAATTTCAGAGAAATATCCCACTTTTAGTGACTAAAACCCTCAAGGGAGTACGTTTCTCTACTTAGCTCCTTCTGGGTGAAAGGGGCCAGAACAGCCCTGTAGAGGCTGAGCAATGAAAAGGGGTGTTGCATGCAAACCCAGCCCAGTAACTCCTCTGCCGAGTGACACTTCCGGGTGCCCTGTCAAAAACTACAGGCAGGCCGGGCACAGTGGCTCATGCCTGTAATCCCAACACTTTAGAAGGCCAAGGCAGGTGGATCACCTGAGGTCAGGAGTTCAAGACCAGCCTGGCCAACATGGCAGAATCCTGTCTCTACTAAAAATACAAAAATTAGCCAGGCATGGTGGTGCATGCCTGTAATCCCAGCTACTCAGGAGGCTGAGGCAGGAGAATCGCTTGAACCCGGGAGGCAGAGGTTATAGGAGGCAGAGGTTGCAGTAAGCCGAGATAATGCCACTGCACTCCAGCCTGGGTGATAAGAGATTCTGTCTCAAAACAAAACAAAACAAACTACAGGCAGCCCCACCGATGGCAAGAGAAGTGCAGACTGAAATTCCATTATTTAAAACTCTCAGATGAAAGAGAAAGAATCTGCTAACAGACTATGCTGGAAAATGTGTTGAAACATGAACTCTTGTATGTGGCTTGTGGGAGCTTAAACTGTACCACCTCTGGGGATCTCTATTAAAAATGCAAATACACATCCCCCTTGACCTAACAATTCTGCTTCTAGGAATTAATCCAACTGATTTATATTCACACAGGTGCAAAATTACAGGCGAACAAGGTTATTATTGCAACAAAAGATGGGAAGCGACGTAAAAGTCCCTTGGTAAGGGGCTGGTTAAGCAAATTACGGCACATGCACAAAAGAGAAAAAAGAGAATGAGTAAGTTCTTTATTTGTATATTAGTACACGATCTTCAAGGAATGGTCTTTGAGATGTGTTAAATGAACAGCGGGTATATGCTATCATTTGTGAAATGAAGGGCAAAGGGAAGAGTGTGTGCTCACACCCCCTGCCACCCCCATGCTTGTACAGGCATGCCGCAGAGATATTGAGGGATTTAGATCCAGACCACTGAGATAAAGCAACTCACATGCATTTTTTTTGGCTTCCCAGTGCATATAAAAGTTACATTTACAGGCTGGGCACGGTGGCTCACACCTGTAATCCCAGCACTTTGGGAGGCCGAGGCAGGTGGATCACAAGGTCAGCAGTTCGAGACCATCCTGGCCAACATGATGAAATCCTGTTTGTACTAAAAATACAAAAATTAGCTGGGCATGGTATCAGGCGCCTGTAATCCCAGCTACTTGGGAGGCTGAGGCAGGAGAATCGCTTGAACCCGGGAGGCAGAGGTTGCAGTGAGCCAAGATCTTACCACTGCACTGCAGCCTGGGCAACAGAGGGAGACTCCATCCCCCTCCACCACCCCCCGCCAAAAAAAAAAAAAGTTACATTTACACTATACAACTGATTTATATTGTCTTTTTTTTTTTTTTTTCTCTAAAGACAGGGTCTCACTCTATCTCCCAGGCGAGAGTACAGTGGCACAATCAGCTCACTGCAACCTCCACCTCCCAGACTCAAGTGATCCTACTTCAGCCTCCCTAGTAGCTGGGACTACAGGCACACGCCACCACATCCAGCTAATTTCTGTATTTTTTTGTAGAAACGGGGCTGGTCTTGAACTCCTGGACTCAAGCAATCCTCTCGCCTCAGCCTCCCAAAGCACTAGGGTTACAGGCATGAGCCACTGTGTCCAGCCTTATACTGTAACCTTTTAAGTGGAATAGCACTATCTAAAAAAATGTACATAGCATACGCCAAGAACACTTCTGGAAGACTATAAGAAATTGGGGACCTGGTTGACTCTGCGTAAGGGGTCAGGGGGCTGAGGAGCAAGGGTGAGGGGAAGACTGCTGTGCTTTTTGAATGTGAACCATATGGTGAGTATATCTCCTATCCAAAAATTATATTAAAACATTTTAAGCTAGGCCAGGCATGGTGGCTCACGCTTGTAATCCCAGCACTTTGGGAGGCTGAGATGAGTGGATCACTTGAGGCCAGCCATTCAAGACCAGCCTGGCCAACATGGTGAAACCCCATCTCTACTAAAAATACAAAAATTAGCAGAGCATGATGGTGGTCACCTGTAATCCCAGCTACTCAGGAGGCTGAGGCAGGAGAATCACTTGAACCCAGGAGGCAGAGGTTGCAGTGAGCCAAGATCGTGCCACTGCATTGCAGCCTGGGCGACAGAGAAAGACTGTCTCAAAAATACATATATATATTTTAAAGCTATAAACTTGGCCCCAATCTAGGGTGCCAAAATCCCTTGGGAGACAGGAAATTATTTTCGTTTAGTTATATAAAGAAGTCAGCAAATTTTTTTTTTTTTTTTTTTTTTTTGAGTCAGGGTCTCACTCTGTCACCCAGGCTGCAGTGCAGTGGCATGATCTCAGCTCACTGCAACCTCTGCCTACCGGGTTCAAGAGATCCTTCCACCTCAGCCTCCCGAGTAGCTGGAATTATGGGTGCAGGCCACCATGCCTGGCTAATTTTTCTATTTATTGTAGAGACAGGGTTTTGTCATCTTGCCCAGGCTGGTCTCAAACTTCTGGGCTCAAGCAATCCTCCCGCCTCAACCTCCCAAAGTGTTGGGATCACAGGCATGAGCCACCACGCCCAGCCCCTAGCAAAACTTTTTTACCCACTTTCTTCCCTATGGAAGATAAACTCGACAGGAACAACTTCTAACTGACCTGCCACTCTCTTCACTGACCTGCTGCTTGTGTCTCCAACTGTCCCTGCCTTCTTAATGCTGGCGAGCTCAGGGCTCAGCCTGAGATCTCACCTATGGTTACCTGCTTGGTGACACACCCTGGGCTCCAGCCTCTCTCCTGATCTTCTGACTTCTGAACTCCAGGCTCCTGTAACCAGCTGCTGCCTCATCTTCACTTGAATTTGGCCATCTCAAAGCCAATACGTCCCCCTGCCACAGCGTACCTCACCTCTGAGGGCCTCCCGTTTTGTAAATGGCAATGCTACGCTTCCAGCTGTTCAGGTCCATAACCCTACGGTCATCCTCTCATCTCATGCCCCACACGTCGCTCGTCAGCAGATGCAGGAGCCCCATTTTCGTCTGTATCCAGAATCCAGTCACTTCCTGCTGCCTTGCCTGCAGCCATCCCTCTTCCCCACTCCCTTCGCTCACCTGGATGACTATTAGAGCCTGTGGATTGACTTCTCCACATTCCTCCCACAAACCCAGCCACTGTGATCCGGTTAAAGCATAACTCAGGCCACTCTTCTGTTAAGCTCCCAGAGCTTTCCCATCTCAGAGTAAAGTCCAGAGTGCTTGTGCCGTACCATCAGGCCCTGTCCGAGTTTCCTCCTCCCTCGCCCTCGTCTCCTGCCACTCTCCTCCTGGGCTCCTGCAGTGGTGGCCACAGTCCCAGTCCCCTCTGGCTCTGCCTCGAGTGCACCAAGCACAGGGCATTTGCACTTGCTGTTTCCCTCTGCCTGAAATTCTTCCAGACAACTACATCGCTTGCCTCCCCACTTCCTTCAGGCCTTTACTCAAACAGAACCTTTTCCGAGAGGTCTTCCTCGGCCCCTCTATCTACAGCTGCAAGCCTCCCGCCCTCGGCCTCCTTCTCTCTGCCTACCTCATGCCAACACTCCCTCTCCCGCTGGTTCCCTAGCCCTTCTTGCCATGCAGCAAACCGTGTGCTTTACTTATTGTGTATATTACCTGGAAAGGGTGCTCCACGAGGGCAGGAATGCTCACAGCAGTCCTAGCGTCTGGAACAATGCACCTAGCGGGTGCTGAATGAATATCTGTGGAATGAGTGAGTCCTCTGCTCGGCTCCTGGTCGGTGGCTGCTGGCCTGCCTGTGTCCGTGCTCCACCGTGGACCGGCCCCTCCTCAGGGGCTTCTCTGACAGGCGCACACTGCAGGCCTGGGCATCACACCTTGCATGGGCTACTGCCCTGACTGTACTCCCCAGGCAGAGTCCTAATGTCTGCTCTGCCTTTGGAGCTGCTCTGAAGTTACCCTGGAGCACGGATCAGATGTCCAGATGCCCACGGAGGCCAGACAGGTCACAGAAATGAGGGACTCAGGCCAGGCGAGGGAAGGTACAGGCCCAGCCCGAGGAACGGCCACTGCTCAGCTCTGGCCAGCGGGTACCAGGCATGGATGTGTGTTACAGTCATTAAAAGTCTTTGGTTTTTCAAGGGAAAGTGGAAATCTGGATTTTTTTTTTTTTTAAAATGGGACGGCTAGGTGCCATGGTTCATGCCTGCAATCCCAACGCTTCAGGAGGATAAGATGAGAGAAGTGCTTGAGCCAGGAGTCTGAGGCTAGCCTGGGCGGTACACCGAGACCCTGTCTCTACAAATCATTTTTTAAAAGTTAGTTGCATGTGGCGGTGCATGCCAGTGGTACCAGCTACTCAGGAGGCTGAGGTGGGAGGAACACTTGAGCCTAGGCAGTTGAGACTGCAGTGAGCTGTGACTGTGCCACTGCACTCTAGCCTGAGTGACACAGCTAGACTCCATCTCATAAATAAATAAATAAATAAATAAGCCAGGCATGGTGGCTCACACCTATAATCCCAGCTCTTTGGGAGGCTGAGGCAGGCAGATCACTTGAGGTGAGGAGTTTGAGACCAGCCTAGCCAACACGGCAAAACCCATCTCTACTAAAAATACAAAAATTGGCTGGGTGTGGTGGTACATGCCTGTAATCCCAGCTACTCAAGAGACTGAGGCATGAGAATCACTTGAACCCAGGAGGCGGAGGTTGCAGTGAACTGAGATCGTGCCACTGCATTTCAGCCTGGCGGACACAGTGAAATGGTGTCTCCATAAATAAATAGACAATTAAATGGCTCTTAACTTTTAAAAGCAGAAAACTTAAACATTCTCAACGTAAATATATATACCTACCATATATCCACAAATTTTTTGTTAAATGAAGTTAGAAAAATTTTCAACACTGAAAGTTTAATAATTGATGTACATCTTCAAGGTCTTAAGTCTGTGGCATCTGTATAGACCTTGACCAGAAAGCTGAAACCTTCTGACTGGGTGAAGGGGAGATGTTCTGTGATAGACTTTATCTGCAGTGTAACTTGGTAGAAAAAAATTCTATTTTATTATATTCCATAGTTTTCTTTTTTTTTTCTTTGAGATGTAGTCTCACTCTGTCGCCCAGGCTGGAGTGCAGTGGTATGGTCTCGGTTCACTGCAACCTCCACTTCCTGGATTCTAGCCATTCTCCTGCCTCAGCCTCCCGAGTAGTTGGGACTACAGGCACCCACCACCACGCCCGGCTAAATTTTGTATTTTTAGTAGAGATGGGGTTTCACCATGTTGGCCAGGCTGGTCTCAAACTCCTGACCTTAGGTGATCCACCTGCCTTGGCCTCCCAAAGTGCTGGGATTGCAAGTGTGAGCTACTGCGCCCAGCCTCTCCCATAGTTTTCTAAGGAGGGTGGGTCCCGGGAGAATCTTGTTCATGGAGCTCAGGACCACCCTCTTTGTTGCATGGCCTTCAATGGCCTTTTCTCTGCTTGAAGAAAATGTGAATGAGTCCACGTAGGGAGGCAGGCTTGGAAGGCCCAGACTGAGTTTTAGTGCTTTTGTGGAAAGAACAAAACTTAGGGAGAAGATTGGGAGGCAGGTGGACGATGGGTTGGGGATGCAGGAGGGAAGAGAGACTGAGAATGAGGGAGGTGAAATGGAGTTTTTTATTTACCAAGAACTGCAGGGTGTTCAGCGTCGACCCCTCCCTTGCTCTTCATACAAAGCCCTTTTCAGTAAAATATATGCAGTTGACTCAATGTTTGTCCCAGTGGAATTCACCTTGGGGGGGGGAACTTGAATGAGGAGGGAAGACAACCACTGACATGAGCCATTGTGGAAAAAATTAGTTTTAAATATTGATCAGAAGTTAGTAGCACTGACCCAGCAATTCCACTCCTGGACATATATCCAGAATTGACGACAGGTGTTCAAACAAAAACGTGTACCGAATGTTCACAGTAGCCCTATTCACAAGAGCCAAAAGTGGAAAGCACCTAAATGCCCATGAACAAATGAATGGCTAAACAAAGTCATAGACAGTTGTGCCTTGGTATAAGTGAGGGCTTGGGTCCAGGACCCCTAAGTTTACCAAAATCTGTGCATACTCAAGTCCTACAGTTGGCCCTGAGGAATTCGTAAGAAAAGTTAGCCCTCCATATATGCAGGTTTCACATCCCACAAATACTGTATTTTTGATCTGCATTTGGTTAAAAAATATCTGTGTATAAGTGGACCCTCACAGTTCAAACCCATGTTGTTCAAGGGCCAACTGTATTTCTACAATGGAATATTATTTGGCCATAGAAAGGAATGAGATTCTGATACAGGCTACACGTGGATGAACCCTGAAAATATGCTAAGCACAAGAAGTCACAAAAGACCACCTATCATGATTCTATATCTCTGAAATGTCCAGAGTGGGCAAGTCTATAGAAACAGAAAGTCAATTGGTGGTTGCTTATGGTTGGGTGGCGGCCTATAGGGGTAGTAGCTAGCTACAGGTAAGCGATTTCTTTTTGAGGTCATGAAAATGTTCTAAAATTGACTGTGGTGATGGTTGCACTACTCTGTGAATATACAAAAGTCCATACATTTGTACACTAAATAGGAGAACTGGCCGGGCACCGTGGCTCATGCCTGTAATCCCAGGACTTTGGGAGGCTGAGGAGGGTGGGTCACTTGAAGTCAAGAGTTCGAGACCAGCCTGGGCAACATGGCAAAACCCCGTTTCTACTAAAAATACAAAAATTAGCCGGGGGTGGTGGCACACACCTGTAATCCCAGCTACTGGGGAGGCTGAGGCAGGAGAAGTGCTTGAACCCAGGAGGTGGAGGTTGCAGTGATCTGAGATTGTGCCACTGCACTCCAGCCTGGGTGATAGAGCGAGATCCCATCTCAAAAAAAAAAAATTGTGTGGCATGTGAATTATATCTCAATAAAGCCATTTAAAAATGTCAAAGTTGGTGGCACACCCGTGGGTAATTCACAAAACACCATGTGCCGTGGCATGCCCACTGGAAACCACAGCCTGAGACACGCTCAGGTGCAGGGAGGGCCTGGACTAGAAACTTTCAGAAAAGACTCTCCCCCTGACCAGGATTCGGCTCCAACTCTGGGATTCCGCAACCTGTGGATGGAACAACAGCCTCTTCAGCTATGCCAAAGCAAGGAAGGGACAGAAGAGGAGAGAAGTCCCCAACACCCTGTCCCAGCCAAACAGCCAAGAAGGCCTCATCTCAGCCTTCCACAGCCACTGCGTGCATGCTGTATTTTATAAACTCACGTCAGCACCCAAGACAACATGTGTGTACTTAGAATTAAGTCCTTCTTAATACTAGAGATGGGGGGATCAGAAATCAGCCAAGAGGAGGAAGAGGAGGGACTTGAGTTTTCCCTGTGTGGGAGTGTTCCCGGTGGCTTACGCCTGTAATCTCAGCACTTTGGGAGGCCAAGGTGGGCGTATCATCTGAGGTCAGGAGCTTGAGACCAGCCTGGCCAACATGGTGAAACCTTATCTCTACTAAAAATACAAAAATTAGCCAGGCATGGTGGTGTGCACCTTTAATCTCAGCTACTCAGGAGGCTGAGGCAGGAGAATAGCTTGAACACGGGAGGTGGAGGCTGTAGTGAGCTGAGATCACGCCACTGCAACTCTAGCCTGGCGACAGAGTGAGACTCTGTCTCAAAAAACCACCACCACCACCAACCAAACCTGAGGACCTGTGGCAGCATAACCGCTGCAGCCATGGGTCTGGCCAGAAACAGCCCAGCTTGGTAGAGACCGATGTGGGTGTGGGCACAGGACTCAGGGATCCTCTGTGTCAATTTTTGAGCACTGACACCTTTGAACAAAGTGCATAGGAAGCATTTTGGAGTCCTGGGGCTTGGCCGCAAATGTTAAAGTGCTACTGAGAGGGGTGATGACATGCGTTCTCTTGGGGATGGTCTGTCACTGGCTTCTTTGAATACTGGACCGTCTTGGAAGGCAAAGCAAGCCTAGGTCCTCAGTGACAACCTGGTGACAGGACTGCTGGTGACAAGCAGCGGCCCGAGCTGCTGTGGCCGCTGCCTCTTTCTCCGCATTGCTGTGCTCTCGGGGCCTGCTCCTGGCCACACCCCTTCCCTGTGTCCACTTATGGGCTCGACCAGCTGCTTCCAGAGCCTTCATCACCTCAGCCTCCTTAAATCTCAGCATCTTCATTTTTCATCAGCAGGACAAGAATGACACTTATCCGAGACAGTTGTCTTTATGGATGTTTAATGAGCGGATTCACAGGAAGCACCAACCACAGGGGCCTAGTAAGAGGCTGCGATAGGTGGAAAGTTTGTTTCCACCTGAATGTTACGCCGGACGGGAGTATGGTACCCCGATGTGACCAGGCTCTAGCTGAGCTGGTGAGACAAGGTCTTGGGTGCCGCTCCCTGCTTCTGAATGTCTGGCTGTGCTCCAGGAAGAGCCCTTCCTCTATGAATACCAAAGCATAACCCTTAACCACTTTAAGGTGGACTGTGGCTTCTCTCCAGCCACGCCCTGGCATTGCCTTGCCTCCTGGAGGGTTACACAGCAGCCCCGGGGCCCCAGATCAAGTCACCCTACAGCTTCCAGCGGGCTGGCCCCTCCTGTCCCTGCAGGCTGGCATCCTGTCTGCAAGCTTGCCTTAGCACACCATGAGGGTGGGCCACATGGGTCTCCACCCTCCTGGCAGGCAACTGACTTTTCCCAAGAAGCAGGCCACGTTCGAGTGCAGGTGCCGAGTGGGCTCTGAGCACAGCCCTGGGCTCCGCAGCCACCTGCACACGCCCATCTCTCTCTGAATGCCACCCCGGGTGTCCGGCCACCATCAAGGTGACTGTGAAGTACTAAGGCTGTGCGCTTTCCATTCCACAAAAATCACTGGGAACCCCTTTGATTTCCAGGGAAATTGGGGCTCCTTGCTGCACTTCCTGTCAGGCTGGCCCTTTGAACAAGCTCACTCCATAATTTCGAGTTTGAATCTCGTTTTAAATGGCAGTTAAAAATTGTATGTGGCAGTTCACAATGAAATTTAGCTTGACAGCTTGGACATAAAACTAAAAATAAATGACTTCACATCCAAATAATAAGTAATAACAATGTTAGCCTGCATAAGAATAGCAGGGCTGGATTCAAATACAATATTAATTTTAGGAATATGAGTGACTGGGGAGAGACAGAGGCAAAGAAACAAATCCTTCATATAGCAATCGGCTCCTCTTATCCCCCAGGCAACTGGCTGCCTTTCACCTCCGCGGCACAGCAATTATGTGGTGTAATGGAGGCAGCGCAAATAAGCAGAAAGATTTTATTAAACCAAATGAGCAAATCATCTGCGTATTATTGCGATTTGATTGACACTGACAAGTGTCGAGCAGACGCGGATGTGAATATGATAAAGAAGCTTGCAGCAAAGCTCTTGATAATGTTACTCTTGATAAAGTTGCCTGGCCACCCTCTCTAAGTAAATAAAGGGGAGAGGAATATGACGCATATTAATTCACCCAGTTTGCAGCCTACTGGAGGACGAGAGGGGAAAAAAAAGTTGCAGTGGGTTCAGCGCGTGGCATTTTATATGAATACCAAAATTGCATTCATGATTCACATAGATTTTACGATAATATATTAATATTAAAACTAAAGGTCATTCCACATAACAGTTAAGCTGCCTGAGCTTCAACCTTTATACCAATAACAGACTCTGGAAAGTAAGGAAGAAATATTTGAACACTCTAAAAAAAATTTCTTTTTTTTTTTTAATTTGGAAGGATTGCTGGCTAACGCTAGCACAGGTGGCCCCTCACCCACCTGCCTTCTCCAGGGACAATTAAAGGGCTACCTCGAGGATGGCTGCATCTGAGACAGCTGGTGCTGCTGAGTGAGGAAAGGTGATTAATTGCCACAGGCCTTCGGGCCCTCGTTCAGGGCTACGTCTCACTAATGATTCCCTTATGAGCTGGGGGAGCGCCTGCCATCGTCAGAGCTCCACAGAGTCAGCACAAAACTTTACTCAGCTGCTCAGGGAGCTCCGAGCAAACGGCCCAGCATGAGGAAGGCTCTGTCTAGGACGATTTAGGGGGAGACCTGCCTAGAGGCAGGGGGCTGGCCACGATGACCTCTGGAGCTCCCTTCAGGGGGTGGTTTGCTCCGATTCTGTCAGTCAGGCTGGCTCACACAAAAGATTGTCCTGGATAGGTGGACAGACCCTGAGAATTTTCCTGGAAGAGGGGCTTGAAGAAAATGGAGACAAGGGCAGCCTACTTGTCCACATTGAGGTTCTGTTTACGCAAAGCAGAGAGCCATTTCCATAGAGTAAGTGAAACCAGTGTGACAGAAAGCAATATTTATGCTGGAAAGTTGATCTGACCCTCAGACTCATGGGCACATTCAGAAGTCTTGCCTACTGAGACTGGGTGGCCAGGGAGCCTGGTGGCTAGAGTCAGATTGTCCAGGCTTAGAGACTACTGTGCCTCATTTAAGATAAATCTGCATCCAGTGGCCTCTACAGTAGCTTGAAATTGGTGGGAGTATTTACACCATGGAAACTGGCAAGCACTATAAATCAGGACTCCTCCCTAACAGCTTGTTTTTAAACATTTTAACAGCACTCCACTGGCTGACTCAGGGCATAGACACATGGCTATTTTACCTAGAACTGAGTCTTTATGAATGCCAATTTGGTGCAAAACAAGAGGGAAGAAAAAGGCTGAACTCACTCCAGCCTATACAATAATACTAACAACTTCTCTAGGTGATTTTCTACCTCTTTTGGGAAAATAATTCGGGTACTCTGGCTTCTAAGCTCCTCTCTGAGGCAGCGCCGGAGTAAATGGGGTGGGACGTGGGGGTGTTGCCATAGATGCCTGGGTCTTGTGGAAGGTGTCCTTATCTGCTGGTTACTGCTGACCTTGCTGGCATCCTAAACGGGTGAACTCAGGCTCTGGTCTCCCTCCGCCTGGTCACTCTCCGGGCCTGGCTCAGCCTCGCCCTCCCCCAGCCTTCTGGCCTCGTTAGGCCTCCCTCATCTGCTGTGGAGTCTCCTGGCCTGTCCTGTGGGGGAAATGCCTGGGTTGTGTCCACACCTCGAGGGAGGGGAAGGCAGCTCAGAAAGCCCATGCAGCTCCTCTGCCGGACCACGACCACCCACCCTACTTTGCTCATCCAGGTGGATGGACAGTGAGCAGGGGATCTATTTCCAGTTTCTTAAAGGGAGTTGAGGCAGAGATAACCTCTTCCTTTAGCCTCCTCCCATTCCTTTATCTTATACCTTTCCCTTTCCCGGCCAAGATGTGAAGGAGAGAGGTCAGGACATACATCCAGCTTCACCTCTCGCCCATCTCTGTCTCTCTCACCTTCCTCCTCCTGCATCTGCCAATGGTTTTCAATGTTTTCATGCTACCAGTCATGACCCATTCCTGGGGGAGTGACTGAAGTCAGGGGGTTATGATCAGCATTGATACAAATTTTAAAAGAATTTTAAAAATGAGAAAATGTCACACATAACAAGGCTAAGAATTGTTTTCTAAAATTTGTGTACGTGTCTGTGTGCACACACAGATGTCTTGCTGTGGGTCATGGAAAAAATATGTGACAGCCACTCTTCTGCATGATATTCTATCACAGAGCAACAGGCTGAATATCCCAAGGGACACAGGGCTGTCTTCTCCACACGGGAGATCTCCAAGCACTGAGGCTCCCTAGCCTAGCTCTCGACATGCTGAGGACATTTTTCTTTAAAAAAAAAAGAGGAAATCTTCAAGACAAGTCTGGTTTGCCATGCAAAATCCAGTTATGAATGTCAAAACCTGAGCATAATTATTTCTCTTGCATTTCCACTGTAAACAAGTGTGACCTCTCCCACTCCCCGAAGATGACCAATGCCTCTGGCCAGCTGGGGAGAGCTTGTTTTCAGAAAGGCCAAAGAAAAAAGGAATTAATATATTTTTTCAAACAATGTCTCTTGTTCCATGCTAATGGTGTAAGAGGCTGTTGGGCTGACCCCCCATCTATGGGGCCCTCCTGGCTTCGCCAGCGGCGCGTGGGTAGTGATGGACACTGAGCTACATTTTCTCAAGGGGTACTCGGAGCTAAACTGATCTGCATCTGAGAAGCCTCCACTGTCCATCCTGTTGCCAATGCCATGAGCCACACTTGGCTTTAACGAGCAAATCTATGTGTGATTGTGCAAAAGCCAAGTTAAGTGGCTCAGAGGTTCCTTCCACCAGGACTAAGCCAGGTTGTTCTTGTAGTCACTTTTTTGCCACCTCCCCTTCCCTCTAGACTGTCAGTTTTAGGAGGGTAGAGAATATGACTGCTTAACTCATCCTCACCCTCAGTCCTAGCAGAGCATCCAAGGCATTTGGTAGGCGTTCAATGAAGTTGTGTAGAATAAATGAATGCGGGTCAGGCGCAGTCGCTCAAGCCTGTAATCCCAGCACTTTGGGAAGCTGAGGCGGGCGGATCACCTGAGGTCAGGAGCTCGAGACCTGGCTGGCCAACATGGCGAAAACCCATGTCTACTAAAAATACAAAAATTAGCTGGGTGTGGTGGCAGATGCCTGTAATCCCAGCTACTCGGGGGGCTGAGGCAGAAGAATCGCTTGAACCCAGGAGGTAGAGGTTGCAATGAGCAGAGATTGTGCCATTGCACTCCAGCCTGGGTGACAAGAGCGAGACTCCATCTCAAAAAAAAAAAAAAAAGAGAATAAAGTGAATGTGAACTTATGTGGGAGAAGTGGCCAATCTCCTATATTCCTTTAAAGTATTTCTCTAATGCTGGAGTGTCCAATCTTTTGGCTTCCCTGGACTACACTGGAAGAAGAATTGTCTTGGCTCACACATAAAAAATACACTAACACTACCAATAGCTGATGAGCTTTAAAAAAATTCCCCCAAAATCTCATAATGTTTTAAGAAAGTTTACAAATTCAACCTAGGCCACATGCAGCCCCTGGGCCAAAGGTCGGACAAACTTGCTCTAATGGGTTCCAGGGAATATTATTAAATTTGGTGTCTCAACCACATCACAATAAGGCCAAAACACTTCTTGTGTGTTCTTTTACAAATTTGCAAACAGGCAGAAACCTGAGAGACAAATTAGGTGATTTCTGGTGTGCCAATCTTTTTATAAAACGTTATCACTTTTGTTTGTTGTTTCAGAAGAGTATTTTAAGATCCCATCATTTAAAGTAAGTGTATAGCTCACCGTGCACCACAGCAGAGAACTGCATATCTTTTGTGTCTTTAAATACTACTATTACTGCTAGTAAAAGTGAGATACACACCCATCAATATATTTTATGCCCTTCTGTTAAAGAATACACACAACGATAACATCATTCCCTATTTAATTTTGAATACTGGTCTGAGGGGAAAGTAAATAAGGCTATATATTTTTTGGAGTAATAGGTCTCTAAATTCTACAAAATTTCAAGGGATAAAATCAGTCAGATATATCTTAAATGCTAACTGCCATTTCCCTGTGCTCTTAACAGGATTGAAAATCCCAATGGTAGGATATTCAGTGTCTATAAGATATATGTATTCTAATCCTTGCTTTATGGCCTACAATAACCAAAACTTTATTTTAAATGAACAATTTTCCCAAAGTACCATTTTCAACACTATTTGCCTATTGCCTACGCACAGTGCAGACTTTGTAACCTGACACTGAAGACACATATAAGCTGAACCTTTGTTACTTCCCCAATCTTATTGACTCATTTGTATTAAGTTCCAGAATACATGTTAGGAATTTGGCAAGACAGACAAGACCTGTACAAGAGGGAAAAAAAGAATTCCAGATCACAGCAGGTGCTGTGAAGGAAATATACAGGGTAAAAACGGACAGACAGCCCTTTGGATGGGAGAGGGTGACTTTGGGTAGAGATGTCAGGAAGGCCCTGGGGAGGAGCTATGGGATCTGAGGGTGAGCTGTGGGAAGGGCCAGGTAGTCCCAAGGCCTTGGGAGTACTTGGCCTATTCAGAGTGAGTGAGTGGAGGGGGCGGGGTGGCCTGAGAAGAGGTATGTGTGGTTGGATCACACAGGCCTCCAGAATCACAGTGAGAAATGTCAGTTTTGTGTTAGAGAAATTTGAAGTTAAACATTGCATAGTGGCTTTATTCATCATTGCCAAAAGATAGGGAAAAACTCAAATGTTCCTCACCTGGTGGATGGGTAGGGAAACTCTGCACATCCATTTAAAGGCATACTATTCAGTAATGAAAAGGAACGATGGGTACACGCAACAACATGCGTGAATTTCAGACGCATTATGCCAAGGGACAAAAGCCAGACTTTGTGGGAGTCATCCATTGCTGCCAGCAAAACTATTCCTAAACTTGGCAGGAGCAGGGAAGTACAATCCTACTGTGTAGCTGGAAGGAAAACTTGAAGGGCAGCACAACAGCCTATTGTAGAAGTTGTAACTGCCTACTCGGGAGGCTGAGGCAGGAGAATCGCTTGAACCCAGGAGGTGGAGGTTGTAGTGAGCTGAGATCGCACCACTGCACTCCAGCCTGGGCAACAGGGCGAGTTTCCATCTCAAAAAAAAAAAAAAAAAAAAAGTTACAACTATGTCTCTGTCTTACTTCTAGGGAAAGTCCTGTGATTCTCCACAAATGCACCTCCTCCTTGGCGCTTTGTGAGGTGGAAGAGACAGAAGCATGCCATTCACAGTACTTGTTATTCACATTACTCATTATTCACATTTCTGGAAGCAAAATGTACTATTGTATTGAGTCAGCTGCTGAAAGAGAAGTGTCCCGTGACATAGCACAAGCTGTGACAGGCAGTGAGATGGCAGGGACTGGGGTGACCCATGCGGGGTTGCACAGCCACAGAGTCCTGTGCTGGTTCTCCCACTGACACCTGTGTTTCCCCAGACTCTCAACACTTATTTATTTATTTATTTTTAAGACAGAAATTCACTCTATTACCCAGGCTGGAGTGCAGTGGCACCATCTCGGCTCACTGCAACTTCTGCCTCCCGGGTTCGAGTGATTCTTGTGCCTCAGCCTCCTGAGTAGCTGAGATTACAGGTGTGCACCACCACACCTGGCTAATTTTTTTTTTTCTTTTTTTTTTAGTGGAGACTGGGTTTCACCATGTTGGTCAGGCTGGTCTTGAACTCCTGACCTCAGATAATCCGCCCACCTTGGCCTCCCAAAGTGCTGGCATTACAGGCATGAGCCATTGTGCCTGGCTCCAGACCCTCAACACTTCAGAGCCTTAGTTTCCCTCACCTGCTAAAGTTGTGCCTAGGATCTCTAAGGTCCCTTCCATCTATGAATTGTTAGTCATCATTCTGTGATTTAATGACATGCTACTTCTTGTGTGACAAGTTGGGAGCTCCCTCAATCCCTGAAGCACATGCCCATGCCTCTCCCAGGGTCATTTGGATACCACCTGTGTGATTTATGCCACATCTGCTGGCCACCTGCTCTACTGGTCGCTTATCCTGTTCCTTCAAATGAACTCACTTTTTACAACAAATTTAAATGGGTTTATTTTAAAAGTAAACTTTTGACAGGGCACAGTAGCTCACGCCTATAATCCCAGCACTTTTGGAGGCCAAGGTGGGCGGATCACTTGAGCCCAGGAGTTTGAGACCAGCCTGGGAACATAGTGAGACCATGTCTCTACAAAAAATAAACACACACACACACGCGCCAGGGATGGTGGCGCATGCCTGTAGTCCCAGCTACTTGAGGGGGCGGAGATGAGAGGATTGCTTGAGCCTGGAAGGTTGAGGCTGCAGTGAGCTGTGATTGCACCACTGTGCTCCAGCCTGGGTGACAGAGGACTGTGTCTCAAAAATAAACAAACAATAGTAAGCTTTTTTTTTTTTTTTTTTGAGACAGAGTCTCACTCTGTCACCCAGGCTGGCATTCAGTGGTGTGATATCAGCTCGCTGAAACCTTGGCCTCCTGAGTTCAAGGGATTATCCTACCCCAGCCTCCCGGGTAGCTGGGATTACAGGCATGCACCACCATGCCTGGCTAATTTTTTTATTTTTAATAGAGACGGGGTTTCACCATATTGGTCAGGCTGGTCTCAAAGTCCTGGCCTCAAGTGATCCACCTGCCTCAGCCTCTGAAAGTGTTAGGATCACAGGCATGAGCCACCACGCCTGGCCTAGAAGTAAACTTTATATCACAATGATAAATGAGGGAAAAATATCAGTGAGACCAGCCAATTAGAAGCCAACTAAAAAATAAATACCATGAAAGCAAAGCAATGTTGCCAATTTCTGGTTTGATACTATTACAGCTAGAGACTTGAGTCTCTCTGCTTGCCTTTTTTTTTTTTTTTTTTTTTTTTAAAGGAGGTGTGATTGAAGAGAGGTGTTAAAGACCTATTAGCTCCAAACTGACTTTCTCCTTGCTTTCTCTGAAGGCTTAAAAGATAATTGAAAAGGGAATAACTTTGTCCTTTGGTGACTCAGTGTTGTTAATGCCCTGTCTACCTGCTACCCAATACAGTTTCCCATTCCATACAGGTATACCTCCCACACTTTGAGAAACGTTGAATTTGGCGTGCATTGTAATAATTTATATAGGAGCTGGTTCCTTCTCTTCCCCTGACTGAACTCCAGGAGTCCAGCTGCGTTCTGGTTTCTCTGTCTCTGCAGCCCTACCAGACGTCCCTTCTGACCCCCTGGCGGAGGCTTGGCGGCATCTAGAGTAGGTCAAGCCTTAGGGAGGTGTGACAAGAGTCAGGGAACGAAGCAGGGGCAGCCACCATCACCAGCAAGAGAAGATCTCAGTCCTAGGTTGCTGTTGCACTAAATTAATGAGCTTTGTCTGACGTTCTAAAGAGTGGAGAAAGGGACACAGCAAAGGAAGAGTCAGGCCTGAGTTCAAGTGCTGTTTTGTGGTGATTTTCAGAGATACTCGAGTCTCTCAGTGGGTGTAAGTCTACAAAGCAGTAATTACAGAACGAATGCTTAAAAGAAGTAAACGTTTTAGAGAATTTTTTAAATGAAAAAACACGAGGTTTAGGGTCTCTCATTTTTTCATGAAAAATTAGAGCCGAGCCACCCCTGCAATGGGACAAATGGAGGCCCTACCTGGACAGCTCATAGCAGACGCCCTGGGGGTGCAGCTGGCCTCCATAGTTTAAAACCTCCCCTGGTGATTCTGACAGGCAGCCAAGGCTGAGAACACTGGATCAGAAAATTCACAAATAAAGAGAAAAACTTGGCCCAGATGAATGTATTTGCTCGTTACCACATCAGCCCCCTCTGTACCGGATAACTCCTTGTGCCCCAAAACACACATCTCATCTCCATTTTGTGACCTTTGAAAATAAGTCAGCTATACTCTCAACATCATTCGCCATTAGGGAAATGCTAATTAAAACCACAGTGAGGTGCCACTTCACACCCAGTAGAATGACTATTATCAAAAAACGAAAAATAACAAGTGTTGGCAAAGATGTGAAGAAATTAGAACCCTTGGTGCATTGCTGGTGGGAACGTAAATGGTGTAGCTATGATGGAAAATGTGGTGGTTCCTCAAAAAGCTAAATGTAGAATTATCATCTGACCCTGCAATTTCACACCTACGTATATCCAGAAGAATTGAAAACAGGGACCCAGGCAAGTACCTGTACACACACAGTAGCCAAGTGGTAGGAACAATTCAAGTGTCCATCAGCAAATGAATGGATAAACAAAGTGCTGTACACATATATAATTATTCAGCCACAAAAAGGAATTGAGCATTATTCAGCCATAAAAAGAAATGCAATTCTGAGAATCCTACAAATGAGCAAACTTTGAAAACATTGTGCTAAGTGAAATAAGCCAGACCCAAAAGGAAAAATATTGTACAATACCACTTACACGAGATATGTAGAATAAGCAAATTCACAGAGAAGTAGAATAGGTTAGCAGGGGCTGGGAGAGGTTGGTGTCTAATGGGTCCAGAGTTTCAGTTTGGAATGATGAAAAAGTTCTGGAAATAGGTAGTGGTGATAGTTACATGAAACCATAAATGTGCTTGTAGGAGTCCATTCTACATTGCTATAAAGAAAAAGCTCTGGAAATGGGTAGTGGTGATAGCTGCATGAAATTGTAAATGTGCTTGTATGGGTCCATTCTTGCTTTGCTAAAAAGAACTACTTGAGACTGGGTAATTTATAAAGAAAAGAGGTTTAATTGACTCACAGTTCCGTAGGCTGTACAGGAAGCATGACTGGGGAGGCGTCAGGAAACTTACAATCATGGCAGAAGGTGAAGGGGAAGCAGGCACGTCCTACACGGCCAGGGAAGGAGAAAGAGAATGAAGGTGGAGGTGCTACACACTTTTAAACAACTAGATCGTGTGAGAACTGACTCACTATCACAAGAACAGCAAAGGGGAAATCAGCCCCCAAGATCCGATAACTTCCCACCAAGCCCCTCCTCCAACATTGGGGATTACAATTTGACATGAGATTTGGGTGGGGACACAGATCAAACCACATCACTGCTTAATGCCACATAATTGTACACTTAAAAAGATCAAAATGATATGTCTTATGTTGTATACATTTTAATCACAATCTTTAAAAAAACTAATGAACTGGAAAAAAGAAAAGCCAGCTACAATGGGCCTCTCTAGGCATAGGGAGATCTTTCCAAACTCTACAGGGGACAGACTGATAAAGTCAGCGGAGAGACCCATAGAGTCAGTATGCATCTCCTGGGATCAAACCCTGTGGATGCAGGCTGCTCTCTTGATCTCTGTGCCTCATTTCTCTTAATAAAGTGAGGATACCAATATTGTTCACCTATTTGGTATGTAACAAGACTGAGTGAAATATATATTCATATTGCATGAACAGGAATATGTAAATATGTAAAGCATTTAGCATAGTGGCTGGTATACAGTAAGTGCTCAATGATATTAATAGCTACTGATACCACTATCATCATCACCCATGCCTACAGGGAAGTGTCTACCTTGACCCTGATCTCCATTCCAAAGGCAGGATGTATTTTGAGGGTGACGAAAATATTCTGGAATTAGTGGTGATGGTGGCACTACCTTCTGAATATACTAAAACCCACTGAATTGTAGTATACTTTAAAATGGTGGATTTTATAGTACATAAGTTATATCTTTTTTTCCAAAGGAAGATTATACAGTCACATAAAGTTTTCTGTGATGTAGACAGAATTGTGTGTAGGGGGTACATATTTGCTAAGCCTCAAAGTCACCAACACCACACTCAAGGGCGATTTGCCAGCATAGCAGAGAAAGGCTTGCATGCTGCTGATAGTTTGTAAGAGCTCCCCTGGGTGTGTCGGTGAGCAGCCCGGCTCAGACCCTGGGAGGCCCAGTCACCTCTGTTCTCTCAGAAAAACAAGAAGCCGCAGCATGGACCCATCATCTTGCAACACATGTGATAACCTCCTCTGAACCTCCAGGCCCGGCATGAAGGATGTCATGCCTGTTCAGCCACCTGTGGGGGTCGATACCTGCCACACATGCAATTGGCTGGGAAGGTGGCCAGCCTGAGTCTGAGGACTCCCCTTGACCAGGCAGCAACATTAGCAGCCACAGCGGTGTCAACACCTGCCTGCCAGCAAGTACCATGCATGATAGGTGGCTTGTTTTCACAGACAAACTCTGAAGACCGGGACCACTCACCTCCTGCCCTTGCCTGTTTCCACCACAGCCTCGGGGCCAGCCATACCTGGCTCTTTAGTTACCTACTGAAAGGAAGGAGTGGAATCGGACCTTCCGGTGGCAAAATCCAACAGAAACCCCTGGGGTGTGGGGGATCCTGCTGAAATGGAATCAGGCTCACCAACATCCCAAATCCATAATCTCCCTGCCCCTTCCACCTTCACACACGCCGCCTCCAGCTTTTGCCCTGCCTTGTCCCTGGAATCCCGTCTTACCTTGGTTCGTAAGATAAACCTGCAGGGCAAGAGGGATGGAGGAAGATCAGCCATGAACCAGCAATCCCAGCCTCACTTCTAAGCAGGGGTAACACCGGCCTTGAAAGGCAGCTCGAGCAGAAGGTGGGACGATGCCGATCACCTCGGTGAGGGCTCGGTCATCTTGAAGGAAATGCTCAGAAGGGGCACCTGCTTCACGGTGTTAACAAGAATGGGCAGCACCTGCTTCGGCGCCACGGAGTCAGCATCCGCGCGGGCCTCCGCCCTGCACCTGGCAGCTGCTGACACAGCACCGGGACGCATTTCCTGCCTGGGTCACTCAGAGGCGCTCAGGCCTAGGATCCAAGCTGGAGGGCTGGGTGCGGAGTGTATTTGCCAGGTGTTGTGGGAAGGTGGGAGGTGTGAGCAGGAGACGGATTCGAAGTTTTCTTGTAACCCAGAGACTGGAATTTTGTGAATAAGTTGGAATTATTTCCTTCTGGGGCAGGAGAGACAATTCCTGCTCATACTGTTTGTGTGATAAGGCAGAAATCTAGCAACACCCAACCCGGATCCATCAAGAGAAGAGGTGGAAAATGTGTGGGCTCTCGGGACAGAGGAAGAGAGAACAATAACCAGCCTTTCAGTCTGGAGGATAATCTCCAAGGCTCAAATATAGGTATTCAGGGAAACATTGCCCCACACACGAAAACTTCAATGCTACTATGATTATTTAGGAAAGATGTCATGCTTAAATATTCACAGTGTATTGTCTGCCAATCATACCTCAATAAAGCACTTGAAATTTTAAAAGATATTAGCCAGGTGTGCTGGCTCACACCTGTAATCCCAGCACTTTAGGAGGCCAAGGCGGGTGGATCACGAGGTCAGGAGTTTGAGATCAGCTTGGCCAACATGGTGAAACTCCATCTCTACTAAAAATACAAAAAATTAGCTCGGCATGGTGGCAGGTGCTTGTAATCCCAGCTACTCAGGAGGTTGAGGCAGGAGAATCGCTTGAACCCAGGACGTGGAGGTTGCAGTGAGCTGAGATGGCACCACTGCACTCCAGCCTGGGCAACAGAGTGAGACTCTGTCTCAAAAAAAAAAATTGTTAGATATTATTAGCGACCTGCCCCTTGAAGTTTAGGTATTGGGTCTCATTGACTTCTTGAACAGGGAGGAAGGGCAGGTGTGACCTACACCATAGGGCAGAGGCTCCTGGTGTTCAGGTGATTAGTTGGAGGTCAGACAGGCAAAGTGGTGGAGCTGGGCCTCTGCGAAGTTTCCACGAATATTTGTGAGCTTGTTGTGGGCTGGTTGGTGGGAAAAGTATCAGGGAAATATTACAGGAAGTGTTAAGAGAGGGTTCCTGTTTGGGAGTTGCCCCTGACTCGCTGTGTAACTGAGCAGCTGATGTCTCTCTGGGCCTCAGTTTCTTTATCTGTAAAAGGGCTGAGAAAGGTCTCTGAGACCCCTTTTTTCTCTGGGAAGCCAGAGGTGATCTGTGAATAGTTTTTCTAACTTAAAAGCAATGTGCCAGGTGCGGTGGTTCATGTCTGTAATCCCAGCGCTTTGGGAGGCCAAGGTGGGCAGATCACTTGAGGTCAGGAGTTCGAGACCAGCCTGTCCAACATGGCAAAACCCCATCTCTACGAAAAATACAGAAGAATTAGCCAGGCATGGTGGCACATGCCTATAATCCTAGCTACTTGGGAGGCTGAGGCAGGAGAATTGCTTGAACCCGGGAGGTGGAGGTTGCAGTGGGCCGAGATTGCACCGCTGCATTCCAGCCTGGGCAACAGAAGAGCAAGACTCTGCCTCAAAAAAAAAAAAAAAAAAAGCAATGTAACCTCTCCATCCCACCCGAATATTGAATAGAAGGACCCATCTTCCTTCCCAAATTAAGTGGTACTTTTCTTTCTAATGATAACTTTGATTCTGCTCTGAAATCGGCAGAGCAGAATCAAACTTTAGGATCTCTCACTGAGGATCCTTAAGTTATGGGTTATCTAATTCCAATGTCTTAGTCATTAAAGCGCCAGTGAATTATGTTTGTGTGAATCAAAGCATACTTTTGGGTTTAAGACTAAAAGGTTCGAATATCTGGTGTGTGTGTGTGTGTGTGTGTGTGTGTGTGTGTGTGTGTGTGTAAGAAAAACGACGAATATCAGCCGTTAGAAAAATCAGCTCACTTTGAGACCTCCATGCCGTTATTGCCTCCTTTAATATTGCTGACAGTCTCTTGCAAATGTATCACAAGTTGGCATTTATTAGTGCGAGGCACAAGTAAGGGGCATGTTATTTGATTTGAATAACAGCTCGGAGCTACAGTTTGAGTCCAGAAATATATTAGTCAGAAACAATCTCATTTAATAACACAGAAACTAATAAAAGAAAAGTATTCCAACTGATTCAGAATTGAATTTATGAATATTGCTTTAGCAGGATTAATGATCAAAACCCCAACCTGTTTGTCACGTTATAACTGACTTTTCCATTTAAATGCAAAACCAGAAGTCAATGAGTCCAAAAGATTGTATATTGCTTTGAAGAAAACCAGTTCATTTTACATGTAAGCTTCCAAATTGGCAATAAACTTTAATTACAGGGTCAGATAATCAAATTATAATCAAATAGCCTCACATAAAAATCTATGTTTGAAATTAATGAGACACAAGCCTGCCTCTTGGTATCATTACACCTCTGCAACTTACTAACAGACATTTCATTTTCATTTAAAAGTCACCTTAAGGACTTTCTCCTCAATTTCCACCGTGTAGCTTAATTTGATTTAGAAAACATTTCATTCTTAGTCCATGCAGTCCTTCAGATTTCATATTCAGCTCTACGTTCCCCCGCCTCCTCTCACCTTGGGGAGGTCTGTTTTACAATTGATGATGGGATTTCCAAATTGGGACGATTGTAACCCTTTCCAACTGAGAGGTGTCTATACTGGGAAGAACCCTTGATCTGGTGTCAGGTTATCATCGGACAGAGGCAGCATCCCACACATGGGACTGAGTGGCCTGGAAAATTTCGCCAGAGGAAAAAAATGTGTGTAGCAAGCTTGTCCAACTGGTGGCCCAGGATGGCTTTGAATGCAGCCCAAAAGAAATTTGTAAACTTTCTTAAAACATTATGAGACTTTTTTTGCGATTTTTTCTTTCCTTTTTTTTTTTTAGCTTATCAACTGTTGTTAGTGTATTTTATGTGTGGCCCAAGACAATTCTTCTTCCAATGTGGCCCAGGAAAGCCCAAAGATTGGACACCCCTGGTGTATAGCTTAGAAATACTTAAGTTATTTTGAAATCAGCAAATGCATTGGCAAATGAATGGCATACCTGCTTCACTGTCTCATGAGATCTGAACAAGCAGAATGCGAAGTAATGCTTCAAAACCTCTCTTTTTATCTTTAAAAGTGGTTTCTTTGTCTTCTTCAGTAACACCAGCGTTTTTTTGTCGGCATGATGAAGAGCCAGCTGCCAAGCTTCCTCTTCCTGGCAAGCAGGTGAGTGGTGGCCACATGAAAAGAATGAGGAGCCGAGCAGCCCACGGAGGGGAATCTAAGATGTGCACACTTCTACCATGGCACACTTTCTTCCTCTAAGGATTATACTTTTCTCCTACCTCTCCCGTAGAATAAAATAAATGGAGCACAAAGCATCCGACAGGGTCACCAGATAAAAATATATTTTTTGTATATCCAAATAGTGCATGGGATATACTAAAAATAAAAATCATTCCTTGTTTATCTGAAATACAAATTTAAGTGGACATCCTATATTTTTATTAGCTAAACTGGCAACCCTGGCCTGCAATAAGAATGGCAAGAAATACTCCTTTAAGTGTTCAGAGCTTGACATCTTCTGAAACATTAAAGGATTTCATGGTGATTAACTTAACATTTCCCAAACTTGCCAATGATCACCCAATCATAAGAATCAGCTGGGAGCCTTATAAAACTACAGATGCCCAGTCAGCACGCTGGTTTACACCTGTAATCCCAGTACTGTGGGAGGCCGAGGCGGGTGAATCACCTGAGGTCAGGAGTTCGAGACCGGCCTGGCCAACATGATGAAACCCCATCTCTACTAACAAATACAAAAAATTAGCTGGGCGTGGTGGCAGGTGCCTGTAATCCCAGCAACTCAGGAGTCTGAGGCAGGAGAATCACTTGAACCTGCGAGGCAGAGGTTGCAGCGAGCTGAGATCGTGCCACTGCACTCCAGCCTGGGCAACAACAGCGAAACTCCATCTCAAAATAAATAAATAAAACTACAGATGCCCAGGCCCATCCTACAATCACTTATTCAGTAAGACCAGGGTTTAGGCGGGAAGTCTGTATTTGGACAAGTTTCCCAGGTGCTTCTTGGCATCAGAAAGTTTGGAAAACACTGCAAATACTGCAAATATCTCTTCTCTTGTCACTACATCCCTGAGAAGCAAGTGGTGATGGGGTTTGAGAGGTGAGGCAAAATTATTAACCTTCACTTCCAGCTGGGGAAATCATGGCTTAGAAAAGTGCTCAGCTGTATTTTTAACTTGGACCGAGTGAAATGCCAGCCTCAAAATATTTTATTTCATTGCCACATAAAGTAAAAGATCATATGGTTAAGAGATGGACAGACAGGAGGCATCTGACCCTATAAGTTACTTCTATCAGCATAATTATGATCTTTGCTGTTTTGTCTGGCATGCTCAAGGGTCCCACCGTGAGCTATTAAAGAATGAGGTACTGACTGGGTTTTTTAATCTGCAGTAAGGAGATCCTCCCTGCCTCACGCTTTCTCCATGTTTTTAACCCTGGAACAACAAAAAAATAGAGTGTGGTGGACCAAAAACCCATGAGAAGTTCCATCCATCAGAGCATGGAGGGTAGAGGGAAGGTGCTATGCAGGTGAGCAACTCTGTCCCCTGGCGGCCACTTTAGCCCCTGTCCCATTGAACATCCACGGGCCCCAGACACACATGGAAGGCGGGGACGAGTAGGAAAAACAGAACTCCCAAGATAGTCATTTGCACTCTCAACATGACACATGTGCATTAAAGGGAAACTGCAAGGATGCCAGGGTGATGAGAACATTCAATACAAACAGAGAGGCCCCAGGGTTATGCCCACCCTCCCCTGCTCTGCGCAGTTACTGCCAGGGCAGGAAAACTGGGTTTCAAGTCAACAGTTTGTCTCCTTCTCCTGAGAGGTGTTTGCCTGCAGAAAGATGAATCAGAGAAAAGATTGAGGTCTGATTTCACCCTCCATGTTCTGCCTCACCCTGGCCAAGCACGCAAGGGAACACATGGTGGGAAATTGTTTCTTCCCATGAGACTCCAGGCTCTAGGGGGAGCCCTGCTGCTGGTTCCCCTTATGCAGTTGAGGGTCTTCTTGCTCTCTAACAACTAAGGCAGTCACATTTTACTTCTGTAGTTAAGTCACCCTCTTTTAAAATGATCACTGAGCCAGTAGTCAGAAAGGCAGCTTGCAACCATCTCTTACCATGACCATAACCTTGGGCAGCCCTTGTCTCTGCCTCGACTTCCACTCATGCTAGTTACATTAGGTGCTAACTTTATGGGATTCTCTGCTGACATTCTTCCTTTGTGTGTGACTGACGGGACACTGTCTACTAGGCACACAGTAAAATCAAAGCTTCTCTTTCCAAAATTAACCCAAAACTGACTTTTGCTGTGCAATCATACTCTTGTAAAATCTGCTTTTCATATCCCTTGAGTTGTTGCCACAACTCTATACGAACCCAGTGACTAAAGGGATAATATGGAAAATGTTTCAATTCCAAAGAAAAAAGCTCAAGTCTTCCCTAAGTCAGTGTATTGAGTCCTTAGATCACATCTCACATCTGAGAGGGGCCGAGGTTTTTTCTAACACCCACTGGATGTAGTTACCACTGCTCTGTGACCTCAGAGGAACCCAACTTCACCTTACAAGACATGGAGGAGAGGAAAGGGCAAAGTATCTGTTGGCACAAACTGTGGACAGAATGTGGGAACAGGAACAGGAAAAATAAGCCAGAGGTGATATTAATCATGACAAGTGGTGGGGCTTGGGTGATGAAGATACATTAAAATAATCCTATCTTTCTTAATCTCCTGAGGCCTTGGTAATGCTCTATTGACTAAATACTTACCAGGTTAAAAACGTGTCTTGCTTCCTGCTTTCCTGGAGGCACTCCAGTCTAAATCATCTACAAGGTAAAGAATTTATCAAAAACCATTCTGATAGTTTTGACTACCTCCAGCTGGGATGCCCTGCAAAGCTCCCCGAACACCAAGGATCACCACTTACCATCACACTCTTTCTGGAACAGTGAATGCTCTGGGCTCCTGAAGTTAGATTTTGGTTTCAGATGTGACGTTAAATTCTAGGAGGTTCACTCTGGATGGCAACTTGAGATATGTCTCAGAGGCCTTGAAGGTACGTGCCCTCTTTGATCCAGAAGTTCCAGAGCTAAGAGTGTATCTTAAGAAATGTCATCAGTTACAAACCTTATCATTGTTAAAAGTCAGTAATCACATGTGGCATAAATAATTTATGGTATGCTCATATGAAAGAATACTCTGTAGCCATTCAAAATCATATAGAGGAATATGCAGTGACATGAAAGAAAGTTCCTCTCCTATGGTTAATGAAAATTATAGTACCATGTAAACAGTGGTCATCTTTGGTTGATAGGATTATAACTGAGATTTTAAAATTCCTTTTTGTCTTGTTTTCCAAGTTTTCTGCACAAAGCAAATATTATTTATTTATTTTCAGCGACAGGGTCTTGCTCTGTTGCCCAGGCTGGAGTGCAGTGGTGCGATCATAGCTCAGTACAACCTTGAACTCGTAGGCTCAAGCAATCCTTCCGCCTCAGCCTCCCAAATAGCTGGGACTACAGGCATGTGCCACTGCACCCAGCTATTTAAAATTTTTTTTTTGGTAGAGACAGGGTCTCACTATGTTGCCTGGGCTGATCTCAAACTCCTGGGCTAAAGAGATCCTCCCACCCAAACCTCCCAAACTGTTGGGATTACAGGCATGAGCCACTGCACTCAGGCTGTTGTGCAGTGGTGTGATCTTGGCTCACTGCATCCTCAACCTCCCAGGCTCAAGTGATCCGCCCACTTCAGTCTCCCAAGTAGTTGGGACTACAGGTGTGTGCCACCACACACGGCTAATTTTTGTATTTTTGTAGAGATGGGGCTCTCCCGATGTTGCGCAGGATGGTCTTGAACTACTGGGTGCAAGCAATCTGCCCACCTCGATCTCCGAAAATGCTGGGATTACCGCACCTGACCCCAGCTGGTAACTTTTTAAGTAGGAAAAAACTAATTCCACTTCTGAGTAGGAAAAAAATAATAGAACAGGATAAAAATCTTACCGGCCTTTGTGGGACTGACTTCCAGCTTCCAGTCTGTCATGAAAAGATTCTATGTTCCTTGTGTTTCTAACTTGTCCCAAACACTATATTCACAGGTTGTCTCGGTTCTTCCTCTCTCACTATTCCTGTGGAAATGTTCCAGACATAAAGGACAAGTAGCAAAAATACCCTCTGATGAGTAAATAATAGGATGCATTGAGATCTGACTTAATTATTTCACTTAACACAGAGCCAGATACATAGTAGGTGCTAATTAGCTGTTGAATGAATGAAAGAAAATGCAATCTTAGTATTTTAAGGGCTTTTATTTTTTCCATTGTTAAAATAGGGAAAATGTGTTTAAAAAAAACAACATTTAACTCAATTCATAACAAACAGTGGTTTAAAATAGAAATTCCAAACCAATTTTGGCTAAAAGGATGCTAGTATATTCTGAACAGCTGCTGTTGTAGACACAGTCTGAAATAAATAACTTCCAGTGTGGTTCCAAGTCTGTGTTGAATAAACAGCACAGATACAGGAACGAGCTTTATTAGCGTTAATTGCAATGAGTCTGCGCAGCTCAAAGGCCGGATTCTTGCGCATGGCGAAATCTAGCAGTGATGATCCTTCCTCTGGCTGTAGATGGAGCCATAACATTACTAAATACGATCCCAGCACGTGCATTGGGATGTTTGTAAAAGCCAGATGTTTGGAACTTTTCTGGCTTTAGTTTCTGAGTGTGAACAACCAGAAAACTCAGACCTCTATTTTTATCTGACGCTGACTGGGCTTGGAGAAGCCAAGAGACTCGCTGGGGTGACTTCAGCTTTCATTCTCCCAGCAATTATCACCTCCTCTCACCTTCTTCTCTGACAATTTCTCTGCTTGAGGGCATCCCGGGGCTGTCAGTCCTGCCTCAGCGGGTGAATTTGTTTAGAAAAATCAGACCTGAATCCAACTTTTCCTCCCATTCTCTCGCCTTCTTTTCACAAGAGCCACTCACAAGCAAGGCGCCTGGGGCTCTCCAGACTTCCTGGGCCAGAGAAGTTCAGGATGGGTTTTCACACCCGCAAATGGTAGCCTCTGCGAGCTGGGCGGGCGCAAACTCCACTGTCTCCCCACATCTGTTCTTTCTCCCCCTTCCTGCTCTATCTCTCCTCTTTCTGCACCACCCCAACCTCCCTCACTTCTTTCTTCCCCGTCTCCTCCCTCTTCTCTTCCCCCCTCCTCCACACACACAGCCCTGTAGCCAGAGCCTTGAGACAAAGGCCATTTCCACCTGTCTCTGCGTGACTTCCCACTGGCCTAAGGCATCTCATCATGTCACTCCTTCCTCCAAAATATTCCACAGCTTCCTCCCTGCCCTCATTCTGGGGAAGTCCAACCTCCTTGGAGATCTAGGGTATAGATCTCCCTTCTCCCTTCCCCAATCCTGGGCTGGGGAGATGAGGCCGAGCCAGGCTACCTGGATGCTTCATGCCTCAGGTCCCATTCCTCCTCCACCAGCTGAGATTTTACTCATCCCCTGAGGCCAGGTTACATGCCCCTGTCTCCTTCAAGCAGCCCTCTTTGCTTGCCTCCAGTGGGAATTTCTTTCTGTCTCCTGTGGAAGGACTTTGTGACGGCACTTGATGGCTTTCTAGATTCGCCTTGGATTCTGATTACTTGGGTGCACATCTGGGTGATGAGATGACCATTTGAAGGTTTCCCCATATGTCCTTCTGCACTGCAGTCTTTCCCGTTCACTTGGTGCATTCTTGCGAGGCTCACTGTTGCAAGAGAAGGGAGCAAGGAATTTATACCATGGACAAAGGCTTCTCTTCCCTGGCCTTGGAGCTGCCAAAGTGCCTCCAAGGTGACTGTGTGACTCCAAGGTGACTGCCAAGGTGACTGTGTGCCTTGAAAGAGGATGTCAGGCCTGGTGCAGTGGCTCATACCTGTAATCCCAGCACTTTGGGAGGCCGAGGCAGGCAGATCACTTGAGGTCAGGAGTTCAAGACCAGCCTGGCCAACATAGTGAAACCCTGTCTGTACTAAAAATACAAAAATTAACCAGGCACGGGGCGTACACCTGTAATCCCAGTTACTGGGGAGGCTGAGGCTGGAGAATTGCTTGAACCTGGGAGGTGGAGGTTGTGGTGAGCTGAGATCGCGCCAGTGTACTCCAGCCAGGGCAACAGAGTGAGACCCTATCTCCAAAAAAAAAAGAAAAGAAAAGAAAAGAAAGAGAATGTCTTCACATCCTTGGGCTGGCTAGGAGGTGGGCAGAGGGTGAGTTGAAGAGGATAGGAGTGCAGATGCTGCTGGGTCCTTGAGAAGGTGCCCTGTACACGCCCCATAGACCTAAACCTGGGGGCAGTGGGTTGGGAAACCACTGATTCTCAGACAACTTTGTTGGATCTGAGTAGAGTCTTGCTTCCTGGGCAGGGCTTGGAGAGGTGAACAGAGTCTCGAGGCAACCCAGCTACTGGATGGGTCTGGGTAGAAAAGGCCTTAGCTTCACAGAGTTTCTGTCTCTCATGGTGGCACAGAGGGACTCAGGGACACAGAGTCAGGCCTTGTAGTAGAGGCAGGAGGTCCCACCAGCCCCCATGGCCCTGGGGCTGTGATTTCTCCTTGCTGACTGTCCTGACATCAGCTGCCAGCACCCAGGTGTGTCTGCCAGAGAGGTTTCTCTAGTGGCCAGGGCTGGCCCTGCCCAAGTATGTGGCAGGCCAAAGTGTTGGGAAATTGATGGAACAACGGCCCTAATCTAATGACCGGTGGGAGTTGGTGTATAAATACCCCAGCTCTCTCACTCCTCATGTGGGATAACTCCGAGATGCATGCATGCTCTGCACTGTTTTCCAGAGCTCCCCCAAGAGATTATGCTCAGCTGGCCACAGGTAACTTGCTGAATAACACTCTCTCTGCTGGCTCTTCCTTCCCTTCTCTGTCTCACACCCCTGCTCGTTTGGGGGATCACTTCCTTGTAAACTATCTCATGCTATGGTTCAAACTGATACAAACTCAAAAGAGGTTCCTGGAGAGGAACCAAGAGTGCTGCCATTGGAACCCATGGGGACTGACGACAGGGTGGGAGCAGAACTCTCTCAGCTGATTTTGTCACAGACAGATAATGATTGGGACCAGCTATGCCCCAGTTCCCAGAGCTCGCATCTGGTAAGCCCTCAAAAAATCTTCAGAACAACCAGAGAGAAAGGGAATGGGGGCGTGTGCTTTAAATTAAGTTGACTTGTGGAAAGAGGAAACTTGTGCTTTAAAAAATTGGAGTTTGTGGGTGCCTCCTCCATCCGTGGCTCTCTTCATCTTGCCCTCTCTTTTAGCTGCTTGAGGGCGGGGAATGGGCCTGGCTCAGTCTGTGGCCTCCCATACACCTGCGTCTCCCACGGGAGTTGAGCCAAATACAGCCCACCTGGCAATGTGACAAGGCAGGCAGATGGCCTTAAGGAGCTGAGAGTCCCCCAACCACCCCCTGCCAGCTGACCACCAGCAAGGAGAGGAGACCCCAGCCCTACACTGGCAAGGAGCTGAAATCTGCCAGCAACCTGAGTGAGCACGGAGGCGGCTTCTTCCCAGAGTCTCCAGTTAAGAACCGAGGCTGGCCAACACCTCGCTTTTGGCACTGGGGGACCCTAAGCAGAGAGGCCAGGCAAGCCCAAACAGCATTCCGACCTACAGGACTGCAAGATCACAAATGTGGGCTCCTTTAAGCCACCAAGTTTAGCGTAACTTGTTATGGCAGCAATAAGAAACTAATAAACAGGTGGTTAGGGCCAGTGAGGGCCACTATTTGTGGCAACTTTGATGAAAACATTGAAATGCAAGCTCTAGAAATGCGCTTTCTATTTCTGTCCATCCTAAAAAGCACGTAGGTCAGTTATGGAGAACTTTCTATTAGGACAGCTTACTAAGAGTAACGAATGAGGCCGGGCACAGTGGCGTGAGCCTGTAATCCCAGAGCTTTGGGAGACTAAGGCAGGAGCATCCCTTGAGGCCAGGAGTTTGAGATCAGCTGGGGCAACATGCTAAAACCATCTCTACAAAAAGTAATGATTAAACAATTTAGCAGGGCACGGTGGTGCCTGCCTATTGTCTTAGCTATTCAGGAGGTTGAGGCAAGAGGATCACTTGAGTGCTCCAAGATTGGAGGGCTCAACGGTTAGAGTTTGAGGCTGCAGTGAGCTATGATGGTGCCACTGCACTCTAGCCTGGGCGACAGAGTGAGACTGTCTCTAAGAAACAAACGTAAAGAAGAACGAAGAAAGTTGACTCCTTTTGGATCTTACGGGGAGAGAGATGGCTACACATCTAAGACGGCTTTAGGTAGGTTTGGTGTGATCTGGAGGTGAGGTGGGGATGAGGTGATCACTGGGATGACTTTTGCATTGCAGAGTTTGATGAATGCCACCATGACTGACTACCCAGTGGCTTTTGGCAGATGCAGGCCCTGGGATTTGCCAAGAAGTCTGGTCATGTGCACACAAGCAGCCTCCCATGAGCATGTTTGACAGTGCCCTGTCCCGTTTGTTTCTCAGTCTGGGTGGTGTGATGGGGCCGAGGTGCAGCTTCAGGCTCACTAATGCTCTTTTGCTCCTCTTCATCCAAGCAAAGGGTACTTGGAACTCACGGTTGGAATTCGCTTTTCCTCCTCAATAAAACTTTTCTGTTTCAACAGATTTCAAGCTAATGGTGGCTACAGCTGCCAACTGGAGCTGTTCATATGCGTCCTGGGGGTTGTGATAGGGACAGGAGTTCACACTTTGATCTTTGCAATGAGGATAAATAGCATTTTCCAGTCCCCAAAATGGAGGAAGTGGAAGCTGGTTTCCTGCCCTAATCACAGAGCTCTGTGGAATCTACTTGCCTGGGATGGAAAACCCTTGTATAGAGGCTTGACTTTCATGTCTCTCACTGGTCAATATAGAAAGATGGTGAACTGGGAAAGTAACCAAATATTCTGCTTTCTGTTGTGGAAAATGTCAACCCTATACAAAGACACAGCATGGAAATAATAACTGCCATGTGCCGGTTACTCAGCCCCAATGATGATCAGCTCATAGCCAGTCTCATTTCATCTGTATCCCCACCTACTCACCTATCTTCTACATTCTTTTAAAGTGAATCCAAGACATCACATTATTTCATCCACAAATATTCAGTAAAGCATATATCAATTTTATAGTTAGAAATAAAAAGAATTACCTGACTCATCCTGAAACTGTGTACCCCACACTCTCCTGTAGAAGCACCAGAACAGCCTGGAAATAAAATGTAGCTCTTCATCTTTGGGGGATTTGGAAGAAATGTGTTCTCTGCCCATGTTTGTTAACAATGTTTAGACCAGGTGCAGTGGCTCATGCCTGTAATCCCAGCACTTTGGGAGGCCGAGCTGGGCAGATCACTTGAGGCCGGGAGTTCAAGACCAGCCTGGCTAACACGGTGAAACCCTGTCTCTACTAAAAATACAAAAAATTAGCTGGGTGTGGGTGGCACATGCTTGTAGTTCCAGCTACTCGGGAGGCTGAGGCAGGAGAATCGCTTGAACAGGGGAGGCGGAGGTTTTGGTGAGCTGAGATTGCACCACTGCACTCCAGCCTGGGTGACAGAGCAAGACTCCGTCTCAAAAAAAAAAAAGAAAAAAACAGGCCAGGCGCGGTGGCTCACACCTGTAATCCCAGCATTTTGGGAGGCCGAGGCAGGTGGATCACGAGGTCAGGAGATTGAGACCATCCTGGCTAACATGGTGAAACCACGTCTCTACTAAAAATACAAAAAAATTAGCCGGGCGTGGTGGCAGCCGCCTGTAGTCCCAGCTATTTGGGAGGCTGAGGCCGGAGAATAGCATAAACCCGGGAGGTGGAGCTTGTAGTGAGCGGAGATCAGACCACTGCACTCCAGCCTGGGAGACAGCAAGACTCCGTCTCAAACAAACAAACAAACAAACAAAAAAACCAAAACCAAAACAAAACAAAAAAACCCACCACCACAACAAAACAAAACAAAAAATTAGCGGGGTGTGGTGGCACACGCCTGTAGTCCCAGCTACTGGGGAGGCTGAGGCATGAGAATCTCTTGAACTCGGGAGGCAGAGGCTGCAGTGAGCCAAGATAGTGCTGCTCCAGCCTGAGTAACAGCACGAGACTCCATCTCAAAAAACCAAAAAAAGTTTAATCCAAAGGAAAGAATCTCTAACAGTGGAATTGCCAATCTCTATGGGATGGGCTGTATTTTGGAGCAGTGAATAGGGGAATACGGTTAGCTACTCCTCTGGGCAATTCCAGTCCTGGTAGGAAAATTACAATTCATTTTCTTTCCCCAAACCTTCTTGTACCTCAAATGCAAAATCCCTTAGTAAGTACTGGGAAAATTATTTCGAATGATCTCTCAGGAATTCACCAGCCTCTCTCCCCTCGTCAAACAGTGGGAAGGTTTGGCATTCCCATGGGTACAGCATGCCATCCCCCTCATCAAATTGTGCTCAGCCAATGTCCACTGGACTCACAGCCCTACCTGTTGCCCACTGGGCTCTCTCTTTGACTTAATATCAGGCCTGAACTGTTCTCCTGCTTTGTCCATTTGGATTCGAAACCCCATGATGTTCAACTGGACTTACATTTTCCTTTCCCTTTTTGAAACAATAAAAATGTTTTGGAGAGATTCTGGAGTGCATTAGAGAATCATTTTCAATTTTCATGGGAGACATGTGGAAAGACTCACCTTCACTTATAGCTCATCCCCGGAGATGGTCTGGCTGACGTCTGATCACTACCAAATGGAAAAGACCTTCCTGGCAGTCGGTGTTTAAGTACATCTCCCGCCTTCATCCTGCATTGACCTCAGCACAGTTGGGATTCACAGGAACGTGGGACTTTAGCTGAGGATCCAGGCCATGGAACCTTTCAGGCTTGGGCCCCCCTGCCCTCACTGAGGCTGATGCTCACAAAAACTCTACAAAACGAGATGGGGCCTGAATTTGGGGGATGGGGGAGGGCATGGCGATGGTGCAGGTGTTTCTTTTGGTGGACAGAGAAAGACCACCAGGATTTGTTGGATTTGGCTGTGGTACTTCGTTTTTGTCCACTTGAGTTAATGGAAAAAAGTCATTAAATGCTGTCTACCAGGCGCACTATATTTTCCTTGCAAATACAAATGTAAATTACTCTAGCACAGAGAGTTTTAATGGCTGAGTAAATGTTTGACCTTCAGTAAGATTCCAGAATTGAGGTGTTTGCATCACCAGAAAACATGTGCTTGCACATTGACAAATGACAGAGGTAAAGACAGACGAGATCATTCACACGGGCGCGGAGTCACAGGGTGGGGGGCTGGAAAATTGGGTGTGTGCTCTTGAGGGGTTCATGAGCCTTTTGTATGGGGTTTAGGATTAGCTGCAGAAGGGCCTGCAGTAGAGAGATTTTAAAGGAATTTTTCAGGTGAAGGAAAGAATGGAAGCAGACCCTGCTCTCTGACCAGGGGGTGGGGGTGGTTTGAGAGTGTGCATACAGCAGGGATGTCCAATCTTTGGTCTTCCCTGGACCACATTGGAAGAAGAATTGTACTGGGCCACACATAAAATACACGAGCACTAACAATAGCTGATGAGCTTAAAAATAATCACAAATAAATCTCATACTTTTTTTTTTTTTGAGATGGAGTCTCAGACTGTTTCCTAGACTGGAGTGCAGAGGCATGATCTCAGCTTGCTGCAACCTCCTCCTCCTGGGTTCAAGCAATTCTCCTGCCCCAGCCTCCCGAGTAGTTGGGATTACAGGCGCACACCACCACGCCCAGCTAATTTTTGTATTTTTAGTAGAGATGGGGTTTTGCCATGTTGGCCAGGCTCGTCTCAAACTCCTGACCTCAAGTGATCCACCCACCTCGGCCTCCCAAACTACTGAGATTACAGAGGCGAGCCACTGCGCCCGGCCTGGCAAAATCACATCATGTTTTAAGAAAGTTTATGAATTTGTGTTGGGCTGCATTCAAAGCCATCCTGGGCTGCATGTGGTCCACGGGCCACGGGTTGGACAAACGATGTAGAGAGAAGATAAAAAAGAGACTTAAGGCTGTCTTGGAGTGTGGGGACTCAGGGGAAGATCGTGGCAGGATGAGAGAGACAGAGGAATGACTGTTAACACATTTTGCTGTAGAAAAGCCTGGAATCTTTGGGTGTCTCCTCAGGGACTCCTGTTGAGAGGGGTCTTCTCCATTGCTCGCAGTTGCCATAGTGACACTGACTGCGATGCTGATGGAAGCCTGAGGTGGTCCAGATATATTTGGGTTACAGAAGATGTGCTGGCACACCTTTCTTGAAGAAGGGAAGAGAAAAGCAAAATGCAGCCTTGGTAGACTGGAATGGTTTTCACTAAGAGATGAACTGTGGGGCCAGGCATGGTGGCTCATGCCTGTAAACCCAGCACTCTGGGAGACCGAGGTGGGCAGATCACTTGAGCCCAGGAGTTCGAGACCAGCCTAGGCAACATGGTGAAACCCTAGCTCTACAAAAAAAAAAAAAAAAAAAAAAAAGCAAAAATTAGCCAGGCATGGTGTTGCACAGCTGTGGTCCCAGCTACTCGGGAGGCTGATGTGGGAAGATCGCTTGAACCTGGGAGGTGGAGGCTGCAGTGAACCAACATTGTGCCACTGCACTCCAGCCTGGGTGACAGAACCAGATACTGTCTCCAAAAGAGAAAAGAAGAAAGAAATGAACTGTGGCCTTTGGTTGGAAGAGTAGAGCCCTCTTTCCTTTCTGATGAGGAGTGGGTCACAGGCCCTCTCATCCAGCTCCTGGCACTTGGATCCAGGACCACACAGCACATTCCGAGCAGCCTTTGGAGGCCTGGCCCTGTAGGAAAGCACTGGTCCTTTGGAGCTGGTTTGTCCAGCCTAGTGCTAAGCATTGTGTGGATCCAGCCAGCTATGCTAAGACACAGTGTAGCACGCAGGCAAGGAAAGGGAGGTGGAGAGCAGAGAAATGAAGGACGAAGGCACATGTCAGCAAGTCCTCCAACTCTTCAGTCCTAGGGACTTGGCGGGCCAGCCAGAGTTTCCTGGCATTTGGTTCTGAAGTAGGTAAGGCCAGCTGGCTCTGGAGTTTTGTAGAGCTTATGTCAGACTGCGTCTTGGGGTCTTGTTTGCTGCCTGGGAGGTGATGATGCTGGCTGGCTGAGTCCCAGCAGTTCCCTGGGGGGCCCATGTGGAGGCTCTGGACCCTGATAGGTTCTTTCAAGCCAGTAAAGGAAGGGGTACAGGAAGGTAGGTCTGGGGATGGAAAGTAGAGAGGTTCTAACAGCCAGAGCTGGGCTTCAGGGCTTAAGCTCGTCATTGGCTGTTGCAAGAAGGAATTCTTACTGACCTGGAGGCTAGACAGGGAACGTTGCTTCTTCCCTTCCTACTGTAAAGGGTTCTGCATGTATCTTAGGCCCTTCCTTGCGGGGACGGGGCTCTTCCCCATGGGTGTGATGCCTGCTTTGAAAAGGCCTTCATGACCCCAGTACCCCCACAAAGCCTTCTTCCTGGAAATAAAAAAAAAATGCACCGAAGCCCACGTTTAATGCAAACTCTGAAGCAGGCAGTCTTTCTGCCTCTTTATATTACTATCACTTCAACACACTCCACTCCAGACCTGGCCTCGGGGGAGAGAGCTTGGGGTTTGCCTCTGAAGCCATGGATCTGTTTCCAGCGATGTTTGTGTAACTTGCATGTAAAGTTTCTCCTTCTTTGGAGCAAAGAGATCTTTTTCCAGGGGCCTTCAATTCCTCTAATGCTACCGGGAATGAAAACACCCAAGGCAACCAAGAGTGAATCACAGAGCATCCTCAGCCCAGTGTCTCAGACACACTAAGACAATCCACCACTCTGTCTGCCTTCTCTACCCTGAAAGATAAACGCCCCACAGGCCACGAGGAAATGAGAGTGGCTGATGTCCACTGAATGCTTATCATGTGCCAGGCAGTCTTCTAAGTGCCTTGCATGTCATATCTAATTTAACCCTCATAACAGTAACCACTGGAGATAGTATTATTTATGATCCTACTCCAGGGAGGAAGAAACTGAGGCCTGGAGAGACTAACACACAGGGTTGTGCTGCAAGGGAGCAGGGATTTTTCTTTTCTTTTCTTTTTCTTTTTAAAACAAAACAAAACAAAAAACAGGGCCTCAGTCTGTTGCACCGCCTGGAGTGCAGTGACACCATTACAGCTCACCGCAGCCTCAAGCTCCTGGGCTTTGTAAGATTCTCCCTGGGGCCTGAAACCTTAAGGAGATGAGTAACTCCTCCCTTCTCAGGCCCAGGCCCAAGGCGCAAGGCCACTTGCATCAGCAGTGTGTGTCAGCAAGATAGCAGAAGCAGGAAGAGAGCTGGACGGAAGACACCTACCCTGGCTGGAAGACACGGACCCCTGAAGATCGAGAAAGAGGCCATCTGGTACAACGTAGCAGTTACGTCAGACTAGGGCACTTCCAGTTTACAGAAGACTATAAAACCTTTGCCCCGTCCTCATTTGGGGCTGACGCCGTTTTAGGCCTCAGCCCGCCAGCACCCAGTGCGTCTGCTCATTAAAACAGCATGTTGTTTCCTGACTTTTTGGATTAAGAAAAGGTGGCACATATACACCATGGAATACTACGCAGCCATAAAAAATGATGAGTTCATGTCCTTTGTAGGGACATGGATGAAACTGGAAATCATCATTCTCAGTAAACTATTGCAAGGACAAAAAACCAAACACTGCGTGTTCTCACTCACAGGTGGGGATTGAACATAGGTGGGAATGATTCCAGTGGTGGAATCATGGCTCACTGTAGCTTGGACCTCCTGGGCTCAGGTGATCCTCCCACCTCAGCCTACCAAGTAGTTGGGACTACAGGTATGTGCCACCATGCTCAGGTAATTTTTATAATTTTTTTTGGAGGGGGTGGTTCGCTATGATGCCCAAGCTGGTCTTGAACTCCTGGGCTCAAGTGATCTGCCCACCTTGGTCTCCCAAAGTGCGGGGATTATAGACGTGAGCCACCACACACAGCCTGGAGAGACCTTTTTAATGGGCCTGCTTGACTAAGAGAGGCATATGGCCCATGGGCATGACCCAGAGGAAGAAATTTAGATAAAGAGGTGTTCAATTACGCATTATGGAAAAGAGAAAGAACCTTTGGAATTATCTGCATAGACCTTGAGATGGGGTTTGAGGTCCCAGAAAAAAAAAGATAGGAGTGAAGGGTTCCCCAGTACTGTCTTATGTTATTAGGATGTCGATGAAAAGAGCCACACTCTGTAAAACATTTAAAAGGATTTATCTTGAGACAAGTATGAGGGACCAATGGCCTGTAACACGGCCCCAGGAGGTCCTGAGAACATGTGCCTATGGTGGTCAGGCTACGGCTTGGTTTTACACATTTTAGGGAGACATAAGTGGCGGTTGCTTCCAGGTCATAGGTACATTAAAAGATTTTCTACTTATTTATTTATTTTTGAGAGGGAGTCTTGCTCTGTCCACGCAGGCTGGAGTGCAGTGGTGCAATCTTGGCTCACTGCAACCTCTGCCTCCTGGGCTCAAGCAATTCTCCTGCCTCAGCCTCCCAAGTAACTGGGATTACAGACACCCACCACCACACCTGGCTAATTTTTATATTTTTAGTAGAGACGGGGTTTCACCATGTTGGCCAGGCAGGTCTCGAACTGACCTCAAGTGATCCACCAGTCTTGGCCTCCCAAAGTAATGGGATTACAGGTGTGAGCCATCATGTGTGGCCCATTGAAATATTTTCTGATTGGCAATTGGTTGAAAGTTCATCGGAAGACCTGGCATCAATAGAAAGGAGTGGTGTCTGGGTTAAGACAAGGGATTGTGGAGACCAAGGTTCTTATTATGCAGATGAAGCCTCCAGAGGGCAAGCTACAGAAAGAATAGACTGCAAATGTTTCTTATCAGACTGAAAGAGTCTGTTCTATCAGCCGTAATGTCTCTGTTTTAATGTCAGTGCTGGTCAACTGTGCCTGAATTCCAAAGGGAGGAGGGTATCATGAGGCGTGTCCAACCCCCACTTCCCATCATGGCCTGAACTTGTGTTTCAGGTTAACTTTAGAATGGCCTTGGCTAAGGAGGGTCCATCTGTCAGTTGAAGGGCTTGGAATTTTATTTTTGGTTTATAAGGGGGGAGCCGTTGGCTAATAAGATCTAGGAGAGAACTAGAAGCTTGCAACTAAAGCTGTTCCCTGCTAGCACAGCAATTATTTACTATAGTCACCCACTGCCTTCCTGATCTCCACCCCAAGGATCTGAAGTACAAGTCAGTCATATGCAGTCATGTGCCCTGGAGTTGATGGTGAAGTCCAGGCAGTGATAGGCATAGGATACCTGAGACAGGGCCAGGCAATTTGGTTAGGAGATGAGTAACAGTAGAGGAAAAGGAACAGTGCCCACAGAGTGAGGAACAGATCTGTAGCAAGCCCTGTCTTCTTCCACTGCCCTGGAAAGGTGAATCTTGAGAATGTAGGGTAAGGTGTGGTGGCTCACGCCTGTAATCCCAGCACGTTGGGAGGCCAAGGCAGGCGGATCATCTGAGGTCAGGAGTTTGAGACCAGCCTGGCCAACATGGTGAAACCCTGTCTCTATGAAATATACAAAAATTAGCCAGGCATGATGGTGGGTGCCTGAAATCCCAGCTACTCGGGAGGCTGAGGTGGGAGAATCACTTGAACCCGGGAGGCGGAGGTTGCAGTGAGCCGAGATCCATTGCACTCCAGCCTGGGCAACAGAGTGAGACTCTGTCTCAGGGAAAAAAAAAAGAAACAGAAGAAAGAAAGTGTGGGATGGAGGAGGGGAGGCTAGGTCCTGTTAGTGCCTAGTGTGTGTTGCGGTGCTGGGACTAGGGTGAGGAAATGAGGCACTTGCCTTGGGCACAGTGTTTTGGGGTGTGCCAAAAAACTCATGCAGCAAGATGATCCTATTTTAATGCAATATATTTTTTTAAAATGCCAAAACAATCTGTGATAAACTATCAAAATGTTAAATAAACAGAGGACTGGCATTAATGATTTTTCCTTTTACCTCAGGTTCCAATATGGCTGAGCCATGCTCTAAATCCTGTCTTTAATATTCTGATAGTTTATGCATTATGGTGTTTTGTGTTAATTTTGGTCTTTAAAATATTGCAGTACAGCATGATTTAGCTTGATTGCCGAGTTTTGGGCCACACCCCTAAATATCGCGTCTCACTTGTCTCACCCTAGTTCTGGCCCTGCATTGGGACTCAACACATTTTATTTGACTATGAAGAAAAGAGTGATCTGGGTTGGGAGCAGTGGTTCACACCTGTAATCCCAGCACTTTGGGAGGCCAAGGTGGGCAAATCACCTGAGATCAAGAGTTTGAGATCAGCCTGACCAACATGGTAAAACCCCGTCTCTACTAAAAATACAAAAATCAGCTGGGCATGGTGGCACGTGCCTGTAATCCCAGCCACCCAGGAGGCTGAGGCAGGAGAATCACTGGAACCTGGGAGGCAGAGGTTGCAGTGAGCCAAGATCGCGCCGCTGCAGCGAGCAGAGATTGCGCCACTGCACTCCAGCCTGGGCAACAGACAGAGACTCTGTCCCCCCCCCCCAAAAAAAAGAAAGAAAGAAAGGAAAAGAAACTCCTTGAGCCGGTAGGTTTGTGGGGAGGGGCAGATACCTGAGTGAAGACACTTTCACAGAATACCTTCAGAGGCCCTGTATCACCTTTGACAAAATATATCTCTCTTACTGTCGGTGAGTGCCCCGACTGGGAACAAACCCTGTGTTCACACATCACTGCAGGCAGCAATGCTGTGGCCTTATTGGGATTCTGGACCCAGATGGTGGGCACAGCGCCAAGGTACCCACTGGTCCAGGAGGGAAGTGTTTGGGGGTTGGCGGGTTGATTTGATTTTGTCTCATTGGGAACTTTCTTTGGATCTCTCTCCCTGACTTCACTGTACATTTCAAAACAACATTCTTTTATGAACAAGCACCAGGACATCAAATACTTCCACACCCTGTGCTGGAAGCGCTTCAGGCCATGTTGTTCTTTTTCTTTTAAAGGCGTCCATGCAAAATCAGATGTTAACTCTCTCTGAATAAACCCGAGTGGAAAGGCTTTTTTTTTTTCTTTATTAACACCAATGACAATCAGAACAGGTGGGAAAAATATGTGCCTCCTACCAAACAACATACAATAGTTTAGAAGGAAAACACTACGTAGTCACATGTGTAACAAACAGTTCTTATTTATTGATGGTGAGAAAAATGAATAACAAAGCTTCAAGGGAAACTAGCAGGAAATATATTAGCAGGGAGAATTATTTATTTCTTTGAATGAGGCCTATTTCTTTTATAAATGAGTTTTGTTTTGCATCTTGGTCAATGTCAGCATCCCCTCTCTTTTTATTTATTGAAGTTTATGTTGGGTCCATCATGTATTGCAGTCAGAAAACCACAAAACAGACAAAAGAACTAGCATGTGGGACTTAAATGATGTGCATGGACTCCCTGGAATTCCAAAATTATAGAATGCTGGGGCTGCATGGTGTCTTGGAAGTCGACTGGTCCAACGTTACAATTCCCACCTTGACCACATCTATATCCGTCCCCATTTTGTTGTGAGGAAAATGAGACTCAAGGGAAAAGGATTAAAGCCAGAATCACACAGTTGGCTGGTGGTGAAAATGGATCATTTTTCAAAGAGATGCTTTGTAGGGGGAGATTCAAAACCTAGAGTTCTGGTCTTTGTTCTTTCCTTTAATTTTTTCCTCAAGTACTGCATAAAAGATCAATTTCATTCATTGTTATTGATTATAGTATATGTGGCTTACCCAGAAGCAATCAAATCTTTGTCTCCCTCCAAGGATTACCTTATTCAAGTTAGTGTTCTATTATATTTTTCTTTTCTTCTCTTTTTGTTGAGAGAAGGTCTCCGCTCTGTCACCCAGGCTGGAGTGCAGTGGTGTGATCTTTCATTTTCAAACACTTGAAGTGCACACAGAGGGCTGAAAGGAGCCTTAAGAAGAACTCTAATTGTTGCTAATGGTGATCCAAGTGGATGATAAAATACTGCATACTGGCTGGGCGCAGTGGCTCCCAGCACTTTGGGAGGTAGAGGGGGTGTGCTCATGAGTTATAGACCAGCCTAAGCATGTGCCTGTCCCAGCTACTCCAGAGGCTGAGGTGGGAGGATCACTTGTGCCCAGGAGTTGGAGGCTGCAGTGAGCTATAATTGCTCCACTGCACTGCAGCCCAGGCAACAGAGCAAGACCCTGTCTCAATTTTTAAAAAATCCTGCATACTGCTAAAAGACAAGATGAAGTAGAAATACTATCTTTCTGTCTGCAGCCCTGGGCCTGACAGAGCTCCAAAAATGTTTGTCTTGAATATTGTTGAGTCTTGAAAATTTCATGCTAAGCAACTGCTTCCTGTTGCAATAACACATATTTTTCTCTGAGTAAATACACAGGACCAGAGGAAAAAAAGTTCCTACTTGTATTCTTAGAATTCTCCCATACTCTGAGGGGTGGCCTTCAGTGCCCACCAGGTGATTCAGCACATCATGGTGTTCTGCCTTTTTCCTAGATAGTGTTCATTTGATTCCTGTGTTTCCAGACTTCTTCCCCTTCCTATCTTTTGTTGTTGGGCTTGTTTTGTTTTAAAAACTTTTATTTCACAAATAAGATGTGTTCGTTTTAGAACCAGAAAACACAGAAAAAGGAAGAAAAAAAATAGAAATCAGCCATAATCCTAGAGTAGTCAGTCAACTTTGACATTTTGGAATATTATTTCTAGCCTTTTGGTATTAATTTGTACACACTCAAGGTCTATGTTCTCTTTTTTGCTTTCTCTCTTTCTTTCTTTTTTCTTTTTTTTTTTCTTTGAGACAAAGTCTCACTCTTGTCCCCCAGGCTAAGGTGCAAGGGTGCAATCTTGGCTCACTGCAACCTCCGCCTCCTGAGTTCAAGTGATTCTCCTGCTTCAGCCTCCCGAGTAGCTGGGATTACAGGCGCCTGCCACCATGCTCAACTAATTTTTGTGTTTTTAGTAGAGTCGGGGTTTCGCCATCTTGGCCAGGCTGATCTTGAACTCCTGACCTCAGGTGATCCGCCTGCCTTGGCCTCCTGGGATTACAAGCGTGAGCCACCATGCCTGGCCTCCTTCTCTCTTTCTTTCCTTTTTTTTTTTTTTCTTGAGACTAAGTTTTGCTCTTGCCGCCCAGGCTGGAGTGCAATGGTGCAATCTTGGCTCACTGCAACCTCTGCCTCCCGGGTTCAAGCAATTCTTCTGCCTCAGCCTCCTGAGCAGCTGGGACTACAGGTGCGCATCACCATGTCCAGCTAATTTTTTTTGCATTTTTAGTAGAGACGGGGTTTTGCCATGTTGGCCAGGCTGGTCTGGAACTCCTGACCTCAAGTGGTCTCCTCTCCTTTCTTTTTCTTTTTTTATCTTCCTTCTTTCTTCTTTTCTTTCTTCAATAGCCCTTGTCCTAATGCAGGGGTGTATCTTTTCAACAACAAAGATGGGATTATCCAGTGCCCACTGTTGCACCGCTGTTCTTTTCACAGACTGTACCCTTGTTTCAGAATCTGCCAGTATTGGCAATGGCTCTTCTCTCTGGGCTAGGCTTTTAATTTGTTTCAATACAAAGAGAGTGAAGTTTCAACATACAAGAGTCAGGGACCCATCAAGTAGATTTTCTTCTACCCTTTGCCCTTGGTAGGGGCCAAAATAAAATTTTCCCTTTGCCCTTTAAAGTTTCACTGAAAAAATCAGCTCATAAAAAGCAGACTCATTGGAGAAAAGGCATGTAAACCTATTTAATGTGTACACATCGGAGCCTTCAGAATTAAGACCCAAAGATACAGTGTCCATTTTTTTTGCGTAGGTTCAACGAAGTCTGGACGGCCATATAGAAATACACTTGGACCAAAGAGCACTAGTCTGTTAGTCTAATGCTAACAGACCGCGTGGGGAAACCCAGCAAGGCCTGTCTAAATTCTTCTTGGCCTCTCTGAGCATGCATTTCTTCATTCCGGGTGTAGGGTAGGACCTTCTCTGGAATGAGGTCTTATGACCTGCAGTCAAATAAGGAAGGTCAGATAACATCTTTATGGCCAGTTTTTACATAGAGAGGCAGAGAGAAAGTTAAAGTACTAATTTTAGGTTTCATGGCTGGCTTTGGGGAAAAGTGATTCTGGTTTCTATGACCCGCCTTGGAGAAGAGGAATTCCAGTTTCTATGGTTAGCCTCAGGGGAGAATGAGACTGGGAGAGAGCAGGGCAGAAGATGATCAGAGAAAAACTTTAGCTTCTGAGGACTTCATTTGGGGTATTGTTTTTTGAGCCCTTAATGCCCTATTTATGACAATGCAAAACATTGCTTTCAACTTTGTGCTGGAAGTGGGATTATATCCAAACTTGAGCAGCCATAGATATTCACATAGTCCTGGATCTCCCACTGCCTCCACTCTATCAGTACTAAGGGAAAACACAGTATAGTTTGCCCACCACTCACAGCCACACTCTATGAATGTGACTGGATAAATTGTCAGAGGCATTTGAACCAGAGCAACTTCATCTTGAGTAGGGACTGGGTAAAATAAGGCTAAGACCTGAGGGGCTGTATTCCCAGGAGGTTAAGCCATTCTTAATCACAGGATGAGATAGAAAGTCGGCACAAGATACAGATCATAAAGATGTTGCAGATAAAACGGTTTGCAGTAAAAAAGCTGGCCAAAACCCACCAAAACCAAGATGGCAACGAGAGTGACCTCTGGTCACCCTCACTGCTACACTCCCACCAGCGCCATGACAGTTTACAAACGCCATGGCAACGTCAGGAAGTTACCCTATATGGTCTAAAAAGGAGAGGCATGAATAATCCAGCCCTTGTTTAGCATATAATCAATAAATAACCATAAAAACGGGAAGCTAGTAGCCCACAGGACTGCTTTGTCCATGGAGTAGCCATTCTGTATTCCTTTACTTTCTTTATTTTTGAGAGATGGAGTTTCACTCTTGTCACCCAGGCTGAAGTGCAACAGCGCGATCTTGGCTCACTGCAATCTCTGCCTCCCGAGTTCAAGCGATTCTTTTGCCTCAACATCCCGAGTAGCTGGTTATAGGAGCCCGCCACCACGCCCAGCTAATTTTTGTATTTTTAGTAGAGATGGGGTTCCACCATGTTGGCCAGGCTGGTCTTGAACTCCTGACCTCAGGTGATCTGCCCACCTCAGCCTCCCAAAGTGCTGGGATTACAGGCATGAGCCACTGTGCCTGGCTCCTTTACTTTCTTAATAAACTTGCTTTCACTTTACTCTATGGACTCGTCTTGAATTCTTTCTTGTGCCGAGATCCAAGAACCCTCTCTTGGAGTCTGGATCGGGACCCGTTTCCGGTAACAAAATGACCCAAGGAGGGAGTATTTAGCGCCTCTTTTTGTGGCCAGAATGGTTTGGCTTCTGCTGCAGTAACAAACCTCCAAATCTCAGTGTCTTAAGAAAGGCTTATCCCTCAAGTCCATCATGCTGTACATGCTCTGACTTTGGAACACATGCTGGTAGCACATTCACTATCTTGAACATTGCCTGCTGGATTCCATGTCAGGAAGAAAAAGAGTTTTCATTGGGTGAATTTTCTGTCTTCCAAGTTATCTAGGAGTTATCACCTTCCAAGTTTTACCAAGTTTTGCCACTGCAAACCTGGATCGTCGACCTTCCAGGCACCAATAGAAGTCTCCATGAAGTTGGATGCCTGCATTTAAGCCTGTGCCATCTATTTTCTTTTCTTTTGTCACCATTTTCTAGGTACTAATCTTGGTATCAGTCAGGATAGCCTAAATTATGCTGTGGGAAAAAACAAGCCCCCAAACTCACTCAGACTATGTTCGTTGAAGGTTGGCTGGGTCTATGCTGTCTCTGTGCTTTCATAATTGCAATGGTTGATTATATGTGTCAAATTCACTAGGCCATAGGGTGCCCAGGTTAAATGTTATTTCTGAATGTGCCTGTGAGGGTCATTCTGGATGAGATTAGCATTTGAATCAGTGTGCTCAGTGAAGTAGATAGCCCTACACAAGGTGGGTGGGTATCATCCAATCTTTTGAGGACCTGAATAGAACAAAAGGTGGAAGAAGGAGAAATTTCCCCCACTTTTCCCTGCTTCACTGCTTGAGCTGGGATATCTCATCTCATCCCCTTCTGACCTTGGATACAAATTTACGCCATTTCCTCTAGGCCTTTAGATTCAGAATGAATTATATCACTGGATTTCTGTGTCTCCAGCTTGCCGATGACAGATCATGGGCCTTCTCAGCCTTCGTCATTGCATTAGCCAGTTCCTTATAATCTCTCTCTCTCTCTGTCTCTCTCTTCTCTCCTCTCTCTCTTTCAGCTTTTTGCCTGAAGTCAGGCTTCAATCAGCCACCACACAGGTTTCTAAAGCAGAGAAATCCTTAGCCTAAGAGGCACGAATAAGCAGAGGAGTTTAGGGTGACCACAGCAGCTGGAAAACAAAGGAAGGGGGGAAATATGACAAAAGAGAGGCATAGATGGGGAGCCCTAAATTCGGTGTATATACTGGCTGTCCCCTGACCTACACATTCATAGGACAGATTTCAAGAAGTCCAACATAAGGAGAAAAGAACCGAACTGAGATTTCAGTTGCTGCCCACCACAGAGAAGATAGAGTTTGGAGTTTGACTACACCCAAGTTAACTGCTCATTAAACAAACAAAAAAAGTCAATAATCTTCAAAAAATGTAATGAATCCAGAGTCTTACACCATATCATTCCTAGTATCTCGGATATTATCCAAAATTACTAGACATAGAAACACAAGATCCATACATAAGACAGGAGGTCACCAATGGAGACTAATCCCAGGATGACCTGGGTGCTGGAACTGGTAGACAGGATTTTTAATACAGCTACTACAACTATGCTCAATGATGTGAAGAAAATATGCTTGCAATGAATGACCAAACAGGAAATCTCAGCAGAGAAACAGAAACAATTAAAAAGAACCAAGTGAAAATTTTAGAACCAAAAAATGGCATGTCTGGAAGATGCATCAAGAGAAACTATCTAACCCAAAGAGTACAGAGAAAAAAAGATTTTAAAAATGAACAGATCCTGAGTGATCTGGGGAAAAATACAATAAGGTCTGATATACATGTAATTGTAATTCTAAAAAGAGGAGAGATATGATGGAGCTGGGAAAAATATTTCAAGAAAGCAAAAAGGGATAAGAACAAAGTAAACCATAGTTAGCCATGTCCCAGTCAACCTGCTGAAAACCAAAGACAAGGAGCAGCCAAAGGGAAATGACATACCACATATAGGGAGTACTGCCACAAATGACTTCATCATTAGAAACCACAGAGGCAGGGAGACACTGGAAACATGTATTTTAAATTCTGAAAGGAAAAAAAAAACCTGTCAGTGCATAATTCTATACCCAGCAAAAATACCCTTCAAGAGTGAGACAAAATGAAAACACTTTCTATAAATAAAAGGTAAGAGAATTTGTTGCTGCAAACCTGCATTATAAAAAGTGCTAAAGAAAGTTCTTCAGGCTAGAGGGAAACAACCCTGGATAGAAACTCCATTAAACCTGCCACTAATAAGGTAAAAGGGTTACGAATGAACATCACTGTGGGCCCATTTCTTCGCCTATTCAGGTAGTAAAGTGTGAGGTGATCACTAGTGCTATTCACCAAAGATGTCTGGTTTTCCTTCTTTCAGGCATATGGTAGAATTGCCACTCCACTTACTGGGGTGGGGCATGGCCATATGATTGCTTTAGTAAATGAGATGTGGCAGAAACTTTATCAGAGGGTGCAATTTGCCTCATTACCTTTTTTTTTTTTTTCTGGCTTTAAAAATCATTGTATTCGGGTTCTCCAGAGAAACAGAACCAATAAGAGAGTTGGAGCTCAGAAACCAATACCCCCAAAATATGGCATTTTGACCTGTTGACTTGAGGAAGAATCCCCCAGATCTCTCTGACCTCTGCCTACTCCTGTCTCAATTCTGTGTCTCTCCCAAAGTACAGGATGAAATGGTTCTCTGAAGTTCTCTTATCTGCCTAATGTCTGGACCTGCCAAAGAAGAAAACAGTTACCTCTGGTCACTTTCCTGATCATTAACTAAAGTCATACCTCAGGAAGAAAGACTGAAGTCTGTCAACACACCTGGACAGACTTGTCACAAATTATTGTCTGTTCTTTTGGCCCAGCAGACTTTGTTTCAGGCCACTGTATGTTCTTCAAGCCCACTGAATTCCCCTAAAAATCATTTACTATCCCTCTAAAATCATCCATACTTCCCTATCTTCCTCTCCCCTAAGAAGAAGGATATATACCATCTGTACCCCATTGTGTGGTGGGGCAATGACTCTGTGATTCTCCCCTGTGCATGTTAACGCATTTCTATGCCTTTTTTCCTATCAACCTACCTTTTGTCAGTTGATTTTCAGTGAACCTTCAGAGGGCAAATGTGAAGTTTTCTTCTATTTTGTAAAAATCTTCTTCACGTATCTTTGGTTCTAGCTATGTCCCTTCAGAATATCCACACTGAATCATTCATTTGAGTCTTCCATATTGGGGAGAAATCTGGCCTTGAGAACTTCTCTATGTGAATCACGTGGACCTTCCATCAGCTCTGGACCCTTCTTCTTTGAAGGACAGAATACCACCAAGTTTGCTGCCTGAAGTCTCCTGATTCTGAATACATTTTTTTGCATAAGTCTCTGGGCCTGCAATATCTTTCTTCCTGTTTATTCAGTTCAAGTCACTACCTGACTTCCAAAGTTATGCTCCCTCTAGCATCATTGGGTCCACGGTGACAATATTCTTGAAAATTTACCACTTTATCACTATGGAAATAAAAAATGAAAAATGAAAATAAATGAATCATATTTTCAAGGTGGAGGTGGTCCAATATTCTCATATTCACATTGAGGTGCAAGATCCAAGGAAGCTGGCCTAATTATGGACATGCACTTAGTTAGCAGAGAACCTCAATTAGTGGACTCAGCTGTTTCAAACTCTTTTTATATGGTTTGAATTCACATGTTTCTACTGTCACCCAAGAATCTCACATGAAAGAGCTTTTTAACATCCAAACAGCTTCAGTGCTTCAAAGAGGAGGCATATGAGGACATATGTAAAGCTCTTCTGTAGTTCTTCTTTGTTTTTGTTTTTGCTTTTAATAGACTTTGTTTTTTACAGCAGTTTTAAGTTTGTAGCCAGGAGTGGTAGCTCACACCTGTAATCCCAGCACACTGGGAGGCCGAGGCAGGTGGATCACCTGAGGTCAGGAGATCTAGACCAGTCTGGGCAACATGGTGAAACCCTATCTTCACAAAAAATACAAAAATTGGCTAGATGTGGTGGCCCGTGCCTGTAGTCCCAGCTATTCAGGAGGCTGAGGTGGGAGGATGGCTTGAGCCTGGGAGGTTGAGGCTGCGGTGAACCATGATTGCACCACTGCACTCCAGCCTAGGTGACAGAGCAAGACTTCACTTCATAAAAAAAGAAAGTACAAAAGTACATAGAATTCCCATAAACTTCCTGCCCCCACCCATGCACAACCTCCCCCACTGTCAACATGCAACACCAGAGTGGTACGTTGGTTACAACTGGTGAATCTATACCGACACATCATTATCACTCAAAGTCCATAATTTACATTAGGGTTCACTCTTGGTGTATGTGTACCCACTATGATAGTATCATATGGAATAGTTTCACTGCCTTAAAATGCCCCTTTTCCCCTAACTCCTGGCAACCCCTGATCTTTTAACTGTCTCCATAGTTTTGCCTTTTCCAGAATGTCAAGTAGTTGGAATCATACAATATGTAGCCTTTTCAGATTGACTGGTAATACGCATTTAAGGTTTCTCATGTCTTTTCATTGCTGGATAGCTCTTCTCTTTTTATTTTTATTTATTTATTTTGAGATGCAGTCTCACTCTGTCACCCAGGCTGGTGTGCAGTGGCATGATCTTGGCTTGCTGCAACCTCTGCTTCCCAGGTTCAAGTGATTCTCATGCCTCAGCCTCCCAAATGGCTGGGATTACAGGTGCCCGCCACCACGCCCACTAATTTTAGTATTTTTAGTAGAGACAGGGTTTCACCATGTTGGCCAGGTGGGTCTCGAACTCCTGGCCTCAAGTGATCCACCCGCCTTAGCCTCCCAAAGTGCTGGAATTACAGGTGTTATCCACCGCGTCCAACCGCTCTTCTCTTTTTAGTGCTGAATAATATGCCATTGCCTGGGTATGCCACAGTTTATCCACTTACCCACTGAAGGACATCGTGGTTGCTTCTAAGTAGTGACAATCATAGATAAAGCTGCTATAAACATCCATGTGCAGGTTTTTGCGTGGACATAATTTTTCACCTTCTTTGGGTAAATATTTAATACCAAGGAGTATGATTGCTAGATCAGATGATAAGAGTATATTAATTTTGCAAACTGTCTTCTATAGTGGCTGTACAATTCTGTATTCCCACCAGTAATGAATGAGAGCTCCTGTTTTTCCACATCCTCCCCAGCATTTGGGGTTTTAGATTTTCTCCATTTTAAAAGGAGTGTAGTAGTATCTCATTTTTAAAATTATTTATTTATTTATTTGAGATAGAGTCTTGCTCTGTCACCCAGGCTGGACTGCAGTGGCACGATCTCGGCTCACTGCAACTTCCACCTCCCGGGTTCAACCGATTCTCCCGCCTCAGCCTCCTGGGCAGCTGGGATTACAGGCATGCACCATCATGCCCAGCTAAATTTTTTTATTTTTAGTAGAGACAGGGTTTCACCATATTGGTCAGGCTGGTCTTGAACTCCTGACCTCGTGATCTGCCCGCCTCAGCCTCCCAAAGTGCTGAGATTACAGGCATGAGCCACTGCGCCCGGCCTTATTTTTATGTTTTGTAGAGACAGGGCTTCACCATGTTGCCTAGGCTTGTCTCGAACTCCTGGGCTCAAGAGAGCCACCCGCCTTGGCCTCCCAAAATGCTGGGATTACAAGCATGAGCCACCATGTTTGGCCTTGTTGTTTTTTTTAATTTGCGTTTCCCTGATGACATATGTTTGTTGAGCATCTTTTCATATGCGAATTTGCCATCTGATATCTTTTTTGGCAAGATGTCTGTTCAGGTCTTTTGCCTATTTTCAGTCAGGTTGTTCATTTTCTTATTATTGAGTTTTAAGAGTGTTTTGTCTATTTTGGATAATAGTCCTTTATCAGATACCTTTTGTAAATGTTTTTTCTGTCTATGGCTCATCTTCTCATTGTCTTGACAGTGTCTTTTACAGAGCAGGAGGTTTTAATTTTAACGAAGTTCAGCTTATCAATTATTTCTTTCATGAATCCTGGCTTTGCTGTTGTATAGTTGGTTCTAATAACAAAAACAATGACAATAACAAGACTGACCCAAAGTGGGATGTTAATTGCCACAAAAGTAGTCATTTGGTATCAACCTGAGTTTTGTGGTAATGTTTTATTTGGCATATAAAGATCCTTTTATGCAAATCATAAAAGGGTGGCTGCTTTGGGCATGGCAGTATAAGGTAGAACCAATCACATGTTCTCTTTCATAACAAGGATCCAGCGATCTGAGGCAATGTTACATGGGATCTCACTGGGTAAATCAAGCCTTCGTTATCCCTCTAATGGTGGTATTGGTAGAGGCATTGTGGACCAGGAAGACAAACGTATCCAGAGGAGGTATCAATTCCAGTAAGAACAAATTACTGCTTTCTACAGAGTAGAAGGAGTCCAGTGTAATTAACTTGGCATCAGATGGCTGGCTGATCTCCTTGAGAAGTGGTACCATAACAAGCAAGGACTCAGTGTTAGTTGAGTTAGGCTGGGCATTCAGCAGTGCAGTAGGTGGGACTAGCCTTGGGAGAGGGAGTCCATCATATTGGGCCATGCATGTCTTCCAGTCGTGCTACCATGGGCCCTCCATTCACGGGCTTGTTGAGTTAGCGCTAGAGTGGCCAAAGAAAGAGACAAGTTAGACCAGTCATCCCATCTACTGGGTTGTTGAGGGCCTACTTTGTGGTAGATACTTTCTGGTAGGCATGGACACCAGACACAAAAATAGGTGTTCTTTGTGCCCCTTCCCATGCTTCTTCTCCAGACCTCTTTGTTTCCAGTCTGCCTATTTGTTTCCCATTCTGCCTCTTCCAGGTCTTTGACCAATCAACCAGCCATCTGTCACTCTCTAGGAGTCTGTGTATCTCAGGCCACTTCTTCCTCCATCAGAGTGAATGACCAATGGTGCTACTCACAGATCTGCCCACTGGTCTCCACTCCCTCCCACCACTGTCCTTTGGAGCCATCCTTGAGTGAGGCTGCTGTGTGGTGCAATCCATTTTCAACTTACACCAACAAATCAAGACTATGGATCCATCAACAAAGTCTGAGTTTTTCTTCCTCTGATATTTGGTTGTGGGTAATACCTTTCCTGTCCCATGAGACCACAGGTGTGTGCTGAGAAAATGGCATTGGTATAACACAGTCAGGTGGCATGGCAGCATGAGCCATCTGCTTGTGGATCTTAGCAGCACTCTGGATTTCTCTCTGTATTGGGCTGTTGGACCTGAACCTGACTGTTCCATTTCCATCACATAATAGCTGGCTGTGGCATGTGTACAGGCTGAGTAAACTCCTACTGTTGTGCATAGCTTCAGAGAAGTCCTAGTGTAGAAAGCAAAGTACACAGTATGCACCTGAGGCAAGATGTTGTTAGAGTGAAGTAAATGGACACTCTTGCAGAACTGGCCACCAAAGCCACAGCAGGAATCTGAGATGTGGCAGAGGGGATGAAGTAAGCCCCTAGCAGTACCTAATATATCCCCCATCTCCTTCGGTTCTATTGTTATGGGATCTTTGGGTGTTGCTTTTCTGGCTGGAAACCTCTGTGGCTGGTGACACCTTTGCCCAAGTTCTTGTTTTGTGTCCAGGAAGAATGAAGTATGCAGACAAGTGGAGGGTGAGCAAGATGAAGAAGAGCTTTATTGAGGTTAGAACAGCCCAGAGGAGACCTGCAGTGGTAGCTCCTCTCTGTAGGCAGGTCGTCCTGTCAAGTGTTCAGCTCTCAGCAAAGAGGAGGTCTGGAGTGAGTGGCTCCTCTCTGCAGACAGGTCATCCCAACAAGTGTTCAGCTCTCAGCAGAGAGGGTAGCTCCTCTCTGTAGCTGGTTATCCTGATGTCTGCTGTTCTCAGCAGAGTGGAGGTTCTGGACAGGGTAGCTCCTCTCGTAGCTGGTTATCCTGATGTCTGCTGCTCTCAGCAGAGAGGAGGCCCTGGAGAGGGTAGCTCCTCTCTGCAGCTGGTCATCCCAATGTATGCTCTGCTCTGGCTGAGTCTGGAATTTTTATGGTCTTCAGAGGAGGGAGGTGCATACTGCCATGGGTGGGCCCAGGAAAAAGCAACAGAGTTCCTTCTTCAGTCTGCAGGAATGGCAGCCCGGCCCCCAGGCTTCAGGCCTTCCCCCTGAAGGTAGGGCTTCAGTGGGCACCTGCCCCCTTCTGCCCAAGAGCCTGTCTGCCTTCTGCTGCAGTCCATGGTACCTAGGCTGCTTGGGCCAAGAGGCACCTGCAGGCCACTGCTGACCTGCCTTCAGCACTCCCAACCCCCAGCTTCCCTCCCATGCTTGTTGGTACCCAGAGTCCAGGAACGTGGAAGGACTAGACTGGCTGAGTCTTCTGGCCTCCATCTTTCTCCCTTGCTGGATGCTTCCTGCCCTGGAACATTGGGCTCCAAGTTCTTAAGCTTTTGGACTCTTGGAGCTATACCGGTAATTTTCCAGGGGCCTTTGGGCCTTCGGCCACAGACTGAAGGCTGCACTGTCGGCTTCCCTACTTTTGGGGTTTTGGGACTCGGACTCGCTTCCTTGCTCCTCAGCCTGCAGACGGCCTATTGTGGGACTTCACCTTGTGATCGTGTGAGTCAGTACTCCTTAATAAACTCCCTTTCATGTACTGATACATCTATCCTGTTAGTTCTGTCCCTCTAGAGAATCCTAACACACTAAGTACAAGAATTTAGTCACAAAAACCACATACTGTATAATTCTATTCATGTGAAATGTCCAGAATAGGCGAATCAATACAGACAGAAAGATTAGTGGCTACCTGGGGCTGGGGGTTGGGATTTGGGAATGGAGAATGACTGCTAATGTGTTTGTGGTTTCTTTTTGGATTGTTGAAAATGTTCTAAAATTAGATTTTGGTGATGGTTGCAAAAGTCTGTGGATACATTAAAAACCACTGAACTGTACATTTTAAATGGGTGGATTTTATGGTTATGTGAAATATATCTCAATAAAGCTGTAAAAAAGGTTTAAATGGAAATACAGTAAAAAGGAAGTTTCTCTTCTACCTCTTCCCCTACCTACCCAGTTCCCTTTTCCAGAGGCGATCACTTACCAACTTCTTGGTATGCTTTCGTAAGTATTTTATTTATATTCATGCACATGCTCATAGGTGGTTTTACATACTTCCTTACATATACCATACACTATTTTTTCCCTTACTTTTTTCACTTAAAAATATGTCTTGGAGACACACACAGACAGAGAGGAGAAAGCCCTGTGAAGATGGAGGTCGACTGGAGTGATGGCTCTAAATCAAGGAGTGCAAAGGACTTACCAGGAAGCATCAGAGCTGGAAGACAGGCCTGGAACAGATCCTCCCCTCGGCCTTCAGAGGGAAGGGCCCTGTGACACCTTGATGTTGTACGTCTAGCCTCCAGAATTGTGAGAGAATAAATTTCTGTCCTTTAAAGCCAAACAAGAAGCAGACAAAAATGTATCTTAAATATTATTCCATATCAGCACATTTAAGGTGGATACCTTCTTTTAATAGTTTGCATAGTTTCATGATTGTTACGTAATTTATTTGATGAGTTCCTTATTGGATATTTGGGGTGTTCCCAATGTTTGCTTTTTCAAACAATGCTGAAATAATAACCTTGTCCATGCATAATTTCTTACCTTGGCAAGTATACTTTCAGGACAAACTCTTGGAGGTAGAATTGTTGGATTAAAAGATAATTATATTTCCAGGCCATGCGTGGTGGCTCATGCCTATAATCCCAGCACTTTAGGAGGCTGAGGCGGACAGATCACTTGAGGTCAGGAGTTTGAGACCAGCCTGGCCAACATGGTGAAACCCCTTCTCTATTAAAAGCACAAAATTTAGCCAGGCATGGTGGTGCATGCCTGTAATCCCACCCTACTCAGGAGGCTGAGGCAGGAGAATCACTTGAATCCAGGAGGCAGGGGTTGCAGTGAGCTGAGGTTGTGCTACTGCACTCCAGCCTGGGTGAAGAGTGAGACCCTGTCTCAAAAAAAAGAAAAAAGATAATCGTATTTATTATTTTTATTGTCAAATTGATCTCCGTAGTGTTTATAGGAAATTACCCTCCCACCAGCAATGTATGAGTATTCCTGTTTGCCCACTGCTGTGCTAATACCATGTCATATAATTTTTGATCCCGTCAGTCAGGTAGTTGAAAATTCTATATCATTGTGGATTTAATTTGTATTTTTCTTATTAGGAGCATGTTAAGCATCTTTTATATATTTTCATATCATCGGTCAGTATCACACTCAATAGTATTAATGTCATATTCACTGCATTAAGTCATTTGAATGTTCTTTTCTGAACATTTTTTCGTATCCTTTACCCATTTTTCTGTGGGTTATTGCTGTTTTTCTTATTGTTTTCTTTAGGAGCTCATTACATATTAAGAAAATTAGCTTTTGTTCCAATTTTAGCAAATATTTTATCAACTTCTTTGTTTTTTGACTTTATAGTTTCTTTTTTTTTTTGCCGTGAAGATTTCATTTTTGCACAGTCAAATTTAATACTATTTTCCTTTATTGCTTCTGGATTTTGTCTTATTAAGTCATCTTCACTTGAGACTGTAAAGAATTATGTTTATTTCTAGGGCTTTTATGGTTTCATTTTTTACATACAAATCTTTATAAAATTTATTTTGCATTAAGTTATGGGGTAGAGATCCAATTTGTTTTTTTCTAGGTGTCTTTTTAATGGTTCCAACACCATTATTGAGTAGCCTACTTCTCCCCACTAATTTGATATGCCACTTTTCCTATTTCCTGTATGCATTTGCGTCTGTTTCTAGACTTTCTGGGCCACGCTGTTTGCATTCCTAAAATAAACACCTCTTAATCATGATGTATTCTATTTTTAATGAGGTGTTCAATTCTATTTGTTAATATTTTACTTAGGATTTCTGCTTCAATATTCACAAATGAGTTTAGTCTATAGATTTATTTTGTGTATGTATGTGTAGTGTTTATTGGGTTTTCAAATCAATGATATAGTCATTTTATTAAAAGATTATAGAATCTAGCCTGGACAACATAGTGAGACACTTGTCTCTTAAAAAAATCTATCTGTTGTTTAAAAGCCTGTTAGAATTCCCCTAAAAAACCATCTGGGCCTGGTGCTTTTTTGGGAATATCTCATTAATATCTTTCTATCTTCCATGGAAACTGATCTTTTAGATTTTCTATCTCTTTTAGGGTCAGTTTTGGTAAGCTGTATAGAACTGTATAACTGAGACATATGATATGTTAGAACATCCTCTGATTCAATGGTTACTCTCCCATTATCATGTTATGTGTGTGTGTGTGTGTGTGTGTGTGTGTGTGTCAGAGTCCTACTCTGTCACCTAGACTGGAATGCAGTGGCATGACCTCAGCTCACTGCAAACTCTACCTCCTGGGCTCAAGTGATTCTCATTTCTCAGCCTCCCAAGTAGCTGGGATTACAGGCACATACCACCACACCCAGCTAATTTTTGTATTTTTTAGTAGAGATGGGTTTCACCGTGTTGGCCAGGCTGGTCTTGAACTACTAGCCTCAAGTGATCTGCCCACCTCAGCCTCCCAAAGTGCTGGGATTACAGGCATGAGCCACCACACCTGGCTGCATTATCATGTTTTAATTTGTGTGTGTCCTCTCTTTTATAATGATCAGATCTATTATTTTGATTATTTAAAAGAATTTTTTTTTAGTTGTAAGTTCTATTATGTGGTTTTTAACTCAATTAAGTTCTGCTTTTTTCTTTATTACTTTCTTCTCTCTACTTTCATTGGATTTACTTTTTGTTCTTTTTCTCACTTTTGAGATAGATGCTTAATTCATCTATTGTCACACTTTCATGTTTATTTTTATAAGTATTCTATGTATTTTCTTTTAACCTTTGCTTTATAAAGTTTTAACGTTTAATTTTTTGAGATAGGGGCTCACTGTGTTGCCCAGGCTGGTCTCAAACTCCTGGGCTCAAGTGATCCTCCTGCCTCAGTCTTCTGAGTAGCTGGACTTACAGGCACACACCACCACACTCAGCTTAAACCTATGCTTTAACCATATGTCAAGATTCTGATATGTATAATCATTATCTTTGAAAGAAATTACACAATTTCATGTCTTTGACTAAAAGTTGCTTAATAATTTAAAAAATTTCCAGATGGAAAAGACTTCTCATCTTTTAATTTTATTGCATTGTGATAAAACAATGTTTGCTTTATTTCTACTTAATTGAAATTAAAGTTTTCTTGATTACCTCATATATGACTAATTTTCATGTATTTGAAAAGCAAATATATTCTCTTTGATAAGGCTGAAGAGTTCAATATATAGCCATAAGATCTACTTTGGGGTTATGTTGCTTATGTTTTTTATTCTTTTTTATTTCCCCATTTGCCCTGTCTTGAACTGAGGGTGGATCTTAGTCTTCTCTAATTAATGTACTTCCACGTGTTTCTCTTCTTATCACCTGTATTTATACTTTATGAAGGTTGCTGCTGTGTTATTTGATGCATAATTATTAATAACTTTTATATTTTCACTATGAATTATGGACTTTAGTAGTATAAAGTATCCTTCTTTGTCTCATTAAGGACTTTTTTTCATCCATGAATATTTCAACTTGTCAGATATCAAGTTCACAATACCTGCTTTCTTTATGAGTTTTTGCCTGGTATAGTTTTATGCTTTCTTTTAATTGTATTTATCTTTGTTTTGGGAATGTCTCTTAGAGTACAGAGTTGGATTTTCCCTTGTAAGCCAATCTGAAAATCTTTTTTCTTCTCATAAGTTAGTTAAGACCATTTACATTTATTGCTACAAATTAAATGCCTGGTCTTAGATATGTTCTATTATTCTATGTTATATTTACTATGCATGTTAAATTTACCATGTGTTTTTCACTCTGTAGTCTGGGTTTTTTTTTTTTTCTTTGCTTCTTTTAATTGAAAAAATTTTTGGTGACTAGAATGATTTGTGTTTTTGTCTTAGTAATTATCATTCCACTAATATATTTATATAATGCTGACATTTTCTTTACTTAGGCTCCTATGATATGGTTTGTCTGCTTTAAATGAGACATTTGACTCTTACCTATGGTTTATGTGAAATCAGTGAATATATTCAATTTCCCATTTCTTTTCCTCTCATTTAAAAATTTATGTTGTTTCTGCTTTGTCACAGTACACAACTACAATCTTTTCTTTCACCCTTACCTCCATCTTCGATTTGTTTAAGATCTATAGTTAAAATAGTCAATGCTCGCTACCAGACCAGTCCTTTTAACAGTTTCCTCATTCATCTCTTAGTTGGATGAAGTTCAACCTCTAGTGAATGTTTCAGGAGGGACTTATTAGAACAATATACACTGAATTTTTTCATGTTTCAATTTTTTTTAAAAAATTATTTTTCTATGGCTAAGCACATGACAAGATGCTCAACATCATTGGTCATTAGGGAACTACAAATCAAAATCACATGAGATACCACTTCACACACATAAGAATGACTATTTTTTAAAAAACAGAAAATAACTGTTGCAAGCATGTGTTGAAATTGGAACTCTCATACATTGCTAGTGGGAATGTAAGATGGTTTAATTCCTATGGAAAACAGTTTGGTGGTTCCTCAAAAAGTTAAATATAGAATTGTCACATGACCCAGAAATTCCATTTCTAGATATACACCCCTAAGAGTTGAAAACAGGCACTTAACCAAATCATTGTACTCAAATTTTCATAGCAGCACTATTCATAATAGCCTAAAGGCAGAAGCAACCCAAATGTTCATTAGTGTGTGAATAAACAGATTGTGGTATATCCATACAATGGAATATTATTCAGCCATAAAAAGCAATGAAGTGCTGTTACATGCTACAATGTGGATGAACTTTGAAAACGCTATGCTAAGTGAAAGAAACCAGAAGTCGTATAGTGCATGATTCCATGTGTATGAAATTTCTAGAATAGATAAATACAGAAGAACAGGTAACAGGTTGGTAATTACCAAGGGCCGAAGGGAGAAGAGATAGGCAGTACATGCTTAATGTTTATGGGGTTTCATTTTGAAGTGATGAAAATGTTTTGGAACTAGATAGATACACGTGAAGGTTGCACAACATCGTGAATGAAGTCGATACCACCAAATTGATTTTAAAAACTGTTTTAAAATAGTTAATTTTATGTTACCTGAACTTCATAACAAAAATTGTTTTTCTGTACTCTTGATATTTGAAGGATAGTTGAGTTAGATAAAAAACTCTTCACATTTTTTGACAAGATTGTTTCACTACTGTCTTGCTTTGTAAGTTACTCTTGAGGAATCTAATGCTCACCTGATTTTATTTTCTTTATAAATGTCTTGATCTTTTGTCTGAAGTAGCAGATAATTATTTTTCCTTAAACGGTAATGTCTAGTAGTAGTTTTAATAGGTTGTTTGAGAGTTGATTGCTTTGAAGCAATTTTCCTACATGGTGGGCCTTTTAAATATATAGGTTCAGGTTTTCTTTTATTTCAGGAAAATTTTCTTGAATTATAGTTTTATATATTAGTTCTATTTCAGTGTTTTTTTCTCTTAAGCATCTCCAATTATATTATGTTTTGTCTAACTACTATATCTATCATTTTCTTACTGATTCTTTCCACCTCTTTCTTTAATTTCATTTTCTTGGCTTTTTTTTTTTTTTCATTTCTATCCACTATCTTCCTTTTTCCTTAGTCTACTTTCGATCATACTTACTTTCTCTTAAGCACCTTATACTTTAATAATTTCAAGGTTTTTTAAAATTTATTTTTGAGGCAGAGTCTCACTCTGTTGCCCAGGTTGGAGTGCAATGGTGTGATCTTGGCTCACTGCAACCTCTGCCTCCTGGGTTCAAGTGATTCTCCTGCCTCAGCCTCTTGAGTAGCTGGGATTACAGGCACCCACCACCAAATCTGGCTAAATTTTTGTATTTTTAGTAAAGATGGAGTTTCACCATGTTGGTCAGGTTGGTCTCGAACTCCTGACCTCAGGTGATCCACCTGCATCGGTCTCCCAAAATGCCGGGATTACAAGCGTGAGCCACCACGCCCGGCCAAGGTTATTTATTTCTTTTTCTTCAACTTTTTCCTAAAATCAGTTTCCCATTTTATAAGTTCTAGTTTGTCCATTTCTATTTTGAGTTTTAAAATCCCTGATATGTTTTTCCTCAATGCAACTGCTTAATTTTATTTAGTTCATTTTGGATACTGTGTTACATTTTCTTTTCCATAAGGGCTGGTTTTATTTCTTCTGGAGTTTCTTATCTACTGAAAAGTTTATTTTTATTTTTTAGAGACAGGGTCTTGTTCTGTCACCCAGGCTCCATGGAGTGCAATGGCATGATTATAGCTCACTGCAGCCTCGAACTCCTGGGCTCAAGTGACCCACGTCAGCCTCCTGAGTAGCTTGGACTACAAGCATGTGCTGTCATGCCTGGATAAATATTTTATTCTTATTTTTGTGGAAATGGGGTCTCATTATGATGCCTAGGCTGGTCTTGAACTCCTGGCCTCAAACAATCCTCCTGTCTTGGTCTCCCAAAGTGCTGGGATTATAAGTATGAACCACCACAACCTGCCAAGTTTTTTTAAACTTAAAAAAAATTAAAGTATAATAAATTCAGAAAAGCAAATAGCTGATGACGCAAAGCTTCACTTTCCCCCTGCATTTACTATGCCTTACCATTGATTAATCTTCCACCATTAAGAATCTATCACATGAAAGGATTTAATCTCAGCACCACTTACCATAAATAATGTCATTCTTGTTTTTTTTTTGCCATCTGATTAGTAAGTGACCCAGTTTCGAGTCCCATTTTGATGTCTACTTTCTAGGGCTATTCCTGATTACCTACTCTCTTAGCCTGGGCTTCCTGAAAGCAGAGCCTGAAATGAGGGCTTGCATGCAGGTGGCTTATTTCAGAAATGATTCTAGAAAGAGTGAGGGACTGGGAAGAAGAAAACAGAATAGATGGAAAAGCCAACAGGAACCTGTATTACCAAGCTGATCATCTCTGTGAGTGAGTGTGGCTTCATCCTGCTAGACCCTCTGAATAGCTATATAGAATGCACCTCAGTTGTCCATTAGAGGATGGAAAGGAAGAGTATTTATCCACTGGCTCCTGGTTTCGTGGGTGCAGAGGATCCCTGGGGTGTTTTCTGTGTTGTGTTTGGATAAAGATGGGGAAGGGGGATGTGAGGTAGGGTCCAAGAGGTGTTTCATACTATTTTCTAATGGCTTCCATTGTTGCAGTTAAGAAGTCAGCTCTTGGGCTTGGCACGGTGGCTCATGCCTGTAGTCCCAGCACTTTGGGAGGCCGAGGTGGGTGGATCACCTGAGGTCAGGAGTTCAAGACCAGCCTGGCCAACATAGTAGAAACCCTGTCTCTAATAAAAAATACAAAAATTAGCTGGGCATGGTAGCAGGCACCTGTAATTGCAGTTACTCAGGAGTTGAGGCACAAGAATTGCTCGAACCTGGGAAGCAGAGGTTGCAGTGAGCCAAGATTGCAACACTGTGCTCCAGCCTGGGTGACAGAGCAAGATTCCATCTCAAAAAACAAAACAAAACAAGGAAAAACCTAGAAATTTCCACCTGGATCTTTAAAAACATAATGTCCAATTTGATGTAAAATTTCTCGTTTGTCTTTGAATTCCATAAACATATCAAACATATGAAACAAAACATTGTTATTTTGAAGTTCATAGACAATGGCTATTATCTGAATTACTTATGGATGTTTCACTTGTCTGTTATCTTAGTCTTCATTCATGTGATCTTGTCTCCTTATGTGCCTAGTTATAGTTAAAATGTGTAGCAAACGTCATACATTAGTGTAGTGAAAATTTGAAGGCCTGGATATCTTCTTCTAGAGGAGATTTGTCTTTGCTTCTGACAGTTGGCTAGGCTAGTTGTTCTAGCAATCTCAGATCACCTTAATCCATTCAGAGATTGAGAAGGTTCAGAACAGGGCTTCAGTGTCAATGAGTGCTACTCTATTTCCTATTCACCGTTATTCTCATGGTTTAGCCTTTCAAAGTCACAACTTAAAGCCTGTGCGATTTACTGGGGTCTCCATCTTTGGTGTGCCTTAAATTCCAATCTTGTCCCTCAAAGTCCCATGAGTCTGTGGAAAGCTCTATTCAGCTTCTTTCACCCTTGCTTTCAGATTGGCAGAGCCTCAAGTGGAAAATCAGGCTAAGTATCTGGCTCACCCTCTGGGCTTTCTATGTTCCCAGATCTTGTTCCTGCAATTTATTACTGACTTAAAGAGCTTGTGGGCATTCACATCCTTCTATATATAATGTGTATTCTGGTTTTTCTAGTCGTTTTCAACAGGAAAGCTGGTTCAAACCACCACAGTTACCATTACTGAGGGAGAGCTCCAAACTGCTGAAAAGGTTTTTCTTTTTAAAAAGAAACATGAACTAATTTATTGTAGAAATTGTGAGACATTGGAAACAACGGTACATTTCAAAAACATTGTTTAAAAAATTGAGTAAAAAAAGGCCGGGTGTGGTGGCTCATGCCTGTAATCCTAGCACTTTGGGAGGCCAAGGCGGGCAGATCACCTGAAGTCAGAAGTTCGAGACCAGCCTGGGAAAGATGGTGAAACCCTGTCTCTACTAAAAATACAAAAATTAGCTGGGCGTGGTGGTGCATGCTTGTAGTCCCAGTTACTTGGGAGGCCGAGGCACGAGAATCCCTTGAACCCGGGTGGCAGAGGTTGCAGTGAGCTGAGACTGCGCCGTTGCACTCTGCACTCCAGCCTGGGCAACATAGTGAGACTCTGTCTCAAAAACGAGAATGAAAAAACGCAAGTTGTATAAATAATGCCTGCAGGCTGACATTTATATAAATAAAAAACAAAACAATTCTATGCATATTCTGTGGGTACATGTATATACACAGAATGGTAAACTCCTGGTGGGGAGCAGATCTGGATTAAGGGTGGTATTATTCAAGGGGATTTTAACCATCTGCATTATTCTGATTTTTAGCGAAAATAAGGTCATGTATTACTTGCGATTTTCTTTTATTAAAAACATCATTATTATTAGAGACAGAGTCTCACTATGTTGCCCAGAGTGCAATACAATGGCTAGTAACAGGTGTAATCATAGTGCACTACAGCTTTGAACTTCTGGGCTCCAGTGATCTTCCTGCCTTAAACTTCTGGGCTTCAGTGATCTTCCTGCCTCAGCCCCCCAGTAGCTGGGAATACAGGTGCATGTGCCTAGCTACTTGTGTTATTTTAAAAAATGTTACTCATACATAAGAAAAAGACAGGAAGTAGGCATGCCAGATGTTAATGGCTAATTCTGGATGGTGGGGTTATGGGGGGTCACTTTTTTTCTTTTGTTTTCTTTTTTTTTTTTTAAGATGGAGTCTCAGTCTGTCTCCCAGGCTGGAGTGCAGTGGTGTGATCTCAGCTCACTGCAACCTCCGCCTCCCAAGTTCAAGTGATTCTCCTGCTTCAGCCTCGCGAGTAGCTAGGACTACAGGCATGCACCACCATGCCTGGCTAATTTTTGTATTTTTAGTAGAGATGAGGTTTTACCATGTTGACCAGGTTGGTCTCAAACTCCTGACCTCAGGCGATCCGCCTGCCTCAGCCTTCCAAAGTGTTGGGATTACAGGCATGAGCCACTGCACCCAGCCAATTTTCTTATGTAGCTTTATTGAAATATAACTGACAACTGCTGAAAAGTTTTGACCTTCGTTCTGTTTTCTTATAGAATATGGATGTAGGATTCTCTTTTTTATTAAAACTTATTTGTTTTGGATTTTTCTGGACCAGGTCAGATATCACATGGGTGATGGAGGGATTTGGGTGGCTTACAAGTTTCTTTCTTTTTTTGACAGAGTCTTGCTGTGTTGCCCAGGCTGGAGTGCAATGGCACGATCTCTGCTCACTGCAACCTCCACCTCCTGGGTTCAAGCAATTCTCCTGCCTCAGCCTCCCAAGTAGCTGGGATTATGGGTACCCACCACCATGCCCAACTAATTTTTTGTGTTTTTAGTGGAGATGGGGTTTTGCCATGTTGGCCAGACTGGTCTTGAACTCCTGACCTCAGGTTGATCCACCTGCCTCAGCCTCCCAAAATGCTGGGATTACAGGCATGAGCCACCATGCCTGGCCAAGAGGCTTACAAGTTTCTTAGCTCAACAGTGTCCTCTGCTGTTTTTAGTAAAGGGCCATTTCCTTTAATAAAAAATTGTATTTACTTTATTATTTATTTACTTTTTTTCAATAGGTTTATGGGAGAACAAGTGGTGTTTAGTTACTTGAATAAGTTATTTAGTGGTGATTTCTGAGATTTTGGTACACCCATCACCCAAGCATTTTACACTGTGCCCAGTGTGTAATCTTGTATCAATCACCCACCTCCCACCCTGATATGGTCTGGCTCTGTGTCCTCACCCAAATCTCATCTATAATTGTAATCCAAATTGTAATCCCCATATGTTGAGGCAGGGGCCTCGTGAGAGGTGATCAGCTTATGCAGACTGTTCCTCCATGCTGTTCTCGTGATAATGTTTGAGTCTCATGGAATCTGATGGTTTTATAAGGGGCTTTCCCCTCTTCATTCTGCACTTCTATTTCCTGCTGCCATGTGAAGAAGAATGTTTGCTTTCCCTTCCGACACGATTGTAAGTTTCCTGAGGCCTCCCCAGCCATGAGGAACTGTGATTCTATTAAACCTCTTTCCTTTATAAATTACCCAGTCTCAGCTATTTCTTCATAGCAGTGTGATAACTAACATACACCCTTTCTCCTGAGTCCCCAAAGTCCATTATATCATTCTTATGCCTTTGCATCCTCATAGCTTAGCTCCTACTTATGAGTGAGAACACACAATGTTGGGTTTTCCATTCCTGAGTTACTTCAGTTAAAATAAGTCTCTAATTCCATCCAGGTTGCTGTGAATGCCATTATTTCATTCCTCTTTATGGCTAAATAGTATTCCATGATGTACACACACACACACACACACCCCACAATTTCTTTATCCACTCATTAATTGATCGGCATTTGGGCTGGTTCCATATTTTCGCAATTGTGAATTGTGCTGCTATCTTGTGAATTGTGCGTGTACAAGTATCTTTTCCTATAATGGGTTCTTTTTCTCTGGGTGGATACCCAGTAGTGCAACTGCTGGATCAAATGGTAGTTCCATTTTTAGTTCTTTAAGGATTCTCCACACTGTTTTCCATAGTGGTTGTATTAATTTACATTCCCACCTGCAGTTTAAAAGTGGTCCTTTTTCCACCACATCCACAGCAACAGCTATTATTATTTTTTTTTTTTGAGACGGAGTCTTGCTCTGTCGCCCAGGCTGGAGTGCAGTGGCGCGATCTCGGCTCACTGCAACCTCCGCCTCCCGGGTTCACGCCATTCTCCTGCCTCAGCCTCTCCGAGTAGCTGGGACTACAGGCGCCCGCCACCACGCCCGGCTAATTTTTTGTATTTTTGGTAGAGACGGGGTTTCACCGTGGTCTCGATCTCCTGACCTCGTGATCCGCCCGCCTCGGCCTCCCAAAGTGCTGGGATTACAAGCATGAGCCACCGCGCCCGGCAGCTATTATTTTTTGATCATGGCCATTCTTGTAGGAGTAAGGTGGTACTGCATTGTGGTTTTGATTTGCATTTCCCTGATTATTAGTGATGTTGAGATTTTTTCATAGGTTTGTTGGCCATTTGTATATTTTCTTTTGAGAATTGTCTATTTATGTTGTTAGCCCACTTTTTGATGGGATTGTTTTTTTCTTGCTGATTTGAGTTCCTTGTAGATTCTGGATATTAGTCCTTTGTTAGACGTATAGATTGCGAAGATTTTCTCCCACTCTAGGGGTTGTCTGTTTACTCTGCTGACTGTTCCTTTTGCCATGCAAAAGCTCTTAAGTCTCACCTATTTATCTTTGTTTTTGTTGCGTTTGCTTTTGGGTTCTTGGTCATGAAGTCTTTGCCTAAGCCAACATCTAGAAGGGTTTTTCCCAATGTTATCTTCTAGAATCTTTATGGTTTCAGGTCTTAAAGTCTTTGATCCATCTTGAGTTGATATTTGTATAAGGTGAGAGATGACGATCCAGTTTAATTCTTCTACATGTGTTTTGCCAATTATCCCAGCACCATTTGTTGAATAGAGTGTCCTTTCCCCACTTTGTTTTTGTTTGTGTTGTCAAAGATCAGTTGGCTCTAAGTATTTGGCTTCATTTCTGGGTTCTCTATTCTGTTCCACTGGTCTGTGTGCCTATTTTTATACAAGTACCATGCTGTTTTGGTGACTATGGCCTTATAGTATAGTTTGAAGTCACGTAATATGATGCTTCCAGATTTGTTCTTTTTGCTTAGTCTTGCTTTGGCTATGTGGGCTCTTTTTTGGTTCCATATGAATTTTAGGATTGTTTTTTCTACTTCTGTGAAGAATGATGGTGATGTTTTGATGGGAATTGCATTCAATTTGTAGACTGCTTTTAGCAGTATGGTCATTTTCACAACATTGATTCTGCCCATCCTTGAGCATGGGATGTGTTTCCATTACTTTGTGTTGTCTATGATTTCTTTCACCAGTGTTTTGTAGTTTTCCTTGTAGAGGTCTTTCACTTCCTTGGTTAGGTGTCCTCCTAAGTATTTTATATTTTTTTGTAGCTCTTATAAAAGGGGTTGAGCTCTTGATTTGATTCTCAGCTTGGTCGCTGTTGGTGTATGGCAGACCTACTGATTTGTGTACATTAATTTTGTATCCTAAAACTTGCTGAACTCATTTATCAATTCTAGGAACTTTTCGGAGAAATCTTTAGAGTTTTCTGGCCTATGATCATATCATCAACAAATAGTAACAGTTTGACTTCCTCTTGACCAATTTGGAGCCCTTTATTTTTTTCTCTTGTCTGATTGCTCTGCCTAGGGCCATTTCCTTAATAAATGGCCTTTTATTGATATTGATACCACTTGATATTATCTTGTTGCACTGGGGCCCATAGTTTTGGTTGGTTCCTTCTTTCATTTCACCACCATGTCTCCAAGAGATAGATTCACCTTCTAAAATGCCCCCTTTCTCTTCCAGAAGTGCCTTTCCAAAGCTGCCACCTCTGGTCCTAATCTATCTTTCAATCTCCTTCCTTTTACTTCCCCTGTAGCTAGTGCTCTGTTCCACCAGCCCTCAGATCAGTTCTCAGTATTTGCCCACTCAGAGTGGCCCTTCTCCTTCTGTGGGCACCTTAGTTGATATTATTTGTGTTCTGCCATAACTAGAATGTTGCCACACTTCCTCTTATGCTCAATCTTTACCTTGCCTCCCCATCTGGTGTGGGCTTCTGAGCTGATGTGTATTTCCCCCACTTACACATAACACTTACAGAATTTTGTCTCCTAGTTATGTTGTAGGAGAGGGTTATTTCTTGTCCTATTAGGACCCAGAATAGTAATAATACATCCATAAATATATATAATTTTTGTCAACTAAAAATATAAAACACAAATATTTTTAACTTTTAGGTAGGATTGTTTTAGCTATCCTTTTGCTATTGATTTCTAATTTTGTTGCATTTTGCTTAGAGAAATATATATTGTAAGATTTCAATTCTTTGGAAATTGAGACTTCCTCTGTGGCTGAATACATAGTTGATTTTTTCTTTCCATGTTCCACGTGCATCCCATATTTGTTTTAGTAATCATGTTAAGCAAATCTAGACTTTTTCTTACATTTTTGATCTGCCAGTGACAGTGAAAAGCTATTACTAAAATGGATGTAGCCGTAGTATTTTCCCATAATTCTGTCAGTTGTTGCTTCATGTATTTTGAGGCTATACTGTTTGGTGTATATAAGTTTACATCCATATATCTTTAACTTGTTTTTCCCTCTAACAGCATAAAATATCCTTCTTTGTCACTTTTTTTGACCTTGAGTTCTATTTTGTCTGATATTAAAAATGGTTACCCTCTCTTAATCTTTACATAGTCAATATGCCTTTGCTTTAAAGCTGTCTTTCCTCTCTTTGTTAGTAAAGTCTTCCCAACCTCTAGGTTGTATATACAGTCTCTTACATTTTCTTCTAAAATTTCTCTTTTTTTTCCACCAACCTGATGAACAAAATAAAAAAATAAGTAAAAAATTTCTCTTATTTTCATTGTCGTTAATGATGATATGTGTAACTATGACAAAACATTTGCACCAAATCAAGCTGGATTTTAATGACATATATCCTTGAATTTTTAAAAAACTTCCTTATGCTTCAGTTCCTTACCAGTGATTCCCGAGAGCTTTCTGAGTTCCAGCCTCTGTTACTTCACTATAAAAAGGTATAAGAAGCAAAGATACAAAAATTAGCTTGCTGTTTCCTCAGTTTCATAATGGCTAAGGGTGCCCCTGTCATGTTAAATTAAGACAAATCTTAACACAAAGGAACTTTTTGGGAAGGCCACTATTCACAGATGCCGGTATCTCAAGAAGTGGCTGTCTCACCAAGAAAAGAAACAGTAAAGAGAAAGGAAAAAAACAGCAAAGAGGAAGGAAAAAAATGTGCTTTGACTAGCTAAAAATAAGTAGGAGAATAGACAGATGGCAGGAGATGTTCAGTTGAATATAGATGTGAACAAATTAGATAGTAGGAATATAAAAATCAAGATGTTAAATTTTATTTAAAAAGAAAACAAATGGTGCACAGTGAAGACAGAGGTAATGCTATTCTAGGGATGAAAAGGTGAATCTCAATAGAGTGAGAAGAGGCAAAAAGCAGAAAAGTCAAACAGCATCTACCTCAGAAAAGAGGTCATGATCAAAGTCTAAGAGTACCAGATTGCACTTCCAAAAGCCTGAAGGAAAAACATAGCTTGATATATTAGTGAATGTCATATGGAAAATGAAAGGGCAAGAACAAAAGCTATAAGAATACCAGTAATATGGGCCCAATTTTCCAGGCGGTCAGGCTGGAAGGTGCAGTCCACTGGTGGCACTTTGAAATGGAAGTGAAAATTCTACCTTGTAAGATAAAAGAGATTAGGAGGAGGAGATGTTTTCTAATTCTATATTTTTAGTTTTTAAAACACTTGTTTCTCTTGCTTTGATATTTTCTAGCTTTCTGGTTGACCTAGAGGTTGTTTTTGTTCTGAGCAAAGGGGATGTAAATCTGTGTTTGCTCTCATTCATGGATTTAATTAGGCATGTTGCCCAATCTCTAATAAATCACGGGTTTAGTTTTTCTTCGTTAAGGTAGTCAGAGGCCTTCAGGCATGAGTGACTTATTAAAATGTACTCTGATCGTTGGGGATGAATTATCATCCTGATATTGTCAATCACTCGATAATTTTTATCCCAAAATCTCTCTCCTGGTTGTTTTGTCCTACACAAAGATGACATTTTATTCTCATATTTGTTCACAGACATGATTCATATTTTTCTATCTAGTGCATAAGGAAATCATTCTACATTCAGCAATAGTGCCAGTTTGACTAAAAAAAAAATTTTCCATATCCACAAAAATGTTAATCAGATTCTTGTTAGAACATGTGTAAGAACTGGTTTTCATTTTCACAGCTCTTGATGTCAGATTACTAAAATAATTTATGTTTTGTTGTGGGAACATGAGTGCACGCAAAACCTCTCCAATCACATGACCACTTCTCAGCCCACACGTCTTCATAACACATAGAAATTATTTGTGTTTTGTGGTAACGAATGAATGGCAGGAACAGCAGAATTTCAATGTGGCCTTTCTTTATTTGATTAAACATATTCTTTATTTATTCTTAAAAAAACTAATTTAAGTTAAATGGCAGTAAACCATGATAATTTAGAAAACATGGTGAAACTGAGAGTGAAGAGAAATGTTCTTTACGTAAACCACACTGTAAACCATAAAACTTATTTTTGTCAACTGCTTTTCATGACAGTGGCTGGGAATTTGACATTTCTACTACAGTAGGCAAAAATACATGTAAAATACACTCTCCCACATACCACATCACATCTCTATTTATATTTCCAAACTAAAAGCATTACAGCCCAAAAAAGTGCTGAGTGCACTGGTCCAGTTACACCAAGAAGTGTATGTTCACACCAGCAACACCTTAAGCTGGTATCTGTGTGGCAAGGCCACTGCTGGTGGTCCCTGACGCCAAGCCCTCTTCAATGGATCCAGTTTGGCTCACCAAGAGAAAACCACTGCTCTTTAACCCAAAAGGTGGTAAGCTTTTCAATGGCCTCTAGTTACCACAAGATAAAACAAACAAAATTCTCAAACAGGTTATGAAACCCAACTGAAGTATCTACATGACAGCATTCAATACTACCTCTCCACTTCAAAATGTGTCAGCAGCGATTAGCTATGAAAATGAGTGTTGTGAAAATTCTCAATAGTTTGAATATTTTAAAACTAGAAATCTTTAATATGACAGTAAACAATGTGACAGAAACATGGCTGTTTCTCTCATCTTGTCTGAGATATACATTCTGTACAGGTGACTGGGTCCCAGAAGTTTTCTAAGAAAAACTTTTCCTTTCCACTTAATGATCCTAAGAAGTCAGTGCAATCTGGTTCTTCTCCCTGCAGAAGGGTTATTTAGTTTGGGATGTAACATTTTACAACAATAATACAAACCTCCTGGGAGAATACCACAATAAATGTCTCAAAAACCACTCAGTTAATCCCAGGGTATAATCTGGCTGTTTTAAATTACTGCAGGGAATATTATGGGCCTTAATGACACTGTAACTGCATAAAGCCAAAGAAAGCTAGAAAGAGGGGCCAAAAAAGTGAGCTCAGAGCCAGCCAAAGTGACAACAAACATGTGGTTGTTTACTAGGATTGGAGAGGTTTAGTCTGCAGATGTTTGTGGTCTCTAGAAGGTTCCAGAGGAATGAGTTGTTATGAAGATTTGCAGAGTTGGATGAGAGCAAGATTATTCTCGGAGATGGCAGGCCCCAGGACAGGGTGACCCACTGGTATAGACAGAATTTACAGATTTCTGTGGTCAGATCATACTCTACTGGTCCCACAATGTACATCAACAAATTAATATTGTATGGATGTCATTTCAAAGCCTTCTAAAGACGAGAGTCATTATTGAAGCCATTAGAGCACAGATGGTTCAAACTATATGCAGATATTCATACTTGCATTTTTGCATTATAGCTGCTTTTTTTTTCTATTGAACTGTAATGAATTGTCTCATAATCTATTCCATCTTCTTGCCATTAGCAGGCTTTGAATGTTCACAAATAGGAGCAAAGAACTCATTTTCCAGAGCTTTAATCACACAAAGAGGGAATGCCTAATTCTCTAAATGAAATGGTCTGTGATCACTGAAGCAGAGATTTAATATATCACGGCAAATTAGGTAGATTTTAATAAATTACTTATCTCCCTGAATACTTTACATATGCTTAAGAAGGAACATAGCCTGTTTGCAAACAGTGAAAACCCACAGCCTATAAAAATCCTTTGAAGAAAATGACAAATAAAAAAGTAAATTAAAAAATGAAATGCATTATATCCTAGACCTCTAGAGACAATTCCTTTGCAGCATTGATTCACAGCTCCATTAAAAATATCAATTAAATCCTTCAGTGAGATTGGGTAAAAGCTAGAAAATTAACTTTTAGAGCTGCTTTTCGAGGATCTGGTTACCCAGATACACCTCGGCACTGTACTGGCTTGATATAAATTTAAAAAATGATAAAAAGATACTCCTTTCACGTCTAAGCATATCAGAATGTGAGTTATACCTTTCATAATTTCTTTCTATGTCATATGCTAAGTTTTCAACGTGTAAATTTCACATTTATCTATATACCTATCTCCTTTTTATATATACATCCCTGGATCCCATATCACCATTACAAATATATGAAAACAATACAAATAGAACGAACTTTTAAGAAAGAAAGACAAAAAACTTGCAGTCATTGAATAAGTTGGTGCTAAGTTTCATTCTTTATATTTAATTGATAGAAACTGCATGCACCAAAGAAAATGCATACTGAGCTTTAATGTGCATAAAATGGATATTAGTATTTTAAAGAGGAAGATTAACACATTAATCCAAGTAATTTTCATATATTGCTTCTAATAAAATCTTCACAGTATAAAACTCTTAATGAGGCTAATCATAGGCATTCCATTTAGTGGGACGATTAGGGATAACATAAAAGTATGTCTTTTTCATAGGTTTTCTAAGATTTATGCTTTTGTTTATTAAAAATAAAAATGGGAATTGCATTTCGGTTCTTCCTAAGAAAATGTTGAAAATGCAAATAGACTTTCTCACGCTATCATGTAGGTATAAATTATTGAGAAAGTACTGCCCATTATGGAGAACTTAAGTCCTGAGGGGTGGCAGTTATGAGAAGGAGGGAATAGAGAAATAAACAAATGAAAAAGTATATAAAACTTCAACTTCAAACCCAGGTCTCCCCGCTCCCAGCTTCCCATGAATTATAGATTATATACACCAGAATAATTACAGAAATCTCACGTAGGAGCTTTCATGTGAGCATTTACTCAGGAGTAGGAGATGCCTCTGGAGCATTTGCTTTCAAGCCTCCAAGTCATCTCTGTATTGCTTGTAGACAGACCGGAGGGCATGGAGAGCTTCGACTGTTACCCTGAGTTTGCCAATACCTTCACCATCTGCTCGTGCATCAAAAACTAGGGAGAAAAGAGGAGGAGAGTGTTAATATCATTCAACAGATTTTTCTTTGGAAAGGCTCACAGACAGAAACAGTAGTTGAAAAGAGGAAAATAGTTCTACAGAAGTCCAAAGTTCACTGGCATCTTGGGTATCTAAAGAATAAACCTTGTCACGTGTGCATGGAGATGTGCATTTGAGACGTACTGCATGGACCTGTACATATTGCTTGTGGAGCTAAAACTAATGAGCTAATCCTGAAGTTTACCTAGTGAAAGCCTCTAGGATAATGACCCTCACACACAATCAGAATTTTTAAGCTAGTGGATGGGCATGGTGGCTCATACCTGTAATCTCAGCACTTTGGGAGGCTGAGGTGAGGGGATCACCTGAGGTTGAGAGTTTGAGACTAGCCTGACCAACATGGAGAAACCCTGTCTCTACTAAAAATGCAAAATTAGCCGAGCATGGTGGCGCATGCCTGTAGTCCCAGCTACTCAAGAGGCTGAGGCAGGAGAATCGCTTGAACTCGGGAGGTGGAGGTTGCAGTGAGCCAAGATCATGCCACTGCACGCCAGCCTGAGAGACAAGAGCGAGACTCCTTCTCAAAAAAAAAAAAAAAAAAAAAAAAGAATTTTTAAGCTAGTAAGGAGTAAATCTAAAGGGAATTCATGATAATCTATACAGTGTTTCAGAATGGCAAACCACTGTACAGATGTTACATGATTATAGCTTGAATTAGTTATTTATCTTTCTGAGGAAAACATTCCATTTAAAATAGATTTTATGTGAAATTAGAAAAGATTAAAATGGCAGACCCAAGAATCTTAAGGTCTGTGGGTTTGAGTATATGTGGGATTTTCTTGGAAGAGGGGCCACTACTTTCAGTGGTGTCCCAAAGGTAGACTCTTGGGCTCAAGTGATTCCCCCACTGTGGCCTCCCCAAGTGTTAGGATTAGAGGCCTGAGCCACTGCACCCAGCCCTGAAGGTAGACTATTTGACTGGAGCCATGGGCATTCTCTGAGCTCAGTGGTGGAAGCCAAATGGGATGCCAATTCAATACCTGAGACTCCATCCCTCTGTGGACAATGATAATGGCTAGTGACTCAAGGCCAGAAACCTGGATTTTGTAAGTCTGATAGCACTTATCACTTATGAGTCTTCATATAGTTTCTGGTTTTTTCTTTTAGACAGTGTCTGGCTCTGTCACCCAGGCTGGAGTGCAGTGGTGCAATCTTGGCTCGCTGAAACCTCTGCCTCCAAGGGTCAAGCCAACCACCCATCTTAGCCTCCTGAGTAGCTGGGATTACAGTTGGGCACCATCATGCCCAGCTAACTTCTATATTTTTTTGTAGAGATGGGGTTTTGCCATGTTGCCCAGGCTGGTCTTAAAACTCCTGAGCTCAAGCAATCCACCTGCCTTGGTCTCCCAAAGTGCTGGGATTACAGGTGTGAGCCACCACACCTGGCTTAGTTTCCAGTTTATAATTTCTTATGGGTTTCCTTGAACTTTAGTGTGTGTGTGTGTGTGTGTGTGTGTGTGTGTGTGTGTGTGTGTGTGTTTAATTCCAAGAAAATGTTAGAACTAAGCCTTAAAACTTGATACACAAAGAGTTAGGTGCAGAAACTGAGCATTGGGGAAGTCAAAATGGCATGGGTAGTCTCCAGCTCATTCCCTGGAGCTGTCATCTGTGCTTTGGGACTTCTCACTTCTATGCTTGCCGCAGAACAAAGCATTAAAATCCCAACCTCACTTATGCCTAATCTTTTGGCTCTTTCCCAAAACATGGCCACAGTAGCTGACCATGTCAGATCAGTGGGTCATATGTGGTCTCTCAGAAGAAGATGGGTTGCTAAACAACCATCTGGAAAAAATACGAAGAATATAAAGCAGAGATAATTTTGGTATTTTTGTCAGACTTTCTTGGTCCTGGTAGTCTTTAAAAGGGTTCAGGTTAATATTTCAATCCTCTCATCTTTTTCTCTGTGCCAAAGTTGTGACCAACTGCCACATGGTAAGAAATGTATAGTTTATAAAGATTTCCCAGAAGAAGTTTCTAATTTGGTTATTTGGTCTAATTTGGTTAATTATTTGGCTTGAGCCTGACTTTTCAGCACTTGACACATACCTAGGACAAGCAGCTTGACAATGAACCAGGGCTGAACTACAGCGTAAGCAGAATGCCTGGCTCATAAGAGATGCTCACTTCAGTGTTTGTTGAATGCACAAGTGAATATGTAAACAAGTCATGCACGTTTTTCCAAAGATGGCTCTGCTAACTTAACAAATGGGACTAGGAATCAGCCTTATTTCTCTATTTACTACATAAAGCCTAGGCCATCCCTGATTATGATTTTTAAAAGTCTGATTAATAAAACAATTTAGCATGTTCTAAATACAGAAGAATAGAGAGTAGAAATTAAGCATTGTTGGGAATCACAACTAGTGAGTTAAAAATCCAGGACAGCACATTTGTCAGGAACAGATCAAATGTTCATTACTCCTCACAAAATCCTGGTGGGAAATAAAGGATCAAAACTACTTCCTTGCTTTGACTGTATCACTACATTGCAACACTGAATTAAATAGAAGCCTTGAGAAAGACATTATCAGGATCACTCAGAATAACATGCTTAAGGTTAAGTACCTTAATAGAAATAAGGCTTCCATAAACATTAACAGAATAACATCCTTAAGGTTAAGTCTTAGCTGAAATGTGGCTTCCATAAACAACCTTAGAAAAACAAGCGGCCAGGCGTGGTGGCTCATGCCTGTAGTACTGGCTTTTTGGGAGGCCTAGGTGGGCAGATCACTTGAGCCCAGGAGTTCGAGACCAGCCTGGGCAACATGATGAAACCCTGTCTCTATAAAAAATACCACAAAAATTAGCCAGGCATGGTGATGCACGCCTGTAGTCCCAGGTACCTGGGAGGCTGAGGTGGGAGAATTGCTTGAGCCTAGGAAGTCGAGGCTGCAGTGAGCCAAGATTGCACTCCAACTTGGGTGACAGAGCAAAACTCTGTCTCAGAAAAAAAAAAATCCAATGGCCAACTTTTTTTCACACTTTCACCAATACTAAAAAATGAATAATTCCTTGTGAAGCTAGATTAATTATTTTACAATTTCTGTTGATTCAAAAGAAAGCAGGGGGGAGGGCACGAAAAGGATACAGGAAGACGCTTCAGCTTCACCAAGGCGTTAACTTGAGTTGTAAAGGATTCAAATAACATGTGACTAAGCACCCTTGGAGCCAGCAAAAAGAAGGTTTTAATAAAGAGTTTGGAGTTCAGCAATTGTTGGTTGCACAAACTGAGCAACACTTTCACCCATACCGTCGATATTTTGCTCAATGAGGTCCCTCCCTTCCTGAAACATGTCGGCGAGGTCGACGTGAGCCACGCCAATGTCCTCACACTCCAGGTCCTGCTTGTCCTCTGGAGGGTCACTGACTACGGTGAAGCAAATGCTGGTAAGGCAGAGATCAGGGAAAGTCACCACCAAGTGAGACGAAATCACCACGAGACAAAACTCCCAAATGGGGTGTTATTACTAGGTATAAAATGTTAAAGTTTCCAATTATCCCAATAAAAAGAAAGGTACACTAGGTTAGATAAGTTATTATATGAACTACTAGAGTTGTTATAAAACACCCAACCTTCAAATGAACACTAATCCATTTTCTAAGCACTGATTAACATTTATCTGTATAATCTGAGAAAATTACTAGGCAAAGAGAAGGACCAGATGTTCACTCTATTACATACTGTCTGATTATATTTTGACACCTCTACTTTTAAGGCTAAAAGGATGAAGTGAATAAAGACCATGGAGGTTAAATGGTCAGCATTTTCCATAGAAACGTAACATTTCCTATAGAAACACACAACTCTGGACTTGCTACTAAGGAATTTAACAAAACTGTGTGTGTTCTACAAAATGCAGAGATCATGCTCCCAGGGTAACATTTTAAATCATGTTAGATAAATGTTGTAACTCTGCCCAACAGCTATATCAAATGTTTGTATTACTTGAGCAATCTTTAACTTACAATCATAGCATCCAAGTTTTATTTTACTTTAAGACATATAATTGTAGGGTTCTGATGGAACTGATTTGAATTAGTGGTTTGTGCGGAGGCCAAATGCACTTGGATTGACCAAATGACAGGAATTTACAGTTAAGTACTCTTTTGATATGTCTTGGCAGCATAGCTTAAACCATAGATGCTTGTAAACTTTACCATTTTAAACTTTTCAAAATGCATCCATCCCAAATCAGAAACAAAACAAGAAACATAAAAATCTACATCTCTGAGAAATCATGCCTTGAAAAACACAAATAAAATCCTTTCCAAATGCTTATAGGTAAACATGACAATACATTTGACCAACTTGCTGAAAGTAAGTATTCTACATTGAATTCCTTTACTAAGTCTCTGTTTTTAGCTAGCAGTAAGAATTTTTTTGTTTGTTGTGTTTTCTTTGAGACAGAGTCTCGCTCTGTCACCCAGGCTGGAGTGAAGTGGTGCAATCTTGGCTCTCTGCAACCTCTGCCTCCTGGGTTCAAGCAGTTCTCTTGCCTCAGCCTCCCGAGTAGCTGGGATTACAGGTGCCCACCACCGCATCTTGCTAATTTCTGTATTTTTAGTAGAGATGAGGTTTCACTACGTTGGCCAGGCTGGTCTCCAACTCCTGATTTCAGGTGATCTGCCCACCTCGGCCTCCCAAAGTAATGGGATTACAGGCGTGAAGTCACCACGCCCGGCCTGCAATAAGTTTTTATTAGAAAATAGAAATCCTTTCGGTCAAAATCAAAGTTAATGCCTACTCATAAAATAATTATAAAGAGTACAGATCTTGGCCTTCAAGGTGGTACGAAGGAATTTTTATAACATGTATAAGATGGAGGGATTAAGATGGAGTGGTTAAGGGCATCCATTCTGGGCTCATATTCCTGCTTTCCTACTGCTTAGCTGTGTGACCTTAGACAAATTACTTAACCTCTCTCATCTCAGTTTCCTTACCAGTGGAATGGGGATAATTATACTTATCTTACAGGGCTCTTGTGAGGATCAAATGAGATGATACAAGTGAACAGTTGCCTGGAACACAGTAAGCACTGAGTAAATGTTTCCTCTTTTTTTAGTAGTATTTTTAATATAGGTAGAGCTGCTTATGCTTCCACATTTCTAAGGGGAGAGAAAAACTTGGCATCGGAAAAGCTTGTTCCAATTGAAAATTTAGTTAGATTCCTAAATTATACATTGACTATATCATTCAATTAAGGAAGATGAATGATTATGAAAGAAGTTTTCCTAAAATGAATTAGGAAAAGAGGAAGAATTAAAACTGCTTGGAAGAGGAGGAATTAAAAGTAATATATAATGCACATATTATAACACAAGACTTACAGAAGAGACTGAGGCGATGCAGACTGTAATAATAATGTTAAGTGTTATCTTCATACAGTGTCTCATATCTAAGGATCATGTCTGTATCACTTTACAAATGCAGACAATTACCTCCACTGAATATATGAGAATTCTGTGGCAAAAGAAAGCCTTCTAAATGCCAGAGAAAGAACTAGAAATTTAAAAATGCAATATTTCTGGTTTTAAATTCTATATAGAGAAAAATGAGATGTCAAAAACAAAACTAAGAAACCAGAAAGTTAAGCTGAAAAGGGAGGAAAAGTACACTAAAATCATTTAAGAATTAAAAGTAATTTTTAAAAAATAATGAAAAGACACACACACAAATCTTTTATCTTACTTTCAACACTGCCAAAACAAAAAGGCCAACTTTGTCCCATGTCTGGAAGAATGCTTACAGTCTAGTATGAGGACCTGGATCGACACAGGGGGCAGATGTCAAGCACTCAGGTGGAAGGAAGAACAAGAAGTGCCACCTGAGCTACTCCTGCCTCCTCTTCCCACCTCTTTCTCCTGCCACTCTCTACTTCTCAGTGAGACCAGCCTTGCTAACCACCTCTGCCTGGTCCTGGAACACATCTCTCTATACTCCTTCATGCCTGCAGTTCCCTTTGCCTGAAATGATATTCTGTGAGCTTTTTGTGACTTGACTGAGTCCTCTCATCCTTCATGAACCAGCTTACGTGTCACCTCCTCAGATTCACTGCTGAGGACTCACTGAATTTGATTCAGCTTTCACTGTTACTTTCTATTTTGGCATTTAACTTGTTTGGTTTTCTCTTAGTCTTATTGTAGATGTAATTAGTTTATCTGTCTATTATCATAGTCTGTCTTCCTCAGGGGTGGATATGTTTAACAGAACACTGTTAACAAGAAAAAACTGAATCCAAAAAAGGACCTTAAGTCAGTGTTAAACTATGACTTCAAAGAAATACTGTTTGAAGGCACATTTCAATATGTTACCTCTCTTTTAAAGTGACACGTGTATATTTGCAAATACAGCATGGGGTGGCATGCAAAGGTACTATATATAATTTATTATACAATGTCTGTAACTTTAGACACGTCAGGGAAGATACATCAAACTTCTCTAACTGTCGCTTTGTAGGTTATCACCAATATTCAACAGGGTTGCTGTCTGAGAAAATGGATTCTCATAAACTAGGAGCTACTTTAAATAATGTGACCTCTGAGTATTTAAAAAAGGTGAGAACGTTTGCTGGAATAACAATTGGCTTTTGGCTGTGGAAAAACATACATGTAAACGCCTCTTTCCCTTAGGAGAATGATACTGTTGAGGGAGAACAGTCAATGGGGCCATCCTCTCCCACGGTGGTTCGAGGAGTGCACAGCCAGCACTCAAACACTCATCCACGGTTGGAAGCCCTGAGTCAGTCACTTGGCACCTGCAATACCTCTCTATCTTTCTCAGAAATGACATGAACATTTCTTTCTTTGTTGCAGAAACAACCATGGGAGAGTGGGAGTCATTATAGTTACTGTGGACTTTTCTCTTTTTTTGAGACAGGGTCTTGCTCTGTCACCCAGGTTGGAGTACAGTGGCGCAACCATTGCTCACTGCAAGCTCGAACTCCTGGGCTCAGGTGGTCCTTCCTCCTCAACCTTCACAGTAGCTGGGACTGCCAGTGCATGCCACCATGCCTGGCTAATTTTTTCTTTTTTAATTTTTAGTAGAGATGGGGAGTCTCACTATGTTGCTCAGGCCAGTCTCTAACTTCTGGGCACCAGGGATCCTTTTGCCTTGGCCTCCCAAAGTGCTGGGATTACAGGTATGAGCCACCACACCTGGCCTTTTTAAATTTCTTAATCTATTCTGGTACAAATAAGTGGGTCCTCTGAGGAAAGGCAGGTCTAACACAAAAGCAGAACTTGCTTTTAAATTTTTTAAATAAACACTTTTGGGGTAAAAAAATGTTGTCTCCCAATATGTTATAATATCTCACATTTCAGAAATAAAGCGAACACAGAGGCAGACAAGTAAGACTGAATAGGCTACTGAATTGCAGCCCAGGACTTGTCCATGGGAACTGAGCTCCATCCTAGACAGCCATGGTGCAGCTTGCTGACTGTACGGAAGCAGATGCCATGGCCAGTGCTGTTTATTCCCTCGTCACTCATGACCTGGGATAACCCTGGGGGACTGGTGGTTTTGAAGGGGGCCCTGAAAGAAGCTGAAGCAAGTCAAACCTGAGTGATTACCATCCTGGGAAAAGTAGAGCCTCAGACTTAACAGGATTTTACCATTCCTTCAGAAATAAAAACTGAGATCCAAAGAAATGATGTATTTCAGGAGCTAGTGAAAGAATAGTAATAAAGCTATATTATCAGATCCCGAGAGCTAAGCACTCCAGTCTCTCTTCTTCAAACAGAAAATAAAATGCTAGTTTGGAAGCTCTTTTGAAAAATACGTCTTTAACATTCACTTTATGGCCCTCTGGAAGGGAAAGAACTTGAGTTTCCTAAGGCGGCAGAGTCAGCGCTGTTTTTGAGGCAGTGAGAGGCTGTGTCATCAGTAGGTCATAAGGCAAGGAGAAGTGGGCAACGGAGACAGAAAAGGTGTACTCAGGCTGAGGGAGGAGGGCCAGCAAGGGGCACTGGAGAAACCAGTTCGCGGTTAACAAGCAGCACAGAGGTAACTCCTCAAACTCTGCGGCAGAAGCACACACAGAAGCACTAACTTTTTAAGATCAGTTTTTTTTTCTTTCTTCTGAAAATTATATACATGTATTTTCTCTACTGAACCAGAATTGCAAGGTATCCTATTCAAATTAGAAAAAAAATGCCTTCAAAAAATAATAATGAAATGATGGCTTATTAAACAGTGATAGTAAGATATAAATTAGTCTGAAAGGCTGATGAGCCATTACAAACAATAATATTAATGTCACTACTTACAATGATTGCAATTAACACTTACTGTGCACTATGTGTCAGGTACTATACTATCTGTGTTACATATATTATCTCATTTAATCCTCACACCAACCCTCTAAGGTGTTATCATCTCCATTTTAAAGTTGAAGGAAGAGAGGTGTAAGAAGGTTAGGTAACTTGTCTGAGGTCAGTCAGCTAGTAGGCAATAAGAATTTATACCCAAGGCATGTGACTCCAGAGTGTACCCACCTTTCAACCTGTTACGGTCTTTACAACTACAGGAGTGGCAACAGGATATTTTATATATGTTGTCCAGTCTTTGGTGTTCAAAGTCCTATAGGATCGTTACAATTACTTTGTATAGTAGGCAGGGCCATTAACTTTCTAGGAGGAAGGCGATCTACAGAGATCTCGTACTCATTCGAGGATACAGAGTGAGTCAGAGAACCCCAATGTTCGGCTTCCTCATCTTGTGCCTTTTATTTTAACCACGTCCTGCTACAGAGATCTACTTTATGTAAACCATTAGATTATTTGGACTGCCAAAACGTACCTCCTATTAGGCATCTCTTGTTTTTGTAGTATAGCTTTTAAGATGTCTCTCTTTGCTTGGTTGTTTTCTTTATCCACGTAGATCACTATACCAAAAGAAAAAAAAATTCCAAAAAGGAAGTCACTCAGGAATAGGCTACATTAGTACCATTCTGTATTTTTTTAAATACCTGTTTTTAAAGACACAAGTCATGCCACCTCACTTGTATGCCTGGGAAAAGAAAACAGCTCCAGAAACCAGAATCAAATCTGAGTAGTCATGTGATCTAATGTCATGTCACTGGCAGGTTTATGTGCACACTGCCAGAAAAGATACAAGCAACATCTAAGAGTGCCACATCACTGTCACTGCCTGTTAATGGCACTGGCAGTCATGACAGTAAAAGCCAACGGTCTTTATTGCTTTGTATTTGAGGGATTTACTGTATTTTCTTTCACCCAAGAAGCAAGTGATAATGATAATGTATGGCAGACTGCTTGTCCTTCCTGACAGCCTCAGTAATTTAATCCTTCTCTCCTGCCACAACATGCAATAAAAGATGCGTCTAGTGTATTGGATTGAGGAAATCCACAGGCTGACGCCTGCTGGGTAGGGGTACGGGAGAGAAACGTGCAGAGAGAGAGGCTTTTTAGGGTGTGAGGTTTTTGGTTTTAAAGGCACATGCTGGCATCGAGGAATGTGGCCAGACTTCACTTGGCTGAAGCATGAGATTAGATAACTGACCTCAAGTCTCAACAGAAAGAAGATGGTGAACACTTGACATTGTAAGTAAGCACTGCACTTTGGGAAAATGGCATTTCAATGTGGGAACACTACAATTTTCATCCTGATTATTTGTTCTCAGTTCGGCAGACTTTCAGCCATGCATCAGCTTCTGAAGACATTTCTTTTTCATATGCCATTCTGGATGTAAAGGCCCCCCTGTGACCAGATCTCAACTTAGAGATTATCCCTGGTCAAAAGTACACAATGGGTGAAAGATATCATGATAATTCTAAAGCCAGTTCTCCTTAGGCTCTGCCAGGAACAAACATCTTTTATGTTGAAAATGTTTCCCTGAACAATTTTAGTTCAATTCCAAATTATGATGCTATCAACTCATTTGTTTGGCTCAGTTGAGCAAATATTAACTGAGGGCCAAAGGCACTGAGTAGGCACAAGGCGGGAGAGACATAAAGGTATGGGTATAGGGGTGGGTTAGTGGTTTCAGAGAAGAATCATCCAAGACATAATAACCAAGTTAATAATCAACTCTGGATAGCCAAAGTCAAACACCAGCTCCTAGCTTACTGCTCTTTGCATGATATCATATTAGTAAATGTGGCTAGTTATATAGAAGTTTATAGAAATCAATACAGATTCAAAGGTTCAGAGTATTTTTTTTTTATTTATCAATGCCAAAAAGTCATGCTAACAGATCACTGGAAGATAGTACTTTGTTTTTTAGAGGCTGCCAGTACACAACGCTAAAGGGGAACTTTTTTTCCAAATGCGATTTTTTTTTTTTTTTGCTGTTAATTACCAATTCAAGATATGGTACACCATACTGTTTTTGACTTCAGAGTTGTAAAGCTTTTATGTCATACTGGCTTCCATAGTTTGCAGACAAGGGTAATCTCAGTGGTTAAAAAAAAAAAAAGACTGAATTTCAAATGCCAGCATCCAAATAAAGGGTCTTCCAATTAAACCTAGACCAGATTTGATAAATTTCAATGGTTAAACATTTTTTTATTGTGGTAAAATATACATAACATAAAATTTACCATCTTAAATTAGCAATTAACATTTAAGTATTCAGTTTAGTGGCATTAAATACCTACATATTGTGGTACAACCATCACCACTATTCATTTCCAGAACTTCTTCATCTTCCCAAACTGAAACTCTACACTCATTAATCAGTAACTTTCCATTCTTCCCTCCTCCCAGCCCCTGGTAACCACCATTCTACTTTTTGTCTGTATGAAACTGACTCCCCAAGGTATGTTATGTAAGTGGAATCACACAGTGTTTGTCCTTTTGCATCCAGTTTATTTCATTTAGCATTGGTGTTCTCAAGGTTCATATATCTTGTAGCATATGTCAAATTTCATTCCTTCTTAAGGCTGTATAATATTTCATCATATGTATATACCACATTTTGTTTATCCACTTATCCTGTGACAGACATTTGGATTGTTTCCACCTTTGACTATTACAGATAATGCTGCTCTAAACATGGACATACAAATATCTGAGTTCTTGATTTCAATTCTTTTGGTATATACCCAGAAGTGAAATTGCTAGACCATATGGGTCATTCTAAATTTACCATTTTTTTTTTCTTAGAGATGGGGCTCTTGCTCTGTTACCCAGGCTGGAGTGCAGTGGTGTGATCATAGCTCACTGCAGCCTTGAACTCCTGGGCTCAACTGATCCTCCCACCTTAGCCCTTAGCCTCCCCCCAATAGCTGGGACTACAAGTGAGCACCACTATGTCCATCTAATTTTTATTTTTTGTAGAGATGGAGTCTCACTATGTTGCCCAGGCTGATCTTGAACTCCTGGCCTCAAGTGATCCTACTGTCTTGGCTTCCCAAAGTGCCGGAATTACAGGAGTAAGCCACCATGACTGGCCTAATCTTTTCTTTTTCTTTTTCTTTTTTAAACATCCTTACCATTGAAATTGGTTTTAAAAAGTGGTGTCATTGGGGATTCCCTATGCTTCTGCTTTATCCAGTTGGCCAGCATGCTATATTTCCTATTCTCTTAATAAAGACAAAAATGATTGCCACTATTTACTGGGTAATATTTATGTACTAGGTATTACACTCAATACTTTTACTGTCATCATGCAGGTTAAGAACCTGACCCACATTTTACAGATGATTAAATAGATCCAGAGAAGGTTAGGAGTTTGCCCAAGACCACCTAGTTAGAATGCGGCAGAGCCAGAATTTGAATCCAGCAATGTTAGCCTCAAGAGTCTGCTCTCTTAACCTCCATGTTACATAACCTCTCCTTCTTCCATATGAAGCCAAAGTTTTCCTGTTTAAGCTGTAGTCATTTTGTTAACACAAGGCTAGAGGGTAAGAGAATGTTCCATAACAATATCAAGGGAAGTCACCCCATTTTCTTTTGTTTCATAAAGGAATAATTGCTTAGATATACCTAGTCTAGGTGTGTCAAATCATATTTCTTGGCAGAAAACTTTCAAAATATTCTTTCTGAAAATACTCCAGCTACTTACCAATAAGCTTAGTTCTCCAAAAGTGTACCAAGTTGGAACTATGGCTCTCCTGCTTCCACAAACAAGGCCTAGATTGGGCATCTTTATCTAGCCCAACGGTTCTCAGTCTTTATTGTGTATCACAACCCCTTAAAGGGCTTGTTAAAGTGCAGATCATTGAGTTGTATTCCTGGAGTTTCTGGTTCAGTAGGTCTGGGTTAGGGCCTGAGAATTTGCAATTCTAACACGTTTCCAGCTGCTGTTGCTGCTGGTGGTGAGGGTTCTACACATTGAGAACCATTGTTTGGCCCAACATTCATTTGCCAAATTTTTAAATGGGATCAGGAGCTAGTGAACACTTTTGGGTTGAATACCGTGGGAAATAGGAACACTTTGGCCGCCTCTGATTATGTCATGATATCCTATGACTAACCATGGTTCATTTGGTATTCTAAAACCCTAGATGGTTAAAAAAACTTACAATTTCAAAACTTGAAATACATCCTATAAAAAGTGACTCTGGTGATTATTAAAAGTATCAGAACTCTCCAAAAGTTAAAGTATTTACCTTTCATTCTCCTCAGAAATCACATTTGTTTAGGATTTGTATGATTTTGACATAAACTTACTGAAAGCATATGTCTCAAAAAGGATACAAACTGGTAGTCCAAATACTTTAGTTGATCTTCAGTCATCTACCATTAAAAACATATCCTTTACTTCTGCAAGCTGGATAAATCCTTATATTCTGTTATCAATGTCATATGGCAGAAGAAATGCAGATAGCTTAATTATAAGGAGTCGATAACGCTGAATCTCAGATAATGTTTGTATTAAAGAGTTATCATCCCTATCATCCTTATCTTTGCCAAATTTCTCCTCCTATTAGTCACAAAATCTGATGTTTCGCATCATCTTCATCTTTTGAATTAAACTTCAGTTGTTCCAAAAGACAGACTGTTCCATCCCCAGAGGCTAAGGGTCCAGACCCGTATAAGTCTCATGAAAACTTTGGATGATTTCATTAATCTTTTTCTTCCCACTGTCAATTCCATCGTAGGCTTTATTTGGCCCAGACAACATTCTTCAGACCTACCATTAATCTTATTTTTTCCCAAACTATTTTCTTGCTTTCTCAGCATTCTCTGAGCAAAATTTTCAGGCCCAATAAAATACAAATGTTTTGTTGTTGCTACCACTATCTGGCAAGTAAATTCAATTTTAGTTTTTCAGTGTTCGTATTCCTAAGAAGATATATATATATATATATATATATATATATTTTTTTTTTTTTGAGACGGAGTCTCACTTTGTCACCCAGGCTGGAGTGCAGTGGCGCGATCTTGGCTCACTGAACCCCCGCCTCCTGGGTTCAAGCGATTCTCCTGCCTCAGCCTCCTGAGTAGCTGGGATTACAGGCGCCTGCCACCATGCCCATCTAGTTTTTGTATTTTTAGTAGAGATGGGGTTTCACCATTTTGGTCAGGCCGGTCTCAAACTCGTGATCTGCCCACCTCGGCCTCCCAAAGTGCTGGGATTACAGGTGTGAGCCACTGTGCCAGGACGATTTTTGTATTTTTAGTAGAGGCAGGGTTTCACCATGTTGGCTAGGCTGGTCTCGAACTCCCAACCTCATGATCTGCCCACCTCAGCCTTCCAAAGTGCTCGGATTACAGGTGTGAGCCATCACGCCCAGCCAGGAGATATATATTTTTTTGTGTGTAGGTTACACTGGTTTTAACACCTCTTAATAAAGACTGAATTCAATTATGAATAATCTAGGGGATCACTAGTCTGCATCTCTCATTTTACGTACCTAATTTGGGCCTGAACATTCAAGTCTCTTTTGTACAGACTCAAGTCACAGGGTAAAATCATTGCTAGGTTCAGCTAACCTCTCTACCGCATGGTGTTCAAACAAGAGACAGCATGTACTAATTGTCCTCTAAATTATCCATTTGAATTAAAAAGTCAGTTTGGAAATAAAATTACTTTCATTAATATTTAATGAGATTTGGAAGATGTAAGTCTACATTATATTGACCTTCTGTATCAGGTAACAAGTGAATGGTAAATCATTACAATAATTACGCGAGATAGTTACTTATTAACCAAAGACTCAAGGAGATCGCCCTGCAATGGAGATGCAAATATAATAATTTTAAAATAAACATTTTCATTGTGTCATACTTAAATGAAAAATAAAGCATTCAACAAGGTTAATATTAATTATTTCTCAAATTTGCTGATGACCTAGGAGCTCATTTTTTCAGATATAACAGATAAAAAACAGCATTAGTTTGCTTCTAAGCATGGAGTACGTTCTTTTCCCCTCCTCCCAGAAAAATATCCTTAAAATTATTTTCAATTAATTTTGAAAATTCTACACAGTCAAATTTCATTAGATAGGAAAAGAAGCTAAAAAAAGGTATAGTAAACACTTTTACTGAATTCATTTCTAATAGATTACTGGTTTTCTTGCTGCTATCAAATGATTAATTCATTAGAAACATAAGTAACTGTTAACATACCAATTAGACAATAAAATATCCTGCAGTAAAGGGAAAAAACAAACCAAAATGCACAACCAGGCTGGGCATGGTGGCTCGCACCTGTAATACCAGCACATTGGGAGGCTGAGGCAGGTGGACCACTTGAGGTCAGGAGTTTGAGATCAGCTTCGGCAACATGGCGAAATCTCGTCTCTACCAAAAATACAAAAATTAGCTGGGTGTGGCTGCATGTCCCTGTAATCCCAGCTACTTGGGGGGCTGAAGTGAAAGGATCGCTTAAACCCAGGAAGTGGAGGTTGCAGTAAGCCAAGATCATGCCACTGCACTCCAGCCTGGGCAATAGCGCCAGACCCTGCCTCACAAAACAAACAAACAAACAAACAAACAAAAAAAGCAAAACTAACAAAACACCCAAACAGACCTAGAAGTAACCATGTGAGAATGCACAAAATTTGGGCCATTTGAGCATATATCACAGTTTGAGCTGAAGAAAGATTTGCATTGCTCTTCAAGCAAATGGAAACATCTACTCCTTGACATGGCCAAGTTTCTCAATACACAATTACTCTCTAAAAAATAATGTTGCTGCCAGTCCAACCAAATACTCTACTGCTGACCTTTACAAAGAATAATACAAAAGCCAAAGAGTTTGTCATTTTTCTTGGGGTATCTTTCTTAAAATTAGTTGAATGAACAGTTCTTTCATTATTAATATTTTGATATGGTTTTCTTTTCTGGTACTCTGCAACTGAGGATTTCCAAGAAGCCTGAGAAAATACTTTTGGAAATGTTTTCTTTATATCAAGTGCATGAAATGAAGGAGGAATCAGATTCTTGTCCTGTCCACACTACTTATTTCACATGTGATTTCTTAACAACACACCTGTTATTGTAGAATTTAAGCTGGAGTGGATCTTAGAAAGCACCTTACTTTTCAAATAAGAAAACAAGGAATCATGAAATTTAAACATGTTGCCTTAGTTCACATAATAGTAAAAATTGGGGATAAAGGGAGGACTAGACCACTAGGCCAGATCTCTGGATACTTAAGATTACTGTCTTGAGGAATGAATATATTTCTAAAAATGCCAGATGGGGAAAAAAAAAGGTAACTGAGCATTTGTAATCCTGCTGATACAACAGCATGGTTATACATGTTGATTAAAATGCAATTTCTAAGATTAGTGAGGAAAAAAACAGTAGTGATGAACTAGCATTAGATGGCCTATTTTGCTAAAAATAACACAACACTCCATTTTTATGGTTTGTTTTAATGTAGAGCTCTAGGAGAACATACTAAGCTGTTTTAGCTTAGGGTCATGGTAGCCTGATATTATTTTTTATTCCTCTCCAATTATATACTAACAATCACACAATAAAGTTGATTGATCTCAGAATTTATAGGGTGTCTATTGGGTCTGTGCTGGTCCAGTAAACTTACATGTCAACTGGCTGCTAGATCAAGCCCTAAGACAAAAAACCTGCCTGCTGCTATGAATGGATGTGTGTGCTATATGATGAAAGGTGTAGTAAGAACTTACGCTTTACTCAATTAAAATCTTGAACATCAAGACACTGAAAGAGATATATACACGTATTGTAAAAACATCCATGTGATGACATTGATCAGAAAGGTAGACAATAAATAGGACATGGAAAGCTTTGAATCATATGATTGAAAAACAACTTCTTTGAAAGATATTTCTTTGAAATATCATATATTTAAATTAAATTCCTAATTATAGACCTAGTTGACATTTTTCTATTGAACTATTACATAGCAGGACCATCTTAGGAATATTTTTTCACATTGTTTTGTTTTGTTTTCTGTTAACTTTGGTATTACTTCAACTTTCTTTTCTTTTTTGAGACAGGGTCTCACTTTGTCACTCAAGCAACAGTGCAGTGGCAAGATCATAGCTCACTGCAGGCTCACCCTCCCAGGCTCAAGTAATCCTCCTGCCTCAGCCTCCCAAGTAGCTGGGACTACAGGAGTGCAACAGCATGCCCGGCTAATTTTTGTAATTTTTTTGTAGAGACAAGGTTTCTCTACATGTAGCCCAGGCTGGTCTGGAACTCCAGAGCTCAAGCGATCCACCCGTCTTGGTCTCCCAAAGTGCTAGGATTACACGTGCGAGCCACTGTGCCTGGCCTAACTTTATTTTCTTAATCTTTATGCTACTGGTTTGACTTTTATTAATAAATTCTGACAAGACTTCCATGAATTTATGTGAACACTAGAGAAATAAACTTTTTCTCTGTTCTTTCTGCTTCTTTCATAAATAAAAAAGACAAATATAAAAGTCTAAATTACAAATGAATCATACATACCATTGCTATAGTTATAGTAGACCCACTGCCCACTCTTGGGTTTTGGAAGCGACACGGGTGTCTCTTCAGCAGGAAGACTGTAGAATCGGCACTCAATGAACAGCCGTTGGATAGTGTCATCCATGGTTACTTGAGAATCATTAAGGCTTAGAGCTATGATCTCAATCCGAATTTTTTCCGATGGCTGTTTAAAGAGCATAAACAAAAAACCACAAAGAAATAAAATAATTGAACAAAAAGATCCACTATTACTTTCCACTATCAATTTTAAATAAAACACGAAGGCCAATGGGCTTCTTTTCTTGAATGCAATGTACACTACTGTATGTTACACATGATAGATTATTCACGACAGAGAGAGAGAATGAGATTCTAATGCCCCAGGGTTTGAAGTTAACAGTGTCATGGCAATAGTCTCCTGATTTACATTTGAGTCTATAAATACCCCACTAGTAGTCTATCAGGAGTGAAGATTATGAGATCTTCATCTCCAATTGCTTTCAGACTGACAAGTTGGCCTTGTTTCAAACTATGTAATGAAGTACATGTTTATCACTGCTTTTACTTAATCTACAGTACCTGAGAAAGTTTCAGTTATTCAGAGATCAAAGCCTGTTGAACACTTTATAGGTATTATGCTAATATATGCAGCTATATGAATCAATATTAACTAGAGCAGAAACTACAGTTCATTCTCTCATATTATGTCATAATATATTTTGTTCAATAAATAATACATTTTCAAGCAAAAGAAACAATTTTATGTCTAATTTGAACAACATTTTCTCATAATTTATTTTTAATTTTATTTTTACAAAATTAACAACCAAAATGGTGTTTGTTTAATTTTCACTTCAATCCTTGCTTAATAGATTTTGGTGTCATAGACATTATCACGGGAATTACAAATGTTTCTTTGAGTAATGATTTCAAATAATTAATAGACTAGGATTAGAAATTGTATCACAACAAGATAACTCCTTGGTTAAATCTGTTTTTTTACAAGTTAAAGTTTGTCCTTTAGTATCAAAATCCTATTTTACTAACTTCAGAGACATGCTATAAATTATATAACTTCAAATAATAATTAGAAAAACCTGAAAATAAGACCTGTTTATATGACCAGCTTTTAGGAATTCATTATTAAATTTAAATCAGTGTGTAAATTCACCATAGTGGTTACTTAGGTATTTCAAAGCATATAATACAATTAATCAAATTGAAAAGCATAAGTATCCTATTGTAAAAATATTCCCATAAAGAAGAATTTCCATTGCTGTCAAACCCCCTCAATATTTGATGAAGTAATTTTACCCCCTTCTTTCAAAAGACATTTTCTTTTATTATGTATTCTAAGACACTTTAACTAAAAACCCAAATCTGAATATTTCAATAAGGTTATTTTATTATTCAGTAGATTCATGGAAATTTTACTAGGATGACAGAGAAAATTCCACACCATTCTGTCTCCACTAATACAGGTACAAGGCTGCAGCTGGCAATATTACTAGGATTAGCATAGTATGATGAAATATTTAAAGGAAAATTTTTTCTAAAACCTAATAAATCAAATGACTGCCAAATGTCATTAAAGTGATGGTCTTTGACTTGAATATGCTTTTCATATTCAAATTTGAAAAGAAAGAGATGAAAGCCTGGAAAGGTTACTCGGTTTCAACTAATAACCTCAAGCCCTTTCCGTTCACGTGCATAAAAAATGAAGTTGGCTCTATTGTCTAATCTCACTTCAGAAAACCCCTTCTCTGCTCGCTGAAGACTACATGGTAAAGAAAATATTTTAAATGGTATTTTTTTTTCTTAAAATGTATCGTGGTGGTGAAAATACTGTAATACATATATTTTATAATTCTGGTCCAAGTATAGCATAATGTGTAGTTAAGTCTTCTACATAAGTTGGAATTTGACAAACTTAGAATTATTATAGCAATAGCATCTTATAAAACATTTATGTTTCTGCACAAAAGAATTAAAGGAAAATAGCTATAAAAAGAAAAAAGTGCTATACATACTTATTTCTACTCTGTGAAAATAGGAATTTAAAATTGTTTATCACAGAACCTAATGAAGAAGTAAATGAACTTGTAAATAGCAGGAGAATCAAATTTATCTAAGTGGTTATTTTATTAATAATATATTAGCTATATAATTCCCATATGAAAACTGGCATTATTGTAAGAACCAATTTACACTGTCAAATAAGACTACATGCAACTCTTTAAAGTTTAAAATACAATCCTAGATAAAACTATTCACTTGGATCCCAGCCAAAACACAAAAACAAAATAACAAAACCCCAAACACCAAAACAACAAAAAAGAAACTCACTGTATTATCAAAAAATAAAAGAATTTTAAATTCTTTTTATGATGTCTATTATTTCTGGTCTTTTTGTGTGTGTGTGTGTGTGTGTATCTCTACACTACTGCCATTACTTCGATCAAATGTCCTTTTTAATTCTCTGACCAATATACCTAGCAGAAATGATCAGTTATTGTTTCTTCATTAATTTAATGCTACATGAATCAACTTAAAATAAATCCTAAAAGGGGTACATTTTAAGCAGCTTTTATCTAAGAAAGTAAGCTCTAACTAAAGAATTTTCCAAACATAATTTTTGACAAATGATGCTAGACAATTTATTTTTCAACGCTGGAACAATTCTGGTTGTGTTCAAGCCCCTCTGATTAAAAAGTTCAACTAGGCCGGGTGCAGTGGCTCACGCCTGTAATCCCAGCACTTTGAGAGGCCGAGGTGGGCGGATCACGAGGTCAGGAGATCCAGACCATCCTGGCTAACACGGTGAAACCCCGTCTCTATTAAAAATACAAAAAATCAGTCGGGTGTGGTGGCAGGTGCCTGTAGTCCTTGCTACTCGGGAGGCTGAGGCAGGGGAATGGCGTGAACCTGGGGCGGGGAGCTTGCAGTGAGCTGAGATTGTGACACTGCACTCCAGCCTGGGAGACAGTGCAAGACTCCATCTCAAAAAAAAAAGTTCAACTAGATTTTGTATATAGATCTGAAGATTGGCCGGGCACAGTGACTCATGCCTGTAATCCCAGCACTTTGGGAGGCTGAGGCAGGTGGATCACAAGGTCAGGAGTTTGGGACCAGCATGGCCAACATAGTGAAACCCTGTCTCTGCTAAAATTACAAAAAATTAGCTGGGTGTGGTGGCGGGCGCCTGTAATCCCAGTTACTTGGGAGGCTGAGGCAGGAAAATCGCTGGAACCCGGGAGGCGGAAGTTGCAGTGAGCCGAGATCGTGCCACTGCGACAGTGCTAGACTCTGTCTCAAAAAAAAAGAAAAATCTGAAGATTAAAAAGCACATTAAATGCATAATAGACAACTTCATCTCAACATGTCAGAAATGAACTCATTCCCTCTCCTCTCCCCCAATCCTATTCATACTGTGTTATTTCCTACCTCAGCTGATGACATCACCATCCACCTACTCCCCTACAACCAGGAGACATAGCAGCATCCTTGCCTTTCCATTTTTTTTCACACCCACTATATCCTAAAGGTCACCCATTCCTGCTCATTTTACTTCCTAAATATCTCCACAGTTGGCCAGGTGCAGTGGCTCATGCTTGCAAATCCCAGCACTTTGGGAGGCCGAGGAGGGCAGATCGCTTAAGCCCAGGAGCCCAGGAGCCCAGGAGTTGGAGACCAGCCTGAGCAACACGGTGAAAACATGTCTCTCCAAAAAATAAAACAAAACAAAAACCACACACTTAGCCAGGCCTTGGAGTGGCATGTGCCTGTGGTCCCAGCTACCTGGGAGGCTGAGGTTGGAGGATCGCTTGAGCCTGAGAGGTTGAGGCTGTAGTGAGCCATGATCGAGCCACTGCACTCTATGCACTCTAGCCTGGGTGACAGAGGGAGACCCTGTCTCAAAAAAAAAAAAAATCTCAATGATTCACTGAATTGTTGAAAGCATATATTTCAGACATTGTTTTAACTGTTGGGGATATAAAGAAAAATAAGATGTTGTTTCTTTTCCATTTTTTATCTCTAGAGAAAATACTAAGTTCTCATGGGGGTAACTAATACAATAGCTTCCTAGTTATCAGAAGGTAGAAATTTGACAGAACAAGGAGGGAGAAAATAGAAGGAATTGATGTAAGAGATTTGAGAGCGAACTGGTAGCCAATTGATGAACGTTATGAGGCTGTAAGCTCAGTGACGGTAGGGACTATTAGATTGCTCATTGCATTATGTAGTACACAATAAATGAGTGGATCTACTCTCATGACACAGAGAGGTGAGGCACTCGTCTCTAATCTCTTGTCTGCAGTCCCAACCATTCTCCTTATTGTAGCAGAATTCTCTTCCTAAAACCCAATCAAATATCATCTTTCTGCCTGAAAATATTCCTATTGCCTTACACTCTAGCCACTCCTTTAAACTCGTGGTGTGCTGTTTTATATTGCTCAGTTTTTGCATCTGTTATTTATTGTGTGAAATCTTTTCCATCAGAATTCCACTCCTGTGAGGCCCTGAACCACATATCCTCTCCTTTACGACAGCAATACTGATCTCCAAGAGTAAGTTGGTTGTTTCCTCCTCTGGGCCCTTACTGCACTTCTCCATCACATTGTACTACATGGAACTGTTCACATATTTGCCTCTGTCTATAGACTCTGGGCTTCAGGAGGGCAGGACCAATATCTTACTCTTTTTTTGCTACTTCACATCCTCCCCAACATAGGCTGTCAATAAATATTTAATGAAATAGTGGAGACTGTATATCTTTTATATATTCAGAATATCTTTTTTAATTTTTCTTCCGGGTCTTGCTTTGTTGTCCAGGCTGAAGTGCAGTGGCAAGATGACGACTCACTGCAGCCTCAATCTCCCAGGCTCGAGTGATCCTCCCATCTCAGCCCTGAGTAGCTGGGACTAGAGGAGCATGCCAACATACCCAGATATTTTTTAAGTTTTTTGTAGAGATAGGGTCTCACTATGTTGCCCTGACTGGTCGCAAACTCCTGGCCTCAAGCAATCCTCCCACCTTGACCTCTCTCAGAGTGCCAGGATCACAGGTGTGAACCACAGTGCCCAGCCTAGAATATCTTTTATTTATTGCCAGAACTATGTGAAACGGCAGGTATTATTGCCTTCTCATTTAAAAAATATTTATTATGGCTGGGCGCACTGGCTCATGCCTGTAATCCTAGCACTTTGGGAGGCTGAGGCAGGCAGATCATGAGGTCAGGAGATCGAGACCATCCTGGCTAACACGGTGAAACCCTGTTTCTATTAAAAATACAAAAAATTAGCCGGGCGTGGTGGCACGCGCCTGGTACTCGGGAGGCTGAGGCAGAAGAATCACTTGAACCCGGCAGGTGGAGGTTGCAGTGAGCTGAGATCACACCACTGCACTTCAGCCTGGGTGACAGAGCGAGACTCCACCTAAAAAAAAAAAAGGAAATTATGTGCTATTATGTTTTGGGGAGTGGTTATTATTAACTGCCAACAAATATACAGAACTCTTGCTGTTATAGATTTTAATGAAATAAGACTATCTCAAGACAGGTGAATATTGTTGAATCTAGGTGGTAGGGTACTATTATTTCTACTTTTCTGCATGTTTGAAATTTTTCATCATAAGAAAATGGGAAAAAGTTTCAATCAGGTGAATTGGAAGAGGTCCTAAATAATACACTGATTCAAATGACAGTAATTGAAGCAAAGGCTTTTAAAGAGATGAATAATAATGGTTGTTCAGAATTACTAGAGCAACATGACAGGTCATTCCTCTGCAGGCTACCAGCATCCTTTGATACAGGAAATTGGCCAGACAGCATAGGCTTTAGACTTTTCCTGTTTTGTTTCCCCTCTACGTGTATAAATTTTTGTTACCAGGTTAAGATGCTTCTTCTCAGTTCTTTTTTTCTTGTTCACCAATTACCCTATTAGCGTCCTCAGTTAGCAAGATGTCAGTATCAGCATGTAAAAAGAACATTTATAAATTTTGATTGTGGGCTGGCTGCGGGGGCTCATGCCTGTAATCCCAGCACTTTGGGAGGCCGAGGCAAGTGGATCACTTGAGACCATGACTTCAAGACCAGCCTGGCCAACAAGGTGAAACCCCGTCTCTACTAAAGATACAAAAATTAGCCAGGTGTGGTGGTGCATGCCTGTAATCCCAGCTACTCGGGAGGCTGAGGCAGGAGAATCACTTGAACATGGGAGGCACAGGTTTCAGTGAGCCGAGACTGCACTACTGTACTCCACCCTGGGTGACAGAGTGAGACCCTGTCTCTCCAAAAAAAAAAAAAAATTTTTTTTTTATTGTGATGAACAGAAGTCATTCAAATCAGAACTCCATGCAACTTATTTTTAGTTGTCTGTATAGATGGACACTATATGTTATGTGATTAAATGATCTAGAAATGTGATGACAGCTTGTATTACTCTAAAAAAATATTATAGCTCTCATGATTTTGGCTCAATTCCACTATTGCTTCCTGATTGATGATAATTCATATTTTGGATCATATTTTTCTATGTGATCTAAAGTGTTTACTTAGGCTTATTATTGGCATGCTTAAAATTTTCACGTCCTACTTCACAGGATTGTGCTGAATTCTTCCTCTGGTTTCAGCCACCACAGGCAGCCATACTGGAGTTGAATTGTTGGGCTTCTGAAAACTAATTCAACCTGACAACCCTTAAAAATAGTACTGCATAATCGAGAATGACCTACGATAAAGGTCTTGCAACTTGTTTCAGTCAGTTACATTTAAATCTAATTATGGTGAGATTACAGGTGAGCTTAATTTCATTCCAAGTTTCTAAAATGAATAGGCATTTCTTTAATTTTTTACTATAAAACATTTCAAACATGAGAAAGTACAGAAAATAATTTGGCATATTCAAGTAGTCAGCCATCTCAAACAGATGTTACCATTTTTCTATAACCAACTTAAGTCTTTTTATTGTTGTTTTTGAAGAAATAAAATATTTCAGATACAGGTAAAGCTACCAGCTGCCAAATCCTTTCCCCTCCCTTCCTCATTCCCCCATGGTTACCATTACCTTGAAGTTGGTTGTATCATTCCCAAACATGCCTTTATATTTTCTACTACATGTGTGTATATCTATAAACAACATATAGTACTGTTTTCTGTTTTTTGGTTTTATATTAGTGGTATCGCACTCTTATTAATCATTCTGCAATTTGTTTTTTTATACTCAATACTATATTTTTGAGATTTATCACTTTTATTTTTCAAATCCAATTTATTCATATTAACTGTTGTACAGAATCCTATTTATATTGCATATATAATCTACCTGCTGATGAACAATTATGCTGTTTACCATTTTTTGCTATTACAATGTTGCATTAAATATCCTTTTATGTTACGTTGTTTACAATTTTTTGCTATTACAAACAATGTTGCATTAAATATCCTTTTATGTTTTCTTGTATACATGCATGAATCCCTTAGGAGCAGAACTGCTGGGTAATAGGTAAGAGAATTTCAACCATAAAGTATTATCAAATTAATCTCCAGATAATTATAAATTGGTATTATTTATAAAAATACTGTGTGTGTGTATGCATGTGTGTGTGTGTGTGTGTGTGTGTGTGTGTGTGTGTACATAGATACAAATAAAGCCTGCCTGTAGGAGCCACAGTATGTAGAACTTGTTACTTTGTAGCAGAACAACAGAGACAAAATGGAAATAGAAGGCCAAGATCTATGTCAATGCTCTTGAAGAGTACAAATTTTAATTGGGGTGAGCTCTAAGACAAGCTCAGAACAGTCGGTTAAAACAATCAGACTCAACCACTGGTATTGACAGAGCCATATGTAAGTAGGGTAGGAATGCATATTAATTAATGGTGATTCTTACAAGTTCCCTTCTTCAGGCTGGGCATGGGCAGAGACATCCTCTCAAAGACTCAGAAAAGTTCCCTTCAGTCCTTCACATCAAGCTCCAAAGCTTCCTCATATACTGCGCATCAAATCCACTCTTCATACAAGTTCTGATTAAAGCATTTTGATTGTTTAAAATAATAACTGTTTAACTGTTTAACAACTGTTGATTGTTTAAAATCATAATAATAAGTACATAGAAAGGTGATGTCTCCAGAATGTCAAGCTGTCAAGGTAATAAGGTTTTTAACAAACAAAAGAAAACCACCCAGTTTTCATCTGTGGCAGTAATCTATCTTTTCTAACATGTTCTGTTAAAATGTACTATATTAAACACATAAGGTAAATGTTGCAAACTTCAGTGATAGGGATCAAAACAGTGCTAGCTTTAAGAGTACTTATTTTTAGAACATTGTCATGGTGTCCTTATATGCCCTATAAATTACTATGTCCATGCAGTGATTTGGATTATTTTTTTTCCTGCCCTAATATCAAATTAATCTCCAAAGAATTATGCCAAATAATTATACATTGGTATTATTTCATCACCATAAAAACGGTGTGTGTGTGTATAAATGTGCATAAATAAATACAAACCTGAGGGATATGACACATTGCAGCAACGTGAAGCAAGGAGAATTTAAAAAAAAAAAAAATCACCCTCAATTTCAGGTGATTTTGATATGCTACTCTCCTTTCACCATCACTGAGAACAGATGTTGTAGTACGGTGGTTCTTGATTTTGGCTCTACATTAGAATCACCAGGAGAGCTATAAACAAAATTCTGACTTAGCTTATCTGGGTGGAGCCTGGGCCCTGGCATTTAACAATGCTCTCCAGACGATTCTCATGTGCAGCCAAGGGTGAAAAGTACCACTTTTTTCTAAAGCTATGGTTCTTGCACTTTAGCACACCCCAGAATCATTTGATAAAACACGGATTGGTGGACTCCATAGAACTTCTAATTCATTAGGTCTCTGGTGGGGCCAAGGATTTGCATCTCTTACAAACGTTCAGGTGATGCAGATGCTGATGCTGAACTCTGGGGATCACACTTTGAGAAATATTGCTCTAAACCAAAAAAGATTCATGTTCCATCCATGGAGACTTCTAACATCTTTATAGAAAAGCTTTCACAATATTCATGTTAAACTGTTCTTTCGCTATTATTCAACATTTTAGTACAGAATTAGCTAACTACTTCCTTTTTTGAGTCAATCCATGCTCACCATTAAAAATAATCCAACAATATAAATTACCAAATGTCAAATATAAAAGTTCCTTGTTTCATTCTACCACCTAACTCAGGAGGTGGCAATTTTTTTTTCTGTAAAAGGATAAATACAAATGTTTTTGGCATTGCAGCTATATGGTATTCAACTTTGCCCTTGTAGAGTGAAAGCAGCAATAGATAATATGTAGAAGAATGGGTGGCTGGGTTCCAATAACTGTAGAGGGCTGGATTTGGCACATGGGCCATTGTTTGCTGACTCCTGCCCTAGAGATATTCACTGCTAACGCTGTCAGATGTACATTTTCCCAAACATTTTCTTTGCTTACATAAACCTAAATGTCATGTCTGTATGTGCAAATAAAAATATATGTATAGACCTTTTTGTATTTCTTTTGTGTGTGTGTTGCAGAGACAGGTTCTCCTCTGTCACACAGGCTGGAGTGCAGTGGTATGATCACAGCTCTGCAGCCCTGAACTCCTGGGCTCAAGCGATCCTCTAACCTCAGCCTTCAGAGTAGCTAGGACTACAGGCATGTGTCACCAGGCTTGGCCAATGTAAAAAAATTGTTTTTGTAGAGATGGGGTTCTTGCTACATTGCCCAGGCTGGTCCTGAATTGCTGTCCTGAAACAATCCTCTAGCCTTGGACTTCCTAAAGTGTTAGGATTATAGGTGTCAGCCACCACATCTGGCCCCATTTGTTTCTTTTTAATTTATTCATTAGTTTGGCAAAGAGTGTAATAGGAGAAAACACGAATTTTCAAACATTGTTATATATAATAATGTTCATTTTAAGCAGATATATTTGTATTAGCAAAAAATGATAGAAACTTAAGGGTCCATCAAAAGGGGCTTATTTAAATAAATATAGTGTAGCCATATAATGGAATATTATGGGTATGTTGAAAGAAACAGAGTATACTGTTATCGAAAGATGTTGATGGTGTATTAATAAGAGCTGGTTAAATTGCAAAGCATAAAAAATAGTTTTAAAAGCAATTTCTACCAGGAGTGTATGTCAACATTTCCAGTTTTACATAAAATATATTTTATTTTTATTTATTTATTTTTGAGACAGTCTTGCTCTGTTGCCCAGGCTGGAGTGCAGTGGTGCAATCTCGGCTCACTGCAACCTCCGCCTCCCAGGCTCAAGGACTGTCCTGCCTCCCCTCCCGAGTAGCTGGAATTACAGGTGCCCTCGGCTAATTTTTGTATTTTTAGTAGAGACAGGGTTTCACCAAGTTAGTCGGGCTGGTCTGGAACTCCTGACCTCAGGTAATCTGCCCACCTCAGCCTCCCAAAGTGCTGGGATTACAGGCGTGAGCCACTGCACCTGGCCAAGTAAAATATATTTTAAAACCTACTCTCTATCTAGCTTAAGCTTCCACATTTAAAACATTGAGAGTGGCTTATTTTATCCACTGATAAGATATCATATTTGATTCCTAAGTGATTTAATAATTTTTCATATGCGAATTCTAAAGCGAGTGAATTGCTTTCTGCATTGTGCCTTTCAAAGTTTTAAACATATTTTGCTGAACATCGTTACTGTAATCACCTGGAAATGCCAGCTGATTGTTCAGAGAGCCTAGCTTCCAGGTGGAACTGCAATTTAGTCCAGTTGAATATGGCAGTTTTCACAAAACTGCTAGGAGTAGGAACAGAGAAAGAGAATGATGTAAATATGCACTGCACAGAAGAGTCCATTGCTCTTTCAGCCTGTAATTTCCCATTCTCACCTGTGGGCACATTTTAAGACAGCTGCAAGTTCATGGCAATACATTTTTCTGTGAAAAATGAAAGCTGCACTATTGAATGATAAAATTAGAAATAATGCAAAAGACGGATGGTTAATTTTTTTTAATGCCATGGCAGATGCAAATGTTCAGTTTTGATGTCTATTTTGAGGACCTGAAACAAGGCTTTTAATCAATGTATTATACATCAAATTTATACTGTTAACTTCTGATTATTCAAATTAATAAAATATTCATAGAGAAATGTCCAAAGTTTTACATCTCTCAGACTTCTGTCCCCCCACCCTTGCCATTAATTATCATGCCTAGAAGCTTTTTAGTAAAAGCAGCAGTTGTCAGGCTGACGGAATCTGACAGGCCAGCAAGGCCCAATTACACTTGCGCTATGTGGCACTTTGATGTCCGGGAAACGAAGAGAGATAGGGGCAAATTGGGTGGCACATTATGTTAATGACTTGATTTAATCCAGCCACTAAACTTTATGTAGCCTGTTAAAAAAGATGCTAACACTAATTATGCCACTTTGGAAAGGAAAGGAGGGGACAAGCATTTCATACTGACAAAGTGAAGCTCATAAATGTTGTAAATGAAATGAAACAAAATGAAGTAATCTATGATTAATTATACATCACAGACATGAAGAAAAGAGAAAGAACCAAGTAATATGTAGAAGTACCGGGAAATCTGTTAGATTCCTTTTAAGGATCAACATTTCTAAGAAATAACTATGAACTGTCAGATTCTGTAACATGAAAAGAAACTGAATGATCTTAAATTGCTTACACAGTACATCAGATAATTCAAATTCACAGTGTAACTGGCATAAATGATACTTATCTAGGACACTACTTCTAGTCCTAATTTTGTGACATTACAAAATAGAGGCAATTTTTTAAAAAGTGGGGATAACTATAGAGTAGGGTTATCTAATTCCTTTCTAACTAGTTTGTGCCTCTAATCTGTTTTTTACATTATTGACAGCATGATCTTTCAAAATGTGATCCAAGCATGCAAACTCCTTAGGATCAGGAGCTTAATTTTTTGTATTCGTGGATCTATTCCCAGTCCCTAGAACAAGGCTAGGAACATAGCAAATGCTCACTACATATATATCTGTTTAATGAATGAGTGATCCTCTATCCCCATTCCTTAAAAATCTCAGAGGCCTCAATGCTCTGGATTATGCCTCCCTTTTCAGCCTATTCTCCTGGGCTCCCTAAGCATACCATAATAGGCTTGGCCCATTCTGAAACCATTCTGAATTCCAGAACAAGCCATGCACTATGTTCTCTCAGATTCTCATGCTTTTCATTCCTTTGGCCTATGATTTTCTCACCCTTTTCATGAACTCCTAATCATCTTCAACACTGGCTCCAGCTTTACTGACTCTAGGAAGTCATCCTTGATGAAGGGAAGGCCCCTCATGCTGACTTAGGGACCCCTTCTGAATGCTCCCATAGCACCCCATGCATTCCATTCTCCTGGCGCAGACCACTATGCATTTTAATTGTGTTTCCCCTACAGAATATGAATTCTTTGAGGGAAGGAACTGCTTCTTTTATGCCTGCCTGACACACAATGGATGCTAATAAATGAAGAATTGTTGTGAGGAAATATTAACATAGGATGTACTTAGCACATAACAGGCATTCAGTAATACATTCCTTCCTATGAAAGCTATGTTTCGCTGTTCTGAGATTTTTACCAGAAGCAGTTCTTAAAGAGAAGACAAAAGAAAAAAACTAATGAACCACAAGTATTTTTAAGCTTACAAAAGGATTTATGAAACAACACTTCAACCAAAGTTAACACCATCAATAATTAGGCAAAATGACATTTTCTGCCTCCTGATATGATGCAATGAAGAGGACACAGTATTGCTTCCGTATTCCTACCAAAATGCATAACTGGAATCTGATCTTGAGGAAACACCAGACAAATCCAATGAAGAACATGTTACAATGTAAATGGCCTATATTAAAGAGTATCACTGTTATAAAAGACTACAAGAAAGCCTGAAGAACCATTACAGATTAATGGAGGCTAAAGAGGCATGAAAACGAAATGCAATGTGTGATCTGGATTGGATCTTGGACCATATGAATAAGATGCTATAAATGGTATTACTAGGACAACTGGCAAAATTCTAATGAAAACCGTAGATTAGATAACAATATTATATAATTGTTCTGAAGTGTTTAGAATTAAAGGGGCATGATTTCTGCAACACTCAAATGGTTCATAACAATTATGTATGAAATAATGTATGTTTATAAGTAAATACCTAAGTATGTGCACTATATGCATATACAGGAGAGAGACTAGAAATGATAAAACAAATAGAGTAAAGACTTAAAAATTTGTGAATCCAGGTAAGGAATATATAGAAGTTCTTTGTACCACTTTTGCAATCTTTAAAGAGAAAGATTCTATTATTCATATTAAATGGTTTGCTAAAGTAGTACACACAAAAACTGGTAAAATCAATATAAAATCCTGTATTTCACTGTCTTAGTCCATTTGTGCTGCTACAACAAAGTATCACTGACTGGGTAATTTATGAATAATAGAAACTTATTTCTCAGAGTTCTGGAGACTGGGAAGTCCAAGATCAAGGTGTCAGCAGGTTTGGTGTTTAGTGAGGGCTGCTCTCTGTTTCCAAGATTGTGCCTTGTTGCTGCATCCTCTTCAGAGGAGGAATGCTGTGTTCTTACATGGCAGAAGAGCAAGATAACTTCTCTTCAATATCAAGCCCTTCCAAAAGGGTGCTAATCCCATCCACGAGAGCTCTGTCCTCATGACTTAATCAACTCCTAAAGGCCACATTTCTTAATAATGTTGCATTGGGGATTAAGTTTCAACATGAATTTTGGAGGGGACATCATCATTCAAATGATACCATTAGCCATTATGATTTCTTGAGTTTTGTTCCCAGGCTTTCAGATGATACCATTTTACTATATTTGGTATATAATTTACCAAAATTAAATTTCACCTGTTAACAATATGCTATGGTATGAATATGGTTTGTTCGTCTCCACCGAAGTCATGTTAAAATTTAATCCGCAGTGTGGTAGTGTGGGGAGGTGGAGTCTAGTGGGAGGTGTTTGGGCCATGGGAGCAAATCCCACATGAATAGATTAATGCCCTCACTCTGTTAGTTCCCTTGAGAGCTGACTGTTATAAAGAACCTGGCAACTCTTACCTCTCTCTCTCCTGCTTCCTCTCTTGCCATGTGATCTACACATGCTCTGGCTCCCCTTATCCTTATGCCATAAGTGGAAGCAGCTTGAGGCCCTCACCAAATGCAGATGCCAGTGCCATGCTTCTTGTACAGCCTGCAGAACTGTGAGCCAAATAAACCACTTTTCTTTGTAAATTACCCAGCCTCAGGTATACCTTTCTAGCAACACAAAACAAACTAAGGAAACATAGGATGCTGGTCAGTGACTGCTGCTGAAAACAGAATTTTTTAAAGCCCATGGGAACTGAAGCATGAAGAATTGCTTGCTTTAAATGATGTTCACATTTGAGATAGCATCTGAAACCATTATAGGAAATCAAATTTTGGAATGGTAGTGAATACCGTATCAGGCTGTAGCAAAGTAAGACAAATTATTTTCCCTTAGGTAATGAGAAAAAAAATCCAGTTTATTAGAAAGAAAAATTATATATGTACATTAGAATTATTTGAATATTTAGAGAAATAGTTATTTATTTTGCTAAACTTCTTTGTTAAATTAAAGTTTATTCTACCTTAGTTAAGAGCAATGTACAACTTCACTGAGATGCTAGTCACGTTGCCAACATACACATGGTTCTATTGTAGGTCTAAGTAGGAGTTTTCATAGATTGGATGCTGTTATTATAATTAATAAATATATAATAATGATAATGAAACTTTGGACAGATAAAATGTTCTATTTGTATTTATCAAGCACAGAAACGATGGATATCTCTATTTCATGAAGGAATCTGTGACAACAACTGAAATGTTCTGTTCTATTGTTTTGTTTTATTTCTGTATTTTTTTAGAGACAGAATCTCACTCTGTCACCCAGACTGCAGTGCAGTGGTGCAGTCATAGCTCACTGCAGCCTTGAACTCCTGGGCTCATGTGATCCTCCTGCCTTGGCTTCCCAGAGTGTCGGGACTTCAGGTGTGAAGCACTGTGCCTGGTCTGTGGTTTGTTTTAAAGAGAGATTAAGCTAAGAATGTGTGAAGGAAGAGTTAAAAGAAATATTCCAATTCTTATCAATAAAGTAAAAATTCTACAAAAGAAGTAAAATCACTTAAGAAAAATTAACGTAGATGAACAGAAAAAGCTAGAGCTTTTTACTCTACTTACATTTACTTTATAAAAACTTTTTCCCTCTTACAATAAAAAGTACTCTGGTAAACAGTATACTTCCCATATATATTTTAAAAAATATAATTCTCTTCTCAAAATTTCAATTTACATACTACTTTTCAGCCATGTGCTCTAAGAAAAGCAAAGTATACCGGCACAAGATTAATTGCTTTCTAAGAAGGCTTCATTTGTTTTGGCAGAAATGAAATAACTGTAACATATTATCAGTGGATATATCTAGGTAAGAGTAGTCTATGAATTCACACAGGCAAACTATTATAGTTTCAAAGAGCATCTCACAGTTTGAATTCTTCAAAGTTCAAATCTTCGTCAACACATCTTGGTATGCTAGTCTTGAAAAGGAGTCAAGAAGTCAGCTAGTTTTAGCAAGTAACTATTGGAGGTACAGATTTAAGGTGCTCTTTGTGAAAATAATACTTACATGTTATAGCCCATTACATAATGAAACCATAAATAAAAATTTCTTGTACTAGATGACTACTCGGTTAAGATTATGATAAACATTAAAGTTTTTCCAGAAATAGTTTTCCTTAAGATTTTTATATATGAAGACTACATATGTACTGTGAATGAAAGGCAGCCTTATTTCAGAACATTTCTAGTTGGCATCAAGTTACTGACCTGTTTGATATTCTTGGAGATAGGACCTGGAATAATACAGTCATCACTGTCAGAAGCTGACATGTCCTCTTCAACTGTTAAAAAATAAAAGGGTAACATTTACACAAGTTAAACCAATTCTACTTATACCTTGTAAAACAGAAACAAGCGCACACCATAAGATAACCTTAAGAAACATGGTAATTATATCTAGATCTTTTTTAGTAGCAAATTTGTTTACAGACACATTACATTTTAGGAAAAAAAAGACTAAAAATTTCAAGGTTAATTTTGGTAGAAGCAAAGGAAATGCCAATAAAAATACAGCTTATTGTGAAATTTAAGAAAAAAATTTTAAAAAGAGAAGCATAGGGTAATAGATGTTTTTTAACAGTCCGACCAGTAATGTTATGTAAGTCAATGCTATTCTTATTATTTTAAAGTTTTAAAATTTTTATTGCTTTGTTGAAATAAAACTGACAGACAATAAACTACATACAATTAAACTGCAAAATTTGACACACACATACACACACACACACACTCTTTAATTATTTTTAGAGACAGGCTCTTGCTATGTTACCCAGGCTGGGGTACAGTGGCTATTCACAGGCACCATCACAGCACACTGCAGCCTCGAAGTCCTAGGCTCAAGTAATCTTCCCTTCTCAGCCTCCCAAGTAGCTGGGACCACAGACATGCAACACTATGCCTGGCTAAAATTAGATGCTTTGCCGTAAGTGTAACTGTGAAACCAACACCACAGCTAAGATACTGAACATGTCCATCACCTCAAAAAGTCTCCTCAGGTCCCTCTGTAATCTCTTCCCTTCTGCCCCTCCCCGTTCCTATTCTTACAGATTGTTTGCTTTTACCAGATTTTAAAAAATACAGTAAGTGGTCATTTTTGGCTGGAATTCAATTTTTAAAAAGTCAAGACCTCTACACTAATGCAGATAATAATACTGAACTCAAAGAGAACATGAAACTGTTTAAAACATAAATTGGGAACATGGTCAGCAATAACACTTGTATTCTATTGTGGAGCTCCAAGCTGAAATAAGAAGAGATACAACAATTCCACCTAACTACAACTAAGCAGATGGAACTATATTCTATCATTTCTGTCAAGAAACAGGTATCGTGAAGTAGATGCTACCATTAAATGAAGATGTTCTATGATGCATACTCTAACAGACAAAACAAAGCACAGAGTTAACTAAACAATGTTAGTTTAAATAAGAAAGTCACCTTCTGGCTCCAAGTCCTCTGTTATTTCTGTTTCATCTTCAGAAGATGCCAAGCTTTGTTCTACAAGCTGACCTTCAGATAGTAAAGACACATCATCTTTTCCTTGCTGCATTTTCTCAGTATTCTCTTTTACCTCATCTACACTGCTTTCTTGTGAAACCTGAAGAAATCAAAGCACACTGGTATATTTATTATCGCTTAGATCACATTTTATAGCATTATTGCTGGAACAGTTGAATAATAAAGCATGTAAATTTGAGACTTAAATATACAGATATGTAATATGTATGAGACTCAGAAAACAACCACTTCAATTTGTACAGACAAATGATAATATATAGATAAATGGAAATCTGAATATGTACTAAGAATAAAAAATGTATTAATCTCAAAATGAATTTTACATTAAGACTTTAATTCACATATTCATATATTACCTGCCAATAGCAGTATAATTATAGCTGTTACCCTTGTCATATTTTTGACTTTCTATTCTAAGGAAGTCATATATAAAAATAAGGGAAATGCTATGACTTCCTGAGTCATGTCAAAACTTATAAGACAAAGTATTTAAGAAACAAATTAAACCTTCCAAAATAATTTTAACACAAATGCATACCTTGGGAACATGTGGAACAGTTGGCGTATTAATTTCTATTTCTGGTATATGCTCTACCTCTGGTGAAATTTCTTTCCTATCTTCAGGAGGAGGAGAAGTCTCCTTATATTAATGTGAAAACATGCATGTATGTTATTTTTTATTTATTACTAAATCCCAAATCATTCTATCACATACATATTGAACTACTAAAAATTGGCAGCAAATATAACAGTTACTCATATGACACTGAATTTACTTAGTATATTTCAATAAAATGGTATTTATATTCTTTAAAATATAAATATATATGTAATTTAAGAACTGCTAGTTCATTGAAGCACTGTTTACAATAGCAAAAAAAAAAAAACCTGAGAGCAATGCAAATGCCCAGTAGGGCATTAGTTAAATAAAATATGCTATATCCAAATACCTTAGTTCTATGTAACTATGAAAAAAAATGATGTAGATCTGTGTTTATTAACATTACAGAGAATACATAACATAGTGTTGAGTAAAAAAGCTACTTACAGAACAATATATATAGTTGTACTATGTTTGATTAAAATACAAACAAGCAAGCAAACATACATATGTGTGTATTTCCATGGGAAGAAGTATGAAAGGAAATTCATCCAAACAGTATCTCTGAGTTTTAGATTTGGGAACATTAACTTTTATTTTCACTGTTTTTTTTTCTTCTTTGTATTTTCTAATATTTCTATGATGATTATAAATTACTCATGTGATTTTTAAAATGTCATATGCTAGTATAGGTACGTATTCCTTATAAGCAATGTCATCTTTTTATTTCATCTAATATGAATTTACAGTTAACTATTATTCCTGGGTTAATAAACTAATGTTTAGTTTTAAAATACAGCTTATGACTTTTACTATTTTTAAAAGTAAACATGGCCAATATAGGAAATGTAAAAGATAAATATAAAATAAATCAATATAAATCTAGTACTCAATGGTAATACCTATTAAACTTCTTAGATTTCTATTTCTTTAAAGCTAATTTTTGATGGAAATAAAAATTTTGGTTACACAGTAATAACTGCATTATAAATACAATATATCCTGTTACATTTAAAAAATTTAATATCATAACATAAATATTTTCTCCTGATATGAAACTTAGAAAAACATAATTTTAAATGACAACAGGATATTATATTGATGGGTGTGCCATGGCTTAATGAACGATTTTACTACTGTTGGACATTTAACTAGTTCACAGTTTTTAGGTATTATGACTAATATTGCAACAAACACCTCTATGTTTATGTCTTTTTAATGTTAGTGGTCATTTACTTAAGAATCAGGCTACTGTGTTCAAATCCCAGTTCTAATATTTGGGCCATGAACAAGTTACTTAACCTCTCTAAACATCACTTTCTCCATCTTTAAATGGGAATAATTCTAGTATCAACTACATAGGGTTGTTGTGAGGATTAAATGAGTCCAATGTATATAAAGCACATAATAAGCACTCCATAAATACTAGTGATAAAACATCTACTGAATTATAATTATTGAATTCATTATTTATCACATACATATTAAATGCTCTGTATGTGCCAGATATTATTTTAAGCTCTGGAGAGACAGAATATTTTGATGTGGGTGGTAGTTACATAGGTGTATACATATTTAAAAATCCATTGAGCTCTGTGCTTAAGATTGATGTCCTTTACTATGTAAGTTATATGTGAATTACAAAGAAGATATATTTTCTAAAAAGTCCACCAGAGAGAATGGTAAAAATCTGAATACAGTATATATTTTTAAAGTACAGCTGACACCTTTTGTGGATGACCTGGGTGTGGGGGTGAGACAAAAAGAGGAGTCAAGAGGATGCCTCCAAAATTTCATGCCTGTGCAATCAAGTGAATGATTATGTCATTTACAGAGAATGGGAAACAGCGAAAAAGGCAAAAATCTTGGAAGAGGGTTGGTATAATCAGGAGTTTGGTTTCTGACATGTTAAGTTTAAATTCCTATTAAACATTCATTGCACATTAAATAGGTAGTAAGAAAATGAATATGAAATTCAGCAGTGAGGTCTAGACTAAAGATTATAAATATGAAAGTGTCAGCATATAGATGCTTTTTTAAAGCCATGGGACTGTATAAGATCTCTTAATGTAGATATGGATTGAGAAGAGGTCTGAGGATTGACTGCAGAGGCACGTTGACATTTAAACATATGATCAAGGAGCGTGAGAAGTATAACAGTAAAATTGGAGGAAAGCTAGGAAGGCATGGTGTCCCAGAGGCCAAGAGAGGCCCATATTCCACTGTGTCAAATGCTCCTGGGAGACGAAGACAGGCACTGAGAATTGACTACTGCATATGGCAGAGAGAAAGTCGCTGTGACCTTAGCAGGAGTAGTTTTATGAGGATAAAAGCTTGAATGAACTGAGTCCAAGAAACAATGTGTAGTGAAGGAGACAGAATTTAGACAATTTTTTGAAGACTTAAAAAAAAAATAAGAGCAGAGGATTGGGGCAGAAGCTAGAGAGAGGTAAGGGCCCAAAAAAGGGTTTAGATAAAAAATTTGAACAGTTAACACTTACATATAGTGCCAAAACACAAAGCGATCATTTTAATGGGAAAAGACATACTTTATTCACCTGTTTCCATTTAAATCAGGTAGGGAATAGTATGCCTATATAATTTATTTCAAATATTTGTTATGAAAAAATCAGTATTTTCAGTGTCTACTACTTACATCACTCTGACGTGGCATGATATCCACGAAAGATACCTTCTTATCTACAGGTGTTAAACGTTGTCTTGGTTTAGGTCTTGGTGCCTAAGACAAACCAACCAATATTTCAGACTGAGTATGATGACCATTAGATTTCAGATAAGACTTTAGCTATTATTATTATTATTTTTTTTGGTGGGGGTGGCAGCTTAGTTCTTAAGCTTTATATTCAAAATTTTATACTTGTAAAAAAATTAAAAGTCACTGATACTCACTGCAACTAGTGTGCTAACAGAGGATGCTGGAGGAAGTCCTTGAACAACTTGTGGCTCTTCTCTGTGAATGAAATTTCCTAAGTCTTCAGTTGTTATTGATCCACTTGGTGGAAGGTAAGCAAATTTCCATTTCAATATAACATGGATGGTGCCAGCAGGATGCTTTTGATGGTCTGTTAACTCAAATATTCCTGTCAAATTACAACAATTTTAATTAATGCTAGAATGAACTTTTATTACTGTAAGAATTAAAAGAACAAACAACTACTCCCTACTTTGAGACTCATGCTCTACCGACTGAACTAGCCAGGTGGTTGTACCCCCTACTTTAAAAATAATTTTGGCTTTCACTCAGAATTCAGATGGCTTAGAGAGTAAAATAAAGACAAAATGATCTATGACAGGTTCATCTCTCAAGTAGACTTCCTTCAGAAGTTAAGGCCTCAAAGATAATACCGATTCAAAGATGAGAAAATTAATTTAAAAATAACTTAATTCACTGAAATTAAATTCAGACATTCAGAATTCTCAGCCTTCCTTCGTGAAGGCTCAAGTATCCTCCATTTTGACTTGAAAGTTTTTGTAAGGCTGGTGGCTTGTCTCTAAAGAAAAATATATTAATACTTTAAAATTTCAAATAATTTACACATCTAAAGGAATCTTTATGTTACCATATGATTCTATTATAATTTTAAATATATTTTGTTGGGATTTATTAAATCACTCCAAGTTAATAGTAGCACAGAAAAAGCCCATAAAATAAACGGACCATCTACAACAAATAGCAGTAACAAAAGAAACTTGAATCTGTTATATTGAGTCTCAAATTTTAATAGTTGCACTGGATTTTGGGGTATGAAAAAAATCTCTGACTTAAAAAAAATCTCTATATATTTTTTATATATTTTTTAATAGACAGGGTCTCACTACGTTGCCCAGGCTGGAGTGCAGTGATTATACACAGATGCGATCATAGCACATTGGCCACCTTGAACTCCTGGCCTCAAGCCATCCGCCTACTCAGCCTCCAGAGTTAGCTGGGACTACAGGCACCGGCTTAAACCTAAATTTCAAGGGTTAGCTTTTGCTTAAGAGTATCCTTTACTTTGCTCTCAAGTGTTATACTCCTTTTAATGGCTGGCTGGAAAAAAAAAAACCTCCCAGACTCTAGACTTTGGGTAGGATAAAAGGATATAAGTAGAACATGAGGTGATAAACTTTTATAGGCATAGCAAGACTTCCAGAATGGCTAAGTAAAAAGCTCAGCAAATCTTCTCAAAAAAATGATAAAACTGGACAAAATGGTCAGAAACAACCATTTAAGGAGTCTGGAAACTGATCAAAGATACTGGATAAATGGAGAAGCATTTACTCAAGAAAATCAACTCCACCTCAGTAAGAACAGTATGAATCTGTGGGACTGCTCTCATCCTACCCTTTCTCCCCTACTCCCATTTTGGAGAAGTTCTGCCAGGCTAGGATAGGCTAAGAGGACTGGCAGCCTCTGTTGTAGGGTGCTGACTATATGTGGAACAAAATATAGATAATTTCATGCCCAGAGGCATTGTTAAAAACAACAGCAACCTCAGTGGCAAACAATCAGAGAAGGTCAACATCACAGACAGCCTGAGGTCTCAGTACTGGTTGGGGCAAGCCAAAACACCAGAAGGCCAGCCAACAATTTAAAAGGGAGATCCAAGGAATAAGATATCAAAAGTGGGCGTTGGCTGGGTGCGGTGGCTTACTCCTGTAATCCCAGCACTTTGGGAGCTGAGGCAGGTGGATCACTTGAGGTCAGGAGTTTGAGACCAGCCTGGCCAACATGGTAGTGAAACCTTGTCTCTACTAAAAATACAAAAATTAGCCAGGTGTGGTGGTGGGTGCCTGTAATCCCAGCTACTTGGGAGGCTGAGGCAGCAGAATTACTAGAACGTGGGAAGAGGAGGTTGCCGTGAGCCCAGGTGGCACCACTGCACTCCAGCCTGGGCGACAGAGCAAGACTCCATCTAAAAAAAAAAAGAAAAAAACAAAAGAGGTGGGCCTTGACAAGATCCTATTTATAGCTCATGATGTGGTGTGGAAGGCTATGGGCACACACAAAGCTGTGTAAATGCTCAGGAGAAATCAAAGAGGACCCTGGTAAGCTATCTGTCCCTGGTTGAATGAGAGGTCTAGTCAATTCGGAAAGTAAAAGCTGAGGCAGGCTTGTAGACTGAACTTTGATTTGAATGCATCCTCCATGCCACACACTGACCCATAGGCGACAGGTGGAAACCTACTGGCTCAAGGTGTTTAAGCACACCTTTGAACAATCACTGACTGACCACTAAGCTATGCTGACCTATGGTTAAAACTGAAACAAAAAGAAAAAAAGAAACAAAACTTAGCTGAAACATCAGTGGCTATACACAGCAGAGGAAACAGATTCTACAGAAATAGTCCAGGCAAGTCGCCAAACAAAAATAGCAACAGTAACCACCTAGGAAATGACGTTACAATATATTATCCAAAAATGTCCAGTTTTCAACAAAATACTTATGAGACATGCAAAGTAACAGGAAAATGTACTGCATACACAGCAAAAAAACCATCAATAGACATTTTTTTAGGATGACCACATGTTAGACTTGGCAAAGATCTCAAAGCAGCTATTATCCATATGTTCAAAGAACTGAAAGAAAGTGTGTTTAAAGAATTAAAAGGAAAGTATAATGATAATGTTTTATCAAATAGGGAATATAGTAAGAGATTATAATGTTTGGGTGTGGTAGCATGTGCCTGTAGTTTTAGCTGCTCAGGAGGCTGAGGCAGGAGGATCGCTTGAGCCTAGGAGTTGAAGTCCAGCCTGGGCAACATAGCGAGACTCCTAATTCTGGAGTTGAAAAGTATAATTACTGCAATGAAAAAATTCAACAGAGGGTTCAGCAGGAAATCTGAACTGGTAGAAGAAAGAATTAATGGACTTGCAGGTTGATTAGAACAGATTATTCAATCTGAAGAATGGGAGGAAAAATGAACAAAAATGAATAGAGCCTCAGAGACCTGTGGGGAAACCATCAAACATACCAACATATGGTACATGTACTGGAAGTTCAAGAAGGAGAAGAAAAAAAGAGGAGAAAAAAATAACTGAAAAAATAATGGCAGTAAACTCCCCAAATGTGGTGCATAACATTACACTACAGACAGGAAGCTCAATAAATTCTAAGTAGGATAAATGCAAAAGGATCCACATTTAGACATATCAGTAGAACTGTTGAAAGCCAAAACAAATAGAAAAACCTGGAAAACAACATCAAGTATGAGAGAACCACAATAAAATTAACAACTGATTTCTTATCTGAAACAATGGATGCCAGAAGTGGTCTGATGTACTCAAAGCGCAGAAAGGTAAAAACTAAACTAAACTGTTGACCAAAAATATTATATACAGCAAGGCTATCCTTCAAAAAACAAAATCAAAATAAAAACATTCCCAGATAACAGAATCCTCCCAGATTGAGAGAATTCACTGCCAGTAGACCTAACTTACAAGACATATCACAGGAAGTTCTTCAGGCTGAAGGAAAGAGACACCAAATGGTAACTCAAATCCACACAAAGGAATAGAGAACAATAAAGGTAATTACATAGGTAATTACAAAACACAGTATAAATATACATTTTATCTTTTCTCCTCTTAATTGATTTAAAAGATAACTGCATACAACAATAATTCTATTGTTGGGCTCATAACATAGGAAGACAAAATATATATGGTGATAGCACAAAGGAGGAGAATGAAATGGAGCTATATTGGAATAAGAAACTGATAGCAGACAGTAACTCAAATCTACAGGAAGAAATAAAGAATACCAAAAATGCAAATATGTAGGTAAATATCAAAGTCTTCTATAATTATATCTTTTCTCCCTTCTCTTACTTCTCTTAACTTCTTTAAAGAATATAAGATTTTATAAAGCAATGATTACAACACTGTATTGTTGGTATATAATACATAGAGAGGCATACTATATACATATATATGATAATAATTATAAAAAGGAGATGAGAGAATGAAATTATATTAGATTTTCTATATTTTAATTGAATTAAATATTTAATTAAATACCTTCAGTATTTAATTCCATTAAGTTAGTATTAATTTTAAGTAGACTGGGATAAGATGCACATAGAGCAACTAGTAAGGAAATAATTTTTAAAATATAGTAATATAGGCCTAAAGTTTAAAGACTGAGAAGAGGTTAGGATGATTAGTTATAAACAAATCATATCCATAACACTAAGGTATAATTTTGTTTTGTTTTTACAATTTTATAGATTCAAGAACATAGGCTTACCTGAGATACACCTGTCATGTGCCAACGAAATCAGAGGCACATTGACTTTTCCTATGTAAATATTCTCCTGGGTATCATTATCATCAAAAACATAAAAACTCAGAGACTCTGACTTAAGGTATCGATCCAAATCCATATTCATTGGCACTGGGAAATACATATGATCATCAAACTGTGGATCATTGCTACTGGGAATGATAGCTGTATCATGGTCTGCAAAATCAAAAAACTTGTACACAACATATGGGTGTGGCTGCAGGTGGCTTGCTCGGGACTGCAGGTGGTTGCAACATCTTATTGTAATGCGAAGTTCATTTAAGTTGCCATCTGTGGAATCTGTAGAACTGAGCTGAGCAGTTTTGGGTGCTTGCTGACTTAACTGGAAAAACATACATATTTATATTATGGAAATAATACGGTTAAAAGATGAACAGCAGCTGCCAAGCCCCAAATAAGATAATTTTGTCAATGACAAAAGCTGTGTATTTTCACTTCATAATTTCTTGGTAAAATAAACTTTTATTCTAATGGAAAATCAATATTCCCTAGAACATGTGTGAATAGATGATTCTGTTATTAGCAATAAACCTTGGAGACTGAGCATACATGTGGAGATTGGTGCTAAAATCAAATAAAACCAAGACAAATGTTAATCTGATGTTCCTCGATTCTGTTAGATAACTAAAGACTACTGTGAGCAATGGGTCCACAGACGAATGTCCTAACTAAAAGACATTCACCCGCCCACCCAGAGTAATGATTCTGTTATATTTGGGTGGCCCTCATCCTGAACCGTTGGGATTTGAGGAAGCAGATACCTGAGGCCAAATTAGCCAGTATAACAAAGTCTAACTGTTATGAGAAAATGAGAACAGAGTCAGAGATAAACCTTGAAGGGAAAAAGAGCTAGGACCGGGAGGATACTTCAGGAGAGAGATGAACAAAAGCAGTTACTAGGTAGAGTCGGAAACTACTCTATGGTTCCTTTGGAACTCTTACTGAGATGGACGGCACACAGATATTTTAGAAAAGTATTATGCTGACTGTTAAATCTTCCATGGCTGATGTGATCTGGAACAAAGAAAATGCTAGTGTTTCTGTGCTTTGGCTTAGTGCTGGAGTCTCTACCTTCCACAAAGGCATCCCTCTGCATTTCTGAATCTGGATTGAACATCTGGGACCCTGACTCCATGAGAAGTTTATTGGAGGAGGAAAAAATAAAGCTGTCGTCATAATCTCCTTAGTGGACAAATCTGGTGTGTGGACAGGAGAAACCTAAGAAGTGAATCACAATATTGCTTTCCCAGGGCTAGTTTGCCCTCAGCAATAGAAGGCTGAGAGGAATGACTGAAAAAGTACCTCCACTTCTCCCCTTCAATCTATGCACCAGAGCTGAAATTCCACCAGGAAACAACTTATTCAAGTCAGAATCTGGGAGTCTAAAAAGCTTTAAACTACAAAACCAAACAATGTGGTCTCCTTATTTCTAACTCCCATCTCCGTAACAGCATTTCTCAAAGTGCGTTGTAAGGAATACTGGCCAGAAAGATGGTCTCTGGAAGCAGGTGCACTCTTTCTTAAGTTTGGAAATCAGTGTGATATTAGTCACGCTTCTTTACCTGAAAGTCATAGCAACTAATTCTATCTAGCAAAAACAACAAAAAAGGACTTTAAGGTTACAGGCATATTTCATGGAATACATAGTAGAAACGTGGTTGGGCCTTCAGAAGGCAGTGGCCTAGAAACCAGCAGAATGTCCTCTCCATCTGATCTCCATTTTTTTCTGTATGTTTGTTCATTACTCTCTTTCTTCAGACCCATTGTGCTACCTTCGCTGTTTAACATGGTAGATGATGGCTGCCTACAGCCCCCAATTTTACGTGTTCCAGATATGTCTTGCTTTCTCCTGATCTCAGAGGGCAGAATCTGATTGGCTCAACTGGGGTCGAGTGGGTATTCCGAAATCATTAGTTATAATAGGGTGGGGAGTGAAAGAAAATGGGATCTACTAACACAAACCTGGCCACTGGGAGCCCAGCTCCATGGATTGGAGGTGAAGGAGTTCCACATAAAAAAAGAGGTAAGATAATTATGACTTGAACAGACATACCAAATGTTTCTACTATATCTTATCCCTCTGTTACTCAATGTGAGTGCATACTTTACACTGCCTATTAAAATTCATGTTACAGGCTGCGGTGGCTCATGCCTGTAATCCCAGCACTTCAGAAGGCCGAGGCGGGTGGATCACGAGGTCAGGAGATCGAGACCATCCTGGTTAACACAGTGAAACCCTGTCTCTACTAAAAATACAAAAAATTAGCCGGCCGTAGTGGCAGGCGCCTGTAGCCTCAGCTACTCGGAAGGCTGAGGCAGGAGAATGCATGAACCCGGGAGGCGGAGCTTGCAGTGAGCAGAGATCACGCCACTGCACTCCAGCCTGGGCGACAGAGCAAGACTCCGTCTCAAAAAAAAAAAAAAAAGATTCATATTATATATGACAACTCCTAAAGTAAAGAATCCTATTTAACCTTGCTCAATTCAAGGTCTTCTGCATTTATTGGATCATGGAACTAATATGAAAATATGGTCATTAAGACTCCATGAAACATTGTTTGGGAAATGCCGCCCTGAGGAATTGCATTTAAATTCCAAGTTCCCAGAAAGAGAATATTAATTTTTTATTCTACTTTGCACTTCAGAAACCTAACATGAGGAAATAATTTGGAAGTACACTAACTGATAGTCCAATAATGGCTGTTTATTTCCTTAACAGTAGAAATTTTTAACAAAACTCTTTTGATGTGTGACAGCAGTATTATGATGATTAATTTTTCAAAAGTGTCCTGAGTAGCACAGGGGAGTTTCTTTGTGTTGATGGAACAGCTCTGTATTTTGGTTGTGGTGGTAGTTATATGAATCTATACATGTGATAAAACTGCAAAGAATAACTGCACACATACGTGCACACACACACACACATGAGTGCATGTAAAAACTGATGAAATCTGAGTAAGGTATGTAGCCTAATTAATAGTATTGTCCCGATTTTGAAATTATACTATAGTTATGCAAGATGTTACAATTAGGAGAAATTGGGTGAAGGTTACAGGGGATCTCTTTGTACTATTTTTACCACTTCCTGTGAATATATGATTACTTCAAAATAAAAGTTAAAAAAAGCCACTTGATGGCTGTGAAAGAAAATGATTTTAGTTTAAAGCACGACACATAAATAAATATTATAAAATTTCTATGTTGTAAAAGGGTCTTAAAGCGAAATGAGCTTACCGACTGCATATGCTCTGGCCCCTTAAAATTTGATGTTATATATCCCAAAGCCTTTGCCCTTTCTCGATAAAGTCGAATTGCTTGATCCATGGGAACTCTTAATCGGAACCAGTATTCCACTGTGCCAAAATTTGGGATGTCTCCTTTTGTTCCTACAAATCAATACATAACCCAAGGTTAAAATAGTTTCATATATTAAAATATATAGCAGTAAAAACACATCAATGGTGTTATGCATTAAAACTATACATTTTATGCTGAGTAAAATAATATGACTTGCACAAATGATGTGAGATTGGCAAATAACAGATGAAGAAAATAGTTACTTCTGAAGTATGAGTTTCATTGTATATTAAATATTATTAAAGAACTACATCAAAGTATGTTTGAGATATTCCAATTTGTACTATTTCATTCCTTCTGAAATATATTTTAAAAATCTAAACATTGAATCAAATACTCCACGGATTCTTTTTGATGCTATAGTATAATACTTTTTTTAAACAACTTGCACTCAATGTTGTCTGACATTTACAATACGAAACCTCAAAATTATAAATATGACATTCCACATTCTAATTCAAGTTTCAAGACATCTTTGGCACCTTCCCATTTCTAGACTATCTCACAAGCATAAGGGAAAATGTCATAGCTATGCCAAATACATGTCCCATGCAGTACACCCTTGCACGATGTTTGCCCTACACACCCTCAGTACTCCTCTCAACTCAGGCAGCTCTTCATCTCTCTTCCATGGGGAAGACTTTCTGTGTGGCTCCCAGGAGAGTAGAGCCCTGTGCCTCCTTCATGGACGTTGTATGTCCTTGTTAGGGCACTGACTGCTTTGGCCTGTCTGTTCACCAGGCTATTTCTCTAATACACCGTAAGTTTCTTGAGAGCAAGGGCCATAATTTCCACCAATATACTCCTACTAGAGGGACTAGTATATAAAGGCTACTTAATATTTGTCAAATAGAGAATATTCTATACACAAACTTTTCTGAACACACCAGATTATTACAAATATTACCCCTACTCTCTCCTACTTTATCAATTTTTTCCCTGCTAATGAATCATTCTCATCAGCATACAAATGTGACTTACTATCTGCCTGCTATAGTTTGAATGTTTGTACCCTCGAAGACTCATGCTGAAATTTAATTATCATTGTTAAGAGTATTACGAGTAGGACCTTTAAGAGGTGATGAGGCCATGAGGGATCCACCCTCATGGGTAGGATTGGTGCCATTATAAAAGGCTGAGATTGACCCCTTCTTGCTCGCTCCCACCCTCTAACCTTCTGCCATGTTGCAGCAAGAAGGCCCTTACCAGATGTGAACACCTTGATACTGGACTTAGGTATTCTGTTACAGCAGCACAAGACACACTATGACAGAAGTCATCATTTAAAAATAAGTCCTAAAATAATAATATTAATGTAATATATATGTGCTTGTATATGCATAAAAGATCTTTCTTTACAGGCTCATGCCTGTAATCCCAGCACTTTCGGAGACTGAAGTGGGGGCACTGCTTGAGTCCAGGAGCTCGAGACCAGCCTGGGCAACAGTGTGAGACCCTGGCTTAATGAAAAAACACCCCAAACAAACAAAAATCTTTGAAAGAATCTGCAGCCTTTGGTGAGGGGACCCAGAGTGGCTAAGGAAAAGGGGAGGGAGGTAGACATTGATGTCTTTTTGATTTTTGAGTCATGTGAATATACTACCTATGCAATCAATCACTCAATTAATAAAATAAAATCCATCCTAAGACCCTAAGTCACCCTCCTTGCTTCTTCGAATACCTTCTTCACTTGGCCCCTGGGGCACCACAGACTCGTTTTCCTCCTACATCACTGGCCAATCCTCAGTTTCTTTTGCTGGCTTTTCCTCCTCTTCCTGAAGCCTTAATTTTGGAGTTTCCCAAGGCTTGGTCCTTGGCCACCTTCTTTCCTTTATTTACATTCACTCTCTATGTGATTTTATCTATGCTCATGGCTTAAAATATATTCTATATGCTAACAACTCCCACTTTTATATCTCTGTCCCTTACTTTCAGATTAGTGTGTCCAGCCACCAGCCTGACATCACCACTTGGATGTCTAATAGGTGGGTCAATCTTAACTTGTCCAAACAGAATTCTTGATTTTCTTTATCAGATGTGCTCCTTTCCCAGTTTTCCCTATCTCAGTAAATGGCATCACCATCCTTCTAGCTGCTGATGCCAGAAATTCTTACTTCATCCATTTCCCTCATTATCACACATTCAACTGATAAGCAAATCTTGAAGGAGAAGTTAATAAAATATGTACTGAATATGACTACTTTTTATCGCCACTTTCATTACCATCTTAATCCAAGCCACCATCGTCTTTCCTTGATCAGTGCAATAGCCTGCGAATGGTCCTATTTTCCCTCTTGCTTGCTTCAGACTATTCTTTCCACAGCACTCAGGGTGATTTTTCTAAAAGCCCAGAAAATCCAAACTCCTCACTCTGACCTACAAGGCTCTGCAATATGATCTGGCCCTGCCTATCACTTGAATCCCCCCTTTGCTGCAGCCACTGGGCTTCCTGCTGTTCCTCCCACCATCAGGCTTGCTCCTCCCTCAGGGTTTTGCACTTGCTATTGCCTCTGCCTGAAACATCCTTTCCCTGGATCCTGGCATGGATCTTCATTCTTTACCAATGCTACTCCCTCAGAGAAGCCCTTACCTGAATTTGCAACCTGACATTTCTCCCTTTAGCCTCTTGCTCTGATTAACTGTTCTGTATTGCCTGTATTCCTCTCTAGAAGGTAAGCTACAGGGGGTAGTTTTCTCTGTCTTATTTACCACTGACCACCGTATTCCCAGTGCCTACTAACAGTGATAACTTAAGGTCTTAAAAAATTAATAATTTTATAAATAGCTTATATTATTATTTATAATAGTTATAACTATTAAACTATAAATAATTTAAACTATTATTATGAACTTAAACCATAGTTCAATACATAAATTAATTTATAAATAAATTACATAATTTAGCCAAACAGAGTATCAATACGAGAAACATCTGAAGTTAAAAGTTTTAAAAAATTAATAGTCATTGTACTGACATCAACAATGACATTTTTTTTTTGCGATGGAGTTTCGCTCTTGTTATCCAGGCTGGAGCGCAGTGGCGCCATCTCAGCTCACTGCAACCAATGCCTCTCAGGTTCAAGCAATTCTGCCTCAGCCTCCCAAGTAGCTGGGATTACAGGCATGCACCACCACATCTGGCTAATTTTTGTATTTTTACTAGAGACGGGGTTTTGCTGTATTTGTCAGGCTGGTCTTGAACTCCTGGCCTCAAGTGATTCACCTGTCTCGCCCTCCCAAAGTGCTGGGATTAAAGGAGTGAGCCACTGTGCTTGGCATCAGTGACGTTTAAGATAGTCCAATTAACTGTGGGTAAAGAACGTTGTCCTTGCTCTAAAGGCACCTTTAATATACAAGAAAAGATAGTAATGTAGAGTACCATAACGATATATAAACCAAATTAGTAATTCAAACACCCAAAGCTTATACATTGTACTTACCAACCAAACTTGCTGTACAAAATATTCGGCCGCTTTTTTCAAGAATTTCATGAAATTTTAATTGACATGCTGCAATTGTTTCATATTCTGTGCTATAAGCTTGGTGGACCTCAAGGGTGATAGTATTCTTCTGAATATATTGCAAAAATAAGTCATTAACATGAACAAGATATTGAGAAGTGAAGTTATATTCGGGATGAAGGCCTCGCACTACAGGAGTTGTCTGTAGTTCAAAATCATAGAAAGCATAGGTACAGAAAGTGACAGGCTCTTTATCTCCAGATGCCTGTAAAACTTCAGAAGAAAAGGTTACTTTGTTGATATGGATTTCAAATAGATTTTCGCCTCGTTCTAAGTGGATCGTTTCATCAAATTCATCAACAGAGTCATCTGGCATGATTTCTGATTTAAATTTGTACTGCTTGGTGCCATAGGCAATATCCTTTAATTGGGCTGCAAGAGAAGACACACAGTTTAAAGATTTCGAAATATTGACATAAGAAAATGAAAACTGGCTTTTGAAGTGGTAAGAATGAGTACTTCTGGTGAACAGTCTCTGTTTTAAATTCTATGACTACACTGTTTTTCTGTAAATAATACTTTATCGTACAAAAATTTATCATTTCTGTTTTGACATCACTTATTAGGCGGCAAGAAAATTGCAACTTCAGTTTTAATATAGCCTAAGCCAGGAAAAAGGGGAGAAAAATATCAAAAGAAAAAAAGCCCTCTTAATGAACAGCTGAGGTAACTACCTGGATTTCACCTGCTTCCCTGTCTCTGCTCCACCCATTGTCTTCTTTACTATAAAGTCAGTCTCTCTTTCTGCCGCCTCCTTTCCTTTAACTTATTAAGATTTATACTTTTCTTCTTTGTGGAGTGATGGATAAGTTTATTATCCCGATCATGATGATGGTTTCACCGTTATATACATAGGCCAACCAAATAACACCAACGTGAATATCTGCCTTGCTTTTCTGTGAAACTGCTCCAGAAAAAGCCACCAGTAATCAATTAATTGCTAGATGCAATGAATGCTGATCCTTGTATTACTTGATTTCTTTACTACATTCGACACTGATGACAATCTCCCATTAGTGAACTCTGTCTTGCCTGGGCTTCCATGTCGTCATCTCCTCTGCTTCTCCTCCTATCCTTCTTCTCATTCTTTTGGGATTTTTCTTCCTCTGCTAGTTTTCTGGGCTTCTGTTTTTAATTATTTTCTTAGTCTACATATTCTCATGAGTGATCTCATCAACTTTTATGACTTTTGTCATTATTAATATGCTAAAGGTTTCCATATTACTATTTTAAATTCATATTTATCTTCTCAACTCCATTCCTATATTTCTAATGTTTTGTTTAACCCTCTACCTATCTAGATATCCCACACAACATATTCAAAACAGAATATATCATACTGTCTTGTTTTTTTGTTTGTTTTGAGACAGATTCTCACTCTGTCACCCAGGCTGGAGTGCAGTGGCGGAATCTCGGCTCACTGCAACCTCTGCCTCCCAGGTTCAAACGATTCTCCTGCCTCAGCCTCCCGAGTAGCTGGGATTATAGGCACCTGCCACCACACTCGGCTAATTTTTAAAATACTTTTAGTAGAGATGGGGTTTCGCCATGTTGGCCATGCTGGTCTTCAACTCCTAGCCTCAAGTAATCCATCTGCCTCAGCCTCCCAAAGTGCTGGGATTAGAGGCTTGAGCCACAGTGCCTAGCCCATATTGTCTTCTAGCTATTTCTGTACTTTAAATCTCAAGTGATGATTCATTCATTCATCCAGTTGCCCAAGCTAGATCTCAGAGAGTCAGCCTCGATTCCCCGTTTTCTTTTTTTGAGACTATCATAAAACAGCAACTCTTTTTCTTTTATTTGCCTCACATCTATAGGGTCTCTACTATTCAATACTGTTTCCTAACTCTTCAACACATTTGTTCTTGTTCTATTTCCACTGTACCTAATTTTATATTTTCAGTTTACTACCTAGATTATTATGGAACTCAAAATGCTTCCTTCCTTCAAATCTTCCTCTTTCTCCTCAATACCTGTAGCATAATCTCCAAAATGCAATTCCGAGTGTATCACTCCCTACTTTAAAATCCCTCTGTGGTTCTTCAGGTTAATAAGGTTCTACCTCATCAATCAGGGTGAAAACAGGGCCTTCACAATTTTGTTCCTTATAGCTTTGTCTCCAGGTTCTCCTCCTTTTTTGACTTTCCTGAATTCCAATTGGATGGATCTACGGTGCAGTTTCTCAAATGTACCGCAATACTTCATATTTAGGGCATCTTTCCCTGCTTTGCTTACTGCCTGGAATGCCTTATATTATTTTTACTTAGTAGTGAATTCTGTCATCTTTAAAGACTCCATACCTACTGTGCGAAGTCTTCCCTGAATCTTGAGGTAGAAACAGGCATTCTCTCCTCGATGTTTCCTTGATACTTTTAGATTTTCTTAGCTTTACACTCTTCATAGTAAAACATAAGCATTTATTTACTCGTCAACATCTTAGGAGTTCCATGAGGGTGGTGCCTCGGTTTTTCCTATTTGTATTCTCCCTGCCCAGCACTTTGCTTAGGATGCATTAGGGGCTTGATCATGTTTATGGAGTGAATCAATGAATTGAGAGGACAGATAAAATATGATGGTTAAAATTTAGTAAGACTTGAAAGGAATGAAAATCCCAAACACTGTGACCTCCCTTTTAACCAAGAAAATTCCATTAAACAAATTTTTATTGAGTACTACTTGGAATAAAAGGTACACATTGCTCGAGTTTTGGAAAACCCTGCTTCATCAGATAAAGATATTTATTGAGCTCTTCTACCCAGATCAGAGTTTCTCAAAGTGTGGTTTGGAAACCACTGATGGTCTCTGAAACCATTTTGGGGATCTGTGAGGTCACAACTATTTTTATAATAATGGTAAAATGTAATCTGCCCTTTTCATTTTTATCCTCTCACAAGTGTATAATGGAGTTTCTTGGAGGTTACATGATGTGTGATATCATAACAGATTAAAGGCAGAAGCAGATATAAAAATCCAGCTGTTTTCTATTAAGCCAGTCTCTAAAAAGATTTGCAAAATGTTAAAAATTTAAAAAATTTTAAACAATATCCCTCTTCTTGAAGTGCTTTTTTGTTTTGGAAACTATAACTTAAAAAAATAAGTACTGTAACTTATGTTAACATGCAATAAGTTCATTATTATTTTAACAAATTAAAAATATTTAAACTTTTTTTCACTTTTAATTTGTTATGATAAATATCAATTAAGTATAACTCACGAATAAAGGCCTTCTCGAACCTCAATAAGTTTTAAGAGTGTAAAATTACTGCTGGCATAGACCACTGAAGTAAGTATGGTACGCAGTGGACATGGACATGAAAGAGAGACAAAGTACTTATCACTGTAGAACTTACATTGTGGTTATGGAGAATATGCAAAATTCCAACAGCTGAAGAACACTTATATGCTCCCCAAACATACAGCTTTTGAGTACATGAGAAGAAAACTGGGTTGGTAAGTGCTGAGCTAGTTTTTTTCAACATGTAGTCTTCTTGCACCTGCATCTGAATAGCTTGCAGTTACTTCTAAATACAGTATAAAAAAGGATGCGCCCCAGGACCTCTAGGGGTAGGGCCCAGGAAACTACATTTTAAACGAGTTCCTCAAGTGATTTTCCTACTTGCTAAAGTCTAAAAATCACTGTAAGGACTTCAAGTAGAGAGATAGCTAGGAATAATTAGAACCAGCTTCCTAGCACAGGTGAATATTGTGTTAGGTTTCAAAGCGGGGAAGTGTGTATCTTGGAATCATGGTAGAAAGGAGGTTTAGGCAGAGCAAACAGCAAGAAAAAAGGCATGGCAGTGGGCCTGAGCATGACATATCTGCAAAGAGCAGGCGGAGGACCTGTTTGGCTGAGGTGCACAGGTTGCTTAGAAGAGAAATTAAAAGGTGGTGGCAAATTTGAGACTGTAGTAATTTATGAAGTACTTTGAAGTCTTGCTTGCAACACTGAATTTAAAAAGCAGTAGGGAATTACTAAAAATTCCTGAGTAGAAAAGAATCAAGGCCGGGTGCAGTGGCTCACGCCTGTAATCCCAATACTCTGAGAGGCTGAGGCGGGAGGACCATTAGAGCCCAGGAGTTTGAGATGAGCCTGGGCAACATAAGCTCTACAAAAAAATTAAAAATTAGGAGTAGTGCTTGAACCCAGGAGGTCAAAGCTGCAGTGAGCTAGCTATGAATTAGGGGTAAACACAGCAAAAATACACTGTAAGTGCAGATTTGGATGACATTATCAACTGTTATAAAATCCATTCCTCTAGTTACTGTGGACCAAAATATCGTGTATGTTGTACCTTCTAGTTTATGGATACGTGCAGCCCTGTTATCAAGAAGATGAACATACTGTTCCACTTTGAGTTCATAATCTCGCTGCAAATTTTCCATCTTATGGGTCACTGCCTCAACCTCCATCTACAAAATAAGAGATAATAAGTTCTAATATTTATGATTAGTTCTATTTTCATTATTCAAAGCAACTATGATTCAAGCATTTTCTAGATCCTGGAAATAGTAGGAGCTATGAACCATGGTTTCCTGACCTCAAATAGCTTACACTTTAGAAAATTATGCTTGGCAATATTCACAAATCAGAAGAAAGATAAAACTCCAGATTCCCTTTTATGGAGATGTGTTTTCATTTTGTTAAAAGCTAAGACAATACAGTTATGGCATGACTTCAGGATAACTATAACTCACTTGCAGAATGTGCTAAAGCTAACAAAGGTGATTTCATTGCCACTACTCATTCCCTAAAATCAGGGACTTTAAAAACATTATTTGTGGCAGGGCATGGTGGCTCAGGCCTATAATCTCAGCACTTTGGGAGGCCGAGGTGGGTGGATCACTTGAGGTCAGAGTTAAGAGACCAGTCTGGCTAACATGGTGAAACCACGTCTCTACTAAAAATATAAAAATTAGCTGGGCGTGGTGGCGGCACCTGTAATCTCAGCTACTCGGGAGGCTGAGGTAAGAGAATCACTTGAACCTGGGAGGCGGAGGTTGCAGTGAGCCATGATCGCGCCACTGCATTCCAGCCTGGGTGACAAGAGCAAAACTCTGCCAAAAAAAAAAAAAAAAAAAAAACAACCAAAAAAACCCCCACATTATTTGTTTTAAAACTATTTATTCTAACTAAGTACCTAGTTATAAGGCTACATTCCAGAGATGTGATATGTTAATAGATTACAATAGATGTTAATAGATAACAGGTGATAACATACAGTATTTAGAAAATAAATCATCAGCAGAATATTATAGAAAAATTACTCTCCCCATTTAGTGTATTACATTACCTGATAATCTTTATTAATTTTGTGTTGCATAATTAGCATGTTTCTTGTCTTTTCCAGCTCTTGCACCGTTTCTGCATGAGTTGCTTGCAGCTCTCTCATAGAGCGTTCTAGATCTTTATTAATTTCACTATCTACTTTCACTAAAAAGGAAAGGTCTCCATTTTTTTGTTCTTTTTGAGCCTAAAATAAAAACATGTTTTATGACTGAAATAAAAATTTCTAAGATGTGCTTTTATGAATATAGATGTATCAATAAACAATTCATTGATTCATCAATTTTCAATTTCATCAATTGAAAACAGATAAAGGAAGTCCTGATATATATATCAGGACTGCTTCATTCCTGATGGAAAAAATGAAATTTACCTGTTAATCAAATTCAAATATTTGGACAGACAATTGGAACAGTTATAGAGAAATCAAAAAATAGTTTGTTACTTTATGACATATAAAAGAATCATGTATATTTATTTTTATTTCTTCATTTGATTAAAATCTACACTGTTATTTAAAAGGAAAGAAGTGTTTTTTGTGTGTCTTGTAAATAACAGAATATTCTAGAATTAAAAATTATCTTCCTGAGGTACTTATAATTCAATATTTTCCTTAACAGGGTGTGCATCAAGGTCTCTTAGGGCAGAAAATTGTTGATGAGTTAAATAGTGAAGTAGATAAAAGTAAAATGTTTGTTATAATTAAAGAAAGTGCTTTAAATGAGAGTTTTTGAGGTCTGGTTTAATGAAACTTTGATGTCATTATGAAATATGTATATGCTATAACTAAATGTCACCTGACCACTTTCCTGAGTCTTAGTAGTGTTGACATGTTACATATATATTTGTAAAAGACGTACTAAGTTTCAGAAGATGCAAGAATAATTCATTCTCCAAATGTAAGGGTTACAGATAAGGGTCATCATTATGCTGAAACAGTTGTATGCAGACATGAAAATCATGATGAAGTTCAGAACCTTACCTTTATAAGTAGGAGAGCTTCACTCAGTTCATCAGCATTAATATCATTCTCCTGCAATAGATTAAGTAAAAGCTCACAATGAGTTATGAATGGAAAATACAAGAGACATTCCAAGATTCAAATTATCCTCATGAAACGTAAACTGACTGATGCCATGAACTAACAAACTAAGTCTACAAGACATTCCAGCGCTTCAAAATGTCCCTATGGAACATAAACTACCTGATAGCATGAGTTAATAAACTGAGTAATTAATGTATCTGTATTCTTTTGCTTTGTAGTATAGTGCTTTCTCTATGCATAAAATACTGAGATAAAAATTCTGAGTTTTATTTCTTAAATAAGGAAATAATTCACCTGGTTGTACAATTTCATGCGTTTTTTAAGTTCATCGAGTTGTTGCTTTTGTTCCAGATACTGTAACTGTAGTTCTCTATTCTCTTGAACGAGTTTTTCATTTTGATCTTAAAAATAAAGTCCACACAATTGGAAAGGTAAGTAAAAATCAGGTTTAAGAACACATTTCAAATTACTTTAATTCCTGTTACACACCAATCTTGATCTAGTATTGTTCTGGTCAGAAAGGAAACTGAGCTAGCACTCGACAAAGACAGCAGGGGAATGAGGAATAAACGAACACTATCATGTGTCTACCATATGATTCACTTGCTCATCAAAAACCCAAGACATAAGTTCACAGTATTAATATAAGGAAATTGGGGCCTCTGGGACTTCAAAGGAATGTTCTATTTAAAATACCTGAGAAAATGTGTTTCTAAATCTATGATTTTTTACTTACTTATTAAGGGTCCTGAAAAGCATGTGAAAAAAAAATTGTCTTTTAGTTTTTTAATTGACATCTTTGAATTTTATTTTCCCAACTTAGCATACAGTATTTTTATTAAAACAAGGTAATTTCCAGAACATGGCAGGGGGGTGAGGGATGAGAAATTACCTGTTGGGTATAATGTACATTATTCGAGTGATGGTTACACTAAAAGTCCACACTTCACCACTATCTAATATACCCATGTGCATTTGTACCCTCTAAATCCATAATAAAAAAATTAAAAAGTAAGGAAATTCTGAATCTGTATTTAGTCAACCATACTTCCAATAGGTCTATTACATTAGAAGGACTGGATTCTTAAGCCATGCATGGTGGTATCAATAATAATTCATACGGGTTGGGCACGGTGGCTTATGCCTATAATCTCAGCACTTTGGGAGGCTGAGGCAGGAGGATCCCTTAAGTCCAGGAGTTTGAGATAAGCCTGGGCAACACAGGGAGATCTCATCTCTTAAAAAAAAAAAATTAAAACAAAATTAGCTGGGCATGCTTGTGGTCCCATCTACATGGGAGGCCGAGGTGGGAGGATCAGTTGAGCCTGGGGAGTTGAGGCTGCAGTGAGTCATGATTGTGCCACTGTACTCCAGCCTGGGCGACAAAGCAAGACCCTGTCCCCCCAAAATAAATAAATTCATATATGTTCTTTATTCACTGACTTCATGCTACTAATCAGTCGGAATGGACTTGGAGCTAGTGCTAAGAAATGGAATAATGGTTATGCTTGTCTAGGTACTCAGTTGCTATGACCCACAAGCAGGAGGGTAGAGTAGAATTTAGAAGACAGCAAATTCATAAAGAGACTAATTTTTCACTCCCTGCATTAAACATGTTTAGCTTTTTTTTAAAAAAGCATAATAGCTAGCGAACAAATCCACAGTATTTGATAATCTCACATTCTTAAGTGTACTCTTTGCTAGAGCTCACTGTCGCACTCAGGTATCCACCTTTGTTGACTCTCTGTGGACTAACTCTAAGCCATGTCATCTAAAGTATCTCTACCAATTTCATTCTGCTCTCAACCATTTATGTTTATCCTAAGTCTTCAATTTATGTTGTACATTTTTGTTTCCTTTTCTTAAAAAAATGAACACATTTGCCAAGAATTCTTTGCACAAATGCATTTGCATACTGACTGCATTTTAAACAAAAATATGTTTCTGACTTTTATAAGGCATTGTGTTCTCAAGCTATAAATACTACATATAAATAAAAATGTTAAATTACACAGGAATAAATTTGGATGTTTTTAATGTCATATAATTCTTGGCAGTCTAAAAAGTAAAAAAATAGAAAAATAAAAAAATAAAACCTGTGATCCTAGGCAATACAGAGACATTTTAATATCAAGGCTGGCGCAGTGGCTCATGCCTGTAATCCCAGCACTTTGGGAGGCTGAGGCAGGTGGATCCCGAGGTCAGGAGTTCGAGACCAGCCTGACCAACATGGTGAACCCCATCTCTACTAAAAATACAAAAATTAGCTGGGCATGGTGGCACGTGCCCATAATCCCAGCTACTCAGGAGGCTGAGGCAGGAGAATTGTTTGAACCCGGGAGGCAGAGGTTGCTGTGAGCCGAGATCGCGCCACTGCACTCCAGCCCGAGGGACAGAGTGAGACTCCATCAAAAAAAAAAAAAAAAAATTAAATATACTGCATAAAACTTTTGTCTTATTGATAGAAGATTAAAAGGTTATCCTAGAGTATAAATTGCTTATATCTAGTTTACTAAAGAAAAGAATATCCAGGCTGGGCGCGATGGCTCACGCCTATAATCCCAGCACTTTGGGAGGCAGAGGTGGGTGGATCACGAGGTCAGAAGTTCAAGACCAGCCTAGTCAACATACTGAAACCCCACCTCTACTAAAAATACAAGAATTAGCTGGGCATGGTGGCGCACGCCTGTAGTGCCAGCTACTCAGGAGGGTGAGACAGGAGACGAATTGCTTGAACCCGGGAGGCGGAGGTTGTGGTGAGCCGAAATCGCACCACTGCACTCTAGCCTGGGCAACAGAACAAGACTCCATCTCAAAAAAAAAGAAAAAAGAAAAGAATATCCAAATGTGAACAATACTTAAAAATTTTGAAGGTATAGGTTAAATACTTGTCTTTAAACTAAAAATTCAGATGAATAATAAATATGGATTTATATGAGATTAACTTTTTTGTTAGAGAATAGAGTAAGTAATTGGGACTCTGTATGTTGATTAAATTAAAACAACATCTAGATAGAATGGTTAGGTAACAAAAAGAAGGCAAATATAGTCCGAAGTATGTAAAAACAAAGGTACTGAGGATAATATAATTTTATTCTCTGGCCAGCAAAACATTTTAGGGTTTCTAAGGGTGAGCTAAAGTGTAAAGGACATGACTGTTCCATCTTTATCCAGACACACTGTATTTTGATTATTATTTCTATGTTCTAGTTTTCCTTTTCTTTCAATTTTTCAGAGCAGGGTTCCTATATGTTATTAGGTAGAAATAAACTTATTTATTTAAATGTTTCCAGCCTTTCCTAATTTTTGTTTCAACAACAATATCTCCATTCACTGATATTTTTTAAACAAGGGCATTATTAGTGGAAAAGTAACTTAGTGGGAGAAGACATTACTGAGTACCTGTAACTTATCTTCTACTGAATTTTATTTAGAATTATCCACTACATTTTTCGTTTCTCAAACTGTTTATTTGGGACATAACTCCTGGGTCTTTAAAAAGTACTGAAATGCTATAGTTCAAAGAGGAAATATACTTGCTGAATTATAATAGGCAAAATCAAAGCACTCTGTACAAGATGAAAAATAACCTCCTTACCTTATGATTTGACAAAAAGCAGGTTAAGCTAAACAGCATTTTATTCAAATGAGATAACATTTCACTCTTTTAAAATTATGTTCTTCCAGCACACCATTAATAAGCAGAGTGCAGAGAACAATTCAACTAAACAATTTTCAGAGTGCCTTTGTGCTAATATCTTCAGCTGTGATCAATATAACCATACGCATTATGCTGAATTATGCATTTCAGCTAAAGATAGAAAGGAACTTTCAAAAGCAAGCCCTTAAACACATGCAGTTAATTTAAGCATTAACCAAATGCAAACTGCATTTACATATCCTTCCCCCACATATTCACACAATCTGAAACTAATTTGTACCTTGAATAAAGAGGTGAGTATTCTCTAAAAATAATTTGCCAGTTAGATGAATGACTACAAGAAGCCAGGGAAACATCTTCTAGCAAAGAACACTTGATACATGAGAAGGTAAATGTATGAAGACACTTCAAAGTAAAATTAAACAATTTCAAAATCTGTAATACAAAATGGAACTTTCTAAATATTAAAAGATTTTCTAAAATAGACAGTTTTGGTTTTTTTGTGTATTATTTCCTTGGAAGAAATGGTTAAAGGCTGTAATATTTTTCTTATAACCCACTGTTACATTCCCACAAAGAAACAAAAACTTAAATCCTTAGACTTGTAAATCTGAGGTATTCAAACAAAAATGACTGGAAAGTAATAGTTGCATTAAAAGTAAAGATTCAGTTCTAGCATTGTTCTTTGGAAAATAATTGGATAAGTGTGTAAAAATTTGTGTGGAAAGATACTGTTTATGATACTTAAAAAAACTGAAGCTATTTAAATATTCAATACAAGATTGTTAAATAATCCATGGTACATACACACACTGGAAAACTGTAACGGCCATTATAAATGATTCTGATGTAGATTTATATTAAGGAATGATTTTACAATATAGCAAAAAAAGCACATTATAAAACTATATCTATCATTTAGAAATAACTCTGAAAGGACATAAATCAAATATTAGCAGTGATTATTTTGCTAATATTTTGTGGGTTGTGGGATTGATTTTTCTAATTTACATACTGGACTTTTTCATAATGTACATGAGTTATGTTTATTATTTTAAAAATTCCCAAATAATAAAAAAGCCAGTAAAAAAGATGAGGAATAAATTAGATAAACTAAAATAACTTAAGAACTGTAATACTTAGTAAGAACCCTCCGAATTAATTCAACGACAATAAACAGGTCTAACAAAAATACTAAGATTCTACCCTCCTTAAGAAAAGCTTCTTTGCAAAGATCAGTTCAGATATCCAAAAGATAACAGCTTTAGAATTCTTGATTATCTAAGTAAACACAGAAAACACAGAAATAAAAACGGTTTATTTCATTTCCTTTCCCTTTAAGAATGGGCAATTTATCTGCTCTTGGAAAAGAGAGAGGGAACATAGAGCACTTCCACATTTTTACCTAAACAATAATTTATCGAGCAATTACTAAGGCAAAGCACTCTGTTAGGTATTTGATACTGCACGTTAAAATCAGGAACTGTATGTATTTTTGACATGAAAACTTAAAAAAAATCCACCAGGTCAGAAAACCTGTCATCACCATTTTATTCCACTCACGGTCTTCTAGAGAAAAAGTCATAAAAAAAATCTATCATCAAATGTAGTCACTTCGTGAATAAACATTGCCCTAGAGTGTTTCATTGAAATTAAGACTCCATTGATTATAAGATGTGTTCCAATTTCAGACTTGCTAAAATGTGAAAAAAATGTCACACTGAAATTTAAAAATGCCATCACTTATAAGATGCAACTCAATATTAGAGATGTTAAAATATGAAAAGATAATGTTCCTTATAGTCAGTGAAATATGGCATTGTGGTCTAAATAAAAACATAAGAATACTAACTAGAAACGTAACTGTTTTTTAGTGAGTGTATTAAACTTTTAAACATTCTCATGCAACTGAATTGCAAGTGTTCAAAAGCAGCAACCTTCTTAGCACATGACTCGGTTTATCTAGGGCATGAGCAAACAGATAACAACACTTAAAGCAAATAATTCATTTCCCCTGTTGTGCATTTGTGTGTATATCTATGTGTGTGTAACACAGTAAAATTCAGACTTCTTTAATTATAATTCTTTTACTTCTATGAGATCTGTTACTTATACTGAAACTTATTAGTGATTATTATTTTAGCATGGGGCACAAAGCTTCCTGGTATTTAAGGTCACTGTCACAGAGTAGAATTAGACATCTCATCAGAGATTTTCCCTATTCGAACTCTCAAAAATGGCAAGCTACTATTTCTGCCACTCTCTGTCATCTTACACTAGTTTTTGTGCCATTACACTTGCCACCACCTCACATATTACACATTTATTTAATTGTTGTTAGTTTCTCCCTATTAAATTTATATTTCATGAGGGAAAGACTTTTGTTTCTATTCATTGCTGTATCCCCAGAAATTATAACAGTACCTAGCACTAACTGGTGCTCAATAAATACTTGTCAACTGTTGAGTAAAGAAAGGCTCAGAATTTAGGAAAATTGAACAATTAAAAACAACCTAAATAAGAATAGCTTATTGAGAAAAAGCAATTCTTTTGGCATATACACTAGGCTGAGTAAGAGAAATTTTGAGCAACTACTGAATTCATGAGAGTGGATGACTGTGTCTGTCCCTCATACATCGCAGGGATACTGGCAAACAGTAGGCACCAGAGTAAGTACTGACTGATTCAATGAAGAAACATTAGATGTCTGAAATGAGTAAGGCAGTGGTTATTTCAAATGTACCTCTTTCAGTTTTTAATCTGTCAAGGATTTCAGTTTTGTCTGTTAAGTCAGACTTCAAGGCAGTCTCGAGCTGAGCAATCTGTACTTTCAGCTGTTGCTCCTTTAACTTCCATTGCTCTTCATGGGCAGCACTGAAGGCACTGCAAAACACACGTGACATGCAAGGAAAGCTTGGAAATCAGCTTCAACCGAAAATAATAAAGAGAAAAGCTTTTAGTGGCACAGAGACCACTGTCATCATGTCTTAGGAATTAAGTAAACATATGCTGTTCTGCTGCTGTTGAAACCAAGGCGCCTTTCTCAGGCTGCGGTTAGGGAACATGAAAGAGTTTGTGGGATGAGCAAAGGAACTGGCCTTAATTTAGAGCTCTAAAGTCAGAAAAGTTGGCAGTGTGCAGCTTTTGTGGGACTAGTAAAGGAATTCAGATACTGTACATACTCCAGAGGAATCCACAATTCCAAACCTCAGCAATTGACATCGGACAAAACCATTCTCTCCCACATACAAACCTCTTAATACAGAGAAAATGGACTTTCCACCTGATCTTTAATTCTGTGAAACTTTTAAAGAGTCTGTGATAATAACATGTTCACAAAATACTGGCCACAAAACGATAGCATATTGAACCACCAGACAATACTTCTGATATTGATTAAGAAGTAGTGATAATATAGTCTTTGTTAAAAAACAAAAAACAATAGGCTAAAAACAGTTTTAGTTGTAATACATGGTTGGAATGAAAACCAGTGCTGTGCCTGATAAGAATGACGAAAATAGAATTACCACTCCTCAATAAAAGTAAAGCAGTTTAAACCATGGTTAAAATTTGCTAATAATCAAGACCCAGCATATCAGAAGAAAGAACCGGTTGAAAAATAACTAGACAACGCACAGAAAGTGTACAATAAACATTTGTTTACGCCAGTGGTTCCTAAACGCTGACCTAAATACTGGTAGTAGGCCAGCTGCAGTAAGGACACTTAGGGAGATTTTAAAATGAAGATCCCAGGGCCCAGGTATTCATATTTTTAGAAAGCTCCCCAGATGATGGCCAGGTTTTGGAAAAACTGATCTTTGATCTGAATTTCAGCAGAAAACCATTATCTATGAAGCTTGATATGACTGAATAATCATCAGCAGCTTTGACCATTCTACTTATTTTAAGCCCAGTAAATACAACAAAAACTTATAAAATCTGGTTTTTTACTGATGATGAAGTAAATGGAAAAGAAACATATTACTGGAAATTGCCCTTAATGTTGCTCCCAACTAGTCTTCAGTTTTTATCCCAAAAAAGATACTTTTGTGGGAGGCATAGCTTTTCAAAAGAGAAAAATTGTGTATTCATTTCACATTTTGAATATTTTACTGCCTTTAAGATAACATGACCTTGAAAATAAATGGAATTATGGAAGCTTCTCTAAATATGACATGTTTCTTCTATCAGTGTTCTCATTTCACTTATGGAACCTTAACAAAATATAGGATCTATATACCAATTATTTAAGTTGATTTTATCAAAGGTACAATGATCTAGACCTAAATGAAATCCAAATAAAATATGTACTTTAAATACTAAATAATATTCCTTTTTATGTTTGCTTTTAAAATAAAGAACAAATATAATTTCTACGTATGGCCAAATTGTATATATCAAACACATCCATATATATAAATGAATGTGAGTACATCTATGTGTGTGTGTGTGTGTGTGTGTGTATATATATATATATATATGCATGTCTTATTTTATTAAAAACATGTACCACCCGGAAAAAAAATTAGCATGATGAAATAGGCACAACATACATTATATCAGACACCAAAAATTAGAAACAGTAGTGTTCCAATAGCATTAGTACCAGCAAAAAGATCACCAACAGCTAATCTGGCAGAAACATCAGAAGCTGTATGTGTTTAAATTAAGAACAATTTAGCGGCCTGGGTTTTCCAAACCCACAAAATACTAGTGTAAATCAGCATAAGTCAATCTGAATTTAGTCCACTGCTATCTTCCCTCTAAATTTAGGATTACATTCCACTGGAGTTTCATGAGGAATTCCTTTTGAATTTACTGTATTCCTCTATGCTTACAGCCATCTGTGTAACTATAAATGGTGAACCACATCTGGCTCCATTTTCTTTGTAAGGGCTGTGTACATGATTAAATCTGCATATGAGAACAGTCTTTGAGAACTTTTTATTCATGAAAATGTTTTTGTATATTGCCTATAGTGACAACTGAAGAGGGATCACAGTTAGTTTTTGTACACATTTCACTGTTACATGATGTTGCAGGACTGTTCAAATGTCAGCCTGCAGTGGAATGCCCATTGCTGCTTGTGGTCACCAGCATGTCCACTGGCAGACATGGGTCAGCATACTGTAAATACACACCCTTGATCAAAACCTTATAAAGATCTAAATAAAGCCAAAGAGTTCATCTGCTTCCTAAGATCTTTCCTCTTATAGAAGAAATTCCATTTGTTCAATGTTCAAGGGCATCCTAATGTGAGAGATAGGAAAGAATAAACTGTAAATCATCCATAAAGAAATAGACAGTGGCTGGGTACAGTGGCTCATGCCTGTAATCCCAGTGTTTCGGGAGGCTGAGGCAGGAGGATGGCTTGAGCCCAGGAGTTCAACACCAGCCTAGGAAACATAGAGAGATCCCATCTCTATAAAAAATAAAATTAAAGGCTGAGTGTGGTGTGTGGTGGCTCATGCCTGTAATCCGAGCACTTTGGGAGGCCGAGGTGGGCGGATCACTTGAGGTCAGGAGTTTGAGACCAGCCTGGCTAACATGGTAAAACTCCGTCTCTACTAAAAATACAAAAATTAGGCAGGTATGGTGGCACACACGTGTAATCCCAGCTACTCAGGAGGCTGACACAGGAGAATCGCTTGAACCCGGGAGGCAGGGGTTGCAGTGAACCAAGACTCTGCCACTATACTCCAGCCTGGGTGACAGGGAGAGATTCTGTCTCAAAAAAACAATAAAAAATAATAATAAAATTGAAAATTAGACAGGTATGGTGGCACATGCCTGTAGTCCTAGCTACTTGGGAGGCTGAGGTGGGAGGATTGCTTGAGTCCAGGTGGTCGAGATTGCAGTGAACTATGATTGCGCCACTGCCCTCCAGCCTGGACAACAGAGCAAGATCCTGTCTCTCTCTCTCCTTTTTTGTTTTTTTTTTTTTTAAATCATAGGTACTTTATTTAGGGCCTAATGAAAATTAAATTCATATTTACATCAGGATATTTCACTTACTGAAAGAAGATGATGCCCCAAATGTACTTGGAGTTTGATTTCTGTGAAGCATAAGCTGCTCATATTTGATCACATGAGATTTTATGGTTTCTAGAAGGTTACAGGGCACAGATGCTCACTTTACAGAAACAGAACACAGAGCATCTATGGGTGTCAGCAGTGCTCTTTTACATTTTGAGAAGTAGATGACTATCACATAATAAAAACTTGATCCACCCGATTCTTAAAAAGGTTAATATCATCTTAAAAACTAGATGAATACCTTTTAAAAACAGACATTGTATTAGTGTCTCTCAAGGAGTTAATACCTCAAAATCACATTCAACAGATTTTTTTGGACCCAGTCTCAAATTAACTGAATCAGAGTTGGATGGTATGGGGGCAGAGGGAGGGGTGCAGATGGATAGGCAAAGAAGCTCTGAAGAGGTGGTGAAATCTACATTTTAATACGTTTTCCAGGTTATTTGCATACATTATAGTTTAGGAACCACTGCATTTATCAGTTACATGGCCCCAACACTAACTAACTTCAAAAGTGAAGCACAGCATTACCAGATTATAGCATAACATAATACTGTATTACATACCACAGTATAGAGTTTCTCTCTGACCCAATAGAAAGATATAATTGCAAAAAATGTATTCTGAACTTTTAAACTAAACATTTCTTAAAGTTATACTTACTTCTTGGCAGTGTATCAAAAGTGTTTTAGCATATTAAAAAAGGCTCACACTAAAATGTAACATGAGCGTTTTATCTTCCCAGATGATTCTCTAATATGTCATATGTCAAGTAATAAACACATTCAAAATTTCATTTGAAAAAGAAAGATGAGAATGCAATCTGCAAATCATATTTTTCTCCTGAAAACTAGTCAATTTTGAATAACAAACAAATGCTGTCCTTTTAAAAACATGTTATCATTATGACTAAGCAAACAGGGAGTATGTGTAGTTTTTGATGAACATTAGTTGTTGGCAATAATGAATAGCAGTGTCATGAAACAAAAGAGCTGTAAAGAATCTCAGAGACAATGCAGACTTTTGTTGAATTTCTCCAACTACACTTCTAAAATGTATCATATATTTCAAAAACACTATATTAGAGAATTCTGTAGTTCTGTTGACTATTATGTGTGTTTGCTGGGTTTTGTGCTTATGTTACATTAATTTTTCTTTTGACATTAAATGTTTTGACACTCACTACACATATTTACTTCCATATATCTCACATAAACTTCACGTGTGAGCAGCATAATGAAGTCTGCTTTCAGTGTGACAGGAAAAAATGTTAGTGTAAGCATAAAACATTGAAAAAAAAACCCTTCAAATTTATACTCTTAGATCATCTTCTAATATGGAAAGATAAATTTTGTGGTGGGAAAGTAAATATGAGAAAAACATGACTTTCTCAAAATTTTATTTATACATTATTCCCAGCTAAGTTTGATTTTTTTTTTTATTCCAAGTAAGTATGTTCAGCAAATTTTCAAACTGGGGAGAAGTAGAAAATTTGGAAGTAATGGCCATATGGCACTATTTTCTTCTATTTAGACTACGTAAATTATTTGAAATTGTAAGATACTGAAGATATATGTAAATCAGTAAGAATTTCTGGATGTATAACAGTTCTGTTATTCCATGAATGTTTCCCTTCCACATATACAATTTTCCAATGCAATTAAAATCAGATAGTGAAGCATAACAAAAAAAGAATTCAAGCTTTAGAGTTAGAAAATATCTGGGTTTTAGTTCTAAACTAGAGTCTCAGCAATGCTGTGTGACTCTGCACAAGTCTTAATTTTTCTGGAATCCCAATTTCCTCATTTATAAAAGAGGGATGATATCTTCTCTAATAGGGTACTGTGCAATTTGTATACTGACATTTAAACTTTTCAAACACACATACGATTTTAACTGGTGTCTGAATCTACTGTTGGTAACCCTTAATACAATCAGTCACTGTACAAAGATAGTCCCCACAAGTAGGTAAATAACATAGATGACACAAACTACTGAAATAATGCCTACGTTAATTTAGGTAACTTTTCAGAAGTAAATCAAAATAAAAGCCTATCCCCACACTCCTTGGGTATAATTTGTTCAATTTACAAAATGTAAATTTAATTGATAAAAAATAAGAGAAAAAGCTAAAAAGTTAAAGAAGCACTTGTAGCTCAAATGGTTATTTTCTGAGGTTTCAGCACATGACCAGTAGAAGTAGCTGTTGAATATCAGCTATAACATATGTATTTAAGTATATATTACATTTGCTTTCACGTAAACCTATATTTATCATTATCAGTATCATATACTAAAAAGACTTAAAATTACACACACACACACACAGAGAGATATCTGTAACACTTAACCAAACTTAGATGTGGAGTATAATTTTGTTTCTAATATTACCAGAAAGGATTAATTTCTAAAATACCATAATTATGAAGTAGATTAAGAAACAAAATTGAAGCAGCCCTTTAAAATGTATCTTGAGATAAAGATGCTTGTGTTTCTCTTTTTTATTTATTAATTTTATTATTATTATACTTTAAGTTTTAGGGTACATGTGCACAATGTGCAGGTTTGTTACATATGTATACATGTGCCATGTTGGTGTGCTGCACCCATTAACTCGTCATTAAGCATTAGGTATATCTCCTAATAAAGATGCTTGTGTTTCTCTTTATAAGGAACAGAAACAATTGTAAGTGAGCACCTCTGTTTTTCCCTAACAGAATAACTCTCAGTTAATAAGCTGGGGAGTCCAGGAAAGAGACCAAAAGAGGTTCAAATACAAGCTCTATTACTTTATACATTTAAAAGGTATGGGCTGGGTGCAGCGGCTCACCCCTGTAATCTCAGCATTTTCGGAGGCTGAGGCAGGATGGTCACTTGAGCCCAGGAGTTCAAGATCAGCCTGAGCAACATAGAAAGAACTCATCACTACCAAAAAATTAAAAAAATTAGTCTGACACGGTGGCGTGTGCCTGTGGTCCCAGTTGCTCAGGCTGCTGAGGTGGGAGGATTAAGCCCAGGAAGTTGAGGCTGCAGTGAGCCATGATTGTGCCACTGTACTCCAGCTTGGGCGACTGAGACACTGTCTCAAAAAAAAGAGGTAGGAAGTGCCTCTTAATGTTACTTAATTTTGCTTCATCTTCCTTGTCTGCAAAATGGGAATTTATAATACATACATTTCAGGGTGCTGTGAACAATTTATAACAATAAATGTAGAGTATCTAGCACGGTGTCAGTTTATAGTTAGTGTTCAATAAATGATAGCAGTTTACTAGCAACAAAGTGATATGGTTTTCTTAGTGGTGATAGGCTACTGCTTAGGTTAAACAACTTATTACCAATGCCTTTAAAAACCTTGTATTTCCTTTATACAGTTTGCATATTCCTTGCTATCATTTGTTGCTAATTCTTTGATCAACATGATCTATTCTGACAACAGCAAATGCTTACATATAAAACAGCTCAAACAAGACAATGAAAGAACACATGGAATCACAATTTACCTGTCATAAAGTTTATCATAGTTTTCCTTTAAAAGTTCCCGTTCCTTTTCTAAATCATTAATTCTATCCTGCAGCTAAAATGAAAATAAAATTACATATTAAGTAAATGTTATATAAAACCACTTGGGGGTAAAAAAAAAAAACATAAAAAAACTCTATATGAGAGGAGGTTAACATGTTTTAACCTCGATTGCTAAATGGTAGCTGCTAACCAGACCACTTATATTGTCTGCATTTAATTCAGCATTGATTCTTTCCAAGTTGTTAGATAAACGTGAAATTAATATTCCTGTTTTAATTTAGTAGAAACGTATGCACTGCTTTATGCAATATGTGCCAGAAGTCATTAAAGAATATGTTAAGAGCTTGCTATGTCCCGGGAAACATAGTATTTTTTACTTTTCACCATGATAACTTCTGTAATTATATTCATTTTGTATTAATTTACAATTAGCCCATAAAAAATTAAAAGGATTAACTTTTTTTTGGTTCATGGTTCAAATTGTTGTTAATCACAATTTACTCTGAAGATACAATTTCTCACATTATCTAAAATTTATAAATAGCTACTAGCACATTTTGCGAATAAATGAATAAACAAATAAAGTTACATACTGTTTTAGCCCATGAATAGTATTTTCAGAAATAAATGGAGTAATAATTACATCCCTCTGACTAAAATGTAGATTTCTGTACTCTAGTATGTATTTTTAAGTTTTATTCATAAGTATATTTTGCAGTCACAACTTTTCCCTGTGGATCAGACTACTCTTAAACTTTATTTCCATTTTCAAAATTCTCTTTTGATGCTAGTATGAGACGGTAAAAGATTCTCCCAAGATCAGAACAGAATGCAGGCATCTTATTTCACTTCCATTCTCCTTGGGAACAAACTTAACAGGCTACAGAAAATACTACGATAATAGGAAGATGAGTTTTCAAACAACTTCCTAAAAAAAATTAAGTAATTTCACAAAATTACTGATATTGCAGAATACAACAGCCATCTCCTCAGAAACAGATAAAGTCCTGTTATTTTGTTTTAGTATCTCAAATGAGTAATAAGCTGTTATGGTTGAGAAAGTTAAGTTCCACAGGTAATCTGGCATCAGTTTCAAAATGTTGGTTTCATTTTACTCAAGGATCTTTAATCCTTTGGGTAAACAGTGGATCTTGCCATATTTGCAAGTACAGTTAAACACTGATTTGCCATTCATATATTAACTACTATATTTTGCTGTGCTCAAAACACCATGTATATAACTTATAATTTTAAATAAGTAAAATTTTGAAATGTCTCTATTTTACTTTTTCAAAACAGTTACCAAGAAGTTGTAATGCAACAGATGGCTAAACTCTTTGGGAGCTTACCTCTTCTATTCTTCTTTCAGAAAACTTCATAGAATGTAATTGTTTCTCAAGACTGCAGCATTTTAAACGCTGCTCTTTAAGTTGCATGTTTAAGTCATCCCCATTTGCCATCAAAGCATCGTGGCTGATTCTGAGAGTTCTTTGCTTCTAAAAGATAAAAAGAACATCTTTTAAACATTATTTTTGGTTATGACTAATCATTGGACTAAATGATTACAATTCTATAAATGAATTTACTCCTGAAGTTCGCCTTATACAGATTATTTTTTACCTAACAAATGATGTATATGTGCTACTTATCCGTAGGAGACACTGAACATGTGTGTGACATGAGGAAGAAAATACAGGGTTAACTTAGCATAGAGTCACATATTTTATTTCCTCCTAGTTTTTGACTTATTGATGGTGACCAGCAAGTAAATTCGTTTTAACAATAACTTTTTTTCTTTTTGCTGTGGTTACATTGGTTGGACATGCTGTCTAAAAATGCTGTAGCATGGGTCAAAAATGCTGACCACAGATATTTGAACTGAAGGGATTCGCTGCCACATCGTATAAATAGCCCTGAATGGTTAGCTTTTAATTTGCATACAATTAAGTTAACATTTCCAATTTAGTAAAATAGTTATGAACTTTTCTTAATTTTTAAAAAACGGTCTATTTATGACCATGCTGTAAATTCAATTTTATATACTTTAATGTCACATAGTTTTTTTTAAATAAAAAAGGTAATCACATTAAAGTCTTTTCATAGAGACCATATAACCATAACATGCAATGCCTCACCTGCTAACTAAAATCTCTCAAGTCTTACTGAAGTTTTTCTTCACTCATTTAAATGAAACATGGCTACTGAGCCATTCAGGTCAATTTTCGTTAATCTTCAGCCATCTTCTTCTAGGCTCCACACTTCACTGAGGCTGTTGGGCTTAACCTCTCAATTTTTTTACCCTATGTCAACTTCCAAAAGAGCTGACTGTACTACAGCAGACACCTGTTACTGTTGGTATTTAAACTAATACCTGGGTTCACTGTTAAATAGAAATCAAAATTGTCAAAGTGATGAGAATGTAAAATCATTTTTCAATTCCTTTCTTAATTCTTAATCTTAGAAATGGCTTTCAACCATAGGGATTTTTAAATTTTCCTTCTTCTAACATCTGTAGATAGCACTATCATTCTCACTCTCTAATCAGTCTCCTCTTTTACAAACTCTCATATTTATGCAGAAGTAATTACCACTTGGCATTTAAAGAGGTTCCTACAGGATGGAAAACAAAATCCCCAGAGCATGGCTGAAAAATATTTAACTATTGAATTCAACAGTGAATTTAGGCTTCAGATGACCCTTTGCTTTGCATCATTCTACTGCTCTCCTTGTCTCGGGACTTCAAAGAAAGTATTACTTCACATAAATTCTGTTCAACTGGAATGCCTTGGAGTTCATTAATTCCAGAACCTATGTTAATTATGCAGTGCCAACAAATAGAAGCCCTCGGATGGCATATTCCTGTGGGGTTATAGTCCTTGTTAAAACAACCATAGGCATAAAGAATCCCAAGTATTGTCAACCTGAAAGGTTAAGGTTTAAAGTAAATACACTGATAGTTGACATTAAGAGTAATCAAGTATTTTCAGGTAATGGTAGTGACCAAGAAAGAAAAAAAATTCAAATCAAAGAAACTTTTAATGGAACATGATTACTGACCTATTCATTACTTTGGTCTATTGCCAATAATTTTATAAATGCTTCAAATTGAAGATATATGCAAATATAGCAAAACTTCAGTGCTATGTGTCCATAATAAATTCAGATAAAAGGAGTTAAAAATAAATTTCCTTGGTAGAAGATGATTTATAATAAATATGGTTATTATTTTAAGATGACACAGATATTTATAAAAAGTCCAAGCAGTTAATTATTTCTTTAGTGCTGGAGTTATAAATAATAAACAATATATTAAGGGAAATGATACACATTTGTGAATACAAAAAACAATCTTTAAAAATTACGTTTAGTGTTATGATCATTCTATGTTTAAAAAAACAACTCGAATACTACTTTTGAATCCTTTGCAGCTCTGTAACATCGTAATAAAATAAATTATCACTGTACCTCTTGAAGCTGAATAAATTTTCCTTCCATTGCTGAAAGAGCATTGCTTTTCTCCACTAGCTGTTTATGAAGCTTAATCATTTCTACATTGTCCCGAATATTTGACCTTCAGAGTTGTGTTTAAGAAAAAGAAAGAAGTAAAAAATGCAAGTTAGAAGAAAGAAAATCTACGGTGGAATCACAATTTTTCAATTAATGTTACATAGAAAATATTTATATACTTGTACATCAGTCAATGAGGTTTTTGGATTATTATAAATGCAGGACAGATTAATTATTTAAAACAAACCAATAATCATTCCTGAACTTTCATAACCTCAAACTCACAAAGTTTGAAGGGAGCCCCCCAAAGTTCATGACTATGTTACCTCTACAGTTGATAACATGGATTTACAATCATTTTATAGCATCCTGAAAGATGGCACAAAAACACAATAGTTTTTAGTATAGCAATGGTACCATTACCGAACTTCACACTTATTTTAAGGAGGACTATCACGCTACTTTTCCCTAAATGAAAAATATGCAATACAGCCATTCATCTTTCTACAACTCTCTCGATGCAAATGGCATCATAAGATCACCATTTATTGGAGTTTCCTCTTGGAGTTTTAAACTTTTCAAAATATTTGCAAAAAAAGTAACTTGGCATTTTATACTAATAATGCCCAAAGCTGGCATTTAAATATGTTGCAGATGTGCCTTTAGCTGTAAGAGATCATTTGATGTCCACAGGGTATATAGAAACCTTATATGTTACAATACTATTTTGTATTTTTCCCACTGAGATTAAAGCAAACGCAGAATTTAACAGGAAGATCTTGTTAAAGGTTAATCATAGATCTAAATGAGTACCTGTTTTCAAAAGGCATTTATTTTCTTGACGGAGAAAAGTTCCTTAATTTAAAACATTTTATATTAAAAAATATTTTGTTAATTTTGAAGCTACATTTCAGAGCTCACTTTTAGGAAAAATATATGTAAAAAATTTAAAATCAGAGAGTTCAATATTTAAAGTAAGAGATTTTACTTTTAAAACTTATCTAGCGTACACATATTGGAAAAATTGTCATAATGCCCTACTGGAACCAGAAAATGGACTACAAAGCTCACACATCTGTAAACCAGCTGAGGACTTGAAATACTTAATTTTCCTCTTTGATATTTGAAAGTTCATTGTATTTTGGCATTGGACAGTTAGTTGTCCTCACACAGAAGATAAACAAGCCCATGAATCCGAATTTTGCCCAGGGTACAGTCTTAACACAATGTTAAAATAATTATATGTCTAAAACATGTTATCTAGTAGTTCTGAGCACATATTCAACAATATACTCACTATTATTCACTCAGTATTACCTTTAGTCACTAAAAATACATATATATATAATAAAAAGAGAAAAATACATCTTAAAGTCTAAAGAAAATATTCTTTTCTTTCATATTTAGAAGCCAAAATATAATTTACTTATTTGCCCCAGAATTACTTGGTTTGACCACTCAGCAGTGAATGACATTTATTGATATGTAAGGACAGAATGTGATTCAAATAATTAAAAATCTTTTCATATATTTCCAGTTGTCTCTGATATTTTATTTTTGTTTTAAAGTATGATAATTTTTTTTTTTTGAGATGGAGTCTCACTCTGTCACCCAGGCTGGAGTGGTAGTGGTGCAATCTCGGCTCACTGCAACCTCCGCCTCCTGGTTTCAAGTGATTCTCCTGCCTCAGCCTCCTGAGTAGCAGGGACTACAGGTACCTGCCACCACGCCCATCTGGTTTTTTGTATTTTTAGTAGAGACGGGGTTTCACTATGTTAGACAGGATGGTTTCCATCTCCTGACCTCATAATCCACCCGCCTCGGCCTCCCAAAGTGCTGGGATTACAGGCGTGAGCCACTGTGATTGGCCACAGTATGTTGATACTTTTAAGAAGATTCAGATATATTTGAATAATAACCATTAATTACAGTAACAGAATTAAATCTCTATAATCCATTTGGGCACATAGGGTGATAGAAATAACAGCTTTTAATTTTAAATTTTTTTGTAAGGCAAAAACCAGTACGCATATGTCAAAAACTTCAGTGGTTTAATTGGTGGGTGCTTTCCCGAATATTTTCCTAAACTCCTTGGAGTTTAAACTTTTCAAAATACTGCCAAAAACAGTGACAGGGCATTTTAATCTGGTAATGCCCAACAGGTGGGCATAAATACAACTTACCACATAGTATTTAGACAACAGCAGTAATGTACTTTAAACAATACCTTAAGTAACAATGTGGTATAATAATGTACTTCAAATAAAAAGTCAGTTTGCTACAGAGTACACCTTTCCTGGGACAATGCTAAACTTGTAAGTCTTTAATAATTACTTTTATGTATCAGTTTTAGGGGCTTCATTATTATGACTTTATTTTTTTTTCATGTAACAATGAGAAGAAGAGGATAATCTGTTAAACTAGAAGTGCTAGGTCAGTGATAACATAAAAGTTCAAATCAGCAATGTGATAAATGTGGTCTAGCCTTTAAGAAGATGTGCAATAAAAATTACCTCAAACCCAACAATCAACTTAACATTTTTACATAGATGAAATATGGTACAAGAATAATGGGAGGAAGTAAGAGAGAAAGAGGGAGGGAGATGTCACAAAAAGATGACAAGAAATGTGAGAAGGATGTTGTAGGCAAGATAGAGCGAGGGTGCATAGCTAGGTGACCAATCCTAGACCTTTGTGCTTGCGGAGCAAGGCCTCAGGTTGGTCTTTGAAGAATAGACTTAGGGCTAATTTTATGAGTAATATTTTAAGTGACCTCCACACAGGATTTTTTTGCCCTCTTCTACACACTATGACAGGAATACCAAATCTTCAGGATGATGACATTCTAACAGAAAGAATAATGCATGGTAAAAACATTCAGACATTCAGATGAACTCTGACAGTCATGTACCAAATCATACATGCTGCATTACACATGGTGAAATGATCTGCAAACAGACATCAAGTATACTAATTAAGTGCTTTGTAAAAATAAATTTCTCAAAATTTTCATCAAAGATTTTGAAAAAGTCAGGAATGATTAAGTTGGAAAATGCAGTTTCTTTTCTCTTTCCTTTTTTTTTTTTTTAAAAAAAAAACATGATTTAAAATTATGATCAAATCTTATAAAACTATGAGAAGAGTTGCTGGCCCATCTCTAGATTAAAAACAAACTGAAATAAATTAGATTTCATGTCCAAAAAAAAGTAATCCAGCTCAACAACCTGTGTGCCAAGTTTCTCTCATATAATTTGAAACAGTCAAGCAATAAACTCTGAAAAAGGAATTTCTAATGGAAGCCTTGGAAAACACTTGACTCCAGCTTTGCTACTGGGTGCCATAATAAATCCAGAAACCTAAAACCTCAGATACACTGGAGAAGTAAAAACTTTCAGCAGAGCTATGTAATGTATAGTCTAATATGAAAGCTTAAGAAGCAAAAATCTTTGCTCCAGCGAAAGTTTCATATACTTTATTCCCCAGGCATTCAACTCCCCTCCCCCACCCTTTGCCAACATTTCATTCCTTGCCACCATATTATGAAAGCTAAAAAAACTTCTTGAATTTTTGAGATAAAAATGTTATAGTATTTAATGTCATTTAGAAGAGAAGGCTTTAAAACACAGAAGCTAGGCTATGAGATTCTGGGAAGTAGTTAGGTCAAATATTCATGAGATAGAATGGAGAGACTGTTTTGAGTAATAGTTACAGGCTGACCAAATTTTGGGCATAAGGTTGAAAACAACCTTAGGGTTAAAAAAAGCGCTCTAGAGATTTTCTTTTCAAACAGTGGCAGACATTCTGTAGCTGTATTGTTGAAGGAAATGTAGGTCATTCATAGTTTTTATTACGGATACACAGATAACAATCACCAGTAAGGCTACCCCCTATGACTAGGGCTACAGAAGGCTGCTAGTAAACTGAATAGAATAAGCCTCACTAAAATAGCTGAGGAAAGTCTATTTGAAAGATAACGATTTCGCTCAAAATTGCTACTTAACTTCATAGGTGAAAACAGTGCTCTCTGATTTAAGATTGCTCAAAGGAAAAAAACTCTCTGTGTATGTTTATTTGCCTCTGAATCATTACTTTCCTGTGGTGTTGGGTCAAACTATAAATCAGAACTCAGTATTTTCTTACTCTTACCACCCACAGGAATGGACAGGACAGTTTTATCAGCTCTCTACATGCATAAAATCACACTCAGTGGAAGGGCACTCCCAAAGGCTGGTTGGGGACAGGAAGAACTCAAATCCTGGCTCATCTTCTTATAGGGACCATTTTTACGGTCAAGTTTAATGGATTCCAACTTGAGATTTACAGTAAAAGAAATGGGAATCTGATTTTTTTTTTTCCTTTTTTTTTTTAGACAGAGTCTCACTCTGTCATCAAGGCTGGAGTGCAGTGTCGCGATCTCGGCTCACTGCACCCTCTGCCTCCTGGTTCAAGTAATTCTCCTGCCTCAGCCTCCAGAGTAGCTGGGACTACAGGCATGTGCCACCACACCTGGCAGGAACCTTACAGTCAATATTTCAGAAAGCCCAATAAGAAACATAGATTTACTGGCAATGAAGTTGCAAAACTGAACGAATGGTTTTGTGTTGTTTTCATTTTTTGATAGAATTGTGCCAATCCAGTGTCATAACGCAGGTTATTTAACAATTAGCAGAAGGAGTGATTGGCATGATACAGGTCTCTTTGATGAATACACACAGCTAATTTAGTAGGCCAAATCTTTCTGAACACAAGGTCCCTAGAGAGAAAAATAGCTGTTGTTTAAAGGCAGGAAACCATTTACCCATTTCAAACTAATCATTTTACAGTTTAGGTGGCTAACTGAGGCTCACAGAAGTAAAGAATTTGGCCAGAGACCTTAAGTAATGGAGATAACACTCAAATCTCGCTCTAAGAGTTAAATTCTTCCCACTCTTCAAAGTTAAATTCTTCCCACTCTTCTAAGTTTTTTCCTCTAAGATCTTCCTAAGTTGTAACTTTCCCTCCACTATCATGCATACACTCATATATTAGTAACTATTATCCGTGACAATTTCTGTGGCAGGAGGGTATGTTAAGTCACTATCAAGGAAATATCTTAATGTTAATAATAAAAACATGAGGATAAAAGAAATGGTATTACAGTGTGAAAATTTTCATTGGGTGAATTCTAAGCTGTTCAAAATAACAGTCAGAGCATGGTGAATATATTTTTAAAAATGACAGATCACTCCCCTGTGTAGTAAGGTCTGCATGGCTATCCCTGGTCCCAGTTACTCTTCCATCAGAGAACCAGATGTGCCCTTTAAATTAGGGGGTTGGGCAAAAAGGCAAATCCAAACTGAGCGACATTCTGCATACAACTGTCAATGGGCTATAAAAGTGTGGGGGACCATTCGAGAATAAAGGATATTTAGATGACATAATAACTAAAGGCAACAACACATGACCCTGGACTGGATCCTAGATCAAAACAAAATAAAACAAAAACAGCTATTACAAAAAGACCAAGCTGCAAAAGACATTATTGGGACAACTGGGAAAATGTGGATATTGACTGTGTATTAGATGCTGTGGCTGTATCATTCATTGTTAAGTGTTCTGAATGTGATAGCTGTATTGTGGTTATGTAGGAGGATGTCCTTCTTCCTAGAAGATACTTACTTGTAACTGTACAGAGGGTGAAGTGATGTATGCACCTAATGGGAGTAAGGAAGGGAGAGATGTGAAGAGAAGGGAAGTGAGGAATGAGTGAGGAGAGGAGAGAGAGGGAGAGGGAGAAGGAGAAATAGGAAGAGGAGATGAGAGATGTTGAGAGAAGAAAAGGGGCTGAGTGAAAGAAGGCTTAAGGAAGAGCAGGCCGAGTGCAAAAACAGGCTTGTTGTACCATTCAAAAAATATGCTAAGGGGTGAAAGGTTATGTGAGTGCTCATTCAACTGTTCTTTCCACTTTTCTGAAGGTTTGCAATTTCTCACAATGAAAAGTTGGGAACAACTTAGAGTGCTAGAAAGTAATCTTGTATCTGGGCAGAGGGGAAAGAGTGAGCCCTTAAAGCCAAGCTGTTTCTTATAATGCATGGCGCAAGAGGCCTCTCTGTTGCGAGATTTGACAGTTGGCTGTCCGTCAAAGGGAAGAAGGCAAGTCAGAGTGTCTGAAATACTTATGGGTTAAATTTCCTCCACTGGGACATTATGGCAGTTACATGATTTCTAATTAAGAAGGTAAACACCCTAACAATTATTTAAAAAAAAACACTTAGTACAAACTAGTTACACATTTGTAAGAGTATAAATATTTTTGGAGTTGAAAAAGGTCAATAAATGGTAAAATCATTCTGATTTTAATGTTCATGTACATGTGTTCACTGGTTACTGCTTTGAATTTAATTTAAGATGGCCTTTTTAATAAGCAGAAAATGTGCATTTTTATATTGTTTAAATTTAATATGGATTTTTCTTCAAAACAACACAGACATTCAGGCTACTTGTAAATGATACAAGATTTTTTGCTAATGAGGCATTATGTAGAACATATGCAAAAATCACAACTCAAGTCTTCCAAAATAGACCACAACAACAGGAAAAAACATGATTTTAATAAAAAAGAGCAGCACTGGGCTTTGACTTCAAAGCAATTAAGGGCTTTGGATAACCAAAAGTTTATGTCAAGCTGATGCCAAACCAAACTGGTCTATTAAACACATACTATGAAGGTTTCTGTAATATTCTATGAAAAGGCCCTTTGCCATAAATATCAAGCACTGCCACTCTGAAGATTACAACTACGTTAGGTTCATGTTTGAGAACAAGGAGTCCAACATCCAGATCAGACTTCTAGAATTTCAAATCTGAAATAATGTATCCGTGAAAGAAAAGTTTAAATATGTTTCCCATTTTGTGATTTCTCTCTACAGTAAATTATACCAAGTTTTACATTCTCTCTAACATTTTTTTCAACAGTTTTCCATTAGTCTCAAAAAAATTGCTGTTACATATAAAATTATGAGCTATGTGTAAACATTTAAAAAAGGCATTGAAGATTCTTATTTTAAGCTATTTCCTCAGTTTCAACAACTGTATTTCAAGCAACAATATGCTATTCACTATAGGTATCTTTCCTTCTAAGCAAATAACATGTAGATTTTCAATTTTATAAAATCAGTGAGGTAGGGTACACACTGATTTATTTCTCTGGTCTCTGCAATAAAAGTTTCTTTGCCTGTAATACTCATTTTGTCTCTGCTTTTAATTCTTGATGTGACAAAAATAGACTGCTACAGAGTAAATAATATAGCCCCCTAAGGAGGGACTTACCTCTTCTATGTGTGTGTGTGTTAGTGTCTCTTGTTGGTAATATTTATAGTAGGAAAGTATGTATCCTTGTCTATCACTCTATTTCTTCTGTCATTCTAGTTTTAGGATTGAAGGACTTTTGGATTTCCCTTTCAGTTAACACTAACTCCTAAATGATCACATCCCTTTGGAAAAGGGAATGGCCAACACAGTGTCCACCTTACACTATAGGAACTTGAGAAATGTAACAGGGAAAGCAATCCTTGATAACCCTGTAGTCAGTGGTTCAGTAAAGGTGGGGACTGCCCCAAGCTTGAGCTTGGTCCCTGTGTGAATTTTTATATTCAGGCAATGTCTTAAACATGGCTGTTGGCATTTACTAAGATCACCATATTCAGTGTTGAGGTCTGGTCCTTTAGCACTGCTTCTCACAAGGAACCATTCTTGGTTTTTAAAGTAGGCCAAATCTAAATCTTCTTCCTACAGAAATATGAATAAATCGTAGGTATTCAAGCTTATCCTTTAGCCAGAGTTCAAGTAATATCTCCTAACTTAAATATGATTCTCAAAAATATTCAGGTTTCTTTTGTCTTGCACTTAGAAGGGTATATAATGTCACTAAACATATAGGATTTCTCATATAATTTAATTTTACACATAGTTTTTTAGGAATAGAATTTTTAGAGGTAACACTAATCTAATAAATCTATGAAATATAAAGCTTTTTATACATTTTTAGTCCACTTTTTTTAACAAGTCTGATATCAAGCATCCTTTCTTAGCTTCTTCATATATTACCACATAAGTTTAATTTGTTGAAAGATGAATAAACTCTGAATCTGAAATGAAAAGCTAGAAAATCTTACTTGGTTTTTCTAATAAGAACCTAGGCAAGTGGGCTTCATCCCTGGGACGCAAGGCTGGTTCAACATATGCAAATCAATAAACGTAATCCAGCATATAAACAGAAACAACAACAAAAACCACATGATTATCTCAATAGATGCAGAAAAGGCCTTTGACAAAATTCAACAACACTTCATGCTAAAAACTCTCAATAAATTAGGTATTGATGGGACGTATCTCAAAATAATAAGAGCTATCTATGACAAACCCACAGTCAATATCATACTGAATGGGCAAAAGCTGGAAGCATTCCCTTTGAAAACTGGCACAAGACAGGGATGCCCTCTCTCACCACGCCCATTCAACATAGTGTTGGAAGTTCTGGCCAGGACAATCAGGCAGGAGAAGGAAATAAAGGGTATTCAATTAGGAAAAGAGGAAGTCAAATTGTCCCTGTTTGCAGATGACATGATTGTATATCTAGAAAACCCCATCGTCTCAGCCCAAAATCTCCTTAAGCTGATAGGCAACTCCAGCAAAGTCTCAGGATACAAAATCGATGTGCAAAAATCACAAGCATTCTTATACACCAATAACAGACTAACAGAGAGCCAAATCATGAGTGAACTCCCATTCACAATTGCTTCAAAGAGAATAAAATACCTAGGAATCCAACTTATAAGGGATGTGAAGGACCTCTTCAAGGAGAACTACAAACCACTGCTCAATGAAATAAAAGAGGATACAAACAAATGGAAGAACATTCCATGCTCATGGGTAGGAAGAATCAATACTGTGAAAATGGCCATACTGCCCAAAGTCATTTATAGATTCAATGCCATCCCCATCAAGCTACCAATGACTTTCTTCACAGAATTGGAAAAAACTACTTTAAAGTTCATATGGAACCACAAAAGAGCCCGCATTGCCAAGTCAATCCTAAGCCAAAAGAACAAAGCTGGAGGCATCATGCTACCTGACTTCAAACTATACTACAAGGCTACAGTAACCAAAACAGCATGGTACTGGTACCAAAACAGACATATAGATCAATGGAACAGAACAGAGCCCTCAGAAATAATGCCGCATATCTACAACTATCTGATCTTTGACAAACCTGACAAAAACAAGCAATGGGGAAAGGATTCCCTATTTAATAAATGGTGCTGGGAAAACTGGCTAGCCATATGTAGAAGGCTGAAACTGGATCCCTTCCTTACACCTTATACAAAAATTAATTCAAGATGGATTAGAGACTTAAATGTTAGACCTAAAACCATAAAAACCCTAGAAGAAAACCTAGGCAATACCATTTACGACATAGGCATGGGCAAGGACTTCATGTCTAAAACACCAAAAGCAATGGCAACAAAAGCCAAAATTGACAAATGGGATCTAATTAAACTAAAGAGCTTCTGCACAGCAAAAGAAACTACCATCAGAGTGAACAGGCAACCTACAGAATGGGAGAAAATTTTTGCAATCTACTCATCTGACAAACGGCTAATATCCAGAATCTACAATGAACTCAAACAAATTTAGAAGAAAAAAACCAACAACTCCATCAAAAAGTGGGCGAAGGATATGAAGAGACACTTCTCAAAAGAAGACATTTATGCAGCCAAAAGACACATGAAAAAATGCTCATCATCACTGGCCATCAGAGAAATGCAAATCAAAACCACAATGAGATACCATCTCACACCAGTCAGAATGGCGATCATTAAAAAGTCAGGAAACAACAGGTGCTGGAGAGAATGTGGAGAAATAGGAACACTTTTACACTGTTGGTGGGACTGGAAACTAGTTCAACCATTGTGGAAGTCAGTGTGGCGATTCTTCAGGGATCTAGAACCAGAAATACCATTTGACCCAGCCAACCCATTACTGGGTATATACCCAAAGGATTATAAAACATGCTGCTATAAAGACACATGCACACGTATGTTTATTGCGGCACTATTCACAATAGCAAAGACTTGGAACCAACCCAAATGTCCAACAATGATAGACTGGATTAACAAAATGTGTCACATATACACCATGGAATACGATGCAGCCATAAAAATGATGAGTTCATGTCCTTTGTAGGGACATGGATGAAGCTGGAAACCATCATTCTCAGCAAACTATCGCAAGGACAAAAAACCAAACACTACATGTTCTCACTCATAGGTGGGAATTGAACAATGAGAACACATGGACACAGGAAGGGGAACATCACACACTGGGGCGTGTTGTGGGGTGGGAGGAGGGGGGAGGGATAGCATTAGGAGATATACCTAATGCTAAAAGACGAGTTAATGGGTACAGCACACCAACATGGCACATGTATACATATGTAACTAACCTGCACGTTGTGCACATGTACCCTAAAACTTAAATTATAATAATAATAAAATTAAAAAAAAAGAAAACTTAGGTGATATCATTCAGGATATAGGCATGGGCAAAGATTTCACAACGAAGATGCCAAAAGCAATTGCAGCAAAAGCAAAATTGACAAATGAGATCTAATTAAACTAAAGAGTTTCTGCACAGCAGAAGAAACTATGAACAGAGTAAACAGACAACCTACAGAATAGGAGAAAATTTCTGCAATCTATCCATCTGACAAAGATCTAATATCCAGCATCTAGAAGGAACTTAAACAAATTTACAAGAAAAAAAAAGCCAAACAACCCCATTACGAAGTGGGCAAAGGACATGAACAGACACTTCTCAAAAGAGGACATAATGTGGCCAAAAAAAAAAAACATAAAAAAAAAAAGCTCAACATCACTGATCATTAGAGAAATGCAAGCCAAAACCACAATGAGGTACCATCTCACACCAGTCAGACTGGTGAGTCAAAAAACAACAGATGCTGGTAAGGTTATGGAGAAACAGGAACACTTTTACACTGTTGGTGGGAGTGTAATTTGGTTCAACCATTGTGTAAGACTGTGTGGCGATTCCGCAAAGACCTATAGGCAGAAATACCATTCGACGAGGAAATCCCATTACTGGGTATATACCCAAAGGAATATAAATCGTTCTATTATAAAGACACATGCACACGTATGTTCATTGCAGTACCAGTCACAATAGCAAAGATATGAAATTGACCTAAATGCCCATCAATGATAGGCTAGATAAAGAGAATGGAATACTATGCAGCCATAAAAAAGAATAAGATCTTGGCCTTTGCAGGGACATGGATGGAGCCAGAGGCCATTATCCTTCACAAGCTAATGCAGAAACAGGAAACCAAACACTGCATGTTCTCACTTTAAGTGAGAGCTAAATGATGAGAACACATGGACACATAGGGTAGGGGGAACAACACACACTGGGGCCTGTCAGAGGGTGAAGGGTGGGAGGAGGGAAATCATCAGGAAGAATAGCTAGTGGACGCTGGGCTTAATATCTGGGTGACGGGATTATCTGTGCAGCAAACCACCATGGCACACGTTTACCTATGTAACAAACCTGCACATCCTGTACATGTACCCCTGAACTTAAAAGTTGGAAATTATAAAAAAAAAAGTTTTTTAATGTCATAGACGAAAAGGCAGCAAGGAGACTATCTACAGGTCCAACTGTAATCTTATCACAGCCAACAGATTGCAGTCCAAACTTGGAATATTAGGGATCTTTTTGGGATTACAAACGTGTACCATATTATGGAATTTACTATCTTTTAAGGTTGAAAAAAGTAATGCTGGACTTACGTATAAGATATGCCAATAGCTGAGTTCTTGTCACCCATACTTCTCTCAGTAGTTATAATCAAATGGTATCAGAACTTCCTGCAATCTTGGCAAATGGGGTAAATGAACAGAGAAAACAAGATGAGGGTGATTTCCACCCATCGGAAGCTGCTTAAAAGCACAGCAGGTTAGGGAAAGCTGTCTTTAGACTAGAGTTCTTGACAGCAGTTAGTAGATCGAGCATAGGCTTATATGAAGAATGTTAAGTAAAAACATGATTTTTAAATAGACTAGGTAAATTTATTCTTTTATGGCACATGATAAAGTATTTTAAACTAATTTTGACCTTATCAAAGTGATATTTCTGTTTTAACATACCTTTGATCTGTAGCTTGCTGTTCTCGAAGCTGAAGAAGAGATAACTCAATTTCATTTTCTTTTCTCCTCAACTGAGTTTTCAGGATCTCAGCCAAGTGCTCTAACTCCTCTATCTGGCCTCTTTGTGACTGAATAACGTTTTCTCTGAAATAAAGAGCCTTTGTAAGAACTTGTAGTTTGAGGAAAAGTTTTCAGTAGTTAAGATCAGTGCAAAGAAACTTCTTCATGAAAAAGAGCAAGCAGAAGTTAAAAAATTTAGTTTAAGTGCCTCTGCACACAGTGAAATAGTAGCAGATTAAATGTGATGATTTGGAAATACATATGGAACAATGCAAGATACTGCTTTTCAAAGATAATGTCCTAGGCAATGGATTGGACTTTGGTTTGATTCAATTGAGTAAGTATTTATTGTGGAGTACACCTACTATGTATGCCACAATCTGGTCTTCAGAATATTTATATGCCTTTGTTCTTTCGTATGTGCACAGGTGCTTATAACACCCAAATTAACACTTCAGAGAGAGGTGGCAGGAAATTTGCCAAATATAACTCAGTGGTCTCTGGCATGCATTTTTCTCTATCATGTCTGGCAGCATCATATTGCAATGAGTCTCAGGAACTGGTATAAACGTTGGCTTTTCAGGTGATCATCAGGTAACAAGATTATGTCTAGTCTTTTATTTTCCTGCAGGCTAATCATTACTGTAACTGCTATTAAAAATGTTAAAAAAATTTGAAGACCATATTATTCTTAAGCAACTATCTTAAGTATGATACTGTGTGCCATGTTTTCTCCTCTCATGAAGTATTGTTACTTTTTGATGATCCAGGTGAAGGCTTAAAGTGGAACCTTAGCTTCATTTGTGTAACTCACAGACACTGAAACCATGAGGCTTGGATTAACTAGAAAAGTAAGCTAAATGTGGCAGAAGTAACTTTTTTGAAACCATGATATGATGAAGAATGCAGTGCCACAGAATCACACGAAAACAAAATCTGAAATCCATATGTATCTGATAACTCCAAACTTTGATGCCACTCCCCAATTCTTTATTTTTTTTTTTAACCAAGAAAAGGGCTAATTGATTCAGGATCTAAAAAAATTACCTGTGATTTTCTGGGAATAAAAATGTTGCCTCTAAATCTTACACTATTCTAACTGACTAGACTTTATGCCATTCCTATGAGGGTAAAATTATAATAAAGAAGACTATTCTATAAATCCTTCCATTGAGGCAGCTGGATAAGTTCTTCATTTTCCTTTTTCTGAGAACATGTTATATAACATCTGTTGTTACCCTACAGAACATAGCTGTATTTCAGTGGAGCAAACTGTTTACATATAGCCCAGTTTGGTTTAAAATAAAGGAAAGGGAAGGATAAAAAAAAAAAAGACATTATCAATAACCAAAGTTCTCAAATGACCACAAAAAAGAACACATACAAATTTCTTATTTCTCCTCTGGCTTCTTCAAGTAAACTGTTGCCATATTTTGTAAACATGGGATGTAGAGTTTCTGCTACATCTACATCTTGGAATTTAATACCTAAAAACAAAGTAATAAAATATGATTATAGAATTGAAGTTAGAAAAGAAGGATCTTTGATTTGCTATAATAAGGAAATTTATAATAAAATCTCTTATTAAGTATTAAGAGGTATGTGTTTTATAGTACATAGAATTAGAAATACACTGCCAAAGGAAATACGTGATCTCAGCCACCAGTAGGCATTAAATAAAACACAGCAGCAAGTATTGCTCATTTTACAAATCTACCTAGAAATCAAATTACCTAGAAATAATTTTATTCAACTTAAGATTTAGACTCCTGCAGTAATTTCTGAAATAAATCAGTCTTCTATTCAAGTTTTAACAATGTAAATAGGTTATAAAAACTTGATTTTTCCCCAGTGTTTGTGATAAGGGTTTTTTAATTTTTAAATTACTCATTCATATTCCTTGCCCTTAAATGTTTAAGTAAAAATGTTTTCTGTATTTTGATTTATTCCACCCCAATAAGAAAATCCCTATTTACAAAAAGGTACTTTGAGAATGGATCATCGCAAGAATTCCTTTAAATAAAACATTTCCCTGCTGCACTTAAAATATAATTTTTCTTATAGAAATCTGTAGAATTTTTCAAAGACAGTCCCATTGTTTAAAAAAAGGCATATTCTTAATTATGTGAGTTATTTCACATTTATAGAATAACTAAATATTAGAGTTTAAGGTAGATAAAGCATCGCAGATGACTAAGGTTTTTAAATGGAGAACAAAACAACAAATTTATTCCTTTAGAAAAGTTAATTTTTTAAAAGTGAGATTTAATTGCTCTGCATATTCTCAGTAAAGAGAAAATTTTAAAAAAAAAGAGAATTTTAACTAGAATAATGGAACTATTACTTGCTCTTTAAAAAGTAGTCAATATCTGTTGCTGTAATCCTGAAGAATAGAAAAGGCTCTGCCTAAAACATTAAAATAGTTTACTGTGTTAGAATTTGCCAATTATATTATTTTGGCAGTAATGCTAATTCTTATGCTTTTCCTACAATATCATGAAAAAATTCAACATTACTAGTGGAAATAATAAAATTACAGTCTCATGGTGTTTGCCAATGGTCTCTCTTCTTTCTCTCCTTTTAAAGATTGATACATAATATTTGTACATATCATTGGGGTACATGTGGTATTTTGATGCATGCATACAACATGTAATGATCCAATCAGGGTATTTAGGATATCCATCACCTTGATCATTTATCATCTGTGTTGGGAATATTTCAAATCTCTTCTGGATATTTTTAAATATTCAGTATGCTGTTGTTGCCTATAGACACTCTACTGTGCCATAAAACGCTAGAACTTTTTCTTATTCTATCTAACTGTATCTATGTGCCCATTAACCAACCTCCTTTCATCCTCCCCAGTGCCCCATACTCTTCCCAGCCTCTAGTAACTATCATTCTACTCTCTACCAATGGTTACATTTCAAAACCTTTGCTTTACAAAAATCTTTGTTCCATTGGTTCCTCACAGTAAGTATTATTTCCATATTACATTGATCACACATTTAGCCAGTGCTTTCCATCCTTTATCCTGACAAGGCACAAACAGAAAACAGTAGTATTTGTACAGCAGCTTGATGGTAAAGGTTGCTTGTGGCCAGAGAGGGGTTTTAGGGTTCTTAGCCAGCCATCCCAGGCTGAGATATTTTCCTGACAAGTCTGGCCTGTCTCAGCCTCAAAGGTAGTCCTGGAAACCCTGTTAAGGTGTCAGTTTTGGTAATGATGCTTCAGGTTTACTCATAAAGACAGATTAAGAAAGTATCCATCACTACTTAATGCTTTGTGTCACTTTCATGTCCTGAACTCTATCCTGAACAGTGAGAAAGGTCTGAATCACCAAGAGAGTACAAATGTAAGGAGAAATTAAAGTATGTAGTTATGTTTTTAAAAGTCTGCTGATCTGTGGCTCTTAATTTCGCTATAGGGAGAAACTTCCAGCAAACTCTCCTGTCTGAACAGCAATTTATAGCACTAGGTTAGCTTGCCATTTTAATTAACATTGACAATATTATGATTTTATCAAAGAGAAAGTCAAAACTGATTTTTCTCTTCCTAAAGACACTTAAAAGCATGAATAATACAGAAACAAAACTTTGTTTTTTTTGTGTCAAATGATCTAATAAGACTTCAGTTTAGATTTAATGTAAAATCTGGGCATTACAGACTTATTTATTTTTGAGACCGAGTCTCCTCTGTCGCTCAGGTTGGAGTGCAATGGTGCAATCTCGGCTCACTGCAGCCTCCGCCTCCCGGGTTCAAGCGATTCTCCTGCCTCAGCTTCCCGAGTAGCTGGGATTACAGGTGCGTGCCACCAAGCCCAGCTAATTTTTTGTATTTTTAGTAGAGATGGGGTTTCACTGTGTTGGCCAGGATGGTCTCGATATCCAGACCTTGTGATCCGCCCACCTTGACCTCCCAAAGTGCTGGGATTATAGACGTGAGTCACTGCGCCCAGCCTAGACTCACTTATTTTTAGAGACAGTGTCTCACTATGTCGCCAAGGCTGGACTCAAACTCCTGGGCTCAAGTAATCCTCCCACCTCAGCTTCTCGAGGACTTTAGGTGTACACCATTGTGCCTAGCTTGAACATTATTTTTATTTAGTATAAAAGATCTTGCAGACTTTAGAGTTCATCTTGCCCAGTTCCAGTTCCAGATGGCAAAACTAAGGTTCAGAGAGGGATAGGTCACTTTAAAGGTAAAATATATTATTGTGGGAGCTACCATCTCCTGATCTCTTACCTAAGCTGGATTATTATCACTCCATTTTACAGATGGGGAAAATGAGGCTGAGGTCAGTATTATCTTCCATGTAAAAAAATTAATCAGTGGCAGAATGTACTTTCTGATTTATAATTCATTATGCTTACTTTAGTTGTATTCAGAGTCTACTGCCAATCTCACATAGCTAGGAGTAGCCAAGCCCTTTCATCCTGCAGCTGCCTCCTGCCTGTGTGGAGGCCTTATTGACTTCAAAGGAACTCTATCTAGGGAAAAGATAGTGTTAACATTTTGGGTTGGAGAGCAAACTACAACAAATTTTTCTCCCTTTCTGTTCATAGTGGTTTTTTTTTTTTTATTCCTCAAAGAATTGAAACTAAAGTTTTACATGCTACTTTATATCCCTAAAAATGTTTGGTCTTTATGTAAAGTATATTCTAAACAAAAACCAATTAGAGCTAAAACCTAATTTCCTTTCCTAGTAGTTGAAATTTTAAAAATGTTACTTAAGATATTTATTGAATTGTGGTTCCATTATAATAAAGTTTCTCTGTGGGTGAAGAGAATTGAAAATTTTTATTAGAAATATTTAGGTTCTATATTGACTCTTGTCTACACAATTGAATTACTTTGCAACTTGGGTACATTTTAGGTTATTAATTTTTAAAGTGAATAACGTGATTGGCCTATGATCATTTTTAGAGATGGAAGAGACCTTTATCGTCACTTGTTTCAATCCTTTTACTTTACATGTAAAGAAAACTCAGGGTCAGATTGATTAGGAGACTTGTGTAAGGTCACCAGCTAGTAAGCGGAGAAATAAGGATCCAACTTTTTAAACCCCTGGTTACATGCACATGTCATGTCATGCTACTGCCATCCAATGAGAAAGATTTCAACACTTTTGCAAATTTTCGAAAAGGTCTTTGGATGAAGAACTTAAATGTGATCATTCAATACAGTAAATGTGGTCATATGAAGCAAACTAGCTAGTTTCCCCACCTGCCTGAGTACAGTGGGTTTAACCAACCCAAACTCAGTTCAACTCATTTTACTTAGTTTCACACATCTCTTATATTAAGGTTATGTGGAATGTTTTTACTAAACAAATTTGAGACTGATCTAGTGATTCTTAAATAATCTTCATTGACAATATTATTTTATCAAAGAGAAAGTCAAAAACTATTTTTCTCTTCCTAAAGACACTTAAAAGCATGAATAACACAGAAGTAAAACTTTGTGTGTTTTTTTGTGTTAAACAATCTAATAAGATAACGTAAGCTTTGTTTTACCTTTCCTGGGGCATTCCTGTAAACCTGCATTTTCATTTGCTTTTCTCCGCCCAGTGTTAATACGAGATTGTACATTATTGTATGGAGTCTGCCTGTAACCCTGGGTTTGAAGTTGCTGTTTGGCTGAAATCAGTCTGTTTTTGAGGGCTTCGTTTTGCTTTTCAAGCTCATGAACTTTCTCTTGCAGCTGCTCAATCATTTCTTCCATTTCCACATCTCGTCCCAGCCGCTTGGGGCCGCCACCAACCCGCTCATATCTTTTCTTGTCATTAACTAGCCGTATTAACTTGGTGGCCATTCTGGGGAAATAATAAAAAGATGAAAAGGAATGTGAGAAGTCAGCATAAAATGCATTCTGTTGAAAGGAACATAATCACTGTGAAGACTTGAGTGCAGAACCTGAATAATAAATTTCAGGTTTTGATGTAACTATTACTGCCTGTGAAGAATCCTTTGATGATAATTGAAACCACTGGGCAACAATCTGCTTTATAGCACTGACAAATAACAGTTTCCTAAGGCTTATCATTTAAGGTCAGTAAAGAGAGGACACATATTTACTCCATATGTTCCTGAAATGCAATTTTTAACGCATGACCTTATATAGGAATGCTGTATGCACTTAAGTGTAGTTACAGATTGTGGATGTGGTGGGTTATATCTGCAATCCACAGTAAGTTAAAACTTTGAAAAGTGTGTTAAGACTGTGCAGCATTTAGGTAATATATTGTTTTCAGTTTCTCCAGGATTAAGACACACTATAAATATAAAAATGTTAGAATGCATAAATGTACACATATAAAGCCCAATGAAAAATTCAAAAGAAACCAAAATGCACCAATAAATGTTGCTTAGTGCTCAGGAAACACTTGTGTTTAATGGTAAAAAATAATTAGATGCAAAAGTATCATTTTAATGCTATCTTTAAATTTGGACATAAATTGTACTTCTGACATTCAGGAGTTTATACCTTTGATTCTTTTAAGTTTTGATAGAAACTGGTTAGAAAGAACAAAAGACAGAAAGGGCACATGGGGGTGATGTAATACCACACGTACGGAAAACATGCCTGACAGTGAATGGAAAAATCTTGGCAGGACAAGAAAGAAAAGGTGGCTTTGATGAGAGACACAAGTTCAAGACTTTACAAAATTGGTCGCACATCTTCAATAGCTGATTCTAGTTTATAGTGAATCTATTTTTATAAAGACCCAGACAGGAGATTGAAAATAAAAACACACTTCATTTTTCTTTAAATGGGTTTTGCTTTATTTTAGCGTGGTTATGGACAGAAGCTTTTACTTAAGGGAACAAAAGTGAAATAAAAAAATCCTTAATAGCTTTGGGATGTCATAGAACAACCTTTTTTCTGCCCTAAGCAGAGTCCGCTGTAAATGCGGTAGTAATACATGTCTATCCACACTCTGGCTACTCGGCCTACAGCATGTGGCATCAGGGAGAGCTATGCATAACATAATCAGTTAAGATTGTTTTCTCTTTCCCTTGAGGCACATCCATTAAGCATGCTTTATAAAGGATATAGGATAATAAAAACCAAGATCCAAGAGTACCACAAACACTCTAGTAAAATAATCAATGGATTAGTTCCTTTTCCACCTAATTCCGAGAATGATATATCACTGGGAAATTTGGCCAGGTATCACAGTCCAAGACGGCCACACACTCTACCTAGCCCTTTAATGAGTTTAGGGTCCTAAGCCCCACCCAATGGCCTGTGCTTTTTTATAAAAGTAAGGTTGTCATACGAATGACATTGTCAATCTAAATATCTGAATTTTCTGTTACAGAGAGACTTTCACACAGATATATAGATTACATTCAAAAGAAAGACACAGATTTAATATAAAAAGGCAGTTAACACCCAGATAAAAATAAATGACCCTAATTTTTAAGGCAGCGTATCTTTAAATTCTTCAAATGATGTTCAAATAAACTTTGTCAAGAAACATGATTGCATCTGTTTGTCTCATAATAGCCATACATTACATTTGTTGGATTTGATTATTTTATCATATTAATGAATCATACGTGATCTGGCAGAGTCTGAGTGCTTATTTAAAAAGGTAGTTTTGACTAGACGAGGTGGCTCACGGCTGTAATCCCAACACTTTGGGAGGCCAAGGCAGGCGGATCAACTGAGGTCAGGAGTTCATTTGAGACCCCGGCCAACGTGGTGAAACCCCATCTCTACTAAAACATAAAAATTAGCCAGGTGTGGTGGCAGGCGCCTGTGATCCCGGCTACTCGGGAGGCTGAGGCAGGAGAATCGCTTGAACTCGGGAGGCGGTTTGCAGTGAGCCGAGATCGTACCACTGCACTCCAGCCTGGGCAACAGAGACTTCCTCTCAAAAAATAAATAAATAATTAAAAAATTAAAACATAAAAAGGTAGTTTATAAAATCTACACTTATAGAAAATAAACTATTTCCTTTTTTTTTTTTAGACAAAGTTTCGCTCTTACTGCCCAAGCTCATTCCAATGGCACGATCTCGGCTCTCTGCAACCTCTGCCTCCAGGGTTCAAGCAATTTTCCTGCCTCAGCCTCCGAGTAGCTAGGATTACAGGCTTGCGCCACCATGCCCAGCTAATTTTTTGTTTTTTAGTAGAAACGGGGTTTCATCATGTGAGCCAGGCTGGTCTTGAACTCCTGACCTCAGGTGATCCGCCTGCCTCAGCCTCCCAAAATGCTGGGATTACAGGCGTGAGCCACTGTGCCTGGTCTATTTACTTCTTAAGGATAAATTTAAAGACAGTTCTACCCATGTATCTAGGTCACAGTGGTGTGAGATTGAGAGGCATTTAGAGCTTTTGGGTTATAGTGTTCATTGGATCATTATTCTCGTAGCTAAGTAAAATAAACTTCCAGGAGGTTAAATGGCTTGAACATACATACCATAGGCTAGTGGCAGAGAGATAACAGAATGCATACATACAACTTGATTCCTAGCTCAGTCCTTTTCCTATTAAACTACATGGCTCATTATTCAGTTGTTTTTTATTTTCTGGATACGACAAATTACTAATGAGGTCAAGGATGTGAATTCAATTCTTTTACTGACCAATTAGGCTTAGAAAGAAAAAAATTGTTAGGTGGTCATAGCAGACTACATGCCTCATTCTGACTAGCTGATGTGTGTGGGATAATGGTCAGAAAAGGAATCAGGCAAGTGAGTCGCAAATCTTGAAAACAGCTATCATCATGACTAAAACCCAACTCAAAGTAAAAGGCCTGCACATAGCAGGTCAGTGGGTTGTTAAAGTCCACAGAGTAGAAACTGAACTGGAACCACCTCCTTAGAATGGATTCTAAGCAGAAAAACCCTATTTTCATTCTTCAATGGTTGTCTCACCTTTTCTTTGAACCTAGAACATAAATATGAATACAGACCTGCTCATGATTACACATCTGAACACACTTTGTTTTTAATGCCGTCCTTTCAGAAGATAGGCACAGCATTTCTGAATAAAAAAGAATGAAAGAGTATCTACTCTTAAGAAATCATTTTTGCCAAGATTTTTTGCACATAAATCGAAAGTGACAATACTGTTTCTTCAGAAACAGTAGAGACTCTTTGAAATCAATATAGAATCTAGTAATAACCCAAGCAAAGTTAAATATGTTCCAGAGACTGAAGTGATGTTTTCATTAGTAAACCCCAAATCTTAAGGGATCGTGCATTCTAACAAGTTAGAATAGTTACTTTTTAAAACTCTCATTTTAAAGTCAAGACATTTAAAAAACAGATGCTTTGGCCATTTGCTTATTAAACTATAAATATTAAGCCAAAAATTATTTATAGATATGATATACTAATGGCACTCTTAGCTATTAGCTTTTTTCTTTTAAACAGCAAATTCAGACATCATAAACGCTCATAATCTTTTTGATTTACTATTCTAGTTTGCAGGATTTTCCATTTTTAAAAATTGTACTTATTTACATTCTGCCTTGTTCCAAACAAGATTCAGGTGGGGTTTTCAATTAAGTTTATAAAATACCACACCCTCCAAATTTTACTGAGTCAAGAAAAAAACCTAAAAGCTTTTTATCATAACCTTTTAATTTTATCCTCTTGCTTGCGGGCATGCTGTTTAAGTAAAATGTTCTCATCATGCAAACGCAAAAATCTGTCTTCCAGTTCCTCACGACTGACACGTGACACTGCCTGGCGAGACTTCATTGTCCGTGTTGTTGAAATTTCTGCAAAAATGCCAAGATAATTAATTGTGAGGTTACTTAAAATAGTCTCTAAAAACTCTTGATATTAATATAATCTCTGATGCACTCATTTGAGATTTTTTCCTTTGTGATCTACAATTAAGATTGCTTTAGAAAATGTAGCATTGTTTACATCAATTATTTAAGGTGAAAATAAAAATCTTTGCTATTAATGCTTTACATACAGTATTAGGAATTTGAACAACAATAGTATCCATTCAAAAATGTATTCAAGTAGCCATTCTTTAAGAATATAAGATGGAATTCTGATTCAATAAAGACTTTTGAATTTACATGCTGAATGTTGTGACAACTAAAAGAGTATCCGAAGGTTATTTTTTTTACAAAGGCAAGGGTAAGAGTAATTTGGTAAACATAATATGACTAAGATATTTTTCTGAGCTATAGGTGTCTTAGAAAACAAACTATAAAAGTTGTAAGACCAAATAAAAATCCCCTACATTTAAAAATTATCATTTAAAAGCTTCACAAATAATTTCTCTATATACTACCTTATATAAATTTTAAGAACGTTTATACTCTTTAGCATGTGTGTATGACATCCTTTTACAGATGCTTAAATTTGGTATTTTCCATATCATTGTGAAGTAGGTTGATTTTCAACAATTCTCCAATAGAAACAAAGAATAAACTGACAGAGACTAAGGTCCTGTGATAGGTTACTGAGCACAAGAATCGAACTTATAAGTATATCAAAACCCAATACATCACTTTGCACACTTAAAAGTTATTTGTATAATACTTGATATTCCCTGAACGATCTGCAGAGCAAAGCTTACACATACTTTTTACTTTTAACAATAAAATCTGTGTAGCCAAAAATTAGCCGGGTGTGGCGGTGCACACCTGTAAACCCAGCTACATGGCGGGCTGAGGCAGGAGAATTGCTTAAACCCGGGAGGCGGAGGTTGTAGTGAGCGGAGATTGGGCCACTGCACTCCAGCCCTGTGTAGCCAAATTTTATCTTTTTCAATAAACAATACATTGACCACTTTCCTGGTTTTCACAGCGGCCATTTACATTGTTCTGATTAAAAAGTGTATGTAGATTCCTAAATGGAATGTATCTTAAATCCCTAGCCTTCTCAGGCTAGAGGGGGATTTTACATTTTCTATGAGCTGTTGATAATCGATACATGCATGACAGCATGGCTGACACAATGGACACACAAAGATAAACACAGCTCTCTGTTCTAAATTGTTCCTTAAAGTAGTGCTTTTCTTTCTCAACTTGAAAGTGCTTTTTAGCTCTACAGCAACTACTAAGTGATAAAAGGATAAAGAAAACCTTTAATCCACATTAATTTGATAAAAAAGTCACTATCATGTGAGATATTCCACTTAAAAGGCAAAACACTTAAAATATGGCCTTTCCTCCCATATAAAATTTAAACACAAAGAATGTTTTAATACTGAATGTAATTTAAACCAGGCAATTCAGTTTGGAGGCTTGATACTCTCTATGTAGTTTCTACTGATGTGTGGAATTTTAAAAAGATGATTTATGTTAATTCTTTATCAGAACAGAGGGGGGACTGTACATTTTCAATGAGCTGTTGATAATTGATGCATGTAGTAAAATACCATATGTGTTCTAAACTCTCCATCTTTTTGTTTAGTCCAATCAAGGACTATATAGTTACTTAAATGGTTTGGTTTGTATGAGTATCAGAAATACTTTAAATTAAAAGTAAAGAAGTCAGTGATCAAAGTTCATAACTGTAATAAATAACAGCTGGCCATACCTTGTAACCCTCCCATTCCAAAGAGGTTTAGACCTGTATCTTTCACAGGCAAGTCTCCTGCAGTCTCATCAGTTGGACCAGACATGGCCTAGCTGTGGAAAAAAGAAAATTCAAATAAACTCTTTCCAAGTTATTACATTAACTATGCAATGGAATGAACCAAATAAAATGAAAAAGGGACTAGAACTTTAATGGGCATCTTATTGTCCACATGTGTTGCTTGAAGAAGATGAAAGCTTCTATTCTAAAAGTACTACTACATTCAATCATGGAGACAGTGTTCCTTTTAACAGTGTATTTCCTATAGTTTGCTTAGGAAATGAAGTAAGATTATCATTTAAGAAATACCTCCTCTCCATCCCTTTCCTCTCCTCAGCCTCCAAAAGAAAGCAGGTATCTTGGAAAAAACTCAGGTCAGGAACTTGATTCAAATGGTTGCTCTATCATTAACAAATTAGTCAAGCCACCTAAACTCTCTGAGTTTCAGTCTCTCAGTTTTAAGATGGAGTCTTGCTCTGTTGCCCAGGCTGGAGTGCAGTGGCGTGATCTCGGCTCACTGCAAGCTCCACCTCCTGGGTTCATGCCATTCTCCTGCCTCAGCCTCCCAAGTAGCTGGGACTACAGGCGCCCACCACTGCGCCTAACTTTTTTTTTTGTATTTTTAGTAGAGACGGGGTTTCACCGCGGTCTCGATCTCCTGACCTCGTGATCCACCCGCCTCAGCCTCCCATAGTGCTGGGATTACAGGCATGAGCCACCGTGCCCGGCCAGTCTCTCAGTTTTAAAAATGGAGAAAATAATACCTATCTCAGAGAGTTATTATAAGGGTAAATGGGATGAGTAAATTAAAAGCACTGATCACATGTGCCTGGGATGTCAACATTACTCAAATATTAATTGTCTGCTTGATGCACAAATGAGTGGGCCGTTCTGTGCATTTTATTAAAGTTTTGTGAAAGAGGTTTCATTGCATAAATTTACCAACTGGGTTTGTGTTTTTTGTGTGTGTGTGTCTTGCCTTTGTTGCCATGAGGCCTAGGTCCCGCCCAGGGTTCAACTACTTCAACATATAGGCTGTCTAGCTAATTCTGGTATTTTTATAGTTTCTATTCTTTACAGAAATGCACCACAGTAACTTTATTTTGAATGTGGATGTGAGTGGTCCACACAATATCTAGTATGCAAAAATAAAGGATTTTATATTTTCATTTCAATCTACCTAGTAAGCTAAATGCAAACTGTGAATGAAGATACTCTAAAGGGCAGAGTTTTTAAGCTCTAGGATATTGGTTCTAGAATGTAAAGACCAAGACAGTAGCAAGCTTCACTGTCTTGTTCAGCTCTGTATTCTTGGAGGCTAGCACAGAGCTTGGTGCATTCTGAGAGCGGGCATTCGTTAAATAGTTGTTGAGTGAGTGAATGGAGTCCGTGGGGTTTCAGGGTCTGTGAACCCAGAGATGGTTTACCAAATTGTGTATGTATATGTATATATGCAATATTTTTTAAAGAGGGTTCATAACTTTTATTATAACTCACAAATGGTGGAGAACCACTGCATTTTGCTTTTACAGAAACAGCTAACAGACAAATCCTTGGGAGATCATCTACTTCTTTTGGAAGTACTCCTATAGAAAAGGTCAATTTTTAGGATCCTGTTGACACATAGGCCCATGTATGAAAATGATTAGTTTTCCATGACAGAGTTAAGGTCACTTTAAAAATAATGAGGAGGAGGATGATGATGATGATGATGGTGTTAACATTCACTGAATGCTTGTTATGTGCCAGGTACTGTTCTAAGTGCTCTGTTATCGGAATTAATGAAGTGTCTCACCATATCCTTGTGAGGTTGTTACTCAAATGATTCCCGCTTTACAAATGAGAAAGCTGAGACACAGATTAGTTAACTCACGTAAGGTGGTAGTTGAAAGTATTAATAGTTGTGTCTGGTGATATTTTTGGTTGTCACAACAAGGAAGTGGGATGCTACTGGCATTTAGTGAGTAGAGGCCAGGGATGATGTTAAATATCTTACAGTGCTTAGGAGACATAATAATGAATTATCCAGCCCAAAATGTTAATAATAGTGTGGAAGTTGAAAAACCCTGCACTATGCTGCAATGCCTCTCCAACACCCTCATGTTATCCTTCTTTGCTAACTATGCTTCACCTACATTATTCTTTACTTTCCTCGAACTCCCCATACCCTTGTCCTGCTCAAGGCCTTTGTATTAGCTGGCTCCTTAATCTTTGGTGCTCAGCTCACTTCCTCAGACAGGCTTTCCCTGACCATACTATGTTAGAGTAGTCTTCCTTACATTTCTTCAGTTTATTTCTTTTCTTTTTTTTTTTTTTTGAGACAGGGTCTTGCTCTGTTGCCCGGGCTGGCCTCGAATTCATGGGTTCAAGTGATCCTCCCACCTCAGCCTCCCGAGTAGCTGGAACTACATGTGCGTGCCAGCATGCATGGCTTGTATCTCTTATAGCAACTGCCTCTATCTGAAATTATCAGATAAAATTATTGTTTGTCTCCACTAAAAAAGGATAAACATCTTGAGACGGGTATTAGTCTTGTTCACAGCTGTTCAGGAACAGTGCCTGGTACAGGGTGGGAACCAACATTAATATTTATTGAATGACTGGCTATGCGCGGTGGCTCACACCTGTAATCCCAGCACTTTGCGAGGCTGAGACGGGCAGATGACTTCAGGCCAGGAGTTCGAGACCAGCCTGGCCAACATGGTGAAACCCCGTCTCTACTAAAAATACAAAAATTAGCTGGGTGTGGTGGCGCATGCCTGTAATCCCAGCTACTTGGGAGGCTGAGGCAGGAGAATCGCTTGAACCTGGGAGGAAGAGGTTGCAGTAAGCTGAGATCTTACCACTGCACTCCAGCCTGGGCGACGGAGCAATAACCTGTCACACACACAAAAAAAAGAATAAAGAAAAAATATTTATTGAATTAATAAATGAATACCAGGCACTGAGATTAAAATAGCAAGCAAAACCCCCGCCTTTATGAAGCTAGCAAGTTATGGAGGTAATCACATGATAAACAAATAATATATAATTAAGCAAACAATAGACCACTCAGGAGGTTTAGGGTCTACCAACCAACTCCCAATCCAGGGCAAATGAGCAAACTGTGTTAGGGACCTACAACTTGCAGGATCTGGATAGAGATGGCAATTAGCAGCATCAACTCTCACCTTCATGGCTGGGATATAACATTTCAAGTTGGTCCTGGACGTGGGGATAAAGGGCGGGCTGTGATTCAGGCCTGAGGATGTGGAGGTGTCTTGGGCTGGGCTGCCTTCACGCGAGCAGAACTACAGGGCCAACTCCAGGGCCTACTCCAGGGCCTTCTCCAGGCCGCAGAGCGGACCCTAGGACCCTGGCCCGCGCTGCAGTGGGGAGGGTCCGCAACCTCCACCCACCCCCATCCTCCCCCATCCTCCCCCATCCTCCCCCATCCTCCCCCATCCTCTCCCATCCTCCCCCATCCTCCCGAGTACTCACCGCGCCACTGGCCCTGCAGCTAGCTACCGTTGCTATAGCGCCGACAGCGTGGCCGGCGGCTGGCCGAGAGGAGCACGGGAGAAACATGGCAGGCCCCCGTAGCCTCCTGGGAAATGTAGTTCTCCTTGGACTCCAGCCTGTTTGCTCGCGGGGTAGCGGACTACGCTCTTCCAGCTGTCGGACCTGGGAAATTCTCCTGTGCTAAACCCCGAGGCGCTCGAGGGCGTAGCCGCGGTGCATCATGGGAGTTGTAGTTTTCTCCACTCTGAGGGAGAATGGCTCCGGACGGGAGCAGGACGCTGAGAGAACTACATGCAGGAGGCGGAGTCCAGGGCGAGGGATCTACGCAGCTTGCGGTGGCGAAGGCGGCTTTAGTGGCAGCATGAAGCGCACCCCGACTGCCGAGGAACGAGAGCGCGAAGCTAAGGTATGTCGGGCTCCCGGGGCCTGGGGATCTTCGTGCGCTGTGAGCTAGGATCAGGGAACCGGAAGGGCTTGGTTTGATGGCGAGCGGATGCACGGTGTTAAACTAAGGGATGACTGGGCCTTGTCAGCAAGGGACCTGGAGACATTAGAGGGGGTGTTACAAATTCGTCCTTTTCAGGATGCAGGCCGAGTCTTGTTGGATCGGCTCAAAAATGAGAAGCAAGATACCCATTTCCTTCTCCTTCTTCTGCACCTATTTCTTGGTTAAATTTGTAGCCATCCCTGTGCCTCAGTTTACCGGATTCTCAGATGACTGTGATCATACCAGCTGTGCTGTCTCATAATGGTCTCTGAGGACTGAGATCGGCTTAGATGAAATATCTGTGCAGTCAGCTGTGTTTCTTTGGAACAATTGTCTCAGTGACCGGCTGATAACTGTTTGTGTCTTTCAGCGCTGTGGATATGAATCTTTAACTACATTGCTCCTCGCTACCTTTGGTGTTCAGCTTCTGGTAGTTGCCATTCCATGGGATGACCATAATAATGGCAACAGCGATTTTAAAAAGCATTTATTGTGGGTCAGGCACTGTATTAGGTGCATAATATTTAAATTATTTCATATCATTGTCACAGCAGATTACAAGATAGATATTATACAGATGGAGTATAAATAATAGCCCTGCTTCACAAATGAAGAACTGAGGCTCAGAAGCATTGAGTGTTTTCCTTTCTCTCATTCCCAAAGTCAGATCCTGTTGATTTGTCTACATATATTGGGAATCTGCCCACTTTTTTTTTTCATCTCCACTACCTTGGACCAAGCTACCATTATCTTTTTAAGAGACTGTTGGAATAGCCTATTGATTGGCCTACACTCACTCTACACCCTAACTTAATTCTTCTTCCACCTTCTCTCCCTTCCCTCAACTACCATTCTCTTCTGCACACCATAGAGTAAGATCTTCATGAAATGCAAATCTATTTACGTCCCTTTCCTTTGTCCTTACTCTGCCAACCACCTGTTTAAAAATATTCCATGGCTTTCTGTTGCTCTTAGGACAAAGACAAAACTTCACGTTGCCTACAAGATCCTGCATGGTCTGGACCCTACCTGCTTTCACAACCCCATTGGATATGACACTTTGTTCTCTGCCTACCAGTCACTTTGGCCTTCTTAAAAGTCACTCTTCCCTATACTTCATCGGGCTTCAGGGCCTTTGCACATGTTATTTGCTGCCTACTCTATGTTAGGCAAGTATTGGCAGTGAATATCAGTGTTAAATAACGTAGACACAGTTCTTGCTTTCATAGAATTTCATCTTACAAGTGAGTCTGTTTTAGGGCAATACACCTAAGGATTTAAAATATAAAATCTGCTCTATATTGACCTGAGTTATCGCAGTATTTCATAAGGGACCGGAAGTTTTCGTGCTTGAGTCTGCATATGATGTGGATAATATATTAAAGATAAGCACAAAGAGGGTGACCCTTCTGCTTTAGTCTACATAGTGCAGAGAAACAAATGTCATCTCATGGTGTTGTGCATGATGTCTTTCTCATCTTTCAGGTTTATTTTTAAAGTAATTCATTTATTCTGTGAAGATTTATTGAGCACCTATTATTTGCCATACATTGGGATTATAATTTTGGCTGAAATAGAATCACTGCGCCAAAGGAGCTCTTACTCTATTGAAACCATAACCATTGCCTATGAGGTAGTTATTAGTGTCATCCATATTTTAGAGATGTAGAAACTGAGACTTGTAGGTAAATCGTGACTTGCCCAAGGCCACATGGTTGCTAGGTGGAACTAGTGCTCTGAGCCAGGTCTTCTGACTCCAAATTCAAGGCTTTTTCCATTTTCTGCTTGTGAAACATGTTGAATTAGTAGAGCAAGTTGTCTTCCTTTTTTCTTTAAAAAATTTGCTCTTCATTTAAAATTTGTTTGCTTAATATTATTTGTTAGAACAAAGTATAAGTAGTTGTTTTAAATCTTAAATGTAAAGTGTCCAATGGCTCATGAATTATTTTCTCTTTTCTAATCAATTTTATTGAGGTATAATTTACATACAGTCATTTGCAACCATTTTTGTGTACAATTTGATGCCTTTTGACAAATGTATATACCTGCAAAACCACCACAATTGGCATAGCGAACATTTCTCTCCTAAGTTCCCTCTCGTTAATTTGTGATTAGTCTGTCCCTCCACCTTGGCCCCCAAGCAACCACTGATATGTTTTTTTGTCTCTGTAGATGCATTTGTATTTTCTAGATTTCATATAAATGAAATCTAGTATATCAGTGTATACTGATATAGTAAATCAGTGTATACTTTTGGGTCTTTTTTTCATTCAGCGTAATGATTTTTTTTTCAAAATAGAGATGGTGTCTTGCTGTGTTGCCCAAGTTGGTCTGGAACTCCTGGGCTGAAGCCGTCCGCCTGCCTCTGCTACCCAAAGTACTGGGATTATAGGCGTGAGCCACTGTTCCTGGCCAGCATAATGATTTTTGAGATTAATCCATGTTGTTGTATGTATCAATAATTTGTTCCTTTTTATTGCAAATTAGTGGCCCACTGTATAGAGATACCACATGTTGTTTATTCATTCACTTGTTGCTGGACATTAGGATTATTTCTGCTTTTGGACTCCTATGAAAAAAGCTGCTTTTACCATTCATGTATGACATGTCTTTCCATTTTCATTTCTGTCAAAAAAAGCTGCTATGACCATTCACGTAAGAGTCTTTCCATTTTTATTTCTGTTGGGTAATGCCCAGGAGTAGAATTGCTTAGTTATAGGGGAGTTCTTTGTTTAACCTTATGAAGAAATTGCCAGTTTTCCAAAGCGATTTGACCATTTGTTTTAGTTTCTTATGGCTGCTGCAACAAGTTACTACAAACTTGGTGGCTTAAAACAATAGAAATGTATTATCTTACAGTTCTGGAGATGAGGCATTGAAATCAAGGTGTCAATAGGGCCATACTCCCTTTGAAGGACTCTAGGGGAAACTCCTTCCTTGCCTCTTCCAGCTTCTAGTGTCCCTGGTGTTCCATGGCTTGTGGTAGCATCACTTCATAACTTCTCTGCTTCTATCTTCACATGGACTTCTTCTCTCTGTTTCTGTGTCTCAAATCTCTCTCTCCTTTCTGTTAAAAGGATGCCAGTCATTGGATTAGGACCCGTCCTAAATCCGGGATGATCCTGAGATCCTTAAGAGCCTCAACTTAATTACATTTGCAAGGACACTTTTTCCAAATAATGTTACATTCATAAGTGCTGGGTTTTTGGATTCGGACATATCTTTTTTGGGAACAATATTCAAATGCACTGCACCCTTTTACATTCCTACCAACTGTTGGTAGGAATGTAAAATGAGAGTTCTACTTGTTTCGTATCTTTTCATCGCTTGTCAGTCTTTTACATTTTAACCATTCTAGTAGGTGTGCAGTGATATTTGATTTTAATTTGCATTGCAGTGATGACTAATGAGGTTCCATATCTCTCTTTTTGTAAATCTTTATTGAGGTATAATTTACATACCATAAAATTCACCTGTTTTCAGTGTAGGACTCAATGGTTGGTAGCATATTTGCAGAGTTGTGTGACTATCACCACAGTCTTATTTTAGAACAGTTCCATTCCAGAAGAAACTTTGTATTCATTTGCAGTTATTTCCCAATTCTACTTCATCCCTAGGGAACCACGAATCTACTGTGTTCTTTAGATTTGCCTTTTCTGGACATTTTTGTATCGATAGACTCATACAACATGTAGTCTTCTTTCACTCAGGATGTTTTTGAGGTTCATCCATGGTGTAGCATGTGTCGGTACTTTGTTCCTTTTTATTACACGGTAGATAGAATTCCAGCGTCAGGCCGAGCGTGGTGGCTCATGCCTGTAATCCCAGCACTTTGGGAGGCCAAGGCAGGTGGATCACCTGAGATCAGGATAACTTAGATCAAGAGCAGCCTGGCCAACATGGTGAAACCCTGTTTCTACTAAAAATACAAAAATTAGCCGGGAGTGATGGCACATGCCTGTAGTTCTAGCTACTTGGGAGGCTGAGGCATGAGAATCACCTAACCCGGGAGGCAGAGGTTGCAGAGAGCCCAGATTGTGCCACTGCATTCCAGCCTGGGTGACAGAGTGAGACTCTGTCAAAAAAAAAAAAAAAAAAAAAAAAAAGAATTCCAGTGTCAGGATATACCATGTTTTGTTTATCTGTTCACCAGTTGATGGACATTTGATTTGTTTCTACATTTTGACTATTATGGAAAATGCTACTGTGAACATTTGCACCCTAGTTTTTGTGTGGACATGTTTTCATTCCTCTTGGGTAGATACCTAGGAGTGGAATTACTGGTCATATGGTAAATCTATGTTTAACATTTTAAGAAACTGACAAACTGTTTACTTGTGTGGCTACACCATTTTACATTTCCCAACAGCCATTTTGAGGGTTACAATTTTGTCACATCCTTGTCAACACTTGTTGTTGTCTGTCTTTTCTATTGTAGTCATTATAGTGGGTGTGAAGTGGTATCTCATTGTGGTTTGATTTGCATTTCTCTGATGGGTAATAATGTTATGCATCTTCTCATGTGCTTATTGGACATGTATATATCTTCTTTTGTGAAGTGTCTGTTCAAAATCTTTGCCCATATTTTGGTTGCATTGTTTGTGTTCCTATTATTGAGTTTTATGAGTTCTTTATATTTTCTAGATATAAATCCTTTGTTTACTATGTGTGTTGCAAACATTATCTTCCATTCATCTAGGTTACTTAATAGTTTTTAAGAAAGGTCCAATTTATCAATGTTTATTTTTATGATTCATGCTTTTTGTGTCATATCTATGCAATCTTTATCCCAAAGTCACAAAGATTTCTTGTTTGCTTTTTAAATTAAACTTTGTCATCCCTATAATGGGTACTTAAGTTTTTATTTTTCTTTTCTCTTAGAAATAACTTAGATCATATTTTCTCCCTTGTGATTGCTTATGCTGTGGACTTTTATGCTGTTTCCAAGTTTGGAGGGTGAATAAGAAGGTTGGACCAAATAGCTTTCTACGATTAACATTTATTTAATTTGTGTTAAGCATGTGAGAGTACTATACTATACAGTATTCATGCATTTTTAAAATGAACTTTTCTTCTAAGGCATATGATAGAACAGTCCAGATTAGTATTTGATGGTTTGAGTTAGAACCATGGCATCTACGATTTCCTTACTATTGGGATGGGGATTCATATCCTGTGTCTCAGTTTCTCCAGTCATTAATGAGGTTAAGAATAGCTGCTTCTGTGGGTTGGTGTGAGGACCCAGTGTGATTAGGTCTAGCTACTATCCCGGGAGTAGAGTATCATGCCCTTGATTGAGTTTGGTGGCCTGAGGGGTCCTCTGCTGGGGTGGGGCTGGCCCTATGCATTTTTTCCCAGATGTTATAATTTATTATTTTGAAATGATTTAAAACTTATTGAAGAGCGAGAGTAGAACCTAGAGCTCTCATAGACCTGTTTGTCCATATTCACAGTTTAACATCTTGCTGTGTTCACTTTATTGCTCTCTCTCTCGCCGTATGTATCCACATGAACAATTTTTTTTTAATGAACCATTGCAGAGTAAGTTGGAGACATGTCCTCTTTACCCCTAAATAGTTCAGCATATATTTCCTAAGAACATGGACATTCTCTTACATACAAATATAAACACAATCAATTGTTAATTTCAGAAAAAGTTAATGTTGATATAATGCCATTATTTCATCCAAAGTCCATATTCATATTTTGCTCATTGTCCTAATAATGAATTTTATAGCATTTTTTTCCTGGTCCAGGTTCTATCTGGATTGCATATTACCTTTCACTGTCAGGTCCCTTTGGTCTCTTCTCCTTTAATCTGGTGTCCTTTCATGTCCTTTAAATTGGTTCCTCATCCTTTTTCTTTCAAGACATTGACATTTGTGATGTGTGCAAGCTATCTTTTATTTATTTATTTATTTATTTATTTAATTTTTTTGTAGAATGGCCCTGTATTCTTATTGTCTTGTGTTTCCTTATGATTAGATTCAGATTTTGCTTTTTTTTTTTTTTTTTGAGACGGAGTCTCGCTCTGTCGCCCAGGCTGGAGTGCAGTGGCGTGATCTCGGCTCACTGCAACCTCCACCTCCCGGGTTCAAGCGATTCTTCTGCCTCAGCTTCCCGAGTAGCTCGGACTACAGACACGTGCCACCACACCCAGCTAATTTTTGTATTTTTAGTAGAGATGGGGTTTCACCATGTTGGCCAGGCTGGTCTCGAACTCCTGACATCGTGATCCCCACCTGCCTCAGCCTCCCAAAGCGTTGGGATTACAGGCGTGAGCCACCATACCCGGCCCAGATTTTGCATTTTTGCATGTATATTTTTGAGGAAAGATGGGACCTCTAGAGGTCACGTATTTATAATCCACATATGCATCCTGGCTGTAGTTAAGTTTTATTTGGCCCAAACAAACTGAAAGTTGTTTCAGAATTATTTTCTAATATTTAAAAGTTGAGGGATTTCACATAAAGATCTGGGTGTCTGACTCTCTTGAAAAACTCGAGTATCTGGTAACACTGGCCATGCATTTTCCTAACTAGAATTGAATAGTGGCTTCCCTTTTAGGTGGGAAATGTGCTTTCCATTTTGCTGTCATCCAGTTTTGCCCCTTCAGTTACAATATAGTGGTGTAGTGTGGAGCTTTAGATGCAGACTCCTGAAATTGAATTCTGCTCCCTCATTTACTTGAGCAAGCAATTTAACTTCTCTGAGCCTCCATTTCCTCATCTATCAAATAGGAGTGATACGGTTCTGGTAGGGATTGAGATATTATATAGCACATAAAACATTGCTGGCATACAGTAAAAATAAACATTGTTATCATCATCATTGTTATCACCATCATCACCACCACCTTCACTACTGCCTATCTGACTCCAGTAGATACATATTCTGTGTATATATATATATATATACACACATATATACACACACACACACACACACACACATATATATATATATATATAAAATGTATGTATTCTGATCCCAGGACATTTATTCTGTAAACTTATGTTGAGTGTCTAGTCAAGTGGATTTTCTCAAATGGGGTTCCATTAACTTATTTCCCATGCAGCCAGAATGGTACTAGTTTTGTTCCACCTTTCAGAAAATGGAAAATATAGGCACTGAAACCATTTTCTGTGTTCTGTGGTTCAGATAAGGAACCTGACTAAGTGTCAAGTAGTGTACCAGCACCAGGGTAAAGATGGCAGGCACATTCCCATGGAACTGGCTGGCTGTCCATGGAAGGTAAATAAGTACCAACAGTAGAGTGCTGAGTTTTATCACGGGAGGACATGGTAGCAAAGAGGATCTAACACGGCCTAGTAGTCATGGAATTCCTTCCTTAGAAGATCTGTTTAAAGGTGTATCCTTATGAGAGGCCTGGGATTCCTTATGGGGTTTTTCAGAAACATTAAAACTGTTTCATTAGTCATGGAATAAAAAGCTATGGATGTTGAAATCCAAGTTAGCCTCAAAGACTCTTATGCTGGCTTAGGTTAGATCATCTTTTAAACTATTAAAAATAGAACTAGTTTAAGTTTATTATGGAAATGGTTATATACCTAAGAACATTTAATAATTTTGTTTGAGTAATGTACATTTTTATCAGTGAAGAAAAATATCCAGAATATGTAACCTACCATTTTAAGTAACATGATTTAAAAACTCTTCTTTCTGCTTTTGGTGATAGTTGTCTTATCAACTTTAAATGATAAGGTTTATTGAGTTATAAAAATAATAACTTGGCCAAATGCAGTGGCTCAGACCCATAATCCCAATGCTTTGTGAGGCCAAGGTGGAGGAAGCTCACTTGAGACCAAGAGTTGGAGGTTACAGTGAGCTGTGATTGTGCCACTGCACTCCAGCCTGGGTAACAGAGTGAGACCCTGTCTCTAAATAATAATAACAACTCAACAAAAGAAAGTTTCTTATTTATGTTTTTACTGACTGGGTATTTTTACCTTATTTTATATTTCAAATTTGGCATTTTATTGCGGTCCTGAGAAGGTTCTTTTGGAGTCTACTTTTATTATGGGCTATTCTAGATTATGTCACCAGTTTATCTAAACTGGACACTACATATAGGACAGTTTTGGTGTTAGGCCAAAGACCAGGGGACTTGAAAAATGAAAACCTCACCTGACAGATTCTACTCTCTGTTTTTCTTCCTTCTTCCCGAAATCCATTATTATTTTTTGCTTAATCTCTCCTTCAATATATGGGTAAGCCTTTAATCACTGTTTCGGAGGTTTAGTTGACTTCTGTAAATAGAAGAAGAGTTAGTGTATTTGACCATAGTTTCCAAACCACTTTAAATACTGTACCTTACTTGAAAATTGACCAGCTAAACTATTGAGTGAGTTCTTGCTACTTTCTGTTATTTCCAGGCCTGTTTCCTAACCCGCCTAGTATTGGTTTTGAAAACTAAATTAGCCATTCAAAAAAAAATCTTAGACACTTTGAGCAAACAGTAGCTTCCTTGAAGATAGCATTTGTGTCTAATTCATCTTTTCATCTCTCCATTGTACCTGGCAGGATGTCTTCCACAAAGGAGACATTAATAAGTGTCTGGTGAAGAAAGATTAAATGGTTGAGAGCGTCCAGCATCTGTTATGTGATACATGTGACCCTTCATAATTATGATTCTGGACCCTTGGCTGCTAATGAGATTTACTGTGGCTGAGTTTAGTGATACAGATTTTGGCATGCAGATGATAGTCTCCAAAAAAGTAGAGATCATGTTTTTTTTTTTTCAGTTTTGTCATTCACCATTTTATCCCTAGCCCTTAAGATTTTGCCAGACACATGGTAGATATACCATACTTGTCAAACAATGAATGAATGAATTCCCAAGAGCATCACTTGTTATTGGTCAGCAGACTTTCTAATAGTGAGAGATGGAACCGGAATTTGAAAGAAATAATGGAAAATGCTTAAGTACCTTATGAATTTTAAATTAATATATCACTGGTGTGGGCATTAATTTTGAGAAACAAGACTCTTCTGTTCAACACATACGTTAGCAACTGTCAACACTTGTTTTCAAGTGTTCTCTTCCAATTTTAAAATGCCAGTTTACCTTTCAGATTTAGAGTATTTTGTTGTTGTTAGTTTATTATGGCAGTTTTCTTGCTAAAGTTATATTTAAAGTGTGACTTTCTAACTTCTAGAGGAGAGGAACTTTTGTTAAGGTGGTACTTTTGGAACCTTAATGAAAAACACACCTTAGAGAAGGTGAATTTAGAGTTCTGCTAAGCACATTCATTTACTCTTCTATTATAAACTGATTTTGTAATATTTTATAAAATTGTCTCACTGGTTGATTTCACAATGTAAACTGGGAAGATTCTTAGGATTCCTTGGGTTGGGTTAGAACAGGTTCAAGAGATGAAGATTTGTGTTGGTAGGGGCTTGTTTCCAAACATTTGTCCTTGGCATGTTGTTTGTTAAGCCATCACATGTTTGAAAGTTAAACCTTGAATTGGTGCTATGGTTTACATTTAAAAAAATGTATTTTATTATGGTAAGAACACAACATAAGATCTACTCTCTTACCACATTTTTAAGTGTACAATAAAGTATTGTAAACTGTAGGTACAATGTTGTATAGCAGATCTCTGGCACTGATTCATCTTGTATAATTGAAACTTTGTGCCGCTTGATTAGCTCTTTCCCATCCTCCCAGCCCTGGTAATCACCTTTCTACTCTCTGATTCTATGAGTTTGACTATTAGGTGTGCATTTTTGTTTTTGCTATAAGCATGTGTCCTGTTGCTATGCCGATCATTTATTTACTCTGTAGTTTTGGAAATGACCTGCTTACAAAGTGACCGTGCCTCCCCTTATGTTGAAAAACTGCCATATGGATAAAGGGACCTTTACAACTGGTAGAAACCAAGTAGAAAATTCAGTTTGAAGGACCAAATTATGTTGCAGCTGCTCTGAGGAGCAGATTTGTTGCCAGAGCATGAGTGTTTTCATAATTGTTTGTGATCAGAAAATTCAGAGCTCTGATTTCTGCATTAGCCCTGAGTCTGCCCTTTGGCACCTTCATTTAGTGATTGGATCATTCAAGGCTGAGCCTCAAGGGCCAGCATTTCTCCAGTAATAATATAAAATGGGCTGATGTTGCAACCTTAACTCATTCTGCTGAATTGGGCATGATTAAAGTCTCAAGGCTGCATTAATATGGATTTTCTATTTCTATGTACAGCCGTCCATTATCTCACTATTTTCCAGTGTGCCATTTTTTGAAAACAAAAATGGAAAATTCTGCTGATGAAATTTTTTTTTTGTCTGTCAGCACAACAGCATTTGTTTGGCTTAAGAATATGAGAATAGCACCGGGCAAATGAATGCAAACATTACAGTTTATGTGGACTCTAGCCTGTTGTCATGTCGATCTTGTTATTTAGGTAAATAGTGTGCAATTTTTCGCTGAATCAGCAGCCAATATGCTGCGAGCCATTTTTGTTTTAGTTACATTATTGGCTGGTAACACTATTAATGAGACAATAATTGGGAAATAGTAGTCATTGTTCTCATAAAACACGATCCTTGTGTTGGAACCACAGCCAGGCAGAGGAGTTGCATATGCAGACTGCAAGGGAGGAAAGGATGAGTAGCCAGTGTTCCCAGCTTTTAAAATCATCAGACCCCTGCTGCTTAAATTGCCCCAGCTGTTAATGCTGGAACCATTACAGTAATGGACTCAACAAATGAAGGAGAACGAAGACACGCACACTTTATTACCAGAGGGGCAATTTTCTCTTCATATGTAATAGCAGCAGTGCCTCATATTGATCAGACCATCAAGATACTAATCCTCTGTAAAATTACTTGTTATAACTGAAAATGTGTTAATCCAAATCAGTCTGTGTCCTGACTGTCTACTTACTATTGAATACAGACTATTAGATGCTTTATTTTTCATGATTTAAAGGCTTTGCCCTGAAAATGGTTGGCTTTTCCCTTGCAACTCTGAGTGCTTAATCTTAGCTATAGCCCAGGGTTGTCTTTTTGTTTTAAACAGAACATCACCCACTTAATTAAGGAGTGAGTGTCTGTCTTGCTGTCTGAGTTATGCTGGTGTTTTATGTTCCTCTGGATTTATTAAGCATCTTGTTTTACATTCAGTCGGTGGTTTGTACTGTAAATAAAAATAGGCCCGTCTTGCACATATTAGAAATTTGCAGGTAGCAAATGTCAATAAGTACCAGGGATGTAAGGTTCTTTGATTTATACTTCAGGCACCAGGTTGTGGTTTGTCGATTGAACCCATAGGCAGGATGCATCTTGGTGTCTTCTGTGGAGCAGATGTGTTTTTGTATCGTTGTCTGAGAAAGTTTATGTTTATTTCTGCATCCTTGGTCCAGTAGATTGCTTTTTAGATAATGAGGCATATCCGCTCCCCCTCTTATGTCTTGTGAGAAATGACTACAACCTAAACATTATTATGAGAAGACCCGTTAAAAACTGATTTCTATCTTCCTGAATATTTGGAATTTTGAGAACTTTGTAAAATTCCCATTTTTTTCATTATAATCTCTTTCCACATACCTTATATGTTTATTTGTATATAGACTCAGATGCCCTCTTGGCAGTATATTTATTCTAATATGTTGTTATAGCTCAAAGCATTTGTGTGACATTCTCTGTAGAGTTCATTCAGAAATACTTAATTAGTACCCTTTGTGTACCAGGACTTGGATTACAGGCTGGAGACTTGAGGACGAGTAAGATATAATCTTTGCCGTTGAGGACCTCATAGGAGGAAGACAGGCATGTAAACAAATAATTATAATAATACAGTATAGTAAATACTAGTCTACTGTGAATGTGTACTTCTTGGGAGCATGGCCGCAATAGTAAAATCAGCCTCATTGGTTTTTTTTGCTGTGTTATCAAAAGCAGAATTTTGACATCCACTTTGAGACTTGTTTCTGAATGACTCGTAGCTGTTTGAAAGAAATCTCTTCCTTCCTCGCTGGAGACATGTTTACTACCCTAGGGGGATAGTCAAAGGAAAGTTTTCCAAAAATGTTTTCATCAATGACCACATCTTTGGATATGTATAGAGTTTCCCAAGGAGGCTACTTGAAAGGAGATAGTGCTTATGTTGTTTATGTTCTGGCATTTATGTATAAATCAGTCTTATTGCTTTAGAGTATAGTTTATGAGGAGAAACTGTAGCCTGTGGTGGTTAAGAACGTGGAATCCTTTAGCTCTGTGTACTGGCTGAGTGATCTTGGGCAGTCACCTAATCTCCTTGAGCCTCAATCTTCATCCGTAAAATGGGTATCATAATAGTTGTGAAGATTAAATGATTTAACATATGTAAAGCATTTAGAATATTGTTGGGGCAAGTGCTATATAAGGTTAGTTATTATTATGCATGTGACTATTAAAATAATGAAATTATTTTTCATATGTAGCTTATGAAAGTCAGCTTCGTAAATATAGAACCATACTATATATATAAGTAAGTATATGGTATATTAGATAGAGAAGCATTTCTTAAATTTCTTAATGAATTTTTTTCTGATTACATAATAATTTTTTATTTTAGAAAAACTAACAAATATGGAAAAATATGAGGCAGAAAAAAGTCTCATAATTCTTCAGAGATAAATACTGTTACTTTATATTGGTATATTGTTTAGAATATTATTATGCTTATTATATATAATATATACAGTATGACTAATTTTAATTAAATATATTTATGATATATATTATATAAGATATATTTTAAACAAAAATTAGAATGATAATTTGTATATTTTTTACTCTGCCTTTTTTTACCATCCAGTATATTTTTTCATATAATTCCAATTGTATAGTATTGTATGGATATTTTTCCATTCTGTCATAGGTTATCCTTTAGTGAACATTCTTGTACATAAATCTCTGCAAATCTTTGGAATGTTTCATAGGGTAAATTAAAAGGAGAATTGTATGGGCTAACTTTTGTAAAGATTTTTGGTTATCATTGTCAAGTTGCCACCCAGGGAGGTAATGCCAGTTTCCAGTTTAAGAAGCAATATGTGAGAATGCTTATTGGTACATCCACTCTAACACTGGGAATTATCAGAAAACAAAAATGTTTGCTAATTTGGAGGAGAAGTAGGAACTTGTAGAACTAATTTGTATTTTCCTAATTATTATATTTGGTTGAATTTCCTCCCACCATTTATATTGGCCAAATATAGTTCTTTTGTGATTTGTTTATTCATATAGGCTTTGTTCATTTTGCTAACGTGTTTGTCTTTTCTTACTGATTTGGAAAATTATTTTGTAGATTAGGGATGTTATTTACTAATCATGTGATAAAAATATTTTTCCAGTTTATTGCCTGACTTTTATATTTTTGTTATTCAAAAGTTTTCCTTTGTTTTTAATTAGAAAAACATTTTCCGCCTGAGTATTAGATTAACAGTCACTTACGTGTTCTTCTGGTTATTAATATTTTATGTTTTTTTCATATAATTGTTAAAATGTGTCTAGAATTTAGTTGGTGTTACAGTATGGAGTAGATGTGGAAATTTTTCTTCCCCAAGGCCAATCAGATATTGCTGCCTGCATTTATTGACTTATCTTTTACGTACTGATTTGAATGCTTAAATAATCAGATCTGCTTTTTATCCTGTTTGTTTTTATTTTGACACATCATTTTAATTGCCATCGATTTATAATATCTTTCTATATTTGGCAGCATAAGGCCCCTATAATTAGTCTTTACTTTCAAAAATTCCGTGGCTCATCTCTTGCTTTGAGAAGACAACCTAAATTTTTTCCCAGGTAAATTTAAAAATCACTTTTTCAAGGTCCCCCATGTGCTCCACCAGTCTTTTGGTATTTTAATTGTTATTGCATTAAATTTATATAGTCATTTGGAAATAACTGAAATATTTATGGTAAATCATTTTTCTCATTCAGTAATTATCTGTCTCTACATTTATTTAAGTTTTATGATCTTCAGAAAGCTTTGTAATTTTGTTCAGTTGGGCACTATTACTTTATGTAAAATACGTGGGTATTTTATATTTTTGATTACTATTTTTTGGTTACTATTGAAAATGGGATATTTAAAAATTGGGTTTTTTAAATGATACTTAAGAAAGTTTTTTATGTGTGTGCTATTTTTATATTTGGCCACAATACAGAATGCCTTCTTATCATTCTAATAGTTTTGGATGATGTTCTTGGGTTTTCTGGATATTTATGAGGTAGATAATCTAATTATCTGCAAATATAATTTGTTTTTTCCTCTTTCAGTAATTATACTCTCTTCTCTTTTTTTTTCTTCTATATTACCTTGTCTAGAACCTCCAGTTGGTAGTGGTTATAGCAGATAGTCATGTCTTTAACAGTTATACTTTGGGATTCTAGTATTAAGTAAAGTGGTAGTTGTTGGCAGTTATTTTTGGTTCTTACTTTTTTTTTCAGGGACTGAGGTTGAATTTTATTGAATTTTAGGAACTTTTTTGGACGTCTGTTTAGATGGTAGGTAGTATCTTTACTTCTACTGATAAAACGTAATTTATTAGACTTTCTAATAATGGTTCCTTGGGATAAAGCCTACTTGTTTATATTATATAGGTCTTTTAATATATTGCTGAATTCAACATTTTAAAATTTCAATTAGGAAAGTAAGATGGATCAGTATCAGAGATTCTTATGGAAACTTCAGAGTGGTACTCCAGGGGTTGAGGGTATATGCGAATCTTTGAATGGGGCATATATAACATACATGTTGAACATAATTCAAGCTACAGTTTGTAAAGCCTAATAAAGCACTTTTGGCGGATGGGGATAAGATCACAGTAGAAGAAGGTAAAGTGAGTAAAAATATTGAGAAACTCCTTTTTGTGCTTTCTTTTGTCAAATTTGGTATCGTATTATGCTAGTATCATAAAATGACTTGCAGAGTTTTCCTCCTCCCTCTCTGCTTGGGAACCATTTACAAAGCATTAGGATTATTTGCCTGTTGGAAGTTTGAACTTCTTCTTCTTCTTCTGCTTCTGCTTCTGCTTCTGCTTCTTCTTTCTTCTTCTTCTTCTTCTTCTTCTCCTTCTCCTTCTCCTTGTCCTTCTCCTTCTCCTTCTCCTTCTTCTTCTTCTTCTTCCTTTTTTTTTTTTTTTTTTAGTAGAGTCTTGCTGTGTCACCCAGGCTGTAGTCTTGGCTCACTGCAACCTCTGCCTCCTGGGCTCAAGCAGTTCTCCTGCTTCAGCCCCTCAAGTAGCTGGGATTACAGGCGTGCACCACCATGCCTGGCTATTGTCTATTTAGTTTTCTTCTTGAGTAAATTTTGGTCATTATATCTTAGAATGGGAGAGTTTTACATTTATTGACATGGCATTGAGCCTAACATTCTCTGGTTTACTAGGGTAGAATTGTGTATAGTTTTATAATTAAAAAAATTCCATATTCACTTTTTCCATCTTTTAAATTATAACTTTGTATATTCATGTCTTCTCTTTAAAAATGGACTGTATTTTCTGGTAGTCTGTTTTCTTTTTTTTTAAACAAGCTCTTGAATTTGTTTATGCTCTAATTCATTAATTTCTACCTTTGTTTTTATTGTTTTCTTTGTCCTGCATTGCCTAAGCTTCTTTTGGCAACATCTTGAGATGAATGGTTACTTAGTTCATTTTTATTCTTTTTTGTTTAATATGGAAAGTATTTCAAAATCTTAAAATAGTTTTCTCTTTCTGTTTCTGTAGCAATTTGTGCATGTTTTTGTAGCACTTATTTGGTATTCTAATGATTTCTTTCATTTTCTTTCTCATACCTTAGTTAAATAGACATATTTTCTTTTTCTTTGTACCCCAATGTCCACAGAGTCTTGAACACAATAGGCACTGAACTAATGTTTCCTGAATGAATACCCTGAATTCCCCCATTCCCCTTTCACTCCACACAAATAGTAAGTAGCCTGCTATAGTTAGTGGAAGTTTAGCCCTCCAACTACCAGTGCACATCACTGGTAGTTGGAGGGCTAAACTTGGAGTTTCACATTCCAGCTACCAGTGCACATCACTAGTAGTTGGAGGGCTAAACTTGGAGTCTCACATATGCCACTTACTACACATTACCTTGTATGAGTCCTCCAATCTCTGTGATGTTTCATCTGTAAAATGGGGATAATAACTCCCTTCCCTGCTTCATCTGAGATGTCATCAATAAGATAATAAATGTAAAAGAACTTTGAATACTAACAATGTTATGTAGATATAAATATGTTTTAAAATAGGTTTTTAGCATTCTTATCTCATCCACCACTTCTCCCCCTCCCTACCATGTAGAAATTATCAAGTTCTTAGGAACAGAAACTTGTTTTGAAATAGACAATATTGTACATATTCATGGAGTACATAGTGATGTTTTGATACATATCATGTATAGTGATCAGATCAGATCAGGATATTTAGCATATTAATCATCTCAAACATTTATTATTTCTTTGTATTAGGAACACAGAAACTTAAAAAGATATATATATATATATATCTATATCAGTGTCTTCTGAAGTATCTAGCACAGAACTTTGTTGACAGATATACAGTAAATATTTGTTGATTGGATGGTTTCTGAGATGTACTTTTCTTTTTCTTTTTTTTTTTTCTTTGGGACAGGGTCCTGGGTCCTACTCTGTCACCCAGGTTGGAGTGCAGTGGCACAGTCATAACTTAGTGCAGCCTCGACCTCCTGGGGTCAAGTAGTCCTCCCACCCCAGGCTCCTCAGTAGCTGAGACTACAGGCGTGCGCCACCAAGCCTGGCTAATTTTTGTAGATTTTGTAGAGACCGGATCTCACTATGTTGCTCAGGCTGGTTTCAAACCCTTGGGCTCAAGCTATCTGCCTACCTTGGTCTCCCAAAGTCCTAGGATTACAGGTATGAGCCACTGCACCTGGCCTGAGACTTACTTTTCAAACATGAATTACTAAGTGATCCAAATTGGACCAAGACTTAGGAGCCCTGCCCCAATCACGTTGCTTCTCCCAGTTTACTCGGGGTGACCTAGACAGCTACATCAACACACAGTCTAGTGAAATGCACATGCGTAACTTGAGGATGTCAACCTTTTGGCGCAATCTCGTTTCCTCTGCAGAAGAGCGGCTAGAGACATTATACTCTGTTCCTGAAGTATATAGACTAATAAAATAGTGGAGCTGATTTAGATTGATAACAAATTATAAAATTGATAAAAAATATTTTCTATTTTTATACAATTTAGGACAGCTGTTAATATTTTTTAAATTTTTTTCTCAATTGGACAAAAAATAAATGTATGATTATTCCTTCCCTTTCAATTGCAGTTACATTACATTTTCATTGTTTCTCTTGCACTGAGATTTATTTTTTATTTTTAATTTATCTTGTTCGTTGCTATGGAAGGGTGATAATTGTATCAAGTAAGTCTCTTTTACTTACCTGAGAGTTCCCATTTTCTTTGGGGAAATAAATGTCATCATTTAAGTCAGTCTTAGGTTAACAGGTTGTTTTAAAATTGCTAACCACTATCCAAATGCAGAGTGATAGTATTTTCTGGGTAGGTATTTCATACTCTCTTTTTGAATATTGGTCACCGAAGGATTTCACAAACCACTGACATTTCAGCATTATGACAGCGCAATGTGCTCCTGTCACCCTCTGCCCCCATATTTTTTTAAACCATTCATTTCAATCGGAAAAAGTATAATTTTTTGAAAAAACAGAGATAGTTACCCTTTACGCTACTTTTAAAGATTCCTGGGAGACTTCATAGCTCAGATAATTGATGGTAAATTCTGCTTGGTTGTTTATAAGCTTAAACTTTGGAGATCTACAAAAAGAGTTTAATCTGAGAAATAAAAACTATTTTAATGATTGTATGATCCACCAGACCCTGAGGTCTTTTCTTAAGTCCCTCTTCTTTCATGAAGCGTTTGAGGATTATTCCCTTCATCTCTTTCCTTACTGACTTTATTTCCTATGTCAAAAAGTATGATACTAACGGTAAGTTTGTGTATGGTACACTTACTGGTGTATGGTACACTTACTGGTGTATGGTACCATATGTGGTTGACATTAGGTCATATTTAATTTTACATTTTGTGATTGCTTATACATAGTAGTGTTTTATACACAGTAATTCTCTTTTCCCTATGGGGATTAGAAGATCCCTCTGGCTGACAACACTGCTATAAATTTGTTTTTTGTGTCTAGTAAGATGCTACAAATGTGGTTGACTCTCAGCATTTCTTGTCAAATGGAAACATATATAGACTGGAAGTTAAGCTTTTTGTTTTTGTTTTTTTTTTTTTTTTTACTTTACTGAACAGTTATTTAACCTTAACTCTCAATCTGCTCTCCATCACCAATAGAAAATATTTTGTTTAGAAAATGTTTTGTGTAGGCTAGGCGTGGTGGCTTACGCCTGTAGTCCCAGCACTTTGGGAGGACGAGGCAGGTGGATCACAAGATCATGAGTTTGAGACCAGCCTGGCTAACATGGTGAAATCCCGTCTCTACTAAAGATACAAAAAATTAGCCGGGCGTGGTGATGTGTGCCTATAATCCCAGCTACTCGGGAAGCTGAGGCGGGAGAATCGCTTGAACCCAGGAGGCGGAGGTTGTAGTGAGCTGAGGTTGCACCATTGCACTCCAGCCTGGGTGACAGGGTGAGACTCTGTCTCAAAAAAAAAAAAAAAGTTTTGTGTAAAACCATATGACAGAATAGATCTAAGGAAACTGCATTTGTAGCCATAGGAGAAATCGTAGATTTTGGTGGCCCTTTACCTATCACTTTTTTAAAAGAGTTATGTCTGAACCACCTATGTGTCCTGATTCATTTTGCCATTTCATCTACTGCTCTTCCTCCTGTTTTTATTTAAGACTATAAAGTTACTTTAGTGTAACTGCTGCTGTCACCTTTGCCCTTAGCTAATCAAATAGTTTACCTTGAGGGAAGCATTTATCTCCCACTTTCATTATTATTATTTTTGTAGCTGTAAAGATATATATTTTATGTCTGCAGAAGGCTGTAACAGTGAAACGAGGTATTGATCTGCTGTATTTAGCAATTTCTTTCCACCTTGCCATCAATAGCATGTCAGCATCTGTCTGTACCGTGGTTGACCTCACAAATAGCTCTTTATGCTCCCATTGGATTCAAATGATATAGTATTCTGAAAACTAAATCAATGAATGATTATAAAGTTTTTAGTATTATTTCATGACCTGGAGGCAACTGGTACTCCTTGCACTGACAGTTCAGTGTACAATGAATATGGTAAAATGAGTGTGTCTGGCCTTTGTTCTACTGAAAGGAGGAAAACGGGTCACCTGGTTGGGTCAGCTCATACTTCTAATGACCTCAAAGCACTTAGGCACTTCATTTAAGCATCTCACTTTACAGAATCAGGCAGAGAGAAGAGCAAGACTCCTATTTAACTTTATTCCCCATGCCTCATCACAAGTATGTAGCAAATGTTTCTAAAATTATTTGAGCTATAATCATATAGGCTTTGGCCTTCATTTATAAAAGAAAGACAAAAACCCAAAACTAGATGCTTTGTCACTCTGTCACCAAGGACCTAACGAAAAGGCACATGGTGGAAGGAGGGGGAGTGGTAACCTTGGTTTAGGTCTAAGGGGACTCTTGATTGCTGTCAGCACCTGGTACAAATACCAGGATAGGGTTGTTGGGGCCACATTTTCCATTTGTGGGAGTTCCTACTCACCTCCACTGATCTGTGAACACTGAAATAGCAGGAGTCACTAATTTGCCTGCTTTTGGATGTTGCTGAATTCATCATCGTCTTGAAAAGTTCTTGCCGAATCATACATTCAGATGAAAGATGTTTTAGATATTAAACTTGACATTTGGGACATATGGAAAGATAGAACCGGGTGATGGTAGGTGAACAGGGAAAGTAGAACCCAGCAGTTGCCATCCTGATCTTTGGAGGATATGAATCAAATCTATTTCTTTCTAAGAAATGCCATCCCGATGTACTCCTTTGTCCACCAGTCCAGTAGAAAGTTTGACAAGGAGTATTGGGGAGTTCACATGCTAATTAATTTGCCAGACATTTATTGGATGAATAATGTCTGAAAAATAGGGTATCTTGGCTTTATTCCTTATAGATGATGGGTTATCTCCTTTCCCCAGGGTCACTTAAGGAAGGGTGGATGATAGTGGTCAGAGCTTAAAGGTGTTGGTCTACATCAGTGCTGCCACAAAGTCAGGAGTTTGAGACCAGTCTACAGTGCTGCCACTGGTGTAGACCAACACCTTTATATAATGTTTATTTTCAAGTTTATTTATACCCCCAAAGACTGTCTCTGATGAGGGCCACTAGGGCTCTATTTGTGATTAGAAATCCTATTGTTGAGAATTATTACTGTGTCCTGGGTTAGAGAGAATAGATACGAAGGCTAGGTCCTCCTCTTGAATGTTCATGGAAAACTGTCATGCTCAGCTTTAGCAAATCCAGAATGTGTCTACCTGCCTTATTTTGGCCAATTGCCATTATTCCCCCCAGTAAGATATTTGAATAGGGGAAATAATGGGTGGATTTTATGACCATTTCATGTCTGGTCAGTTTCTCCTCCTACATGAAAGGATGAAGTGGGGACTCTTCATGTAAAGCCACAGAGCCGGAAGCCCCGAGGAAGAAATTCAGCTTGGTCCTCTGAATCTGGGATTGGGAACAACAAACTGAGGCACCATACCCTCTATTTCCTGTAGTATAAGAAATTGCTGATAATTTAATAATTTGAGCATTGAACTTATTCAAGTCCAGTAAAATTTTCTTAGTATCTGCTTAGGGATCTGTCTCTCCTAAATTCTTGGGTTACTTTTGTTATTCATTATGGATCGGTGACTGATTAATCAGCTAAGCTGTTTTTGAAGTCATTTTAACTTTTGTTCTGTATTATCCTTTAGGAATATGAGTACCATTAGTACTCTGTGATGTCTACAGGAGTACTTCCTTTTCATTTGTCCTGTGGTGTCTGAAGGAGAACTTTCTTTTATTTTTCCTGTATTAGTTCACGTTATACTGTGAGGTTTGCAACTCAGGTCTAAATACAGGATTTGGGAAAGATGTTCCTGTCTCTCAATTCAGTCTTTGTGATTTTATGTACATATATGCCTGAATATTAGATAAGGAATTTTCCCACTCAGATTATGCTGCTGGAAAGAGAAGTCACTTCATATTAAAATCTTTCTCAAGTCTTTTATATTGTAGAATGCTCTTCATTGTGAACAGCATTATTTGGTCAGTTATCCAAATAGTACGTGAGTGTGTACTTATGGCTTGGAATATTTTTCTGGATCAAAACTATATATAGTAATCTGGATTTATGCACCATAATTTCTATTTTTTGCCTAAGAGTGGAAGGTTGATACATGCTCATATATTACTTAAAATAATTTATGTTTTGCTGTCTGCAGATGTATATTAGAAACTAGCTATATTCTTGTTGGTAGAGAATAGGGCAATTAGTTGACCTTTGTTCATACAAGCTTTGATAGTGGGATGTCTTGGCTTTGTTCCTTGTAGATGATGGGTTATTTCCTCTCCCCAGGCTCACTTAAGGACGGGTGGGTGGTAGTGATCAGGAATTAAAGAGTGACTAGTGTTGCCTCTGGTGTAGACCCACACTTTCATATAAAATCATTTTCAAGTTCAAACCTCTAAAGGCTGTGTCTGATGAGGGCCACTTAAGGCTCTGTTTCTTAGAAATCCTATTGTTGATGAAAAGGCTATAAGAAGACCTGTCCAACTTAATTCTTGATGCTAGCTAGTCACTTAGTGACAATCATGTGGTCTGTAAATGAGATAAGACATTTCTTTTTACTCAATTAAGATAAAGAAGAAACCTCTTCACAGGTTATATGTTAATGCACACACATCTTAATGCAATCGTGTATTTCTACTACATAGAAAAGCAATGAGAGCCCAAACTTAGAATTGTTTAAGGAGGTATTTGTGTCATATGCTGGACTCTGAATCATTTGTGGACTACGATTTTATAAACAGACTCTAAAAAAATATAAAATGTGTCGATGAACTACTGTGTACCTAAAATTACATTATTTTCATTAAATAAAATTCTATATACACACACTAATATTCTTAGTTCTCATAATAGTGTGGTCATATTATCATGAAACTAGTCCTTCTTAAAGATTATTTTGTTTTGTAGACATTTAGGAACTTTCCTAGAAAATCTGTATCCAGTTTTTTTCTGTGCCATTTTGAATTAGCAACTTCCTAAAGAAGAATAAATTAACTTTGCATTTTCTTTCATTTTTTTAGGAGCTGAGAATGTGTATGTGTCTGAGGCTATCTCTGTGTCTAAAAGCAGAGCATGCTTAAAACCATGGCTGAGGAGTTATGCTTAACGGTATACTTTGCATGCATTTGTGATTTGAAATAGGAAAAAAAGTCAAATTTGAGACAGCTTGAATGGCATGCTGTCAGTTTGGAGCTTCATGAATTGGCAGTGGTCTCATTTAGGACCTTCAGATGTGTCTCTGCCTGGACAGAATGAGAACATTTTGCATGTTCAGAAGGAGACAGCCACTCCTTGCTGCTTCACAACAGGCACTGGTGCATGACAGTTGCCCTTCATTGCTGGCTTCTTGGAGCTTAACCTCTGACCCTCCACTTAGTCACTGTGCAGCAGTTGGAGCAGGTTGGAGATGTTGGTGAATGACGGGCATTGGCCTGCAACGTGCTTGTCATTATTTGACTGTCAAAAGGAGCCTGCCATTGGTTTCCATCAAGGTTTGAAACCTCTGTGCAGCAGTCCATATTACTTAACTTCCAAGGCTGTCAACAGGATGATCAAATGTGCATAAAAAAATCAGAGTGCTGAATATATCTTCAATCAGGAGATAGAAGTTTCCCCTTTTCTTTTCTTTTCCTTTTCTTTTCTCTCTTTCTTTTTCTTTCTTTCTTTCTTTTTCTTTCTTTCTTTCTTTTTCTTTCTTTCTTTCTTTCTTTTCTCTCTCTCTCTCTCTTTCTTTCTCTTTCTCTTTTTATTTTTCTTTTGGCTAAATATATTCAGATGACTTTCATAGGGCCAAGAGGTTGAATCTGTTGCCACGGTAAGAAAAGTGAACTGTTGTCTCAAGTGGTCTAAGTTTCAAATAGCACAATTTAAATCTGAGCAGCTCTGCTGGCTAAATTCTCTGACTTGTCTGGCATATTCTATCAGCTTTCGGCTGTTAGTTTAAGGGACTAGATTCTAGTCCAGTGGTGCCTGGGGTTAGCTCACAGGATAAAACGTTTACTTTCGTCTTTATGTAGTGTTGCAAAGGGATGCAGAGGTCTGTGTATGTGATTGTGAATGAAAGGGATGATTTTGGATGTATGATTACTATCTCATTTAAGACTCTTTTTTCCACATGGTAGAGTTCAAACTGGAATTTTAAGTGATCTGATCAAGTCTTAGAAACTTAACAGGTCAGTCTTATGCAATTTATTTTTTAAACATAGAAAAATATGACAGCAAAAGCCATTTTTTTTCTTGTAAATTTGAAACTTTGGTTTGAAAAGCATCTTGAAGTGGAAGAGGATGAACCTAACAGTATTCTGGAAGTGCATGGAAAGTGTTGGTTTGCTTCTAACATTGTGCAGTGAATGGTGTGGGAGTCACGAGACCTGAGTTTTAGTTTTGCTTCTGCCATTTTCCAGCAGTGTCACTGTGTATAAGTCACTGAACCCCTTAGTCTCAGTTCTTCATATGGAAAAATAGAGGTACCAGTATGGTGAGGATGGAAGGAGGTACTGTTTGTAAAGTACTTGCTTTTGTTAAGTACTGTAGTCACTCAGTAGGCATTCTCTCATCTCCTTTTTATTCTTTTCTTTTACATCCAGTGTTAGCAGGAAAGATATCAAACAGTAGTAAGGGGCCAGGTGCAGTGGTTCATGGCTGTAATTCCAGTGCTTTGGGGGGCTGAGATGGGAGGATTATTTGAGGCCAGAAGTTCTACACCAGCCTGGGCAACATAGTGAGACCCTGTCTCTACATGAAATTAAAAAATTAGCCAGGTGTGGTGGTGTGCACCTCTAGTCCTAGCTACTTGGGAGGCTGAGGCGGGAGGATCCCTTGAGCCTAGGAGTTTGAGGTTACACTGAGCTATGATCATGCCATTGCACTCCAGCCTGGGCAACAGAGCTAGACCCTGTCTCTTAAAAAAAAAAAGTCACAAGATAATACTTGAGCTCACTAAACATTCCAGAGCCTGACACAGTCAATCTTTGTGTTCCAACTCTTTTTTTCCTCCCATATTTCTGATTTTCGCTTATGACATCACGTTTTAGTAAAGCACTCAAACCACCAATCTCAGTAGACTGCTGCCTTCCTTTTTTCTCCTTCCCTCCCTTCCATTCATTCATCCACTCAACAGATATTTATTGAGCTCCTACTATGTGCCAGGGCAGGCCCTGATCTAAGTTCTAAGATATAGCCATGAACTAGATAGGTATCATTTAGCTTCATGGAGTTTACCTTCTGGAGAGAGAGACAAAAAATAAACAAACAAATAATGATTTTTTGATAGTTCTAAATACTATAAAAAATTAGTGTAAGAGGATAAAGAGTTATTTTGGTTGGTCACAGAAGAGCTCTCACTGTAGAGTTCTTTCCAGCAGAGAACTGTTTGAAGGAGGGAGAGGGCCCTGGGAAGATAGGAACAGAGTCTTCCAGACAAAAGGAGGCCATACTTCTTTTTTTTTTTTTTTTTTTTTTTGTGAGGGAGTGTCGCTCTGTCACCCAGACTGGAGTGCATGGTGTGATCTTGGCTTATAGCAACATCTGCCTCCCGGGTTCAAGCGATTCTCCTGCCTCAGCCTCCAAGTAGCTGGGACTACAGATGCCCACCATCATGCCTAGTTATTTTCTTTTGTATTTTTAGTAGAGATAGGGTTTCACCATGTTGGCCAGGCTGGTCTTGAACTCCTGACCTCAAGTGATCCGCCCACCTTGGCCTCCCAAAGTGCTGGGATTACAGGTGTGAGCCACTGCGCCTGGCCAGGAGGCTGCACTTCTGTCTCCTGCTCCTCATCCAGTTAGTCACCTTTGTCTTAATGTCTTTCCTTCTTTCATCTCTTCATCTTGAGGCCACTGCTGTGTTCAGCCCCTTTAGATTTCCGTAGGCTCTTGGCCTGTTTCCTTTCCACCCACTTCTTCCTTGCCATCTTAAAAAATGTAAAATGGGCCAGGCGCCGTAGCTCATGCCTGTAATCCCAGCACTTTGGGAGGCCGAGGTGGGCAGATCATGAGGTCAGGAGATGGAGACCATCCTGGCCAACATGGTGAAACCTTGTCTGTATTAAAATACAAAAAATTAGCCGGGCTTGGTGGTGCGTGCCTGTATTCCAGCTACTCAGGAGGCAGAGGCAGGCTTGAACCTGGGAGGTGGAGATTGCAGTGAACTGAGATCTCGCCACTGCACTCCAGCCTGGGTGACAGACTGAGACTCCATCTTCGGGGGGAAAAAAAAAAGTAAAATGACCATGTCACTCCACTGTTCACAATTTCGTGAGATTTGCCACTGGCTGCATGTTAAAATTCAGACTCCTGGGCTTGCTGTATAGGTTCCTGTTTTTTCACCCTTATTTATTGTTAGCTGCTAACCACTCCCCCAACCCCAGCTTTCACCCCCATAATTTATACCTTATACTCCTACTGTTGGAAAGTGGTGTCCCCTGAACATATGCCTCTGTGCTTTTCTCTCTCTAGACTCTTCTCCTCCCTTCTCATTGGCACCTAGAGAATGATGTATCTTTCAACAGCGTCCACAAATGCCACCTCTTCTGAGACTTCTGTGATTCCGCCATCCTCAATGTTGTGTACACTTCCTTAGCTTTCACCTCACTATAGCTATTTGTCCATTACTTTCTCAGTTCCTGAGCTCTTTGAAGGCAAGAACTGCGCTTTTATTCCTCTCTTGTAATTGCAGTATCTGGCTGAGTGTCTGGCACACAACAAGCACTTTATAAACTCTCACCTCTGATGGCCTAATCTTTAGAAATATTTAGGGATAGATTTATCATGGACTTCAAATGTAAATATAATCAGATTGGACAGTATACATTTTGAAGAGCTCTTCAGTCAAAATATTCCATGATTGATAGAGAGACTTCTTTCCTTAGGCCTAATTTAAATAAATATCATATTGAAAGGAGAGTGACGCATGAAAACATTAGAAAGTAATAGAAATATTATATATACTAACTTCCCAAGAACACCAGGATATAGTGTCACTGAACAAGTTAGCTCCAGATAAACTTTTATGTTGCTTTTTTTTCTATAATCTAACATGTGGTGTATCTTTTTTCAAAGAAGATAGTATTAAATTTGGTATTTCAATTCAGTAAGTAAATTTCATATTTTTTCTATCCGTCCATTTATCTCTACATTTTTCCAATCATACTGTATAGCATTGTCATTTTTTTTTGTAGTTTTCATTATTTTAGAAGGTTTTGTTGTTGTTGTTGTTGTTGTTGTTGTTGTTTTTTAGACAGGGTCTCGCTCTCCTTGCCTAGGCTGAGTCCAGTGGCAGGATCATGGCTCACTGTAGCCTCGACTTCCCAGGCTCAGGTGATCCTCCCAACGCAGCCTCGTGAGTAGCTGGGGGCTACAGGTGTGCACCACCATGCCCGGCTAATTTTTTGTATTTTTAGTAGAGACTTGGTTTCGCTATTATTGTCCAGGTTGGTCTTGAATTCCTGGGCTCAAGCAATCCGCCTGCCTTGGCCTCCCAAACTGCTTGGATTACAGGCATGAGCCACCAAGCCCAGCCTATTAGAAGCAATTTAATGCCAAACCACAGTAGATTTGTCATATGAATAGAACAATTTATTTAAATAGTTTCCTCTATTGTTGACCAATTAGCTTGTTTCATTTATTTTATCAGCATAAATAATGCTGTGTTGAGTCAGTGGGTTTAAACATTTGTATGTGCATTTTTAAATGAATAAATTCCTAGGAACAGAACAATGGAGTTAAAGATAGCGATTTTTTAAGGCTCTTGATGCATATTGCCAAGTTGCCTTATGGAAAAGGTGTCCAAATGTTTGTAGAGATAGGTTGTAAAAAGGATCCTGCATTAGAATGTGTTTCTTAGATTACTTGTATGTGAATTTGGGATCTAACTGGGAATTTTATATTTGAGAGGACATAGGAGAGTTCAGTAATGGGCATAAAGAGAAGAAAGATTTAGAAGGAAAGGAAGAAGAAAACCTAGTTTTGAACTTCTCAAATGGTGTGTAGGCTGTGGTTTAGTGATTTTCAGACTGTGTCCTGGCTACCTATAGGGATCTGCTTCTCCAGGTGGGGGCCTGAGAACAGCTTAGCTTCTGTTGATATATTTGTTTATACTTTTGGATAAAAGTTCCTTCATATTAATACTTCCAAATTTGAAAAGTTTGAAAGCCACTTGGTAGGTCTCTATGTTTACTACTACCATTTTCAGACACATGATTCAAAAGGGAATTATCTTGTTCATGCCTCTGTTGTTTGAGATGTCAGCCTCCTAGTTTATTGTTACCTTCTTTTTTTAAAATTTGATTTAATTTAATTTAATTTAAATTTTTTGACATGGAGTCTCACGCTGTAGCCCAGGCTGGAGTGCAGTGGCATGATATCAGCTCACTGCAACCTCCGCCTGCTGGGTTCAAGTGATTCTCATGCCTTAGCCTCCCGAGTAGCTGGGACTACAGGACCACAGACCTGCGCCACCACGCCCAACTGTTTGTACTTTTTTTTTTTTTTTTTTGAGACGGAGTCTTGCTCTTTCGCCCAGGCCAGACTGCAGTGGCACTATCTCAGCTCACAGCAAGCTTTGCCTCCTGGGTTCACGCCATTTTCCTGCCTCAGCCTCCCGAGTAGCTGGGACTACAGGCGCCCACCACCACTCCCGGCTAATTTCTTTTTGTATTTTTAGTAGAGACAGGGTTTCACCGTGTTAGCCAGGGTGGTCTCCGTCTCCTGACCTCGTGATCCACCTGCCTCGGCCTCCCAAAGTGCTGGGATTACAGGTGTGAGTCACCGTGCCTGGCCCATTGTGGCCTTCTTAAAGGAACTATGTTGCTAACCCAAATGAGAGAGGAGTAACCTCCTGAATTAGGTGTTGTTACTGCACTTTACAAATATCCTGTTACCTCCTTCACCTCTGTATGGTTAAGGAAACGTGGTATCAAGTCACTTTCCAGTTCCTACTCCAGTGTGGGAACTGTGAAGTATCTTTTAGGCAAAGTAGAGGTTAAGGCACCTTAAGGGCAGGAACTTCTTATCTTGCTTTTATTAGCAGTCGTGTCAACATGCACTAAAATGTGATGACCCACTTTCCCTTCTGATAAAAGGAGAATGACCTGCTTGGCATGGATGGAGAGAGGTGCCCGAGGCAGATTACATTGTTACCGCTCATAGTAACAGTAGGCATGGGGGGGTGGTGGTGGAAAGGCCAGCAGATTTCTGTTTACCCATGGAAATGTTTGACATTTTTGGCTCCTGATGAAATGTGCTAAGAAGAGGGGGAAAAGGAGCATTGTAGCCGGGGAAGGAATGAATGAGTAAGGAAAAAAAGGAATCTGGCATCAGAGAAGGAATGAATGAGTAAGGAAAAAAGGGAATCTGGCGTCATGTGAGACATTTGAAGCCACGAAGGACCTTAATTCCCAGCCCTGTAGCCGTCTATTGGCAGAGCCTTAAAACCTCAAACCATAGAGGGAGCCCCCTTTTCTGTCTTTTTAAATATAACCTATATTTGTTTAGAGCCAAGATCTCTGACATGGCTTGGCTGACTTTTCTAAAGATGAACTGAGGCTGGGCACAGTGGCTTACGCCTGTTATCCCAGCACTTTGGGAGGCCGAGGCGGGAGGATCACCTGAGGTCAGGAGTTCGAGACTAGCCTGCCAAACATGGCGAAACCCCGTCTCTACCAAAGATACAAAAAATTAGCCGGGCGTGGTGGTGGGCACCTGTAATCTCAGCTACTCAGGAGGCTGAGGCATGAGAATCACTTGAACCTGGGAGGCGGAGGTTGCAGTGAGCCGAGATCGCACAACTGCATTCCAGCTTGGGCGACAAGAGCAGAACTCCTTCTCCAAAAAAAGAAAAAAAAAAAAAAGAAGAAGATGAACTGAATACAGGGCTACCTGTATAGTTGATAGGCTCTGAGGAGATATCAGCATGGAAAATTAGGGACATAATTACCCACTCCTCAATGAAGGAGGATTCTTTTCAGTTAAATGTATTTACTTGCTTGGCTTTGAGACCAGAGTCTGATAACTCTGGGAAAAAGTTGTAGTTATTTGGAGATGGTCGATATAATTTAAGGCTTTTTTTAGACCGTAATTGTGTGGTTTAACCTGTCATCTTGAAATATGAATTATACAGAGATAACATTAATAAAGGTTATATGTGACATTTCTAGGTGTCTCAGAAAAAGATTTGAGTTTGTCTCATGTCTACCGTGGCAACACTCTTGAGTTATTATAAAGAACATTATATAAGGATTTCCTCTAGAATTTTTAAATCTTAAAATGTAACTTACTTTAGCCAGAATAAAAAGAGGTTTAAATTAATGGAAAACTGACTGGAAGGAAGATAGAAAACAAGCAACAATAACACAACAAAACTTCACTAAAGTACACAATTCTACAAATTATGCACGCAAGCACACAAATTTTACAGATTGAGGGTATCTGTAGAAATTCAACTCTCTCATTTGAATCAACTCATGACAAAACATTTACAAAGTAAGTAGAATGGAAAAATACCAAGAAAGCATTTCTTGGGTTAATGGTATTACCCAGGTCAAATCCATTAAGGAAGTTCTCTGCCAGACCTTTTCTTTTTTCTTAAGGCATGAAGTTTTGCACTTGTTAATATAATTTGGGAGTGATCAAGAAGCTAGGTGATACAACAACTTCAGATTCTGGATTTTTGGTCTATTATTTGGTTTTCTTATGAATAAGAGAGTCACTCTTTTCTTTAAAGGAAGTAATTTAGATTCCTAGCACTGTCATTTCTGTTCTGAATGTTATAAACTCTCTGTACAAAATTTGAAAGGAACAGACATGCTCTGATGATGTACAGAATCTTTAATGTTTCAAAAACGACAGTTCTCTTCACCTAGAATAGAAGAGTATAGCGTTCAGCTGATTGCAGATCCCAAATGTCTACACCTGCAGTTGAGTGGCCAATATCACATGAAAGGTTTTGTGCCTTTTTGCTCAGTATATGAGTTTGAAAAATGTTGGCTGCAAGTAACAGAATTTCCATTTAACAGTGGATTAAACAGTAATGACATGACTTTTCCCACATCATAAGCTGTCTGGAAGGAGAAAGTTCTCATGGAACAGTGGCTTAATGATATAATCAAATGCAGGTACTTTCTAGTTTTCTGCTCTGCCATTCTTTAGCATGTTGGCTTTTTGGTCTTTTGACTTGTAACCTAGTGATCACTGGGTTATAACAGTGCCAGGTATAATGTCCTCATGTAACTGTGTTCAGGGTAGGAAGAAGAGGATGGGAAGATAAAAGAGAGTTTTTATATTAGGAGGAAAATCCTTCCTGTAAGTCCCCTAGCACACTCCTTATTATGTCCTATTGGCCAGATCTGGATTTGTTGGTCATTCCTAGTTGCAAGGGAGACAGGGAAAAGAAGTATCTGGCAAAAGGGAATGAGATTCCTACGCTTGGCTTAGAGAGCTCATCATCCATTCCTTGGAACTGGGCTCACGGCTGCCCCTGTTAGCAGGGAAACAGAATGAATAGCTGTTGAGTAGGCAGCCAATGGCTTCTGCCATACTCAATTAATGTATGACTGGAAATGAGATTTTTATCTTTTGTTCCACACTGGCCAAGGGATATGGCCTCTGTTACCACGTAATATAACCCTTTGAGACAAATACATTTAAGACCAGAATTGGAACTTTGAATTATCCATCCAGTACATTTAATTAGCACTGACAGTGTTCTAGGTTGTTGGTAGACACAGGAGATATTGCAGTGAATAAGATGGACAGTCTCTGAACTCATAGGGTTGATAGTCTAGTAAGACCGAGAGATTAGGAAATAGTTTCAGGAGATATGGGGAAGGCACAGTTTGCTGTGTGGTGAATGCAAATCAGCTAACATGGACTCGGAGAGTCAGGGAGGGCCTCTTGGAGGAGGCTACATCCTCGCTAACTCCAGAGACACAGGATTCAGCTCATCTCAGAAAATGATGAGTTGATCACCCTCCTTTTGTTAGGTATTCTTGGAAATCCCAGCAAAAAACAAATCTGCTCTTAATGTGGAAACTGTGGCAACTTGAGAATTTTATGTGCTTCACGGAGTGGGTAATTCCAGCAGCAGCTCAGGAAGCAGCATAGCAGAGTGTAAATAGCATTGTCTTTGAAGCCTAGTCAGATAAGGTTTCTGCCTCAATCTATCTGTGTAAGGAACAGGGTTTCTCTGAAAGTATCTTTGAAATACTCTACCATCAATTCATATTTCTACTTTCACCGAAGTCAATATCGAATCCTCTTTGGAAATCTTGGGGTCATCCTTCCTTTCTGTCACCTTCTATCTTCAGTCAGCAAGTCTTTCTGTCTGTTAGCACCTCTAAAATCTGACCCTTCCTTCTCCTTCTTACTGCCTCTGCTTTAGTTTCTTACTCTATAAAATGGAGATAATACATCACCGTGTAGATGCCATAATAGAAATAGCAAGCTGTTACGGCACTAATCATTTTTTAATACATGTTAACCGTATGAATAGGTCTTATTATTATGTCCATTTTATGGATGGAGAGTTTAAGTAATGTGTTCAAACGGCTCCAGCTGGCAGCTGATAGAGTTGAGGGTTTGAACATAGGTGAACATCTGGCTTCTGAATCTGTGCTCTGTATTGTACTGAGAACCCTGTATTGTACTGAAGTACGTCATCTATGTTCTTCTGTACTCTCCTATTTTGGGCTAAACCAGGTCAAACTCCTATCTTAGTGTCTTTGAAATGCTCAAACCTGCACGTTGTGCACATGTACCCTAGAACTTAAAGTATAATTAAAAAACAAACAAACAAAAAGAAATGCTCCACCATCAATCTGTAGTTTCTGCCCTCACCCAAGTCAATATCGAGTTCTCTCTGGAAATCTCGGGGTCATCCTTCCTTTCCGTCACCTATCTTCTGTCACTCACCAAGTCTTTCAGTCTGTCAGCAGATCTGAAATCTGACCCCTCCTTCTCATTTCCACTGCCTCTGCTTAAGTTTAGGGTGTGTCAAAATACCTCCTTCCAGCACAGTTGCAAGTCTCAGAACTAATGTTCTTGCCTCTATTTTTCCCTTCTCCCCAAAATCCTCTCTTTTTGCCAATTTCTGTTTCACATTGCTGACAAGCGGTTTTTCTTATTATTTAACTCTGGTTTGACTTTGATTCAATGTAGGTCTTAAATGTATCCCTTTTGGCTGTAGGATAAAAGGCCAAGTGCCACAGGTTTCCAGAGCACTATCTGACGTAACCAGCCCCTCCTCCCAGTTCTGACACTTTCCATCTCCCGGCTACCAGCTCCATCTATTTGCTGTGTAGTTTGTCAGGGATGCTGGCTTCCATACTTATTCCCCTCCCCCAGATTTATGTGGGGGAACTCCTTTTTAAGATTTAGCTCTAAAGTTTCTGCCTCTGCAAATCTTCCCTTCCGTTGTGCCCATTTATCACTTCAGTTTCTGGTCACTTTGTACTTGGCCATTGCGTTGGTATACTTGGTGTCTCTTTGATGGTGAGTCCTTGGAAGGCAGAAACCCTGTGTGCGCCTGTTTCTGCAGAGCACAGTGCAGTTTCTGCCAACAGAGGGCCTATCATAGTACTTACGGAAGGGTTGATTGATGTCCCGAGAGTATGTTTTTAATTTTGCATGGTGGACACATTTTATCTATTTATCTGTGGGAAGGAGATTCATGAATAAGTACGTGTATCTCTCTATATACATACACACATATACAGTCATGCATTGCTTAATGACAAGGATACATTCTGAGAAATGCATTGTTAGGCAGTTTCATCATGTGAACATCATAGAATGCGCTTACACAAACCTAGATATGGCATAGCCTATTCTCTACTGTATCAGTACAGTTGCTGTTTCGTACAGTAACTTGCTATACAAGTAACTTGCTATACATTACTGTACTGAATACTGTAGGCAATTGTAGCACAATGGTGAGTATTTGTGTATCTAAACATATAAAAGATGCAGTCAAAATACATTATTGTAATCTTTTTTTTTTTTTGAGACAGAGTCTCACTCAGTCGCCCAGGCTGGAGTGCAGTGGCACGATCTCGGCTCACAGCAACCTCTGCTTCCTGGGTTCGAGCGATTCTCCTGCCTCAGCCTCCCGAGTGGCTGGGACTACAGGTGCCCACCACAATGCCCGGCTAATTTTTTGTATTTTTCATAGAGATGGGGTTTCACCGTGTTAGCCAGGATGGTCTCGATCTCCTGACCTCGTGATCCGCCTGCCTCGGCCTCCCAAAGTGCTGGGATTACAGGTGTGAGCCACCACGCCCGGCCTCATTATTGTTATCTTATGGAACTACTGTTGTATATGCGGTCCGTTGTTGTCCGAAATGCCATTCTGCAGTGCAAGACTGTGCATATGTGGATGTAAGAAGGATGCTCCTTGTCACACAGCAGTAATATGAGCCATCACTTATTTTGCCTATATAGTGCCCTCTTGGGAAACATTTTTATTGACTCCCTTAGATTAACTTTATGACGAGAGAGTATGTACCTTTCACTCTACTCCTCCCCCAGCCTACACAATTAAAGATGACTAGTCTTTTTAAAATAGCGTTATTGAGATATAACTTACGTCATATAAATGGAATCATACCATGTGTGGTCTTTGTGACTGGCTTCTTCCACTTAGCATGATGTTTTCAAGGTTCATCTATGTTGTAGAATGCGTAAGTTCTTTCTTTCCTTTTTTTTCTTTTTTGAGACAAAGTTTCACTCTGTCACCCAGGTTAGAATGCAGTTGCACGATCATAGCTTTTTTTTTGTTGCCCAGGCTGGACTGCAAGGCTGACTCGGCTCACACAACTCCTCTGGTTTCGATTCTCCTCCCTCCGATACTTTCCATGTTGGTCAGGCTGGTCTTAAACTCCCCACCTCAGGTGATCTGCCCACCTCAGCTTCCCAAAGTGTTGGAATTACAGGCATGAATTTCTTTTAACTTTTTATAGAGATGAGGTCTGGCTATGTTGCCTAGGCTGTTCTTGAACTCCTGGAGTCAGGCAATCCTCCCTCCTCGGCCTCCCAAAGTGCAGGGATTACAGGCAATACTTTATTTATTTTTATGGCTGAATAATATGCCATTATATGGATATACCCCACGTTATCTCATTCATTAGTTGATGGACACTGGGTTGTTTCCACTTTTTGGCTATTATGAAAAACGCTTCTATAAACATTTGTAAGGAGGTTTTTGTGTGGCCATATGTTTTCATTTCTCTTGAGCATATACCTGGGAGTGGAATTGCTGGGTCTGTGTAAGTCTATGTTTGGCAGTTTTTGAGGAACTGCCAAACTGTTTTCCAGAGTGACATTCCCACTAGAAATGTATTAGAGTTCCATTTTCTCTACCCCCTTGCTAACACTTGTTATTGTCTATATAACACCATGTCACAATCCCACTAGCAGTGTATTAGAGTTGCAGTTTCTCTACATCTTTGCCAACACTTGTTATTGCCTATTTAAAAAAATTTTTTTTATTGAGATAGGGTCTCACTCTGTCACCCAGGCTGGAGTGCAGTGGCAAGATCATGGTTCACTGGAGCCTCGACCTCCTGGGCTCAAGCATTCTTTCCACCTCAGCCTCCTGAGTAGCTGTAACCACAGGTGTGCTTTTTAAAAATTTTTTTGTAGAGATGAGGTCTCCCCATATGTTGCCCAAACTGGTCTCAAACTCCTGGGCTCAAGTGATCCTCCAGCCTCGGCCTCCCAAACTGCTGGGATTACAAGTGTGAGCCACTGCATCTGGCCCTTGTCTGTCTTTTTAATCTCTCTCATTTGATTCTAATAATTCTATTAGCCAAAGAAAAATATTCCTACTATTACTATTTATTTATTTATTTATTTGGGACGGAGTCTCGCTCTGTCGCCCAGGCTGGAGGGCAATGGCACGATGTCGGCTCACTGCAAGCTCCGCCTCTCGGGTTCACGCCATTCTCCTGCCTCAGCCTCCCCAGTAGCTGGGACTATAGGCGCCCACCACCACGCCCAGCTGTTTTTTTTTTTTTCTATTTTTAGTAGAGACAGGGTTTCACCGTGTTAGCCAGGATGGTCTCGATCTCCTGACCTCGTGATCCGCCCGCCTTGGCCTCCCAAAGTGCTGGGATTACAGGCGTGAGCCACCGCACCTGGCCTACTATTACTTTTTAGATGAAAACCCCAAGGCAACAGACAGATTAAATGAGATGCCTCATATATGTGTGAATGGAAAGAAAGAAGTGGTGTGGATAATTCAAAACCACAGATTATCCAAAAGTAATTTAAAAGTTTTTGAATCAAACACTAGAGTATGTTTGATGCTGGAGATCATACTTCCCACTCCCACATTAAAAGACAATTAGTATGATTGTATCTTTTTTGTCTGTGTTTTTTTTTAATCATTGAGGTATAATTCTCCTAATATAAAATGAACCATTTTAAAGTGTTTGAAATGATTACTCTGAGGATGCGTATTTTTTAGTGATTGTAATAGTTATATTGTCTTCAAAAATATTTGCATGTACTTAAAAACACTTAAAAAAAGGAAGCAGTATAAAGTTTGATCTTCCAAGGAGCCATCATAGATCTATAGAGGAAACAAGAATAGAAGTACCACGAGGCAAACCGAAAGTCACTTGTTTTAAAGTAATTAAGATACCCATGTTGACTTTTCTCCATAGTTTATGTATAGCCTTTTCAAAATTAGAAGGCTATGTCTTCCTTGTTATTCTGACATGAATATTTAGCAGTGCCATCTGTAACCCTAGGATCATACTGTAAATGTTAACAAGAAGCACCAGAACTTGTGTTTTCCCTGTCCTATTGTTTTTCTACAAGAATGCTGACAGCTAGAGTGGCTTTGTGACATTGTGCCTACAAAGCTGAATATTACATGTGTAGTTACCTGGGTAGGTGTAGAGTGTATTTTTTTTAAAGAGCAGGACATAGTGACTGGATGTCATCAGTTACATCTGTTTTATCACACTAAAAATTTTACATATATTTTGAAAACAGTTGCAAATTAGAATTTTCTAACTTGTATCTTTGTGTTATGTTCCTGCTAAGTGAAGAAAATATTTTCTGAAAATATGAAACTTGTAATGTGCATACAGGATTGAAGATGTGCTTATAGAATATTCTCTGGTTTTTCTTGCCTTTCTGCTCAGTGTGTCATAATCTTATTTTTTGAGGGAAAACATGCACATTTTACAGTAGGTTCTCCCCATCTGTTTCAATTCTTCATCTTGTAATGCCTCCTTTCAAATAGCTACATGATTACCTTCCACTTTAGGGGCACTGAAAATGTTGTCTCTGGCTCAGTTGACAGTTTTTATTGATGATCTGGTGGGAACCAGGTCTCTGGCTTTTTCAGCGCATTTCAACGTCCCAATACCACACAAGAAGCTTTTCTCTCTCCCCTGCACACCCCAGATGAACACAACTTTACTGTATATTCTAACAATAAAATACATAACCATAAATTAAGACAAGGCTGAAAGGTTTAAAGAAGAAAGTAAAAATCAACCTTAATTTTACTTTCCAAACAACATAATCACTATGGACATTTTGGCCTATAACAGGGATCGGCAAACTATGGCCTGTGGGCCACATCTGGCCTGCCACCTGTTTTTTTTACGGACCTTGAGATGAGAATGGTATTTACATTTTTGAATAGTTGAAAAACATTAAAGTAACAGTAACATTTTGTGACATGAGAAAATTGATATGAAATTCAAAATTGTTTCCACAAATAAAGTTTTATTGAAACATAGCCATGCTCATTCATTTACATATTATGTAGACTGCTTTCATGCTAAAATGGCAGGTTTAGTAGTTAGTTGTAGGCCTTCAAAGCCTGAAGTGTTTATTATTACTCTGGACCTTTACAGAAAAAAAATTTGCTGACCCTTGGTGTATACCCTACAAGACTTTTTCTATGCATTTGTGTGTGTGTATACATTTTGAAACAATGAGGTTATTCTGTGTGCTTTTATAATTTACCCTTTTTGCTGAATAGTGTTTACAAGTAACTTCTATTGCATTGTTTGCTTGTTTATTCCATTGGATTATAATCTATGAACCACTCTGTTGCTCTTTTATTTGTATTGTACAAACCCATTAGATGTTACCTGGAACAGTAGTAGTAGTAGTAGTAGTAGTAGTAGTAGTAGTAGTAGTAGTAGTAGTAGTAGTACTTACTATGTGAATTAAAATTGATTTTAATTGTTTAATGAAATAAAACTTTATTTTTTCACATAATCTGAATCATGATCTAGGGAGTGGTCAAGCTGCCCAAGAAGGTCATTGAGGAACCAGGATCTTTCCAGTGTCCTCTTCTGCCATTCTCAGCATGCAATTTCATAGAAAGATGGTGACTAAACACTGTTATTGTTGTGTATCAAGTTACTGTAAGTCTTAGCAATCTGAAACGACAAATATTAATTACCTTACAATTTCTATGGGTCATGAGTCCAGATACAGCTTAGCTAGTTGTCTCTGGCTCAGGGTCTCACAAAGCTGTTGGCTGGGAATTCACTTATTTCAAGACTTGACTGGGGTAGAGGGGATCTGATTCCAAGCTCACTCATGTACTTTTGGGAAGTGACAGACCCATACTGGCTGTTGGCTGGAGACATCAATTCCTTGCCACGTTGCTCTCTCCATAGGGCAGCTCACAACATGTTTGTAAGTTTCTCCCAGAGTATCTGGGGAGAGCGGGGGTAGGTTACAGACTTTTTGTAACCTACTCTGGGAAGTAATATTCCATCACTTCTGCGGTATTCTGTTTGTTAGAAGCGAATTTCTAGGTCCAGCCTATACTCAAGGGGAGGAATTCCAGGAGGGTGGGAATATCAGGAGGCAGGGATTATTGAGAGTCTTCTTGGAGGCTGCTTACTATGTGGTTTCATTTAAATGTGATGGGTAGACCTTCAGGCATTGGCCTGGCAGGAAGGGTCAATACCAGCCCTTCCAGTTTTTCAATTAGAACTATGCCATATGGCCACCCCTAGCTGCAAGAAAGTCTGGGAAAGCAAGCTTTTTTTGGTGGCACATTGTTGCCCAGGTCAAAATCAGGATTTTGTTGATAAGAAAAATTTTGATAATAGACACTGGGTGGACAACAGAAGGTATCTACTATCCCTGCCTTCTAAGGTGGTTATAAAGGTTCAGTGAGGCAATCCAGCACTGGTCTGGCTTATAATATTCACTCAATTAAACAGGAGCTATGATTATTGCTATTACTTCAAATCACATAATATAGCTTTGTAAATTAGCTTGTTGACAAAACAGGATCCCTATGTGTTGATACTAAAAGAAGTAGCATAAAAGGAAGAAAAAAATACATTGATTGGGTACATAGTATGTACCAGGCATTTTATTTACATGCAGTATCTGAGTTAATCTTCATCATAAACCTAACTAGGTATTGTTTGCCACACTTTATAGATAAAGAAAAGAAGGCCCAATAATATTAACTAGGTTGATGAAGGAGCGCTTTCCACTAGTGTGCCTTGAGTGGGTTATAGTTTGTAGAGATATAGAGATATTGGTTCCCTTACTTCTTGGAATGGGCAGATGGGGACAGGGGTAACTGGAGCCCCTGGTCTCTTCATCTCTAACTCGGGGCAGCCTCTTCTGATTACTCCAGTGTAGCCTTAAAAATATAATTTTCTGCATGCTTCATGATGTGGAAAAGGTTAGAGTGTATAACTCTATCCATGAGTAAGTGACAGAACTTGAATTTGAATCCAGGTGTGTATAATTCCAGCTGCCTGTCTCCTTTCCGCTGTCAGGCTCTCACCAGTCTATAGAAGCCTTGAATTTTCATTAGCCTAAAATTTGAAATGCCCCTTCATTTGCTACAAAAACATTATATTTCTACATTTTCTTGGATTATAAAGTGATTTAAGTTAACATGATTTGAAGCTTCACTGTGGTCTGAATGGAAACTTACTTGGCCACTAGGTGGCTCCTTTTGGTTCTTTCTCCCAGTCGATGGTTGTGGCTTTGTCCTTTGCCACCGTCTTAGAAGGAACCTAAATTGGACATAAGGAAGCCTAGACAACAAGGAGATCTGAAATGAATGGGACATGCACTCTGATGATTGCAGTTGCCTTTTCATCCTTTACCTTCCTCTCCTGTTCCTCCTGTGCTCATAGGCTGATGTTTAGGTAACAGATCTAGTCCCTGGAGCCTCAGATGAGTCTTTGATATCTCTCTCTCACTTATAAAAGTGGGAAAGTGGGGGGAAAGAACTTTTGTCCTCATCTAGTATGTTAGGTAATAAAATAATTGTAACATGTTTGCAGATAATTTTAGGCACAATTTTTAATACAGCTTATTATCGTGGGAATACTTGTGTTACTACGCAGATAATGATTGCACTATTAATATTAATTTCCTATTCTTTAATTTAATAATACAAGCTTTAACTTACATGTATTATCTCCTATAATCCTCATAGGAACCCTGCCTAGTTACCATTTTTTTCCCCTGATTTTAGAGATGAGGCAATTGAAGCTTAGAGAGATAGGTTAATTTGCTCCAAGTTTAATAGAGTTTGGTTGCTTTCAGATTTTTTCCTCTCCGTTTGGAAGTTGTTAATTCATTATAGTTCTAGGGAGAGTTTTGACGTAAGTCAATATATTTAAAATTCCTATGAAATAATTCAGTAGAAAGTACTTCTGGAACCATAGTTTGGTTCCAAGTACAGACATCATTTTCTCCAGTTGTCTTGTAGAAGTGAGCAGTAGCTGAAAGTGGGCTCCCTTCAGGAAGGCTACAGGATCTTTGCAGAATTACAAATTGTATACACTCAGGGATCACTTCCTTTCTCTTGCCTACAAATGCAGCACCCATTATCATAGAAACGGCAGGGCATTTGACAGCTTAGGTTCAGACTCGGAGCTCATAGAATGGAACATTCTTCTTCAATTAGAGACACCTAAAGAGATGGGAAGGTACCTAGGCCTAGGGTTTGCTTTGAGACTACTGACTGATGTGTTCTCTTTTACCCAAATTTAGATTCTGCATTAATTTCCAGATTTCTCTGGTTGCCTTGAAAAAATAAATCAGCTCATGCTAGGTTTTCTTTAGTCACGAATAATTTAACTGTGCTTAGTATCTCTAGTTGACTCCCCAGTTGTGGTGGTGATTTCTGCAGACCATAGGAAAATGTATAACAAATGTGAGATGAGAGAGCCTTGTCAGGCAGGGGGCACTTACTCTGGGAAGTCAGAGCTGGCAGTGGGAGCAGTCCCCAGCACTAACAGGCACACCCACAAGATCTGCCTCCTACACTGTCACTTCTACCTCTTTGTTCCCTTTCCTGACTCACTTCCTGCCAGTGATTTGTGACATATTTCGTAGCTGATCAAATGAGCCCCTGACACCTGATTGCCGAGTGCTTCTTGTTTACAGTTGCTTTCCAAGGACACCTAGACAAGATGGAAAGCTTAACGTGAAGTAATTAAATTTGCATCTGCTCTGTGACAGGACTCAAAGGAGTTTTCTTCCCCCCTCACATATGAATCTCATTGTAGAGCTCCTACTGTCTTTGACCATACAACATCTAAAAAAGGGAGGATGTGGACAGGTAAACAAACATTGGTTCAGTCTACTGCCTGTCATTATCTTGATGAATATTAAATAAGGTCACTGATATCCCTTTCTCATTTGGCTTTCTACTCTTCACCTGCTTGTTTTGCCAGATTGGTAAGTGATTTTCAATATAAGAACTGTAGCTTGGAGGTGATTTAAAAAATATTTTTAAAGGAAAACAAATATTGCCAAAGAATCTGGATTGGTTTAACACCCTTTGGATTGTACATTTCTCACAAATGCTTATGAATAATTCAGCAAAGCCAAATACAATCTGCTGGTGGTATCTAGTGTTATTCACACTTGCTAATGAATAATTCCCTTTGGCTTTTATAGGGCAGCTCTAAGGAATGACTTCTGAGACTCAGATGAGTTATTATTGGGCTATTTGTCAGTGTCCTTGGGGCATTGCGAGCCAAAGCCCAACTTGGCTACCCACTCCACATACCTTCTCCAGTTCTTCTGGGAAACATGCAGCTCTCTCTGTCCCAGCTTTTTAGCCCCAGAACGTTGCTATGAAAGAGACTCTAACAGAAGAGGAAATAAAAATAACAGAATTCATCTCCACTGTGATTGCATTGGTTCAGTTCCTTCATTGTTTCATTCATATAAAGAAATGTTTATTGAGCACCTTAAAAGCATTGTATGTCCACAAAGATAAGATAGATTTTTATGTGCAATGTCCTCAAATAAAGTAGAAAGTGTAGGGTGTACAGGAGAGGCATAGGATCCTGGAGGAGGATGCTCAGGGTCTTTTGTCAAAATGATCAGTTACCATTTTCTCACTATGTTCTCAGGTATGCACGTAAATGCATATTTGCCATTTGTGGTGTTGGGTGAGGGTTCTGTTGCTTTGGATAAACCTAAGATTTGACTAGTCTTGAAACTGCTTAAAGGATAAGCCCTATAATGTGATCCCAGATATGACTAAGTGGCTCTTGTTCATTTCTGTTGCTTTGAAGTCAGGAATGTGGTATGACCTGGCTTTACCAGCCTGGACAATCTAAGGATGGTGAACGTGGATTTATTTATGCCTGAGTGGTCTATATACTTATACCTTAGCAATCATACTGCATAATGTATAACCCTGAGGTCAGTGAGTGCATTCAGCCTTGGTGAGGTTGTTTCTGGCAGCCTGTATCCATTTCAGTTTTCTCTATGCAACTCCTAAGTTTTCCTCTAGAGGAGTGTAATCTTCCTCTGAGCACACTGGAAGATTACAGTTCCCAGCTTCCTTGCGGTTAGGTGGGATCATGTGATTAGTTCTAGCCAATGAAGTGAAAGTGATGGGTATCATTTCCTGGTCAAGACATTAGGAGCTAGTGTTCCACTTGCATTCTTTCCCTTTCCCTGCCACAGTGACTTTGGGGGCCTTGTGTTTCAGATGGTGGGGTCTCCATTGGGCTGGTCCAGGAATGACTGTGTGCAGTAGAGTTCATTCCCTTCCCCCATCAACATATTAGACAGGTAACTTGAGCAAGACAAAGACCTTTGTTGCATTAAGTCCCTGAGATTTGGGGGTTTATTTATTACCACAGTGTAGCCTGGACCATTGTCACTAATATAGAGGGATTAGTACAGGAAGAGCTGTGTGCTTGTTATTCAACATGATTTAGCCAGCTTTAGAGAATGTAGTTTCTTTTTTTTTAAATCATTTTTTATTGTAAATTGCCAAATCATAGTTGTAAATGTTATGGGATGCAAAGTGATGTTATAATTTATGAAAACAATGTGGAATAATTAACATATATATCAGGTCAAATACTTACCATTCCTTTGTGGCTAGAACATCTTAAATGAACTCTCGGTGATTTTGAAATGTATAATATGTTATTATTTACTATATTCATCACACTGCAGTATATCTTAAAGTAGAAAAAACCTCCCAAACTTAATCCTCCTGTCTAATTGAGGCTTTGTACCTTTTGGCCATCATCTCCCCAATCTTCTAACACTCCTAGCCTTGGGTACCCACCATGCTATTCTTTGCTTCTTTGAGTTCAGTTGTTTTCGATTCCACATGTAAGTGAGAATATGCAGTATTTGTCTTTCTGTGCCTGGCTTATTTCACTTAGCATAATGTTCTCTCATTCCATCCAGTGTTGCTGCAAATGACAAAATTTCTTTCTTTTTAAGGGCTGAGTAGTATTTAAGGGTTGTGTATATATGTCACATTTTCTTTGTCCATTCATCTGTTTATGGACACTTTGGTTGATTCCATAACTTGGATAGTGAATAGTGCTGCAGTGAACATGGGAGTGCGGACATCTCTTTGACATACCAATTTCAAGTATCTTGGGTAAATACCCAGAAGTGAAATTGCTGGATCATATGGTAATTCTATTTTTAGTTTTTTTGAGAACTCCATAATTGCTGTACTGATTTACATTCCCACCAACAGATTGAAGGGGTTCCCTTTTCTCAACATCCTCACTAAAACTTATTTTTATCTTTTTGACAGTAGCCCTTATGACTGGTGTGAGGGGATATCTCATTGTGGTTTTAATTTGCATTTCTTTAATGATTAGTAATGTTGAGCATTTTTTTCATGTATCTGGTGGCCATTTATCTTCTTTTGAGAAATGTCTATTCAGGTACCTTCCCCATTTTTTAACTGGGTTATTAAATTTTTAATGTAGAGGTGTTTGAGTTTAGATATTAATTAGATGTATAGCTTGTAAATATTTTCTCCCAATCTGTAGGTTGTCTCTTCACTTTGTTAATTGTTTCCTTTCTTGTGCAGAAGCTTTATATTTTGATGTAATCCCATTTGTCTATTTTTGCTTTTGTTGCCTTTGTTTTTAGGAGTCAAATATAAAAATAATTGCTCAGACAAATGTCCTGTAGTTTATCCCCTATGTTGTCTTCTAGTAGTTTTATAGTTTCAGGTCTTATGTTTAAGTCTGTAGTCCATTTGAGTTGGTTTTAGTATATGGTGTGAGATAAGGGTTCAATTTTATTCTTTTGCATATGGAGATCCAGTTTTCTAAACACTGTTTATTGAAGAGACTGTCCTTTCCCCAAAGTATATACTTGGCGCCTTTGTCAAACCCACATACATGCATGGGTTCATTTCTGGGCTTTATTCTGTTCATTGGTTGATAAGCCCATTTTTCACTAGTACCATGCTGTTTTAATTACTATTGCTTTGTAGTATGGTTGGAAGTAAGGTAGTGTGATGCCTCCAACTTTGTTCTTTTTGCGCATGATTGTCTTGGATATTCAGGGTTTTTTCTTGTGTGTGTGGTTCCATATGAATTTTAAGATTATTTATTCTATTTATATGAAAAATGACATTGGAACATTGATAGGTATTGAATTGAATGTGTAGATTGCTTTGGGTAGTATGGACATTTTAACAATATTAATTCTTCTAGTCTATGACATGGGATATCATTTACTTAGTTGTATCATCTTCAGTATCTTTCATTAATGTTTTATTGTTTTCAGTGTATAGGTCTTTTACCTCCTTGGTATTAAATTTATTCCTAAGTATTTTTTTTCACAACTCACTCTTCATAGAACTATTTTTTATAGCTATTTTATTTATTTATTTATTTAAAGACAGAGTCTTTCTCTGTCAACCAGGCAGGAGTGCAGTGATATGATCTTGGCTCACTGCAGCTTCCGCCTCCTAGGTTCAAGCAATTCTCGTGCCTCAGCCTCCTGAGTAGCTGGGCCTACAGGTGTGCACCACCATGCCTGGCTAATTTTTTATATATTTAGTACAGACGGGGTATCGCCATGTTGGCCAGGCTGGTCTTGAACTCCTGACCTCAGGTGATCTACCCACCTTGGCTGGGATTACCAGTGTGAGCAACTGTGCCTGGCCTGTAGCTATTTTATTTTATTTTATTTTATTTTATTTATTTTATTTTATTTTATTGAGACGGATTCTTGCTCTGTGGCCCAGGCTGGAGTGCTAGTGGTGTGATTTCAGCTTGCTGCAACCTCCGTCTCCCGAGTTCCAGTGATTCTCCAGCCTCAGCCTCCCCGGTAGCTGGGACTACAGGCACATGCCACCATGCCTGGCCAATTTTTTTGTATTTTTAGTAGAGATGAGGTTTCACCATGTGGGCCAGGCTGGTCTGAAACTCCCGACCTCAGGTGATCCACCCGCCTCGGCTTCCCAAAGTGTTGGGATTACAGGTGTGAGCCACCGTGCCCAGCCCTGTAGCCATTTTAAATGGGATTGTTTTCTTGATTTTTTTATATAGTTCACTGTTAGCATATAGAAAGACTACTGATTTTTGTGGGTTGATTTTGTATCCTGCAACTTAATTGTATTCATTTATTAGTTGTAACAGTGTTTTGGTGGAATTTGTAGGGTTTTTTATATGTAGTGTAAGAGCATATCATCAGCAAACAGCAATAGTTTTACTTCTTCCTTTCCTATTTGGATGCTTTTTTTCTCTTTTTCTTGCCTGATTGCTCTGGCAATACTCTAATACTATATTCCACTTCTGTACTGAATAGAAGTGGCAAGAGTGGATATCTTTGTCTTATTCTGAATCTTGGAGGAAAAGGTTTTAATTCTTTACCATTGAGTATAATGGTAGCTGGGGGCTTATGTATGGCCTTTATTGTGTTGAGGCACATTCCTTTTATACCTAAGGTATTGAGTGTTTTTATCATGAGAGGATATTGAATTCTGTCAAATGCTTTTTCTTCATCTAATGAGATGACCCTCTGGTTTTTGTCCTTCATGTAGAATGTAATTTCAATGGGGAATCAAATGGCAGATCTAATTTAGGGGCAGAAAGAGAGTTTGTTTCATCAGTTATCAAAGAATCTGTGCGAGAAATAACACTGGTGAAAACAGAGTCACAGAAGTAAAAGAATAAGTAGTAAGAAGAGACAGAGTTGAATTGAGGCTATCATAACTGACATTAATGAATTTTAAATTGCATTTGGCATGTTTAATTGGTAAGATTATGAACCTGTAATTTTTCTCTTTGCTTATAACTTATATCAAAGTCTGGCCCTTGAGCTAAGAATGGCTTTTTTCTTTTTCTTTTTCTTTTCTTTTTTTTTTTTTTTTTTTTTGAGACAGAGTCTCACTCTGTTTCCCAGGCTGGAGTGCAGTGGTGCGATCTTGGCTCACTGCAACCTCTGCCTCCCAGGTTCAAGCGATTCTCCTGCCTCAGCCTCCCGAGTAACTGGGATTACAGGTGCACGCCACCACACCTGGCTAATTTTTTGTATTTTTAGTAGAGATGGGGTTTCACCATGTTGGCCAGGCTGTTCTCGAACTCCTGACCTCAGGTCATCTGCCCACCTTGGCCTTCCAAAGTGCTGGGATTACAGGCATGAGCCACTGTGCCCGGCCAATAATGGCTTTTAAATTTTTAAAAGATTACAAAGAAAAACAAAGAAGAATAATAATATTTAATAGGGGCCATATGTGGCCTGAAAGCCTAAAATGTCAGTATTTAGTCCTTTACAGAAGAAGTTTACTGACCTTGGATTTATACCCTTACCATCTCTACAAACTATTATCAGAAAGGATCACACTTATCAAAATGTGAGTTCCTGGATAATTGGGAACTCACTGGTTTTATTAATCTCTGTGTCTTTCAGTCTAGCGTGGTGCATGGCAATACAGTAGAAGATCAGAGCAATTTTACTTGATTGAATTACACACAGAACATGGGCAATATTGAAGACAGTTCAGAGGATGAAAACAAAAACAAATTACGAAGGTCGTAGGTCTAAAGAAATAGAACTGTTCTTCCTCTGTGCTTGTGGGTGGTGACATTCCTGGTTTGCTTAAACCTAAGTATGGATATTTATTTAATTTTCATATTCATTTTCAAATAAAAGGAAGGTTTTAAAGCAGAGGTATCCAATCTTTTGGCTTCCCTGGGCCACAGTGGAAGAATTGTCTTGGGCCACACTTAAAATACACTAACACTGGCCGAGAGTGGTGGCTCACACCTGTAATCCCAGCACTTTGGGAGGCCGAGGTGGGTGGATCACGAGGTCAGGAGATCAAGACCATCCTGGCCAACGTGGTAAAACCCTGTCTCTACTAAAAATACAAAAATTAGCCGGGTGTGGTGGTGCGTGCCTGTAGTCCGAGCTACTCGGGAGGCTGAGGCAGGAGAATTGTTTGAACTTGGGAGGTGGAGGCTGCAGTGAGCTGAGATTGCAACACCGCAATCAGCCTGGGTGACAGAACGAGACTCTGTCTCAAAAAAAAAAAAAAAACAACAAAAAAAAACACTAACACAATAGCTGTTGAGCTAAAAAAAAAAATCTCAAAAAAGTCTCATAATATTTTAAGAAAGTTTATGAATTTGTGTTGGGCCACATTCAAAGCTTTCCTGAACCCACATGTGTACGCAAGCCACGGGTTGGACAAACTTGTTTTAAAGCTATGAACTTGTAAGTATTGTTAGAGTTTTCTTGTTAGTCTATTAGGTGTTGATATTTTGTTTTCTTTCTCTTTCTTCTCTGACAACATTCACTTTTTTTTTTAATACCTTATGCAAGTTTCTGTTTGTTTACTTACTCATTCACTGACTTGCAGGTATATACACACAGAAGTGAAAATATATGTTTATACAAAAACTTGTACACAAATAGTAGCATTGTTAGCACCCCCACCCCCAAATCTAGAAACAATCCCAAATGTCTGTTAACTGATGTGTGAATAAACAAAGTGTGGTATATCCATATAATGGAATATTATTTTGCAATAAGAAAGAGTGAAGAGCTGGGTGCGGTGGATCACACCTGTAATCCCAGCACTTTGGGAGGCCAAGGCGAGAGGATCACTTGAGCCCAGGAGTTCGAGACCAGCCCAGGCAACATAGTGAGACCCTCTCTCTACTAAAAAAAAATTTACCATCCTGGCTAACACAGTGAAACCGCGTCTCCACTAAAAGTACAAAAAATTAGCCAGGCGTGGTGGTGGGCGCCTGTAGTCCCAGCTACTTGGGAGGCTGAGGCAGGAGAATGGCGTGAACCCGGGAGGCGGAGCTTGCAGTGAGCTGAGATCGTGCCACTGCCCTCCAGCCTGGGCGACAGAGCGAGACTCCACCTCAAAAAAAAAAAAAAAAAATTTAAAAAGAATGAAGTACTGGCACATGCTACACCATGGACTAATGTTGAAAACATTATTCTAAGTGAAAGCCCCATACAGAAGACTATATATTATATGATTCCGTTTATATAAAATGTCTATAACAGGCAGATCTATGAAGACGGGAAGTAGGTGAGTGATTGCCCAGGGGTGGGGTGGTAATCAGGAGTGAGGGCTGATGGGTGCAAGGGTTTCTTTTTGGAGTGATAACAAAGTTCTAAACTTAGAATATGGTGATTGTTGAACAACTCTATGGGTATACTAAAAACCATTGAATCATATACTATAGGTTGGTGAATTTTATGTTACGTGAATTACATCTCAAAGATACTAACAAAAATAATTATGCAGTGGATTGCCTATTTCCTAGTGATGTTGCTGGTTATTTTTCTTTCTGATTCAAGCTACAGTCAGGATTTGAATCGCTTACATTTTACCTTCTTGAAGTAAGATCTTCTAAAAACAAAATTGACTTATAGTCAAATCCTCTTTGACCCAGCTATATTCTACTTACATGAATTTACTCCATTTTTTGTACTGGCACATGGGCACAAAGACATATGTATAAGAATATTCATTGTGGCATTATTTGTAGTGGCAGAACACGAACAATCTAAGTATCCATCAGTAGGGAACAGTTTAAATACATTAAGGGAGATGAAGCTAGTGAAGATGAAACTGTCTTCAAGACAATTAAAAGAACAAGGTGTAGAATAGTGTTACTATTTGTGTAAAATGCTTGCATATGGACAGAATATGTTGTAAAGATTCAACAGTGGCTACCTCTTTGGGACGCAAAGATTGGACCGATCTGGTAATAGGAGAGGGACAGCCTATTGCAGGGTTGCACTTTAAAAAAAATTATACTTTCTTTTCATGGAAGCATTATTCGTAATTAAAAAGTGGAACCAATGCAAATGTCCACCAGCTGATGAATGGATAAACCAAATATGGTATAGCCATCCAGTCACGTATGTAGGGTCAAAGGGGATTTGAATATAAATCAATTTCATTTTGAGGAAATCTTAATTCAAAAGGGTAGTTAGTGTTCAAATATTATCTTTAAAATTAAAAAAGTTGACTCCTAGACTATATCTCAGCAACCAATCTTGCATATCTTTTTGCATACTTCTTTTCAATCCATGTGGAATAATTTGTCTTAAGACTCATCCCTTCAATTCACCCTCCAACCACTAATGTTGCAGCAATTATGTGGTTCCACTGTAATTTTAACACTGTCTTCTAACCCAGCTGTGTGGTAGCAGTGTATCTGCAGGGCAAGAATGTGGCTTGCAAGGGTCAATATCACACTGCCCACAATTATTTTAATGTCTCCTCTGAAATGATAAATGAACTTTATAGTTATAATAAAAAGTAAACCCATTCCCCCTAAAGTGTAAAGGGTGTAAAATTTACATAGTCAGATATGACTGCCTTTTTTTTTTTAAAAGAATCCTTCGTTGAGGGCTTTAAAAAAAAACAGGGTTAGGGATAGGAATAGGTGACTCATGCCTGTAGTCCCAGCACTTTGGGAGGCTGAGGCAAGTGGATCACTTGAGCCTAGGAGTTCAAGACCAGCCTGGGCAACATGGTGAAATCTGGTCTCTACAAAATATTTGCTGTAGTCCTACTACTCATGAGGCGAGGTGGAGGATCACCTGAGCCTAGGATTGAGGTTGCAATGAATGTGATCCATCACTGAACTAGCTGGGAAAAAAAAAAATGGAAAACCAGAAAAACCAGGGATAGGTTTTCAATGAGGGCATTTATTTGATCCAGCCCAATAAACATGATTAAAATATGAAAATGTTATAGGATTTATAGCTGCTCCTCTAGGAACATACACTTTTTTTTTTTTTTTTCTGTTGTTGGTATAATTGGAAGAAATTCTTCCAAGTTTTGCATCTACGTTGCTTGTCTTATAACACTAACTTCATGTAACTTACAAAATATTTGCTGGCATTTTTCCTGGCCCTAGGAGGACCCATAATTTATAACTCCTGCTTTTTATTATTTGGTGCCACTTGTGGCTTGTGTCCGTCCTAATTATTGCAAATCCTCTAGCCTGCCCCCACATTCACTCAGTAAGGCTGCCACCTTGAGACATGAGCTGTTGGTGTTTGCAGTATTTAACATAGCACCTACTACCATCATTTAGCTGTCTCCGACAAAGAGCTCTTTGGGCCCTCTTGCACCATTTCCTCAGCTGGGAAGTGTGGGATTGTAGAAGCTGCTTCCCTTCTCCCCACCTCTGAAGCTTTGTCCTATCACATGAAGCTAGGATTTCCATGCTATCTTTCTAGCTGCAGGAGAACTAGCTGCTCAGGGGGGCTGCGTTTTCATTTAAAACGTGCTCCACTTTCTTCATGTTCCTGCTGCTTTCTACCTACTGACCCACAGCCAGAGGCAGCTCCCACTGCACTTTTTTCATTTGCATTACATAGTACTTTGCTTTATACAATTGACATCTCCGTTTAATTTTTATATCTTGCCTGTATCGTTAGAGAACAGGGTTTGGAGGTGTTCATGACTTATAGAAACCCCACAGTTACCCCTTTTATGATCCCTCTTTTAGCTAGGCCCTATTTACAAATTTTGTAAATTTAGATGGCTTCTTATTAAATGATGTAAACCCATCCATTTGTGCTGTTAAAGCTGTCATGAATGGTATGGCATTTTTGAGTCAGACCGTCCTATGGCACAGCTGAAGCACGCTGAGGCCCAGAGAGTTTATTGGCTTCTTCAAGATTACAAAGCTACTTAATTACAGAGCTGAATTTGGAATTTAGAATTACAGGTCCAGAGCTTTTTCCATAAACTGAACTGACCTAAAAGCTCCAGGCTGGGCACAGTGGCTCACGCCTGTAATCCCAGCACTTTGGGAGGCTAAGGTGGGTGGATCACTTGAGCTTAGGAGTTCAAGATCAGTCTGGCCAACCTGGCGAAACCCCATCTCTACTAAAAATACAAAAATTGGCCGGGCGTGGTGGCAGATGCCTATAATCCCAGCTACTCAGGAGGCTGAGTCAGGATAATCACTTGAACCCGGAAGGTGGCAGTTGCAGTGAGCTGAGATTGCGCCACTGCACTCCAGCCTGGATGACAGAGTGAGACTGTCTCAAAAAAAAAAAAAAAAAAGCTCCATGATACCTTGAATTTAAGGGAAAATTAATGGTGAGTTAGGAAAGGCATGATACACAATGCACCAAACAACACTCCATGAAAATACCTCAACAACGAAGTACTTTGGAAAGAGATGACGCTGAGGTATTTAAAATTTTATTTACTTTCATTATCATCGAAGAAGTAACAAATCTTTTTTTTAGATTATTTCTGATAGTCTTTAAATATTCTTCCAGGTACTTCTGTAGCAACTTAACAGATCGTATGACAATATGCTGACAGTGATTCTTCCTTTTGATAACAGTATTAGAGAAGACAGACAGTGCTAGGACAACTGTACAAACACCATTTCTCATGGCTATAGGCAAGCCAGAAGCCCCATCTTTCCTAGGGAAAAGGGCTGACCTGTTACCATTGCTAGTTGTGTGTAAAACATGTGTTAGAAGAAGTAATTATGTTTAGCTGACTGACTATGACCAAGATTAATAGCTCTTGAAAGGGCTGTAATGAAAGGCTGCCCCAACTGGCTTCCACATTATTCTTTATTTATCCCGCTCTCATCCCTGTCACCTTTGGGCACCAGCCAAATGTCATTTATGTGAGATTTGCCCCTTGGATGTGAAAGGCCCCTCTTTCTTAATGATGGGAGGCGACTGGGCTGCAGGGCTGGAGAGCTTGGACGGTTGACATGACCCAGAGGAGATGCTCCAGGTCTGTGGGAGTCAGAGGCCTAGGACTCTCCCTCCTGAGGGAGAAAAACATGAGGATATTCAGCTGTCTGATCCAGGCCATTGAGGTGTATTTGAGGGATTACAGGGAGTACTTCAAACACTCTGTTGTCAAGTCCATATATTTCAGTGGCTCTTCAGTTTGGAGCACTTGGAAGTTTCTTATTCTGAAGACCGTTTGTTTGAATGAAATCATCAACCATTTCTAGTTTCGTAAAACTTGGAAGTCTCCTTGTGGTAGAGACTGCACAGATCCCTTCTTGCTTCCTTGAGTCATGGACTTTTCAGGCTGGACTGCTGCCCAAAATGCAGATTGCATTTCCCCAGCCTCCCCTGCAACTGGGTGTGGCCGTGGGACTGAGAGAAGGTGTACTATGGGAGTCTCTGTGGTGTTTCTTTAAGAGAAAGCTGGTGTATGCCTTTTGCCCTTTTCTTCTTAGGCCTTTCCTTCTGTCCCGCTGCCTGGAATGTACAATGCTGGGCTTGGATCTTGAGGGTGAAGCCCAAGCCTTATGGGCTAAAAGGGGCCTGGTCTCTGAGAACTTCAGGAGAACCAATGTCCCAGCCTGGTTAAGCCACTGTTATTTTGGATTTTCTGTCACTTGTAGGTAAATCTAAACTTAGATAATACACTGTTTCTACACTTGCAGAAGATGAAAACACCAAACCCTTGGACTGCCTTTTCCCGTCCTAAGTATTAATATCAAAACTTAAACAGGTTCCTTTCCCCTTCTTTCAACTCCTCCAAATTAAAACAACCTACAAAAAGATCATGCAGTAATGTATTTAAAAACTAAAGACATGAGAGAGATCTCAGTATGAGAGATATATGAGAGGGAGATTAACAAGAAGGCTAGAACGGAAAATAACACATTTAGGAAAATGATAACGAGGACTGGTCTTCACGGCCTTCTGTAATAGGTCAGGGAGCTCTCACTCCCTTCCAGTGTTGTTGGCAGCAACAGCTTCTTTTCTTAGATTATTAGAGGCCCTAGGGATTCAATTTCACCTGCTTTGTTAAGGCCATAGGAAGCTTTTTAAAATTTCAGATTTCAAATGTCAAGTCTCTATTCAGTGCTTTTGGGCCCCTTGCATCAGAATGTTTATATTTTGCCTGACTCTTTGGTTTCTGGCCATAAAGTTTGCATGTCGTCATCTTTTCTCTAACATTATGTGTATTAGACAACATCTACTGCAATAGCTATAGTGGGTTACAAAAGATTCTTAACACAACCCTTTTAAAAGAGTTGCAGAGATGTGTAATTATTTTTCATGATTTTCAAAACTTGAAAGAGAAAAGCAGCTGTTTGGTTCACTGTTCTCATTAGCATTTATATAGTGAACTAAGAGAGGTTTTCTGTGCAGTGTTTTTCCTTGCTGTTTCTTGCCTTTTAATTTGAAGAATAGCAGGATCTTGTCTTTTGTTCACATGAGTAAAAGTCCATTCAGCTGGAAAAAGAACAGTGCACTCTTTGTGTACTCAGAGCATTTGAATGCTTTTGGTCACACACTGGTTGCTGTTTAACTACAATAAAATTGTGACCAAAGGAGATAAACATTTAAAGGATAAATGACAGGTCTGTTAATCTGAAAGCAAGTTTTGTAGCATTGTTGTTTTTAGCTAATAGGTATATAGCCAGGAGTCACGGTGATGACTTTTAAATCTGAAACTGAGTGAAGTCTGTGTTTTCAACCAGTTTAAAAAATGTTGCCACTGGACCTTTTTAAAAAAATATTTTTAAAAAATTGACAAAAATTTTATGTATTTATGGTATATACTATGATGTTTTGACATGTATACATTGGAGAATGGCTAGATCAACCTAATTAACATATGCATTATCTCACATACTTTTTTGTGGTGAGAACACTTAAAATCTACTTTCTTAGCAATTTTCAAGTATATAATACATTGTTATTAACTATAGTCACCATATTGTACAAGAGATCTCTTGAACATCACTGGACATATTTATGGCTGATCATTTTGTGTTTTAACAATCATTTGAACATGTCTAAACTGTCTTTAGAAACTGGTAGGGATTTCCTTGCTGTGTTTGCTAAGCTTGGCCATGTCATCCACATATATATCTGAATATATTCATATATGAATACATACTATATATAATATGTGTGTATATATGAATACATAATACCTATGTTTATATGCATAATATGTGCATATATAAAATGCCCAAGTATATTATCTAAGAAAAGAGCCACTGGGGCTTTTATAAGTCTATGATTTCAGAACTAGGTCCATCTTTACGCCTCTAAAGCATTATGATTTACCTTTGGTGGAGGAAAGGCATTTTTGGTAATTTTCTGTCCCTATGGGAATTCAAAGGATAAATTTCAATCTCTCTTTCTTTCTGTCTCTGTCCATCTTATGCAGCTGAAAACTGGCATATGACTCTTTGAGAAGCTCAAACAGTTGTGGTAAGCATGCTTAGATGTTGAGTGCTATCTATTTTCTGGGGTGTGAAACATACAGGGTTTTACTAGTCTGTTGTTACAGAGTGCTGGGTGTATTTTGCTTTAGCTGACTGTTCCGTTGGAGTATTCAGCCTTTCTTTAGGATAACAAAAAATAAAATTAATCGAAGGCATAATCAAGGACCTTTTCCTTTTGTACAGTCACATCTCATTATACAACATTAGTCTTAAGCTTTGCCCACCTGCCAGATAGGTGTAAGATGATTAACGAAAGCTGAAACTCTCAGTCTAGGGGAGACAGCAGGGACTGGTGGTGCCAGTGGTGAAGTAAGAAGTACATATTCTGCCTAAAGGGACTCTGGTTCAGTGTGCGAATGTCAGCCCAATGTTGCAAATATTCTGATTTTTCAAAAGAAGCAGGACATATAGATTTTTATTTGAAAGCTCTTTATTTTAATAAGCCATCGACTAATTGACATTTAAAACCTGTGTAGTCCAAATAGACCACATCTACAGGCTGGAAGGAATAGAGGGCCTGCCTTTTGTGACCTCTGTTGTTTGGGGAGGTTGTGTAATCATTGTAACCAGGGAAGGATACATGAGGATTCCTCTTCAGGGAAGCTGACCAGCCCAATAAAAATATATATAGGTTGACATTTGGAGAGATCTAAAAAGAAGGCCAGGTTTCCATCATATCACTCTATAGTGAGGCCCACCAGTTGACAAACTAAGCTTCTGCACATTCAGCTTCTGATCTGTTTCATATTCCCTCACTTGAAATTATGAACTGATAGGCAAAGATCATTGAACATCCAGGAATGCCTCAGATAGGAATGACAAAATACAGAGCACAGAAACAGAAGAAAAGGAACCCAGAGGAACAGGAAAATGTGGAGAGCAGAAGACAATTTCAAAACAAATTATAATTAATATTCCCAGAGAGATGAGAGAAAATACACGAAACAGGAACAAGATGCTAATAAAAAGGAACCTTCACACTGTTAATTTTGTTAGTTATGATAATGTATTGTTATATATTTTAAAAAATCTTATACATTTAAAAAAAAGTTGTCCTTAGGTATTAGAGATTTATGCTAAATAATTAAATTTGAATATTGTGATGTCTGGGATGTGATTTGAAATAATTCAGAAAAAAGGATAGAGTTGTGTGGGAGATAGATAAAATGAGACTGGCAAAATGTTGGTAATTGTTGAAGCATGCTGTGTAATGGGCGCATAGGGGTTTATTATATTATTATTTGTACTTTTGTGTGTTTGAAATTTTCCATTATACAACCTTAAAAAAAGGATCATTTAGAAAGCAAGAAAGAGCTCTCAAATTGAAAATATGATAGCAGAAATTAAAATTTCAACAGAAGTATTAGAAAATACAGTGGAAGACATTTGTCCAGAAATTAGCCCAAAACAAAGCAATGGAAAATAAGAAAGGAAAAACATGAAATTAGAGGATCAGTCCAGGTGGTCCACTATTTAACTCTGGGAGTTATAGAAGGAGAACCAAAATATCAGAAGGAAAGAGATTATCAAAGAAATAATACAGGCTGGGCGCAGTGGCTCATGCCTGTAATCCCAGCACTTTGGGAGGCCCAGGCAGGAGGATCACCTGAGGTCAAGAGTTCGAGACCAGCCTGGCCGACATGGCAAAACCCCATCTCTATTAAAAGTACAAAAATTAGCTGGGCATGGTGATGGGCACCTGTAATCCCAGCTACTTGGGAGGCTGAGGCTGGAGAATCACTTGAACCCAGGAGGCGGAGGCTGCAGTGAGCTGAGATCGTGCCATTGCACTCCAGCCTGGGTGACCGAAAAAGACTCCTTCTCAAAAAAAAAAAAAAAAAGAATAAGAAAAAAGAAATTTCCTTGACCTAAAAGACATGAGTTTCTAGATCAAAAGAGCCCAGTGACCACCCAGCACAACAGATGAAAAATGATCCCACTATGGCATTTTATCATGAAATTTCCTAACCCCAGAGGAAAAGAAAAGATTCTAAGAGCTCTCACTTGCGTCCTGAGCTGGTCTAGGTGCTCTAGGATCCAGGGATTCCTTGGGCCAATGCTTCAGATAGTTAAATTCATCTTTTGCTTGGTCAGGGATGTGGTGGTTGCCTGGCTGTTGGGATTGAGAGAAAGAATCTAGGGTCTAACCTCTGCTCTTGACTTCCAACTAGTCTTCCTGTTTTCAGCTTCACTGTTGAAATGCATCTTCCTTCAGAAGTTCCTGGTTATTGTATTCCTGAGCCTTTCTGGAGATGGTGGCATGGGAGATCACTTCTTATTGGTCTTCCCTTTTCTGCCTCAATCCTGTCTACCATTTAGTCTTCAGCTTTGGGGTGTGTGTGTGTGTGTGTGTGTGTTTTTTGTGTTTTTGTTTTGTTTTGTTTTTTTTTGGAGACACGGTCTCACTTTGTCACCCAGGCTGGTGCAGTGGTGCGATCTTGGGTCACTGCAGCCTCGACCTCTGAGGTTCAAGATCCTCCTGCCTCAGCCTCCCAAATAGCTGGGACTACAGGTGTGTACCACCACGCCCAGCTGATTTTTATATTTTTTGTAGGGATGGGGTTTTGCCATGTTGCCCAGGCTGGTCTCAAACTCCTGGACTCAAACCATCTGCATGCGTTGGCCTCCCAAAGTACTGGGATTACAGGCGTGACCCACCACACCTGGCTTTAGGATTCAGCTTTTGCTGTTATATTACTTTCCATTCTTCATCTTCTAACATCTCTCGTCTGCTTTCTTTCTTTTTTTTTTTTTTTTTCCTGAGACTGAGTCTGGCTCTGTTGCCCAGACTGGAGTGTAGTGGCGTGATCTCAGCTCACTGCAACCTCCACCTCCCAGGTTCAAGCGATTCTCCTGCCTCAGCCTCCCAAGTAGCTGGGATTACAGGTATGCACCACTATGCCCAGCTAGTTTTTGTATTTTTAGTAGAGACAGTGTTTCACCATGTTGGCCAGGCTGGTCTCGAACTCCTGACCTCAAGTGATTCGCCTGCTTTGGCCTCCCAAAGTGCTGGGATTACAGGCGTGAGCCACTGCGCCTCATCTGCTCTTATCTTTCACATTGACTTTGACGATTTATTTTTATTGTTGTTATTGTTGTCTCTTTTTCTTTTTTCTTTTCTTTTCTGTCCTTTCTTTCCCTTTCCCTTTCCTTCTCCCTCCCTCCCTCCCTCCCTTCCTTTCTTCCTCCCTCGGTTCCTTTTCTTCCTTTTCTTTTTTTTCTGGAGACAGCGTCTTGCTCTGTTGCCCAGTCTGGTGTGCGGTGGCACAATCATAGCTCACTGCAGCATGAAACTCCTGCGCTGAAGGGATCCTCCAGCCTCAGCTTCCCAAGTAGCTGGGACATCAGGCGCACACCACTACACCTAGCTAATTTTTTTTTTTTTTCAGTTTTGTAGAGATGACGCCTTATTATGTTTCCCAGGCTTGTTTCCAACTCCTGGGCTCAAGAGATTCTCCCACCTTGGCCTCCCAAAGTGCTGGGATTGCAGGTGTGAACCACTGCACCCAGTATATTGTTTTAATTTATTTACAGGCATTCCAGTGAGGTTTTGGGAAGGAGCCAAGTGCATGTTTTGAATCCACCATGTTAGAATGGAAGTTAATTTGTTGTGTTAATCATTACTTTGTATGTCAGAGTTTCTTTTCCTGAGGTTTATTTGAAAATCAATGTAAGAAAACAAAATTTAATATGGAGAAAATAATTTCCTCCTTCTTAAAGTCTCTTTTGACTATCCTCATGCAAATTGGTTTGTTTCTACCTTCTCTGAAATACTGTGGCCCCGGGAGACTCCTACTCAGTTTAGCAAAGAATTCTCTACTGTTTTGGGTCTTACTATAAGCACTGGATGCGTGCTTTTCACCCAACTAGATTATGGAGTCTCTGTGAACCTAGGGAGATATCTTAGTCTGCTCATTGATTACCTTATGGCTCCTTATGGATATGAATTGAATAAATACTTTGCTGATCAAAGTATACTACTCAAATTTGTATTACTTTGTTTTTATATGTGTTATATGTGATTCTTTTAATGCCTTCTCAGCCTATTGCTCAGAGATTAGTAGGAAGGAATAAATGTAACAAGTAGACTTTGGGGGTAATACTGATAAGTTAAAAATGTCATTGGTTTATAGTTTCAAGGGTATTTTACTGAAATTGCAAATGTTCTATTATATTTAGAAAGAGAAGAAATGGAAACCTGACGTCATTATACTAAGGTTGGGAAATCTGGAACTTGAGTTCTGAATCAGTTTTCTGTAGATAGCCTGTTTCACAGTGGCTTTGCTTAATGTTCTACCGGTAAACAGGCACTCCTGTTTATTTTCAGCTCTTGCCTTTCAGCACAGGATAGCTACAATTGTTCAGAGTATGCCTCTCTTGTATAAATAACAATACTGTCATTTTCTCTAAAGTCAGCCTTTTTATTAAAGAAACCCTTTAATAGTCCCACATATTCTGTAGTTATGCATTTCTGTGAGTGCTTACTGACCCCAGCACAGTGTTTAATAAATTATTGAACTTTGAAGAACCTTTGAGAAGCAAGGGCTTTATGTGACTGAGCAGCAGACATGAAAAAACGTTATCCTCCAGAGTATCTAACAGACAGAAATAGAGGCTTGATCAGACAATATAAGCACCGAGTGAATGATGGTAATACCATGAAATATTTACACCCATAGAGCATGCTAGGGTGGGGAAGAGAGTGTGGGTTTTTATCATTTTGGGTTGAACCTGATGCCATACAACTCACCACTCTATGATCTTAAAAGCAAAACAGAAAGAGAATGAGAGAAAGAAAGGAAGAAAGGAAAAGGAAAATAAAGAAATGATGAATATTGATTTGGTGATATTTTGTTGTTTGCATTATCTTATCACAAAAGCAAGGCTCCTTTTGTAGACAGGAACCTTACTAAGAGTCAAGTTTTAATCAGTCCTTAACAGAAACTGAAGGTATCTGAAGTGATTTCTTGCCACTACAAGTTTAAAGTTTTAATTTAATCAATATCTCATGATTTACCATGCCTCAAAAGCTGTCATTTTATTATCTGTAATAAATAGAGATTTGAAGAGTAAAGAACTGAATAGCCTGACACGATCTTACTTTTAAACAGAATATGCAATTTATTTATTTTTTCGTGGAATACTATTTTAAAGTGACTTGTGATTTCTTTAATAATGATCCACAGAGAAAATTAACATAAAGGAAGAAGCATCTAATTATTTAGGAAAGGTTTGGAAGATATTTATCGCAGCTAATATAGATAGAGAATGTGTAATATCTTACAGCATATAGAAAGGGGCTAAAACAAATGTGCCAACCAATTTGTTTTGCCCGTGTGCCCAGTATTTTGTATATCCATTTTTTAAAATAAGGATGAACCTTTTAAGATTTCATGGTGTTATCTAACATTATTAAAAGTAATTGTTGTTGATGATAAATAAAGGTTGACAATAATGTGCTTTATTGAATTTAATTTTACTCGTGATTTATTTTAAAAACCCACAGATTGTGTTTGGGAGATATTTTAATGTAGTGTGTCTGTTTTTTGCTTTTTAGCTGTGGAAGAAAGAATCAAATTATGTGTTAATAAGGAGGCTCAGATTGACCATAGACATTGGCCTTTCAAGGGGATCATCTGGTTTTAGAGGCTTTAGTCTCCTTTGAGTACCCTGGATGTTTGGTATGCATTATGCTAAACTAATGCATGATTACATTGACCCCATGATTATAGTGACCTAAATTGGCAAGTTTCTGTCACTTGTAAAGTCAAGGTAGCAATGTTGGAAGGGAAACTGTAGTGAGACTCTCCTTTGCAACTGTAATGTTTTGTCTGTAGATTGCAAATGAGGGAATTTTATAAAGGCTTTATTATTTGTAATGTAGGAACTCATTGCATACAAAGAAATTTTTAGTCTAAGGACCCAGTATTAGTGAAATGTGATGTAGATCTATTTGTGAAAGGGTGTACCCAGTTGAAACAGCAGGAGCAAGATTTTATTTGTATGTTTATTATTTTTGTTACCAAAACGATGCCCTGGAAAGAATCGGGATTTTTGAGTGTGAATGATGTAATGTGGATTTAAATCCTGTCTTTGCCACTTAGTTGTTTCACTTTCAGCAAGTCCTGAACCTAAGACTCAATTTTTTCTCTCAAAATGGGGCTCATGATGATTTACTTTGCAGATTTGTTAAAGCTTGTAAGCATTCAGCGCAGCACCCAGAGTGTGGGAGGCACTCAATGAATATTAGCTCCTTTCTCCTTCCTTTTCAGCTAAACCAAAAGGCTTTATCTAAGAGGTGAGACTTGTAGAAACTCTTGATTGATGGAAGGAATGAGTCAGCGAACTAGAAGAAGGGTACTCAAGGCCTGTGGATAACCATGTGAGAAGGTGAGAAGTGAGTGTGTAGTGATGGGAGAGTGTGGCTGGACAGATGGACAGATAAAGAAAAGAGGGTGTGGCTGGGCGCGGTGGCTCATGCCTGTAATCCCAGCACTTTGGGAGGCCGAGGTGGGTGGATCACGAGGTCAGGAGATCAAAACCATCCTGGCTAACATGGTGAAAACCTGTCTCTACTAAAAAAAAAAAAAATTAGCCGGGCATGGTAGCGGGTGCCTGTAGTCCCAGCTACTTGTGAGGCTGAGGCAGGAGAATGGCGTGAACCTCGGAGACAGAGCTTGCAGTGAGCCGAGATCCTGCCATTGCACTCTGCACTCCAGCCTGGGCGACAGAGCGAGACTCCTTCTCAAAAAAAAAAGAAAAGAAAAGAAAAGAGGGGCTGAATTAACTGACTTGTAGAGGCAAATGTGATATTGGTGTTGGGACACATCATCTGAACTTCCACTGTCATTACCTGCTTCTCAAAATTGGAGTTGAGAGCATGTGCAAACTTGAGAATTTATTCTTCTTGTCTACTTGAACATCTCTCTTTTAAAAAATGCAAAATGTTAGAAATGTTTGATCCAATATAGGGCAAATAAAAATTTGTCTGTTCCTTTTTTTTTAAATTTTTTTTTGAGACATAGTTTCACTGTCACCCAGGCTGGAGTACAGTGGCGTGATCTTGGTTCACTGCAACCTCTGCGTCCAGGGTTCAAGCAATTCTTGTGCCTCAGCCTCCTGAGTACTTGGGATTACAGGCGCATGTCACCATGCCTGGCTACTTTTTGTATTTTTAGTAGAGACAGGGTTTCACCATGTTGGCCAGGCTGGTCTCGAACTCCCGACCTCAAGTGATCTGCCCGCTTCGGCCTCCCAAAGTGCTGGGATTACAGGCGTGAGCCACCATGCCCAACCTGTCTGTTCTTAAATTCTACCTCTGATCGTAATACTTCAATGGAGAATACATTGCTATTACTTTTAGCATGATGGGTACCAATATGAGATTTCCAGTTGCTTCCCGCATGTTCATTTTGTAGATTTTAACTGAGGCTTATATATGCTCAGAGCTGTACTGTACTCTGGGGATTCAGTAGTAACAGACCAGAGTCCCTCTTCTCATGGAGATTAATATTCTGTAAGAGAAAGAATGCCAGTAAATAAGTAAACAGTGGCTGGGCATGGTGGCTCATGCCTGTAATCCCAGCACTTTGGAAGGCCAAGGCAGGTGGATCACCTGAGGTCAGGAGTTCAAACCAGCCTGGGCAATATGGTGAAACCTGGTCTACTAAAAATACAAAAATTAGCTGGGAGTGGTGGCAGGTGCCTGTAATTCCAGCTACTTGGGAGGCTGAAGCAGGAGAATCACTTGATCCTGGGAGGCGGAGGTTGCAGTGAGCCGAGAGATCACGCCATTGCACTCCAGCCTGGGCAACAAGAGCGAAACTCCGTCTCAAAAAAAAAAAAAGAAAGTAAACATATTTAAGGTAGTAAATAAGACCATGTCTAATGGTGATAAACAGTATGTTGTGTTAATGACTGAGGGGAGGGGACTGCTTTAGATACAGTGGTCTGAGGTCACCTTTGATGTAAACTCCAAAGGATGACAAGGGCATACATTTCAGCCTCAGGGACAAAGCTCTGAGGTGCTAAAGAGCCTAGCATGTAGAAGGAACAGAGGTGGTCAGTGGCCAGAACTTAAAGAGAAGGAAACGGAAGGGCAAAGGAATGAGGCCAGATTATGAGGGTAGGGACTTTAGACTGTGGTAGATTTCGATTTTATTCCAAGTCCCATTGGAAATCACCGGAGTGTTTTAAGGTAGGGAGCGTGTGTGTGCAGTGACTTACTCTGATTTGATTTCTATAAAGATCACTGTGGCTCTGCGTGGGGAATATTGGAAGGCCAGAGTAGAATTAGGGAGAAATACTGGGAAAGGAATGTTCTGATGGGTTGGCCCAGGTGGTGACTGTGCAGGTAGACTGAAGGGGAAGGATTTAAGATACATTTTGTAGGCAAAGCTGCCAGGATTTACTTTTAGACAGGATAAGAAGTTTGAAAGAAAAGAAGAATCAAGGAAAATTTCCGGGCTTTTAGCTTGAGTAACTAGATTGATTTTGTTTGCTTGTCGTTTCTTTTTGGAGATGGGGTCTCACTCTGTAGCCCAGGCCGGAGTGCAGTGGTGTGATTGTGGCTCACTGCAGCCTTGACCTCCCAGGCTTCAGCGATCCTCTCACCTTAGTCTCCTGAGTAGCTGTGACTACAGGCGTGCATCACTACTCCTGGCTAATTTTTTTGTTATCTGTGAAGATGCCTCACTGCATTGCCCAGGCTGCTCTCCAACTCCTGGGCTCAAGTGATCTACCCATTTCGGTGCCCCAAAGTGCTGGGATTACAGGTGTGAGCCACTGCCCTGGCCTGAGCAACTAGATTGTGACCATTTACTGAGATAAGAAAACTGAGGATGAAGCAGGTCTGGGGTGAATCAGGTGCCTTCCCTTTGGACAGTCACATGACTGGTGTCTGTTCAGCACCCAAGGGAGCATCAAAGAGGCTGTTGTGGAGAGGGAATCTGAAGGTCAGGGCCAGAGATAGAAATCTGGGGAGTCATCCAGTATATAGCTGATAGGTTAAAGCCTTAGAACTCTTCTTTTCATGAATCGTTGTTGTTCTTTAGGTTGTAATGAAGTTTTAGGCCTCAGCTTCCCTGAACTGGAGCGTTTTTCCTTCACCTTTTCCGGTCTCTGGGTTGCATTGCCAGACTGTCTCTAAGCCCAACAAACGCGTTCCTTCCAGGCAAAAGCAGGAGATGACACACACCACGAGCCAGATTTTCCATGGCAGACTTGTAAGGAACAAGATAATCTCATTGTTCCTCCTGCTACTTAAAATAAAGGTAATATTGATTTTATAGTAGCAGTTCAGGTCCTAAGGCATGAAATTGATTAAGTGTCTGATGAGAATTTGTAGGGTAGCCTCCCAGACCTGCAGCTACAGGGCATCTCCCCACTGGGCCAGGCCTCTGTGCTGACCTCCACTGTTATAAGTGGTGTTTTTCTTAGGAATCCTTAGCCCTGTTTAGTCTACATACTGTCCAGAAGCATTTATTTAACCTGATGGATGGCTTAATCCAACCTATCACCTTAATCTGACCTTAAAGATGGGAACCTAATGTTTTTGTTCTTAGTAAATGTGAAGACTAATTTTGACACTGTTTAGAATTATTTTCTTATTAGTAGCAGTAGATTTCATGAATTTTCTTCTGTGAAATTTGCTATTAAAATACTATAATCTAATGTTAAATGACGAGTTAATGGGTACAGCACACCAACATGGCACATGTATACATACGTAACTAACCTGCACATTGTACACATGTACCCTAAAACTGAAAGTATAATAAAAAAATAAATAAAATGCTATAATCTGACTTTTTTATTTTTACTTTTTTACTTTGGAGCCTGGCTTTATGAATTTTTTTTTTTTAAACAAGGGAAGGTACCTCTTTTCAAGGTGTCATTATTAAGCCCATGGGACTCTTCAATTTTAATGTTACATTAAAGAGAGTAAATTTCTTGTGATTATTGTGATATGATGCATTCAACTTGCAGGTCAGGTTTTTTATAATTTATAGATCAGATTCTGAAGATATCTTCAATCAAATTTAATAACAATCAAGGAGTGTATTATTCACTGACCTGAAGTATAGAAAGAGTTCCCGGAAATCATCTAAAAATAACTGTTTCATATAAAACATTTTGACTTTCTATTGTAATAAGATTAATATATTTTTCTCCCATGTCTAATTCTGGCTGGATTGTTCATGGGGTTGATGTGAAGATTCAGTGAGTCAATATAGGCTAAGGTGCATAATATAATGCCTGACACATAGTAAATGCTCGATTTATGTTAACTACTGTTAGCTGCTTTAGCCTGATGTTAATTGCAAACTCCTTTTATATTATCCAGCACAGGCCTGGGCACAAGTATGATATTTAAGTAGATGCTTAGTGACTGATCGATGTCTCCAAACATTTGGGATTTCCTTCCACATTTGCCTTCTTTTATGTCTTTTCTAAAATGGTCTAGGTACCTGACATCCTTTGATCCTTCATATGGTTGCACTCAAAAGGAGCCATATGAATTTTGACCATTTGCACATCTGCCTGTGTTTTTGGTTAGCTGCCAGATAGAGCTCAGGTTTTAAATCCTTCGCAGTTAAAAGAGATAATAAATGTTAACATTCCTAGTACAGTGCCTGGCACAGCATGTGTAAATATCATTTGATTCGGAAACATGACTGCTGGTCAATTCGGCCTCCAGGGAGACAAAACTAAGGAGTGGGGTTGTGGCTTTTTTCGAGGTAGGGGATGGAATAGATATTTCTTACCCAAGTAGAAGATGATGCCGGGGGATCTAATGCTTCTTTTAAATTTCCCTTTTGATGCACAAAGGGGCAACTCCGTGTAGCAGGACCTTGGTGGGATGGATAGGCAGCTTTGTAAGTGGAGAAATGGCCTCTGTTTAGCTTATGAGCACAGAGTCATTTTGGGGGTGGTTTATGAGTCATCTGAAATATGCATTTAATCTAGATTTGTGGCCTGCTGGTGAGGCTGCTGCTTTTTTATGATCTCAAGTGTCTTGTCCATGTCAAAACTTGCCTTGTTTTTTTGTTTACTTTGAATCAGAAAAATGTTCACAACCACCCTTGGAATTCCTCCTCAAGTGTGCGTTTGGTCACATCACCCCTGGCTACCACCAGTACATGACTGTTTATTTTGGATGTCCTTTTCTGATATTCAGCTAATTTAACCCACAATGAAGTTAATCCTTGCTTCTTTGGAAAAGTACAGATTTACTTATTAGCTGCTTTAAGAGACATTTGCATTTTCATGAAAGCAAGTATATAATTACATTGACTTTTGGACTCATCTACCCACATATGTGGTGGGCGCCTTTTGAAAGTCAGGATTCGGAGTAAATCAGAACTGTCTTGAGTTAGCTGAAGTTCTCTTTAAGGTTAACAATAAACATATCTATGACAAATATGGGGAAGTGGTATTGCATATTCGATTATGTCCATTTATCTTTCCTTCTTCTGGGTGAGAGGGGAGATGCAAATGAAGCTACCTTGGAATTCAAGTTTTCACCTTGTTTCTCCGCATTTATAGCATATTGATTGAAAGCATGGCTGCCAGAGCCATATTACTTGGGCTTGAGTACTAGCTCTGTCACTTACTCATTGTTTAACTTTGGGCGGGGTACTTAATTTCTCTGTACCTCCGTTTCATAATCTGTCAAGTGGGGATAATTATGGTAACCACCAGTGAGCATTGTTATGAAGATCAAATAAGTTAATTCATGTAAAATATTTAGAGCAGAACTTAGTACATAGCAACTGTGATACAAGTGTTAGATATCGTTTTTATTAGGGTTTAGTAATTGCATAAATAAAAGAGATGAAAGTCTAAATTATTAATCAGGGCCATTTATTTATGAGACACTACAGGCATTGTGTCTAGCCCTGTGGGTTTACATTAGTTAGGGTAGGTTACTGCTGCAACGTACCCTAACTTGATATGATTTTTGCTGCAAAAATCATATCAAAATAGTCTATAATGGCTTAAACATAATAAAATGCATTTCTTGTTTATGTAACAGTAATGAGTAGGTAAACAGGGTGGTAGGACATTTTCCTCTCTGTATTCATTTAGAGATCTAAGCTGAAGGAGGCTCTGCCATCTTCCACACAAGGCTTCTAAGGTCACCTTAGGTTATCTCTATTCCAGCCAGCAAGAAAGGGAAAAGAGCTGCAGAAATGTGTTTAGGGGTTTTTTATGGGCCAGACCTGGAAGTGGCACTCATCACTTCTGTTCACATGCCATTGGCCAGAACTCAGCAGGAAGAGGAGGAAAACAGCTGCCACTCATCTCAGCCGCAGAGTTTTTCAGGGGTCTCTAAAAATGTATGAGACTTGAAAAAATGTATTGACTCCAAACTCCAAACATAAAATTGCAGAATTAAAATGAATAAATGTTTAACTAAATGCTTATAAAATGGAGACTTATATCAGCTTCCAAAGTTGTTACATTTTGTATGGAAAAAAATGTAATTTCTTCCTAACTAGCCTCCTTGCTTCTTTCCTTGCCTTCTCTACTATATTTGAAAAGATTGTGTGAGTTGGAATTTGGAATTTCCAAGAATTCCCAAGTACTATCCAGTGATTGCTGAGAAATTATAATTAGTCATAATTGAGTTTCTCAAGGCCAAATAAATTCAAATGAAAAATCTTCTCAAATTATTTTGTATTGCAGAGAAACCTTTTAATGTGAAATATGGATACAATTTAATATGTTTATTTTGATGTTGAGTGAGGCCTTCAAAAGTAGCAGGATCATGGCCTACAGAGGTCTTAACATTCCCATTGTATGCAGACACATTTTGATTGCTTTGAAAAGGTGTATATTGAAGGTAACTAAACACATTTTGCATTTCAAGCTCAGAAAATTTCCCCTTTGGATTCCCTTTTCTTTTCTCCTTTTATTTTCTAATAAAATATTTACTGCTGTGATATCCAAGAACATGAATGATACTGCATTGAATAACCCAGGTGCTTGGTCTGGCGGATGCCAGTGCCAGAGAAGAAAAGTGCCCTATTTTTTCAGTTATCATGTTTGAAGGCTAGGCTTTGGTCTTCCTTCTGAGTCATTCTTGGCTTCTTGGATGATAGATTTCTTAAATTCTTCTATTCTCCTAACTCAAGGCATTTCTGAATGGGTGTTTGCGAGACGTTGTTTGAAAAACCACTTATTGTGATGGATTTTTGTTCTTCTATTTTTTGCTCTCTTATACACTTTGCTGTTGTCCTGCCAATTGGAATTTGATTTGTTAATTACAAAAGCAAACTATCCAGGATAGCTCTAAAAGGACTCCGCTATAGGTTGGGGCTATGATAGAGACTTTCGCGAAAGGGATTGGCAATTAAGAAATATAGCAACTGCTTCTGATGATTAAACATTTCAAGCATCTCTGAAGGTAGAATGTGGGGAATCTCTAGAGAAGGAAGGGAATAGAGAGGGAACTAATATTTATTGTTACTCCTACAGTCATCTCCGTCTCAGTACAGGACATCTTCATCCTTCCAGTTGTTCAGACCAAAAATCCTGGAAACATCCTTGACTCCATCTTTCCCATTCCATATTTCACCCATCAGCAAATTCTGTTGCATCTGTCTTCAGAATATATTCAGAATCTAATCACTTCTTACAACCTCTCCTTCTGCCATCCTTCTCCAAGCCACTAGCATCACTCTCCTGGATCATTGCAATTTCTTCCTATCTAGTCTCCTTGCTTCTTTCCTTGCCTTTCTCTACATAGCAATCAAAGTTTAGTCTTCAAAACACAACAAAAAAAAAAATCTCTCTTTTCTGTTCAAACTCTTTTATGTTTCCTCAAAATGTTATACACAGAGTTACCATTTAACCCGGCAATTCCACTCCTAGTTACCCAAGAGAAATGAAAATGTATGTCCACACAAAACCTGTACATGAATGTTCACAGCAGCATTATTCATGATAGCCAAAAGTGGAAAAAACCCAAACGCCCATCAATGATGAATGTACAATTAAAATGTGGCATAACCATACAATGGAATTTTATTTGTCAATAAAAAGAATGAAGTACTGGTACCATGCTATAAAATGGTTGAACTTTGAAACCATATGCTCCGTAAAAGAAGCCAGTGACAAAAGGCCACATATTACATGATTCCATGTACAGAATAGACAAATCCGTAGAGACTGGAAATAGATTAGTGATTGCCAGGAGCTGGGGAGAGAGGAATAGGGAGTGACTGTTAATTGATACAGGGTTTCTTTTTCTTTTGCGGTAGTGAAAATGTTCTGAAATTAAGTAGTGGTGACAATTGCATAACTCTATGAATATACTTTCTGGCTTGTATTACTTTTTTGAAGGGGAAAATTGTGTGGTATGTTAACGATAGCTCAATAAAGCTGCTATTATAACAAAAACAACTTCTTTGGCTTTCTTTCTGATCTTTTTCCCTGAATCATTTCTGACCTCTTCTCCTACTCTTCTCCTCTTTCTTTTTAACCCACCCAGACTGGCCCCTATTTTGTTCCTCTAATAGGGCAAGTGCTTCCTGCCATGGGCCTTTGTATTTTCTCTTCTCTGTTTTTGTAGAACTTTCTTCCCCCAGGTATCTGCGTGGCTGGTTCACTTGCTTCCTTTAGGTCTCTGTTTAAACATCCTATTCTCAGGAGACTTTCTCTGATTACCCGAAAATAGCACTCCCTACTTCATGACCTGCTGGCGTTCTCTGTTTCTTTCATCCTGTTTTATTTTTCTCTGTATCATCAACGTGTGATTCACTGTTTTCTTGTTTTTTGTCTGTCTTCAAACATTAAAATGTAAACTCCATGAGGCAGTAAGTTGGCTTTGTTCGTGACTGTATCTGGGGTAATACATACCACACCTCTTTTCACTAGACCATTAGCATGAGGAAGACATGGATTTCCTTGGCACTGGTGTTGAATTGGGACTAACTGTATTTGTAGGAGGAATATTTAGTGTGTCTATTAGATGCTACATTAGAAATCATCAGCTTGGAAGCAGTCTCCATGGGAAAAGTAATTTTGGTTCAAAGGGTAGAATGGAACTACTCAGGTTACATGGTCTTTTATTGTCATATAAATCTTGGTACAGAGTTCCTACTTTTTAAACCATTAGTGTTATGCTAATATATAAAGTTTGCTACTTTTCATATTTGTCTTACAGATTCAAAGCCTTTAGTTCTTTTCAGTCTTAATTTACCACCTGTCTGCTCTCTCCTTTTCTCCCTTGGAATGTTCTTAAGATTTCATTTTGAAGGAGCTTTCTGTCAGACGATTATTGGTAAAGTAAAATGTATTTCTGGGAAGCAGCTGATTACTTGGGCCTTTGATTTTTTTTTTTTTTTTTTTTTGAGGAGTTCATATTGAGATATACCTATTTTGTGGTTATTTAGAAAGGCCAAGGTAGGGAGAAAAAGAAAAGAATAAAATATATATATGCTTTTAAAAAAGCAAGCATTTAGTTTGGGGAGCCCTCAAAATGTGATTTCTTCTACTCCTGTTTTCCTGCTTCCAAGCATAGGTGGAAGATATTGTCAGTTTCTCTTAACTCCTAAGTTGAAATGTGCAAGTCGCTAGGTGGCACTGAAGTATCATTCTCTACACAGCCACGCCATAGAACACTTTTGTTGTCTTGCTCCAGCTGACTGGATTTCTAGGTGTCAGGGAAATTGTTTTATTGGTACAGGGCATAGTGTAATATATTCCTCTCCACCCTAGGCAGCTATTTAACGCTCTGAAACATGCACCTCTTGTGGCCATGGCCTGTTAACTATGCTTATTTGGTGTAATAATTAGCAGAATTTCTCACTAACAGGGGTACTTACCAACACCTCACATCTTCACTGTGTTTTTGTACGTGATGGATTGTACATTCTGTGGAGAAAGTTGGGAAGGTCAAAGCTTAACCTCTGCCTAACAGGACTAGTTTTTGCACATTTGATCAGAATAGGTTTATATTAACTGGCTTTTGAGCTTCTTCAGACCAGAATTGTGTGTAACGTAAACATATTTGAGCTTTTATGTAAGGACCTAGTGAAGGTTTGTAAACACAACACTGTTAATTTTCCAACTCATAGAATGACAGAAAAATAAATGAATAGCTGCTGGAATAATTGGACGACACTTGTTACTCAGAACTGTGAGTGCTGGAAGCGTGTCATAGGAACAGTGGGCCTGCCACAAGCACCACATTTTAGGTTAAAATCAGAGAAGAAAATTACACATGGAATTTTAATTTTTTCCATGGTCATAAGTTCGGCCCCATTTAATTCTTTGCGGTCTTTACAAGCCCTCTTAGGCTCCTAATATTTCTGTAGCAACAATTTTAACGTTTATTTTAGAACGTGGTCAGAATTAACCAAACAGGAGAAAATAGGTTTAAAGCAGGAAATACTTTAGCTGGGCCACTAACTTACCCTCTATGACCTTAGGCAAACTGTTTGCCTTCTCTGTGTTTTGATTCTCTCATTTCTTAAAATGGAGATTATAATACGCACCCTTTTGTGTCTCCTCCACCAGGTAAAAGTGAAACAATAACTTCTCAATATATCTTTGCTTATATTCAAAGCTCCAGGTAAATGTAAGATGTTGCTATAATTACCTAAGAAAGCTAAGAAGATTTTTCTTTGTTGATTCCAAGGTGAGTTGTAGAAATTCCAGAGGATGGATTAATGTAGTCTGAGGGCTCAGACTTCTGCATCTGTGTAGATAGTACCTATTTTCATACACTGTGGCCTGGCTCTGTTTCTGGCCTGGCTCTTTCCAAGGGTTAAGTTCCATCCTTTTAACTGTGTATCAACTATTTTCACTTGGTTTTTCTGCTTTTACTTAAACCCTTTATATATGGCTGGATTTAGTTGTAGGAAACAGAAACTATGTGAGATAGGGAAATAGGTTGATATAAAGTCATCAGGAGGACCAGAGAAATGGGCTGAAGGTGGAGCCTCCAGAGATGGGCCTCTGAAACAATATTACAGACTGGCTTGCCAGGGTAGCCACTCATCTGTCACACTCGGGAAGGGCTAAGAATCAGGAGTCATTCCTAGAACTGTTGATTTGTAAGGACACAGAACCATAGTTGTAGTTGGGATCAGGAAGGTACCACCATTACAACTGGCATTTGAGAACTACAAAGTGAATGGCCAGATTCTGGAATGTTATTACCTCATGACTATGTTGCCTGCAAAGAAAGGTGAAACAGCAAGGTGATGGCCTCCATTTTATTTTTGACTTCTGATTCTCACATGCCGCCATTAAATTGGTGAAGCTTATTTCTCATACAGAGCTCCTAGCTGCAGAAGGGTCTGAGAAATAGTAGTGTTTACCTTTTCATCCTCTGCACCATAGGAAGGCACAATAAGAGGAGATTGGAAGGGTGCTGAGTGCCACCATATCTACCTCTTCCCCCAGCATATTTAAAATAAAATATCTTTACCTCCAACTCGTATTGCATTTTCTGTCCAGCACAGCAACTAGCTTAGTGGGCCCTCAGTAGATGTGTTAATGACACTGACTTCCTTATTTCTTTGTATGGCCCCACCTTTCCTAGTCATGTGTCTTGGTACAATATGAGATTTCAGATCCACCTACCTAGATATAACTCTTGATTCCTTTTCATTTCCATTGTTGTCTCCTTGTTCAGGTCCAGATCCTGTCTGCCTGGGCTTTTGCAGTAGTCTCCTTATCTGGCTTTTGGTTTCTTTCATCGTAACCATATTATAAGTAGATTGGTGTTTAAAAATCAGAACAACAAATAACAAACATACTTCCATTGTGCCCCTGTCCTTCTCAAAAGCTTTTTGAGGCTCCTCATTACATGCAGGATAGAATCCAGACTCCTTAGCTTGACTTTCAGGACCTTCCATAATCAGGGTGCAATCTATCATTCCAGCCTTATCTTCCATTTTCCCCCTGCTGGAACTGAATTTTAGCCAAAAGGTCTAATCACTGATGTCTGAGTGTCTTGTCCTTTACTAACTTTTCAGCTCTGCTATCCTTTTGCCTGCTTTTAATAGTCTGTTTTCTTTTCTCATTTATTTATTCCTTTGATTGCTTAGGCACAGAGATTTTTTCTCCTTTCTTCATACTTATAGCATGGTTTACTAAGGCATTTTAATTTTATTACCTATATCGTTAGTTTTCTTTTTATGACTATATACCCTCCACTCCTTTTTATGTAGACAATGTAAATATTTGTTGTGGATTGATTTGTTGATTTTTCATGGTTTAGACATCTACTTGCTTGGGAAAAAGGGGATGGTGGAGGGTCAATCTGGGGGCTGAAGCGGTACTCTAGCTGTGTGATTTTGTCCTTTTGATTACTACTGAAAGGACAAATTAACTATTTGCTTTGAGCAAACTAATGCTGAGTTCTGTGGATTTAGTGTTTGAAAAGGGCCCTGGGAGGGAAAACCCTGGAGTTGAGCTCCTTATCCCCGTTTGCCAGGCTGGATGAGCTCCATGTCCATACCACTGCATTGCAGTTTGCTGAAGTGCGTGTTGTGAAATAGCAATGGAATTTGTCTGTGGTTTCTTGCCAGCGAGGAGGAGGAAGAAGGATTCTGAGTAAATCAGACATGCAAATTAGTAAGGCCCATGGGCCTTAAGCGAATTACACAATAAAGCCCAAAGAAATTCACTTTGGCTTCTTTCTGCTTTTTGTGTGTGTGAGAAGGCAGCTATTATGTATTTGCTTTAGGCCAGAGGTTCACAAATTTTTTGGCTTCAGAACGCTTTTATACTCCTAAAAATTATTGAGGAATCAAAAAGCTTTTGTTTATATGTGTTATATCTATCAATATTTACTGTACTAGGAACTAAAACAGGAACTTATAAAAGCCTTTATTGATTTAAAAATAGCAAAACCCCTTCATTACAAGTTAACTCTTTTCCAATGTAAAAATTAGCAAGAAGTGTGCCATTGTTTTACTTTTCTGCAGATCTCTTTACTGTCTAGCTTGATGCTTGATTCTTATACTTTTTTGTTTAGTCGTTGAAATATGTTGTTTTGGTTGAAGTATATGAACAAAATCTGGCCCCACACAGACATTAATGGAAAAAGGGAGTATTTTAATTGCTTCTTCAGCTATTAAATGTAGATATTCTTCTTTGATATTATTCCAAAACTTGTCAAGTGATAGCTTCTATTTTAAAACATTTTTGTTTTTAATTGACAATAATTATCTATATTTATGGGGCATGCTGTGATGTTCCATGTACACAATGTGGCATGATTAAATCAAGCTAATTAATGTATCTATCACCACATGTTATTTCTTTGTGGTGAGAATACTTAAAATCTACTATTTTAGCAAATTTGAAATATACATTACTGTTAACTAGTCAGCATGCTGTGCAACAGATCACTAGAACTTAGGTCTCCTGTCAAACCGAATTTTTTACCCTTTGACTAACATCTCCCCTTTCTCTGCTCTATCCCACCAACCTCTGGCAATTAGTGTTCTACTCTCTACTTCTATGAGTTTGACTTTTTTAGATTCCATATTTTAGGGAGATCTGTACCTGGCTTATTTCACTTAGCATAATGCCCTCTAGATTCAAGATTCATCCATGTTGTCACAGGTGACAGAATTTCCTTTTGTAAGGCTGAATATTGTTCCATTCTCTTTAGACAAGTGATAATTTCTTAAAGCTTACTTGCAGTGTGGAATCTGAAGCTATCTCAATTAACTTTTCTTACTTTGTTATATTAAAATCTGTTGATCTCTTTTGCACTTTGAGTGCATCTTTTACATTCAAATGATTTTGTAACATTACGTTTTGATCATTTGGAAAATTATCATGTCACTGAGTTATACAGATCTTCCAAATGTTGATGCATTTCATTATACAATGTAAAAAAAGGTCACACTCATCAATATCCCCGCTGATCTTATGGTACAAGTTTTTAAGTATTTAGAAGCCCCAAGCTCAAGGTAGCAAATACAAATTTTCTAAATTTCTGATTTTTCTTGACAATCTGAAGTTTATCATTGGCAGCAAATATAGTCAGTTGTTTTTCTTGAAGTGGCAAGCTCACTTTATTAATTGTTGAGAAAAAGTCTGCCAAATACTCAAGTCCGATTAACCAGAAAAATGTCAGTCAGCTATTTTTTCAAGTAAAAATGGTGTTCCATGGGGCAAATTCAGCTCAGAACTCAAATCACACATGTACTTTTCTTTGAGACAACCATTTTACTTTAGTATTTATCAGAAGTACTTATGTATGTTTCCTATTTTGTCACACAGTATAGTAAAAAGATAGCTACTTAAAGCTCAAGATTTAATAGAATTAATAATTTTTCCTGCTTTACCAAGGACATGCTTAAGTGAAACTAACTTCCTTTTTCTTTCTCTTTTAAATGGAATGCATGGTAAAGAACACAGTGACTAGTAAGCTTTTGAGGTCTATTACAACAGCCTGCTGACTATAGTTAATAATAATGTATATTTCAAAATTGCTAAAATGGTAGATTTTAAATGCCTTCACCACAAAGTATGTGAGGTGATGGATACGTTAATTAGCTTGATTTAATCATTCCACAATGTATACAAATGTCAAAACATCACATCGTACTCCATAAATATGTATTACTTGTCAATTAAAAATAGATATTAAAAAAACTGAATACTAGTTTAGTTTGGTACCGCTGGCTTGATTAGTGGCAGGGCACCTGCAGTTTTACCCAACATTCTTTAAACCATCAGTGGAAATGTCCACACAGTGAAAAAAGCAAATAATAGTATTATTATGAAAATAGTATTGATCTTGTGGAACCTTTGCCAATCTACTGCACTATACCAATTAGGAAGATTTGAGTAGCTAAAAATTCAAAGAGTGGAATAATAGTTTTATTAGTTATATCTTTAAGGCCAATTTCCTTTTTTACCCTGGAACTTAGGCTAAGTGAGGCAACCTAGAGGAGAAAATTTCTCTCTCCTGTCCTGAGATTGCTGTTAGCCCAGGGTCGGAATTCCTGGGGCCTGATTTTTTGAGTTTAAGAAGTACAGGGAAGATTTTTTTTTACCTGCCTTTGGTGATAATAAATGTTTAACCTAAATCAATGTGATTGTGGATTTTTTTTTTTGAATTGTTGTTTCTGTTAGAAAAATAATGAATGACAAGTGCCACAGATATCAGTTGTTTGTGAGATGACTGAGAAGGTAATAGGACCTCCTATTTGGGACATTAAGGAAAGCCTTCTCTAAAAAAAGAACCCATTTTGAGCAACATGCGAAAATTCTTTGAGTCAGTTGGCCTCATTTGTAAGCCTTTGATTGCTTTATTTGTTTGTTTGCTTGCTTGTTTATTTATTTATATTTGGAAGGCAATCTTTCTGCTTCCTGAATGGCTGTCAGATCTCCCAAATAACATCATCGCTTTGCTGGTGTGAATATAGCCTAGACTTGAGGTAGCAATTAACTGATCATGTAACAGAAGAATCCCAATCTTCCAGTTTCTTTTTTTAACTTCTTGGGTGGTTGGGGCACATCATTGAAACAATTATTACATTTACTCAAGAGTTTGTCTTTTCTATTAAAAAAAAAAATTCCATCTAAGTGCCTTACGGTGAAGAGGAGGAGATTGTGTAACTAGAGTCTCCCCTTAACTGGTCTTTATTGTTAAAGAAGAGTGATCCCTTTGTGTTTCAGCTTGGCACACAGAAATGGTTTTAATTTAACAGTCCAGCTCCTTTAATAGATCAATTCTCTATTGTGGTTTGAATTTGGTGCACTCCCAATTTACTCTAAGCTTCTACGGGCTTCCTTGGAGAAATTGGGGCAGAGATGCCGAAGACTCATTTCGGGTACAATTTAGAGTTTGTTTATTTATATAAATGTAAGGGGTACCAGTGCAGTTTTGTTACATGGATATATTGTGTAGTGGTAAAGTCTGGGTCGGCTGTTAGTGTAGCCATCATCTGAATAATGCACATTATATCCATTAATTTATAGTTTTATCTCCAACCTCTTATTAATTAATGCTAGCTATGGAAGCTAACTAGCATTTGTAAATGCCTGCTGTGTGTTAGATGCTCTAGTAGGTGTTTTAGACACCCTTATCTAATCTTCATGGTGACTTTCTGATATATCCTGAACCTGTAGAGTTTTCTCCACTTCTGTCACTACTACTACAGGCCAAGCCACCATCATTTCTTGCACAGACTTCTGCACCCCCAATTTGGCCTCCCTGCTTCAAGTTTTAACAGTCTTCTCCCTCTCATAATCCACTTTCCAGACATAAGTTGGATTTATTTTAAAAATGTATATCAAATGATGTCACCTCACTGCCTGTAAGACTCTTCAGTGACTTAATAACAAACAGAATGAGATCCTTCTCCTGCTCTGGCTGACAAGACCAGAACAACCTGGGTTCTACAGCTCCGAGAGCTCACCAGCCACTCTGCCCTTGCTCGTGCACTGTGCTCCAGACTTGCTGGCTTGCTTTCTGTCCCTGGAAGCCACCAGACTGGTTCTTCGTTAGGGCCTTTGTATCAGCTGTTCTTCCTGCTTGGAACACTCTCTCCCCAGATCTTTAGTCTGGGCCTGGCTTCTTGTGATTTGTGTCTTGCCTAAAATGACACCCACTCAATGTGCCTTCCCTGACCAGCTGAGCCACAGCAGTTTCCCTCCACCGCATCACTAGATTTTACTTTCTTTCTTTTTTTTTGAGATGGAGTTTTGCTCTTGTTGCCCAGGCTGGAGTGCAGTGGCATGATCTGGGCTCACTGTAACCACCTCCTGGGTTCAAGTGATTCTCCCACCTGTAGAGACAGGGTTTTGCCATATTGGTCAGGCTGGTCTTGAACTCTTGACCTCAGGTGATTCACCCACCTCGGCCTCCCAAAGTGCTGGGATTACAGGCATGAGCCACTGAGCCACCGCACTCAGCCTAGATTTTATTTTCATTAAATCACTTGATGCAGTGCAGAGTGAGTTTCTGCTGTTAGACTGTCTGGATTTCAATCACGGCCTTGTCATTTACTGGCTGTGTGATTTAACTTTTCAGGACTTTCATCTTCTTCTTTATAAAATGGAAATATTATAATATCCCTCCATTGTAAGTATTGAATAAGGTAGTACTTAGCATCTTTTATGGTTTCTGACACATTGTACATAATCAAGAACTGTTAAATATTACTATTTTAATGTAATGTTATTAAAATCATTGCATATTTTATAGCTTATTTATTTGGCTATTTTTCTGTCTCTTCTACCAGGAATATAAGCTTTATGAGGGAAAGAATCTTGTCTGTCACATTCCCAACTGTGCCCCTAGAGCTTAGAACAGTGCTTAGCACATAGTAGGCATTCACTAAATCTTTGCTGATTATTAAAATCTGAGATATAATTATCCCTATTTTTCCAATGAGTAATCAGGGTTCAGAGAGGTAAAGTAACTTACCCAAGGCTACGCAGCTACTAAATGCTAGTAGTCCCTGGTATTTGGACTGAATGCTGATTACAAAGACCATGGTCTTTCTGTTATGGCACAATACATAAGTGGATCTTTATTTCAGATTCTGTCATTTATAGCAGATAATTTTCAGGTTGCCTTTTTATGTAAATGTGACATGACTCATGAAATGTAAACAGCCATTTGTGTAAATATGAAAGGTCAGAGCCAAGAGTTAGGCCCACAGGCAAGTTAGGAAAGTGAGATATGGCACACCCACCACATTCAATGGTGGAAGAAAAGTGACCTGATTCCTGCCTTGGAGATGTGTAGGGTAGTGACCTTGGGGTTGGGCTGCCTGAGGAGGTTTCTATGCTTTGACTTCTGAATGGACAGGATCCCTAAAGTCATCGACCCTAGTTTGAGCTTTTGTACTTCTTCTATCATCTTATTCTAGTTGGTGGAGGCAGAGGTTAAAAAATCAAAATGTTGGCCCCTGCAGCCTCTAAAAGATAATAGGCTTGAATTTGCTTTTGTCACTAACATGATTATGGTGCTTGGTCTGTGGGGGCTTCACTGATGCATTCCTTTTAACAGCCATGTTTGTTTGTTTGTTTTTTCATAAGTGAGCATAGCACAGAGGAAAAAATATAGGTTTTAGAGACTGGCACATCAGAGTTCAGACTTCTGCTGTGCTACTTCTTGGCTGTGTTTCAGCAGGTGAACTTCTCTACACCTCAGTTTCTTTGTTTATGTAAAGGGAATTCGTATGACAAAGAGAGAGCTTGTCTAAAGTGTCTTATGTAGTAGTATCCCCAGTTTGACTCTTTTGAGAATCTGATGAAAGTTATGGAACCCTCTCCCCAGACAAGTGCCCATATACCCAGAACTTCGTATTTAATTTCATGGGGTTCATGAAGCCTCTGAAACCCAGCTTAAGAGTCCACACCAACCAAGGTCTTTATAGGAAGAGCTTGTGTTTTTGTTTTGTTTTGGCTTTCTGCAGTCTCTTAATAATGTTTATTGAATGAGAGAATTTAACTAATTTCTGGTTTCCATAATCACTTTAAACTTGATATTTATTTCCTTTTCCCTGGGACCTGTGACAGTGCCAGCTTCATAGCCTAGTCTAGGCATGCCAGTTGCCCACTGTGGCAATAAATATCTGAGCCTGTGGTTTTTGCCGTAGGTAAACTGTAGAGGTGGACTGATGGAATGCTTGGAAAATTTTTCAGTTTATGATAATATGTAAATGCCGAGAGCCAGTTATTGAGGAATGGCACCTCAAAGTATTTGGGTACTCTAGATCGGACATGACCATCTTGGTGTATGAAATTTTGCTAATGCATCTTTCCTAATAGAATATACAATCTCAGAGCTAGAAAGTCTTAGAGATCATTTAATTTAATTCCTCCAGATTGATTAAGTGGTTTGTCCAAGGTCATTCAACTGGTATAGTGGCAGAGCTCAGGCTGTACAAATCGTGAGTATTCTTCAGCTCCTCAGAAGCCACTGACTTCTGTGTGTCTGAAATTCATTAAACCTTCGACACAAAGTGCAGCCATTTTAATGCTGAATGATATTCATCACTGTCTGAAATGGGCTTATTTATGTATGAATGTTTATTCCTGTCTCTTCCTCCATTCTCCAAAAATGTAAACCCCATAAGAACAGGAATCTTGTCTGTCTTAGTCACGCTCAGTATCCTTAGAACCTTGTGTGTAGTAGGTGTGTAATAAATTTTGGTTGAATGAGTGGCAGTTCTAATAATGTCAGAAGAATTGGAATTTCTTTACAGAAATCTTTATCAGTAATTTAACAAACATCAATTTAACCTACTATATATCAGGCACTATACCAGGCACAGGTACGAATGAGATATGGTGCTCAGCTTCAAGGAGTTACAGTCTAAATACCAAAATAACAGAATCAAGAGCAGCAGACTAAATTGGGCCCACTGTATTTTTTAAAAATTTAATTTGACTGCTGGGTGCGGTGGCTCACTCCTGTAATCCCAGCACTTTGGGAGGCTGAGGTGGGCGAATCATGAGGTCAGGAGTCCGAGACCAACCTGGCCAACTTGGTGAAACCCTGTCTCTACTAAAAAAAAAGTACAGGCCGGGCGTGGTGGCTCACGCCTGTAATCCCAGCACTTTGGGAGGCCGAGGCGGGCGGATCACGAGGAGATTGAGGCCATCCTGGCTAACACGGTGAAATCCTGTCTCTACTAAAAATACAAAAAATTAGCCAGGGCGTGGTGGCGGGCACCTGTAGTCCCAGCTACTCTGGAGGCTGAGGCAGGAGAATGGCGTGAACCTGGGAGGTGGAGCTTGCAGTGAGCAGAGATTGTGCCACTGCACTCCAGCCTGGGTGACAGAGCAAGACTCCGTATCAAAAAAAAAAAAAAAAGAGAGAATTAGCCGGGCGTGGTGGCACGTGCCTATAATCCCAGCTACTTGGGAGGCTGAGGCAGGAGAATCACTTGAACCCGAAAGGTGGAGACTGCAGTGAGCTGAGATCGCACCACTGCACTCTGGCCTGGGTGACAGAGTGAGATTTTGTCTCGGAAAAAAAAAAAAATTAATTTGAATGCATGCTCCATTATTTCCTATGTCTTTTACATTCCTGCTTTGCTCATTTAACTGCCTGATTTCTGATGACATTTAAGTTCAGGTCTTAGGTTCTGCAGATCAGTGGTTTCTAAACCTGGTTGATCATCACCTCACCTCAGTGGCTTTGGAAACCATACAGACCCTGCTTCTGGAGATTCTAATCTAGGGCTGAGGTGGGCCCTTGGAAACTATATTGAAAAACAGTAACTCTATAGTCACTTGCAGTGAGCAGCCAAATCTAGCTAGATGCCCCTGCTTTATGGGTGAGTGTTGAGCATGAGGGTTTCGTCTTAAAACCTGGACTTGATATTCTATATTCATAGCATCTTTCATATCCTTAAAGATTTTATGTACTTTTCAGCACATTGTTCTGTTCCAAGGGGCTCTGCAAAGTATACTTGCTGTCTGTACATTTCCACTGTGAAAACTCCTTGAAATCACGTAGACAAATGAAAGCTAAACAACAAATAAATAACCTAAACTGGTAATACTCCCATTTGGCTCTCCTTGTGTCTTTTCGTATGGGTTAGCTCTTCAACCAGATTCAGCATATAAATTGAGTATGTATGGTTATATGGTGACTTTCAAGAGGAAATACTTTTTCTGTGGAACAAAAGAGATGGATTTGTGGTTTTCCAGGATTCCTTTTCCCTAACTTGGTAGAAAGATAGTCAGGCATAGCTCAGCAGACCTGAAAATAGGTGAGCTGTCAAGATGTTGGCAGGGAGAGGCTCCTCTGGGTGGGACTTGGGGCATCCTACCAGCGAAAAAGAGACTAAGTTTAAGTGATTTCACATTTAGGCTTTACTTATTATAATTGCTGAAGTGCTAAATTGAGTGTGACAAATCTAACAGGTAATTGCCAAGTAGGTTTCATTACCAGTCATTGCATAGATAAATGATGTTCCTTATGTTAAAAAATAAAACCAAACTAAAGAAAAAAAATTGGACTATATTTGGAGTTAGAATTCAGATATTGCAGATATGTTCATATACATCAAAGCTGTTTCAATGTGTCAACGAACTCAGTTCATTTACCTTTGCCAAGATGGTATAGTGTATGTGGGGGTGCAGAGTGGGGGAAAGTGGGGAGGAGTTGTGATTTATGAGAAACTGTAAAAGAGGTTAGAATTGGGAAACAAGTTTTTTTCTTAGAGGAGTGGCAAATAGTAAGTAGCATTTGGACCTCACTCAGCTCTAATAGTTAGAGCTAAGCTTTTTGACATTATCATTATATATTAATAATATATGTGTGTGACCAGCCTCAATAGATTTTATTCATTAGTAACTTGGTTGACTTAATGAAAATAGTTTTAAAAGGCATACTGAAGCACAGTAAAACCTAAGGCTCACATCACTGTCTGGGGAGTCAGTGAGGAACAGGGCAGAGTGCCAGTAGGTATGAAGAGGGATTTTCTTGCCTCCTTGGTTCACTGCTTATTCCCAGTAACTCGAACAATGCCTTACATGAAGTAGACATAAAATAATTACTGAATGAAAGAGGAAAGGAAAGTATACTTAGTCTCTGCTTTCATGGAGCTTACATGCTAGTGGGAGAGAGACAGAAATTAAGTACAAATAAATAAACAGAATATATGATAGCAACTAGGGTGAGAGTGCTGTTTTTGATAGGATGGCGGGGATTGGGCCATTTGGGGAATGAATTGATGAGAAAGAGAAAGTTGTGCAAAGCTGGGAGAAGAAACATCATTTGAAGAACAGAAAGAAGGCCTACATGATTTGAGAATGGTGGAGAGAGAGATTTGAGGGAGAGACTTGCTGTGATTAAGAAAGATAGTCAGCTGGGCGCGGTGGCTCACGCCTGTAATCCCAGCACTTTGGGAGGACGAGGCGGGTGGATCATGAGGTCAAGAGATCAAGACCATCCTGACCAACATGGTGAAACCCCGTCTCTACTAAAAATACAAAAATTAGCTGGGCGTGGTGACATGTGCCTGTAATCCCAGCTACTTGGGAGGCTGAGGCAGGAGAATTGCTTGAACCCAGGAGGCGGAGGTTGCAGTTAGCCAAGATCGCGCCACTGCACTCCAGCCTGGTGACAGAGCGAGACTCCATCTCAAAAAGAAAAAAAAAAAAAGAAAGATAGTCATGCTAAAGAGTGTGGATTTTATTTTATGCAAAGTGGGAGCTCATTAAGAAGGTAAAAGTTTTTAAGCAAGGGAATGACATGATTTGACCTACTTTTTAAAGGAGGTTACTCTGACTGCTGTAGAGGATAGATCATGGGCAGGGGACAATAGGGAGACCAGGAGGAGGCTGTTGGAGTGTGGTAGGCGAGAGATGGTGGTGGCTTGCCCCAAGAGGGTAGCAGTGGAGATGGGAAAAGTGGATGGATTTGGAACGTATTTTGGCATAGAGAAAACTGTTGAGTGGCTTCAGAGGGTTGTGTGAGAAAGTTGATACACTGCCCCTACCCCATGCAAACACACACATTCTTTTTTTATGATGACCTTTCTTTAAAAGCATTTGTTGGAGTATGAGATTATAGCCATAAGTGAGAAAACAACTCTTTTTGAGCTGTGAGGAATACTAGGAGAGGAGAAAGTGAGCTGTGTGTGCTGCCCATGGTGGTGCGCTGCTATGGTTCTACAGTTCCAGGCATTTTTGACAGCATGGATTCAATGCAAAATGGCAACACACACTCTGTATCTTTTGGCAGATCAGAACATAAGGAAAATAAAATAAAAAAATTCAAAACTGGCTCTTGAATGAAATAGGATTCAGAAGAGATGATCTCAAATCTACTTTATGAGATAATGTCCTTTTTAAAAATAAACACTAACATCAGTTATGCATTTAGAATGTCTGAATTATTATTCTAGATTCCTTGCGACTGCTGTGAATTTAGTGATGCACTTGGATAGTCTCTGTTACTCTGAAGTTTTAATAGGTAACAGTCAGAAATGGAGTGGGAGAACATAAAAGCAAACTGAAATGCTAATAGCTGGTACCCTGAAGCCATTAACTTTAAGCTGGTTATTCCTGTCCTACTGTTTGGACATAAGATGGTAGAGAGGCTGAGCGTGACTTGAACATAAGTTCCTTAGAAACACCACCCTTGGGCTGGGCCCAGTGGCTCACGCCTGTATTTCCAGCACTTTGGGAGGCCGAGGCAGGCAGATTATGAGGTCAGTAGATCAAGACCATCCTGGCTAACACGGTCAAATCCCATCTCTATTAAAAATACAAAAAATTAGCTGGGTGTGATGGCGGGCGCCTGTAGTCCCAGTTACTCAGGAGGCTGAGGCAGGAGAATCGCTTGAACTCAGGAGGCGGAGGTTGCAGTGAGCCAAGATCGCACCACTGCACTCTAGCCTGGGCAACAGAGTGAGACTCCCTCTCAAAAAAAAAAAAAAAAAAAAAAAGAAAAAGAAACACCATCCTTGTCAAGAGAGCATACACCTTCAATTCCTAGGGCAGCAGTGTTTGCCCTACAACTTGTATGTCTTGGTGGGAGTAGCACTATCTATCACCTTATGGGCCAAAGGGAAAAAGTCTGGTGAAAATGGCTCTGATGTTGTTGGAGGTGGGAAAGCAGGATAACAGGTTCTTCTTAATGGAAAATGCAGCTAATATTGGCCAACTTACTTTGATTTCGATAGTCATAACACCACCCTGGAAGGCACCCTAGATAGAGGTCACTTGCTACCACTCATCTTACAGATCAGGATACTAAGGATTTTCCTGATTTTAAGCATTAAGTATAGATATCCCTGTTGGTCGAAGTTAAATTGGCCAACTAGAATTTAAAAACAAAAATTAAAAAAAATTACTTTGTATTAGGTTTCAAAGGAATTGTTGTCAGTAGGAGAAGCCTGATTGTTCCTTTTACACCAACTCATACAGTTTCAGCAGATTACATTTGAGGCCTAATGTTGACATCTCATCTGTAAGTCTGGTATATCTAACTAATCATATAAACATCTTTCATCTTAGACTGTGTAGCATGTCCCTAGTAGACCAGGTGGGGCCAAATGATATTATAGTTAAATCAAGCCAATAAATATATGAGAAAGAAGGCAAATGAGCGCAGACTCCATAGTGAATGATGGAGGTTCCGACAAGTCAAAGACACTGAATTATTCATTGTTATTGGTTTATGGAAGAGCAAACCCAGATATGTGTTATGCTGATTCTGTGTGATTGGCTACTTCCAGGATTGACCCTGTTTTCCTGTCCTGCTCAAGTCTCCTTCCTTCACTTAACCATATATTGTGGGTACTCAGAAATGCCATGCTTTTGTTTAGAGTAGCAGGATTGGTGTTGAAGATCAACAAGAAAAAACAAAATGGGCTTGTCTGTCCCATCAAGTGATGTGCTGTCAATGTTTGTAGAATATGTGCCCTGAATTAGGAGGAAAAAAGTAGAGATTCCTGAGTTTAGGAAATTATAATCTGATGCATCTTCTTCAGACTCAAGCCTTAACTAACATTTGTAAATTCTTTCTCTTTCATCTTTATTCTTTCTCTACTCTTAACATTTTTTCCTCCCACCTCTTTGGCTATATGCTGTTCTGCTTTTGATACAGAATTGACCTTATTTGGCCGGGTGGGGTGGCTCACGCCTGTAATCCCAGCACTTTGGGACGCCGAGGTGGGCGGATTACTTGAGGTCAGGAGTATGAGACCAGCCTGGCCAACATGGTGAAACTCCGTCTCTACTAAAAATACAAAAATTAGCCGGACATGCTGGTGGGCGCCTGTAGTCCCATCTACTAAGGAGGCTGAGGCAGGAGAATCGCTTGAACCCGAGAGGTGGAAATTGCAGTGAGCTGAGGTCAGACCACTGCACTCCAGCCTGGGCGACAGAGCAAGACTCTGTCTCAAAAAAAAAAAAAAAAAAAAAAAAAAAATTGACCTTTTTCATGCCCAACCTCTATCTCCATTATCTCCTAGCTTTTTGGAAAATATTTAATACTGGCATTTCTTCTTCATTGATTTTTCATTCTACCTGTTTCTTTAGTATCATGGGGGTAGTTACCTCAGCAAGGGTAGGGAGACCTTGGGTGTCTCTTACTTGTACATACTCTGTCCTCTATAAGTAAGTGTGTAAATACACTGTATTTTCCCATTCAGACATATTGTGTAAGTAATAGGAACCAGGTGTTTGAATAAATTAACCAAGTGCCAAATTTTATTTTGGAAATGAAATATTTTAGTTTAAGACTCTAGGACATTTGTAAAGCTGAAATACATTGCAAAGTGATGAAAGCTTTCTTAAATTCTGTTATAGTCATGCACCTTAAAATTATTCATTATTACTTATAGTTATTATCTATCTGTATATGCTCATCTACATATGTAAAACATGAAGATATTCTCTCAAGTGAGGACTTCATGTGCCAGATTTTTCAGCCTGGATTGTATTTTATGGATGAGAGAGATACCCTGGAAATGGAACCATTGGCATAACCTTGTGTCTAATATAATAACAGAGCTCTAATGAACTGCAACATGAGCTCAGATCTGCAAAATATTCAGAGGATATAGGCAAAGACCAGTTTTTTCCTCCTTATGAGTTAGGTTGTTCTCCAAAAGCAACAAGTACTACTTGTCTTTTCAGAGAGCTGTCATGGAGCTGTAAGTGTCTTTGTGGTTTAGACTTAATGTGAGTAAGATTCCTCTGCATTCTCAGCCTAGAAAAACTTGACCGTTCTCTTGGAATTTGATGAAAGTTTCCTAACTTTGAAGCTAGAGAATACTGTCATTTCAGATTAGGCAATTATTAACATTTTTTTCTGTTCTAATTTCGTGATGCCAAAAAATCATGTATGGTTGATCTATTTGGAGAACAATATGTAGCCTCAGACACTTAAGATCATATGTAGTTTAGAAATAATGTCAATTACATATGAATGTTTTGATTTTTTTCCCCCAGCCTTTCTGAATTTTTTGATTTCTTCAAATTGTACCTGGTTTTTTATTTTTGTTTTTGTTTTTGACTTTGATATAAACTGTTTATAGTGTCTGGAACATACATACATATATATATACACACGTATATGTATGTATACATGTATACATGTACATAAACATGTATATGTATGTATATTCCAGATAAATTATATAAATGTGTGTGTATATATATACGCACAAATTAGATATATACATATATATACACAAAAATTATAACATAAATTATATATACATATATTTTGTACATATACAATTATATAATATGTTTGTGTATGTATAGTTATATATACACATAAATATTTTGTATTTTGTATATATGTATACATATACATTTTATAATATATACGTATATATTACTATATATTTTTTTAATTGTGGTAAAATACACATAGGATAAAATTTATAATTTTAGTCCTTAGCCATTTTTTTAACCATTTAACAAGTGGTATTAAGTTCATCCTCATTATTGTGGAACCACCACCACTATCCATCTTCAAAACTTTTCCAGCAGCCCATACTGAAACTGTACCAATTAAACAATAACTCCTTGTTTCTACCTTCCCCCAACCCCTGGCAACCACCATTCTATTCTCTGTCTCTACAAATTCAACTATTTCAGGTAACACATATAAGTAGAATCATACAGTATTTGTCCTTTTGTGACTGGCTAGTGACGACATTAATTTAAGATTAAAATCAGGAGAAACAGGGTGGGCATGTTGGCTCACACCTGTAATCCCAGCACTTTGGGGGCCTGAGGCAGGAGGATTGCTTGAGCCTAGGAGTTTGAGACCAGCCTGGGCAGCAGAGTAAAACCCCCATCTCTAAAAGAAAACAAAACCAAAATAAAGCAGAAAAAAAATAGGAGAAACAGATTTAAGACAGTCAGGAAAGAAAAATACTGACTTTGATTTTGGTCTTATTGAATCTTAGGTGCTGGCAGGTGAGGACTTTCATGTTGTAATATCCTGAAGACAGTTTCAAATATAGGTTTGGAATAGAGATGAGGACTTAAGAGTTATCGGTAATGAACTCATTTTAAGAAGATGAGATTGCCTAAAGGAAGAATGTTTTGTAGAGTTAGAAGAGTGGGATTTATCTGATGATCTTAGGAATTCTGGACATTTATCTTAAATTGCTCTTTAGGAAGTTTAGTAGAAAAAGAAAGGATGCAGATAGTGTCTGCTATTAAGGGCAGAGGAAGAAAGACCTGAAACAGAGACAGAGAAGAAGGGAGCTTAGGTTATAGGAATAAAAGGGAGAGGATGTCACAGAAACCAAGGGAAATGAGGATTTTGAGAAAGAGATGCAAGTGACTGTGCCCAGTGTTTCCCTAATGACCAAGAGGATAGTTCTGGGTTTTAGCAAGTATGAGTTGGCCATTGTCCTTGGGAAGAACAGTTTCAGCAGAATGGTGGTGGTTGAAGCCAGATTCTCATAGGGGTTAGGGCCAAAAGAAACAGTAGGAATTCTTGGCATTTATCTTAAATTGCTCTTTAGGAAGTTTGGTGGGGAAAGAAAGGATGCAGATAGGGAATCTCAGGCACATAGAGGTTAAGTAACTTGCTCAAGGTCACACAGTAACCTTAAGTAGACAGGATAAGCTCTGGTTCTGGAGCTGGTGCTCTTCATCATTATTTTAGGCTGTACTCTCCCACCTTTTTTCTTTGTGGTTGTAGGTGGTTGTAGGCTACTTAAAGAGATACCTATACACCTGCAGTTAAAATCCAAATAACTCAGTGGAGAGCCTGGTCCTTCGTTATTATGTCTCAGATTGAAGTTTTATATCTTACAGCATGATGAAATTACATATATGATGGTTAGGTTAGGTTGCAAGTCTTGGAATATATGCAGAAGAATAACTATTACAATGACTATTTACTTTTTATAAGACAATCCAGCAATGGTAATTTTTCATTAGTGATATAATTGCAAGAGGAAACTTGAGAACAGAAAATGCACATATTGAAATAATATTAAATACATGCTGATGAAGTTAGAGTTTTATGCAACATTTCAATCAAGAAAGCATGATAATAAAGCGTGTATACTGACTTTCCAGAATCTTGAGAATGGATAAATGGAAACAAAGAGAAATACCTATTTTGTATTATAAACCTCTAAAATAGTTACTAAATAAGTTATTCTTTTAGGTATTTTTCTTTCACTTTTCATCACTATTAGGCAAAACTGATAGTCGATGTAGCTGTGTCAGTAGCTAAGGGATTTTTGTTGTTGTTGTTAAAGTAACATGTCATATCTTGTATAATTCAGCTGTGCCTATACAGGGGGAAGTATTTAATGTCTGATTATACAGCCTGTGGTTTGGAAACAGCCAAAAGCCAGACAGCGACAGTAGAGGCCAAAGGATTATTAAATGGACAGTCACTGAGGTCACTTATAGTGACTTTACTGCAACACCGTGTGCATCTCCTTTCCCATGGCAGGTTGTCTGATCATGACTTAATGGCTAAAGCTTTGTAAAATTACAAAAAAAAGCCAGAAATCCTGCTGATCTCGTGTTATTATTTACAGTTGGATGCTTGGCAGGAAAGTGCTAAGTCTGATCATACTAACGCTAAGTCAGGCAGAACACGTGGTGAAATCTCATGGAGCTCTATCCTCTGAACCTTGAGAAGACTACCAAAGTATAAGATTTCAAGGTGGAAAATATGCTGCAATATGATTGAGAGAATTTATTTGGCTTTTTCATCTGAACAGGTGTGGCCAAGTGGAGGAGTTTCTCCTCCTGGAAATGTCAAGGGGTGTATCATTAGGTCCTTGGAGCTAGAATGTAGGTAGAATGGCAAGGAAGGAATTTTAATTAGTTCTGTTATCTTTCTTTTATGGTTTGGAATGGTATTTTCTTTGGTCATGTATTCACTTACAAAATTATGGACAGTATTTGATTGTGAGGAAGAATCTTGGGTAAGTTGTTATCTTTGTTTTCAGTAGAATTACTTGGAGCTGGCTCAAGGAAATTTTATTAATAGTTTGCAAGTGAGTTACAGCTAATGGAGTCAAAAGAAGTTTGAATAGGGTCAAAAGAAGTTAGAATTGTTCCATCTGAGTCTTTGGCCCTTAGTAAAGGATCCAGCATTTTATTTTGTTTTTACTTATGTCTTTGATTTTAATATATTTTTCAGAATATTATAAACCACCCTTCCCCAAAGTTTTATTTCCACGATCACTCCCTAACCTTTATTTCTTTTTTGCTTCTCATCATATACATTTTTCTCTTCAGGAGACTTTCTTTTCCCTTTTGAAACTTGGACTATGTTCTTAAAATTGACGATTATAGCTAAGAAGTTAAGACCAAGTTTGTGAGACAAATGTAATTTGATATTCAAATTATCTGAAGAACTGAAGTACATTATTTTGTACTTGTTGTTTTTATTTATTAAAAAAAATTTCCCTTGGAAGAGAAATTGGTGAGATTAAGGAATGCTATAGCTAACTTTGTAGAATATATGGAAAACTATGAGTTATAGTGAAAGGTGCTGTCTTAGGGACTACATTTTAAAAGTGCTAGAAAATATAATATTACAGCTTGAATCAAGAGAAGTGAACTCTGCTAGGGACTAAGTACTTTGTTAGAAAGGTGCTCATAATAGAATGGCGTGAACGCAGGAGACGGAGCTTTCAGTGAGCCGAGATCGTGCCACTGCACTCCAGCCTGGGTGACTGAGCGAGACTCCGTTTCAAAACAAACAAACAAACAAACAAACAAACAGAAAGGTGCTCATAATAAAATGAGAAATAAAAAAAATTCTAACTGATCAAATGGGACAAAACCCAGATTCATTGTCTTTATATGCAAATAAAGTATAGATTCTTAGATTCAGAACAGTAAAAGAAAAATACCTAGAAAACAATAAACAAAAGGCATGAACAGGCATTTCACAAAAGAGCTACTGCAAAGTCACAAACATATTAAACATTACTCATCCTAACAATCAAATAAATGTAAATTAAAGCAAGCAAACTTGTTTTTCCATTTATGAACTTGCCAAAGATTTAAAAGTTTGATAATAAGGAATGTTTGAATATATGAAGAGCTGGGTATTATTTGTTGATGGACATGTACCATAGCATTTTTCTGGAGGGTAATTTCGCAGTGTGAATCAGAAGTCTTAATAGTGCATACGTTTTGACCTAGTGAATCTCCTGCTAAGACTTTTTACCCTAAAGAAGTCATCTGTGCCTTCTTGTCAAGATGGTACAGTAAGCTCACAGTTTGTACATACCTTCTGCTCTAAATTCATAGGAATGGCAGATATAATGCATTAAAAGGATTAAAGAAAAAAGTTGTAGCTGGGCTTACAGACAAGATAGTGTTGTAGACCCGAAAGCTAACTAAACATAAAGGGCTAGTAAGCTGGATTGAAGCGATGGTGCTGCAGAGGCTCTGGGTGGAGAAAGAGAAAGCTAGATTTAGCTCCCATAGAGTACTAGGACTGAAAGTTTACCACTTGAAATGGGACCATAACTAAGCTCACTGCTTAAAGCCAGGGGCAGGGATGAAGTTATCCATCCTATAAAAGGAAACTAAATAAAGGCTCCACATGGAGGCTCCAGTTTATATGGAGCTGTGGGTCTTGAGGGGCAGGAGGAGATAGATTCAATTTCAAGAATAGAAACTGAATCAGGCTGACTGATTGTGAGGAGACAATGATGAGGAGAAAATGTGGTGTTCCATGTTACAATTTTGAGGTTTGGTCCTGGACAGTAGCACAGGGATCCTGGTGGAGGCAGCTGCAGAAACACTATGGAGGGAAAGGTGAGCACAGGTGGAGAGAAAGGAGAGTGAGAGAAGCAAAGAAGAAAAGCCTTTCACTTAGAATTAGCCTTCAAAATGCAATACCAAAATACTGGAAGAAAATAAATACCAAGAAAGATAGCTAACAAAATCAACAATGAGAACAAAAATTTATCCCAGACGAGGTGAATTTTTACAGAAAAGTCAGTCAAAAATTAAAAGAAGCATGCTCAGAATACTCAAGGGGATAAATAAGGGCATTACATTGATAAAAAATGATGTTTAAAAATACTCCCAAGATATGCAGAAATGGAATAGGAACAATGACATGAAAAAGAACCAGTTACAAATTTTGGAAATGAAAAATACGGTCATAGAAATAATAAACTTAATAGAGGGGATGGACTTTAGACCTCACACAATTAAAAAGAGAATTGATGAATTAGAAGAGGATACTAAGGAATTCACTCAGAATGTATCATAAAGAGACAAAAGATTTTTTAAAAGGCATTTAGGAGATTTGAAGGATAGATGGAGTTCCAACGTATGTCTAATAAGAGAACACAGCCTTGAACTTTTGTCCTCAAGTGATCTTCCTGCCTCAGCCTCCTAAGTAGCTGGGACTACAGGCACATGACACCAGACCCTGCTAATACATTTGTGTGTGTGTGTGTGTTTGTGTGTGTGTGTGTGTGTGTATAGAGACCATATTCTTGTGATGTTGCCCAGGCTGGTCTCAAACTCCTAGGCTCAAGCCATCCACCTGAGGTCTCAGCCTCCCATAAGTGCTGGGATTACAGGCATGAGCCTCTGTACCTGGCCAAGAAGCAAAATGCAGAGCCAAGAATTGAGAATCTTCCTATTTAAAGAATGATGAGTTTAGATATATTGAGTAGTACCATCATGTTGACATTGTAGAATTTAAGGGATATAGAGGAAAAAACATTTTTGAGATACAAAACAAAAAAATGCCAATTACCTACGAAAGAAAGATTAGCAACAATAGATGCTAGAAGACAGGAGAATAATATACTAATATATTCAAAACGCTAAGGGGAAGTTATAGTTAATTTTGATTTTTAAACCCAGTTAGTCTTTGATTCAAAAGTGAACGAAAAATACAGATACTTTCAGATCTAAAGAAAGACCAAGAGAGTTACCATCCATGGAATCTCACCAGGGAAACTGTTAAATGCTGCTCTTTAGCAAGAAGAAAAGTGAAACCAGAAGTAAGGTTTTCTTTCTTTCTTTTTTTTTTTTTTTGGAGACGGAGTCCCACTCTTGCGTAGGCTGGAGTGCAATGGTGCGATGCTGACTGCAACCTCCGCCTCCCAGGTTCAAGTGATTCTCCTGCCTCAGCCTCCTGAGTAGCTGGGATTACAGACATGTGCCACCACGCCTGGCTAATTTTATATTTTTAGTAGAGATGGGGTTTTGCAATGTTGGCCAGGCTAATCTGGAACTCCTGACCTCAGGTGATCTGCCTGCACTGGCCTCCCAAAGTGCCGGGATTGTAGGAGCGAGCCACTGCTCCTGGCCTAGTTTTTAATTAAAACAAGCAAACAAACAAGGATGGGCATAGAATTGATAAAGTGTATTGGAAAATTCGCTAAGTTATTGGTTTAAATACTACTTTTTGTTCTAAAATGAATATAAAGCTAAAACTCTGGAGAATGATGAGAATGTAAGAAGGGAGAAGTAAATTATGTGTGATCCAATATTAGGGACACAAAAGGGGACATACTACATGAATTACTAATATCTAAGAAAATACGATACATTTGAGAACTAACTTAGATGAAGTTGATACATATCTAGAAAGATAGGCATTACTTAAATTGCTTCAAGAAGTAGAAAATCTGAATAAAACAATGAAAGAAAATGAATGATAATGAAAAGTCCATCTGTCAAATGACAGCAGGCCCAGTTTTATAGGCAAGTTCAACCAAATTTAAGTAATCCTTACTTACTCTTCTTCTCTTTTTAAAGAGCTTTATGGGGTGTAATTGATATAGAATAAACTGCACATATTTAAAGTTTCGACATATGTATATACTGGTTAAACCACCAAAATCAAGATTAGGAGACATGTTCATTATCACTCCTAATTTGTGTCCCTCAGAAATCCTTTTCTCCTTCTCTCCCCCAGTGGTTCTGGGCAGCTACTAATCTGCTTTCTGTCACCGTTGACTAGTTTGCATTTTCTAGAATTTTGCATAAATGGAATCAATCAAACAGTATGTACTTTTGCACTCACTCTCTCTTTCTCCCTTTTTAAAAATAGATTCTGTTTTTTTAGAGTAGGTTTAGGTTCTGGCAAAATTGTGAGACAGGCACAGAGATTTCCCATATACTCCCTACCTCCACACATGCTCTGTTACACACACTCCACTATTATCAATATCTGCCATTATCAATATCTGCCATTATCAATATCTGCCAACAGAGTGGTACATCTGTTACACATCATTATCACCTAATGTCCGTAAGTTTAATAAACCATTAGGGTTTACTTTTGGTGGTATATATTCTGTTGCTTGGGACAAATGTCTAGTGACATGTATTTACCATTGTGTTATAGTATTATACAAAGTAGTTTCACTGTCCTAAAAATTCTCTGCACTGTGTGCTCTTTTTTGGAGGTTTAGTGGGAGGCCTGTCTTCCTTCACTCAGCATTGTGATTTTGAGATCCATCATGTTGTTGTATGCTTCACTAATTCATTCCTTTTTATTGCTGATTGGTGAATTATTGTATGGATATACCATAATTTCTTTTTCTTTTTTTAATATACTGCGATTTCTTTATTTGTGCACTTGCTGATGGACATTTGGGTTGTTTCCAGTTTTGGGCAATTACAAATAAAGCTGCTGTGAACGTTCATCTGCAGATTTTTATGTAGACATGTGCTATCATGTTGTAGGTGTTTAATATATATATTTTAAAGAAAGTTCCAGATTGTCTTCCAAAGTAGTTGACCATTTTGTTTTCATGAGAGCAGTGTATAAGAATTCTAGTTTTGAGAGCAGATTTTCTTAAATTTCATGAAGTTTGTCCTTTTTTTTCTTTTATGGATTTTACTTCTGGTTTCATATCTCTGAAATCTCTGCCTTGTGTAACTTAAATACTAAAAGAGTTTCGTATGTTTTCTAATACTAGTTTTATAGTTTTGAGGTTTTATATTTATAGTTAGGTTTTATATTGATGTATTTATTCATTTTGAGATATTTTTGTGTATGCACAAGGTGTGGATTAGGGTTCTTTAAAAGATACATTATCTAATTCTTCAAGTACTGTTTGTTAGGACTGTTCTTTCTCCATTTGAATCTTTGTCAAAAATCAATTGAACATAAATATCTATCTGGGTCTATTGTGGACCTCTATTTTGTTCCATTTATCTGTTTGTTTAGTCTTATATCAATACAGCATTGTCTTGATTTCTGTAGTTTTATACTAAGTCTTGAAGTTAGGTAGTGAAGTCCTTCAACTTTATTTTACTTTTTCAAAGATGTTTCGTCACTTTAAGTCTTTGCATTTCTAAATGAATTTTAGAAATAGATTGTCAATTTTTACAAAAAAACCTGCAGGGATCTTAGTTTGAGATTGCATCAATTTGAGGACAATGAAATATTTTATTGAGTCTTCCAGTCCACTAACATGGCATATCTCTTTGTTTAATTTCGGTAGTTTTTAAATTTTCTTTGTATAAGTCTGGAAAACCTTTTGTCCAGTTTATCTCTGAGTACTTTATAATTTTTGTTAAGGTACATGGTATATAAAAAAACTTCAATTTCAGATTGTTGGTTGCTAGCATATAAAAATAAACTAATTTTTGTATATTGATCTCGCAGTGTAGCTAAACTTATTTATTAGCTCTAATAGCTGTTTTGCAAATTCTGTAGAATTTTCTACATAGATGCTTATGTCATATTTAAATAATGACATTTTTACCTTTTGAAAATTTATTCTCAATCCGGATACTTTTCACTTCTTTTTCTTGCCTTGTTGCACTGGCTAGAACCTTCCGTACAATCTGGCATAGAGGTGGTGATGGAAAACATCCTTGGCTTTTTTCCTCATCTTAGGGTAAAATCATTCACTCTTTTACCACTAGGTAGGGTTTCATTGATTCCTTTATTAAGGTGAAGAAATTCCACAATTTACTGAGTGTGTTTATCAGAGTCATTGTTGAGTATTGTCTAATGCTCTTACCACATCTATTCAGGTGACCCTCTAATTTTTCTTTCTTAGCCTGGTAATATGATGGATTTATGTAGATTTTTGAATGTTAAACCAACCTGGCGTTCTGGGGGAAACACTTGGTTTTTATATATTGTCCTTTTTATGTGTTGTTGGATTCAGTTTGCTAACATTTTGTTAATACTTTTTACATTTATATGCATGAGGGATATTAGTCTGTAATTTTCTTGTAACATTTCTGCTTGCCTTTGGAATTGAAAGCCATTAATTTTCTGGATTAATTTATGTAGAATTATTATTATTTCTTTCTTAAATGCTTTATAGACTTTATCAGTGAAGGCTTTGGGTTTGGAGTTTTCTTTGTGGAAGTTTTTAAAATACAAATTCAATTTCATTAATAGATATAGAACTACCTAGGACTATCTATGTCTACTAAAAAGGGGCTATCCTTTTCTTTTTCTTCTTTTTCTTTGAGAGCAAGGCCTATGTCTTGATCACCATTTTGTCCCTAGCGTATCCCTGGCACATAGTGGGTCAGGAGTAAATGTTTGGTGAATGGATGAATGAATGAGGCAAACTCAGAGGAGAAAGTGGGGACTGTGTCTGTGCTTGGCCCAGCGTGGGGTTGTTTGTGGATGACATCTCATTCTCATCCTGTAGTAGACGGATAACACAAAAGTGTGGAGTCTCAGGGCTCCAGAGTCCTCATCCTCTGAGCCACATCTCCTACTTAGCCAAGGTCTTTTCACTCTCCGGGCAAGTCTCCTCACTTTACTGAAATGACAGCGTTCCTGGTGCATGCCTGGTTTAGCCTAGGCTAACTTCTTCTTGAGTGAACCTAGGTAATTTGTGCCTTTCAAGGAATTTGTCTAGTTTATCTAAGTTCTAGAATTTATTAGCATAAAGTTTATAACATCCCCTTATTATCCTTTTAATTGGTATGTTGAAACTTCTTTGTGTTTTTTTAAATCATTCTGGCTAGAGATTTTAAATTTTCTTTTCTCGAAGAACTAGCTTTCGGCTTCATTTTTTTTTTTTTAACTTTTCTGTTTTCTATTTCATTGATTTCTGTTGTGGTCTTTTATTATTTTCTCCTGTTTATTTGTTCTTTTTCAAGTTTCTCCAGGTGGAAGCTAAGGTAACTGATTTGTGACCATTTTTCCTTTTTATTACAGGCATTGAGTGCCATAAATTTCCCTCAGTTTACTAGTTTAGGTGCATCCTACAAATTTTGAAATGTTGTATTTTCATTTTTGTTCAACTTAAAATACTTTCTCATTTTTCTATTGTTTTCTTCTTTGACTCATGTATTATTTAGGAATCAATTATTTAGTTTTCAAATATTTGGGGATTTTCTAGATGTATATCTGTTCTTATTTTAAGTTTAACTCCATTTTGTCAGAGAATATATTTTTTGTGATTTCAATCCTTATAAATGTATTGAGACCCAGAGATGATCTATCTTAGCAAATGTTCTATGTGTATTTGAAACAAATGTCTATCTTGCTGTTGTTTGGTGGAGTGCTATCTACATGTCAGTTAGTTCAAGCTGGTTGATGGTGTTGTTCAAGTCTGTTATGGTGTTTTTGTCTACTTGTTCTACCAGTTATTAAGACAAGGATATTGAAATCTTAGACTATTAACTATGGAATTACCTGTTTCTTTTTGTTCTTTCAGTTTTTGCTGCATGTTTGAAGACCTGTTATTGGGTGTATATATGTTTAAGATTTTTATGTTCTTGGTGATTTAACTCCTTTATCATTATGAAGTGACTTTGTCTCTTGTAGTATTTTTTGTTCTGAATTCCATTTTGTCTGATATCAGTATAGTCACTTCAATTAGTATTACTGGGTAAATTTTTTTTCCAACTTTTTACTTCTTTACAAATCTTTTTTTATTGCAGTAGAATATACATAACGTATAATTTATCATTTTAACCATTTTTAAGTATACACTTATGTGGCATTAAATACAATTTCACAATGTCCTGTCCATTCTTTTACTTTAAACCAATTTGTTTCTTTATATTTGAAGAATATTTTTTATAGGCAACCTACAGTTGCATACTGCTTTTAAAAAAATCCAGTTTGACAGTTTCTCCCCTTTAATTGGGTTATTTAGATCATTTACAGTTATTGTGATTGTTTCTATGGTTGGATTTAATTCTACCATTTTTGTCTATTCTTTGATCCCTTTTTTCTTGATCTCTGCCTTTTTTTGGATTGAGTTTTTTATTATTCCATTTTATCTCTTTTGTTGGCTTATTACTTGTAATTCTTTTTTTTTTTTATGTTTGTTTTAGGGTTTCTGGTATCCATCTTTATCGTATTGGAATCTTTCTTGAAGTATTACTGCGCTTCACATGTAGCATAAAAATTTTTACCACAATATACTTTTCATATCTCTTTGACCATTGTGATGTTGCTGTCATACATTTTATTTCTACATATGTTATGAATCCCACAATGTACTACTCTTGTTTTTGCTTTAGTCAATTATCTTTTATAAAGACTTAGTAAGAAGTCTTTTATATTTCCCATCTAGTTACCATTTCTGATACTCTTCATTCTCTTAAGTAGATTCAGATTTTTATCTATTGTTCTTTTCTTTCCATCTGAAGATCTTCCATTATCAGTTCTTACCTTGAAGGTCTGCTGGTGTTGAATTCTTTCTGCTTTTGTATATCTGAAAAAATATTTATTTCTCCTTTATTGTTGAAATATATTATAGCATTTCCCCACTATCTTCTGTCTTCCAGCAACCATTTTTTTTTTTTTTTTTTTTATAATGGGCTATTTGGTGTTATTCTTTTTTTTCCTTTTTTGAAACAGAGTCTGACTCAGTCACCCAGGCTGGAGTACAGTGGTGTGAACTGGGCTCACTGCAACCTCCACCTCCTGGGTTGTGCCTCAGCCTCCCGAGTAACTGGGATTACAGGTGTGTGCCACCACACCCGGCTAATTTTTGTATTTTTAGTATAGACAAGGTTTTGCCATGTTGGCCAGTCTGGTCTTGAACTCCTGGCTTCAAGTGATCCACCCGCCCACCTCAGCCTCACAAAGTGCTGGGATTGCAGGTGTGAGCCACCACACCAAGCCTTATTTGGTGTTATTTTTATAGTTTTTTTTGTGTACATAGTACCTTCATCTCTTGCTATCTGTGGGGGATTGGTTCCAGGGCCCCTGAAAATATAAAAATTCACGGATTCTCAAGTCCCTTATATAAAATGGCATGTAGCATTTGCATATAACCTATGCACATCTTCCTATGTACTTTAAATCATCTTTAGATTACTTATAGTACCTAATGGATAATACAATATAAATGCCATATAATAGTTGTTATATTTCATTGTTTAGGGAATAATGATAAGAAAAAAGTCTGTACATGTTTAGTATAGCTGCAACCATCCATTTTTTTTTTCAGGAATGTTTTTTATCTGTCATTGTTTGAATCCATAAATGGGGAACCCATGTATATGGAGGGCCACCTGTATTTTCTTTTGTCTGACTGCTTTTAAGACTTTATCTTTTTCACTGGATTTAAGTAATTGGATTATGTTGCATTTTAGTGTTATTTCCTCTTGATTTTTGTGATCGAAGTCCTTTGAACATCTTAAATCTGTGGATTGATGGTTTTCATCAAATTTGGAAAATATTTGACTACTTCTTTTTCTGTCTTCCAATCTCTCTCTTTTCCTTTGGTAACTCCAATTACATGTATTAATCTGCTTAAAATCATCCCATAGCTCACTCATGCTCTGTTAACCTTTTTCTCCTGTCTTTTTCCTCTCTGTGTTTCATTCTGGATAATTTGCCTTGCTGTGTCTTCAGGTTCATTATTCTTTTCTTCTATTATAACTAATTTGTGTTGAATTATTATTATCCAGTGTATCTTGCCTCTCAGATATTGTGGATTTACTCTAGGAGCTTGATTTAACGTTATTTCTGTTTCTCTACTTACCATGCTCAATGTTTTCCCAACTTTTTGAACTTGTGAACTACAGCTATATTTACTGTTTCAGTATTCTTGTCTACTCATTTCGCCATCTGTTCTGTTTTTGCACCAGTTTCGATTAGTTGATTTTTCTCTTCATTATCAGTCATGTTGTCTTGCCTTGTAGTATTCTCTTAGAAACTTCCATGCCTTGTTGCTTTTGATTGGATGACAAACACTGTAAATTTTTAACATTTAAGTGCTGGATTTTGTGCTTGCTGTTCCTTTAAGTAACTAATTTAAGTTACTTGGAAACAGTTGGATCTTTTCAGATATTGCATTTAATTAGAAAGGAGCAGTGTGACGTTGAGTCTAGGGCTATCGCACCACTGCTGAGGTGAAATCCTTCTGAGTATTCTTCCTGATGTTTTCTAAATTATGACATTTTCTATCCAGGCTAGATTTTTTTGTATGCTGTAGTGTTGGCTCCCATTATTGGAAACAGTACAAGACTTGCTAAATATTAATTAAAAAGATCTCTTTTGAAAGCCTTGTAGAGCTACCAAAGCAGCCAGGACTTGAGGGTCCAAGAGCAGTGGCTGTAAGTATTGGTTTTAAAAATTTGTAAGTAGTATTGATTTTAATTAAAAACTTTAAAAAAATATTGTGTTGCGTATGTTGTTTTTCATTTAAAAATTAAACAATTCTTAAGAGAGATGATTTCTCTTGCCTCAGGGAGGGTGTGGTGTAGTGGGTGTGGCCTTGTACCTGGGAACTAAGAATGTGAGTTGTGATTCTCTCATAAGCAGCAGTATAGTCTCTTGCCAGTCACTTAATAGCTCTGGATGGGCCTTAGTTTCTTTATATGTTCTAAAATTGTGCAATTTTGTCATATTAAAAAGTAGGTGATCACCACAACATAGTTAACTGACACATTTTATATATGTAAACTTTTATGGGAAATTTTTATACATTTCTCCTGTAGATCACTGAGGCTAATTAATATCTGGATTTGTATTAATCCAGTAGCATTAATTTGTGGCCTAAAATATAATTTGATGTGGTACACATAGATTTCTGTATAAGTAATTTATAACTAGGAAATAAAACTGTCCTTTCCAGACATGAGTAAATAACAATAACAACAAATGGTTGCCAAAGTGTATTGAGGGGCTGTTTATGTGCCAGACACTGTTCTTAGAGCTTTATGTGTTAATATCATGTACATCTCACAGGGAGATAAGAAACTAGTTCCAAATCATGCACCTAGACTGGTAGAAGTGGCATTGGAATTCAAAAGTTTGGCTCCTTAGGCTATACACACATAACAAACAAGTTTGCTTTGTTATACAGACCCCTACCCCACTGTTTGAATGCTATTTGCCTAATATCTGCATAGTTTATAGTTTGCAAAATGCACTAATATATATGAATAATTTTATTTTATCATCACAACTCTATGAAACAGTGTCCTTACAGATGAGGAAATTGAGAAGGGGCGAGTTTGCTTCCGATGTGGTACTGCATCGAGGAAGTGAGAGTCTCCATTCAAAATTCTACTTTCGCCTCCAAATCCAGTTTACTTTTACTGTGCCATATTTTCATGGAGATGGAAGTTTTTCATAGGACAAGGAATGCTGAATTTGTTGAAATGGTTGAAATACTTTTTTTCTTCTTATCTAAAGCAAATATGGTATATGTATATGCGAAATATTTACACTTTTTTGGTTTAGCTACTTCTTATTGATCTTTTCTTTTCTTTTTTTTTTTTTTGAGAAAGAATCTTGCTGTGTCACCGTGCAGTGGTGACTCACTGCAACCTCCACCTGCCAGGTTCAAGTGATTCTCTTGCCTCAGCCACCCTAGTAGCTGGGATTATAGGTGTGTGCCACCATGCCTGGCTAATTTTTGTATTTTTGGTAGAGACGGGGTTCCCTTTGATGGCCAGGCTGGTCTTGAACTCCTGGCCTCAAGTGATCTGTCTTCCTTGGCCTGCCATAGTGCTGGGATTACAGGCGTGAGCCACCGCACCTGGCTCTTAATGATCTTTCTAGTGTTAGTTTAGATATGTCTTCCTTGCCCACCAAGCACCCTGCTTAAGGACTAGGTCATTTTCCCACTTAAAACCCTCATAAGATCATGCAGTTATTTTCACAATGAACATTCATTAGCCATTATTCATCATTGTATTTTGAAAAGACTCAGGTAACAAAATTAAATTTTTACTGAACTTGACACAATAGGATGCATAGTTGAAGAAGTATTATGTGGGAAATGATAAATGGATAAAGAATAAGTGTCCTTAGCAGCATAATCTTGACACGGCTGAAGAGTCAGGAGTGGGACGAAAAATACGCTTCATTTGTAGGTGAGATACACCCTTACATGATGAGTCATAATCCACTTAATCTTTTTATGTAATTACTGTAAGACTCTCAAGACATATCTCTATGTGACAAGATATACAAGCTCAGATACAGCTTAACTTTTTCACAGTAAAGCAGAGGCTTAGGGCTGGTGTAGTTTCTGATATCTAACTTTAAACCCTTATGAGTTTGAGTTGTGGTGTGTTTTTTTTTAGACAGAGAGTCTTACTCTGTCACACAGGCTGGATGCAGTGGCGCCATCTCGGCTCACTGCAACCTCTGCCTCCCAGGCTCAAGTGGATCCTCCTATCTCAGCCTCCCGAGTTGCTGGGACTGCAAGTGCACACCATAATGCCCGGCTAGTTTTTGTATTTTTTTGTAGAGACGGGTTTTTGCCATTTTCCCCAAGCTGGTCTCGAACTCCTGAGCTCAGGTGATCCTCCTGCCTCCGCCTCCCAAAGTGCTGGGATTACAGGTGTGAGCCACTGCTACTGGCTGTGGTGTGTTTCACATAGGTCTTTTGTCCTCTTTTTACTTTGCTAGAGCTGTGGAAATGGGTGGTAGCCTGCATGGAAGGGTCTTCATCTGCCCCTCCTGCCAGGTGGGAGAGCTGAGGCTTTACGCTCTCTCTGGCTCTCCGTGTGGCATTTGTGAGCAGCTTGATGTATTTGACACAAGTGTGACAGCAAAGAAGTGTGTGAGCAGAGCAGTGTGCTGCAGGGCCCAGCTGTGTGGATTTATCTGTACATCAGGCTGAGGAGCAGCAGTTAGCCAGATCTGACAGTCAAACGTGAGCTCCTTCTACCTGTGCTCCAGAGCGCATTTTAATGTTGTGTGTTTTTACTGTGGTTGGCATTTGACACAAAGAAAATTGTCAGAGCTGTTTTTTTCCTCTCCTCTTTAGTGTGCTAGTCTGCAATAGTTTTCCAAATAAATACATCATTGTACATGGACAAAAGTAGGCACTTTGTAAAACAATGCCAAAAATCATGTTGTCTTCATCTTTATACTGAATTTCATGTGAGGAATTAGTAGGTTAGATGTTTGAATTGGTAATAGGTAAGACGGTTACATAGTGCAAAAATCAAAACAATATAAAATGGAATATTTTGAGTAGTCTTGGCTCCGCATTGTCCCTTTCTAGTCATTTCCCACCTCTATTGACAGATAATCACTTTAATAGTCTGTCAGGCTGGGCGCAGTGCCTCACGCTTGTAATCCCAGCACTTTGGGAGGCCGAGGCGGGCGGATCACGAGGTCAGGAGATCGAGACCACGGTGAAACCCCGTCTCTACTAAAAATACAAAAAATTAGCCGGGCGCGGTGGCGGGCGCCTGTAGTCCCAGCTACTCGGAGAGGCTGAGGCAGGAGAATGGCGTGAACCCGGGAGGCAGAGCTTGCGTGAGCCGAGATCGCGCCACTGCACTCCAGCCTGGGCGACAGAGCGAGACTCTGTCTCAAAAAAAAAAAAAAAAAAAAAGTCTGTCATTTATCCTTTGTATTTTTGTATGCAAATACAAGCAGAATTTTGTACCTTGCTTTTTACTTCCCAATATCTTCTGGAGAGCTTTTTAGTTCATAAACAGAGAGCGTCCTTGTTTTTGTTTACTGTTGCTTTATACTTCATCACGTGGATGTCCTGTAGTTTATTCAGCTGTCCCCTGTGGCTGGAGATTTGCATTGTTTCTAATCTTTTTGTTTTATTGAGATAATTTCCATATCATAAAATTCACCATTTTAAAGTGTACAATTCAGTGGTTTTTAGTGTGATTCCAAACTTTTGTTCTACAAATAATGGTGTAATGAGTATCTTCGTGCATATATTCTTCTGAACGTGGTACAAGTATATTAGATGGATAAATCAGAAGTAGGATAGCTGGCTCACATGGTAAATGCATTTGAATTTTGAAAGGAGTTGACTGGTTACCCTCTCTAAGGATGGTTTTGTTTTGCTCTCCTGACAGCAGAGAATGAAAGGGCCTGTTTCTCTTAGTCTTGCCCATAGTGACCTTGCTTTTCATAAAGCAATCTTAATATTTGATTTTTATAAAGCAGTTCAGAATTTTTAATTTTGATGTTTATGAGCTACCAACTTACTATTGATATCTGATTGATTTCACCGATGTAAACATGACCAAAACTTCTCTTTATGTTTGTAAATATTGTTATTTAATAATTGATCTTGCCAGTTACTTGGTAAAATTGCAAGTAGTGAGTGTTGATGTTGAGAGCAGATTTTTATCTGTAGGGTCTTAAGTTGGATGATTTTCTGGTCCCCATTCTCTGCTGTCATGTAGATACAACAGTGCTCACAGGATTAAAATGAAAATTCCTAGTGGGAGATCAATTATATGCTGCTTGCCCTAGAGTAGGAAAAATCTTGTCAAATTTTATCCTTTTGATACAGCCTTATAAGTTACAATGTTTTATACCTGTCTGATGCTCAGTTCCGAAATGAACTGAGAAGTGGTGGTTGTTACAAGAATTTAGCTGAAGCATTAATTATAAGCAGAGTTTCAGCCTACACTGGCACTTGTCGACCTATGGGACAGGTCTGTTGCTGTTTCGTCTGATTTAGGTGGAGTATGTAATTACTTTTGGGAATCCGTACTTTTGTGCTCCTCTTTATATGTAGATTAGCTTTATTGATGGACTCTCATGAAGAGATCTTAAGGTGGTGTTTGCAAGGTGGAGCTATTTCAAGGTTTGAGAAATGTGCGTTTGAATTATTCAAGGCTTACCTTTTTTGGCATTTATAAATATTCTGGCACTTTGTGTCTATAAAAAAGACTAAGAATTGATAAAATCTTCATAGGGAAATGGAGGCTTTTCTGAGCTTGAAGTAAAAACTGAGGTATAGATTTTGATTAAATATATGATGGAGTGGAGAAATATACAAGAAGTATGTGCATGGAAATATCGTTGGTTTTTTCGATGGCCCAAATAATGGTTAATACTGAAAAACAGATAAATCAATTAACCAATAGTGAATTATCCAAACTGGTTTGTTGATTATCTGTAATGGTGTGTGTTACATTAGTATTATAGCTATAAAAGTATCATAATTTAGGTCAGGTATGGTAACTCACTTCTGTAATCCCAGCACTTTGGGAGGCCAAGGCGGGCAGATCATTTGAGCCCAGGGGTTTGAGACCAGCGTGGGGAACATACTGAGGCCTCATCTCTACAAAAAAAGTAAAACAAAACTAGTCAGGCATGGTGGCATTGCACCTTTAGTCCCAGCTACTTGGGAGGCTGAGTTGGGAGAATCATCTGAGCCCAGGAAGTCAAGGCTGCAGTGAGCTGTGTTTGGGCCACTACACTTCAGCCTGTGGGACAGAGTGAAACCCTGTCTAAAAAAAAAATTTGTTTAACTGGTAAGTCAACCGTTTCGTTATAAATGAGGAAACACCTATAGTCAAAACAAAGGCTTTGACTAAAAATATAATAGAATTATGCCTAAGAGTAGAATTTGGTTTTGTGTCTCTTAGGTCAATTGGTTGCTATACTTCTATTCCCTTTCTCTTTCCTCACTTTTAGTTAATGATACAAAAAATGTCCAGAAAGAATTTGTGTTTTACCCAAAAGGAAGTTTCCTCTGACTACTCTGTGATGGGTTTGTGAGAGAAGGCTGCTATTTGGGGTGGGAGAGGGTAGTACTCAGGGCCGCCACGTCTGGTTGAGTAGGTTGTGCACTTTATAAAGACATTGGCCATTGGAGCAGGTGGAGCCTGAAATCCAGTTTGTGTTTACCAAGCCACATTCTTACTGAGTGGGACTATATTGGCCCAGAGCAAGGTGTACCGTTATCTAATTTTTATAAGTGTGACTTACTGGCTGACAGTAGCTTTGATGATGCATTTAATTGCATTTTTATTTGAAACCCCGTTGTTTCTGCTGTTTTTGCTTTCTTTCTTACAGATAATGTCTGTCGTATGTACATGTCTATGTGTGTATGTGTCTGTGAGTGTATATGCACATTTATGCCATTTATATGCCATGTACACACAAAAACTCCATATATTCTTTTTTTATTTTATTTATTATTATTATTATTATTATTTATTATACTTTAGGTTTTAGGGTACATGTGCACAATGTGCAGGTTTGTTGTTACATATGTATCCATGTGCCATGTTGATTTCCTGCACCCATTAACTCGTCATTTAGCATTAGGTATATCTCCTAATGCTGTCCCTCCCCCCTCCCCCAACCCCACAACAGTCCTTGGAGTGTGATGTTCCCCTTCCTGTGTCCATGAGTTCTCATTGTTCAATTCCCACCTGTGAGTGAGAACATGCGGTGTTTGGTTTTTTGTCCTTGTGATAGTTTACTGAGAATGATGTTTTCCAGTTTCATCCATGTCCCTACAAAGGACATGAACTCATCATTTTTTATGGCTGCGTAGTATTCCATGGTGTATATGTGCCACATTTTCTTAATCCAGTCTATCGTTGTTGGACATTTGGGTTGGTTCCAAGTCTTTGCTATTGTGAATAGTGCCGCAATAAACATACGTGTGCATGTGTCTTTATAGCAGCATGATTTATAGTCCTTTGGGTATATACCCAGTAATGGGATGGCTGGGTCAAATGGTATTTCTAGTTCTAGATCCCTGAGGAATCGCCACACTGACTTCCACAATGGTTGAACTAGTTTACAGTCCCACCAACAGTGTAAAAGTGTTCCTATTTCTCCACATCCTCTCCAGCACCTGTTGTTTCCTGATTTTTTAATGATGGCCATTCTAACTGGTGTGAGATGGTATCTCACTGTGGTTTTGATTTGCATTTCTCTGATGGCCAGTGATGATGAGCATTTCTTCATGTGTTTTTTGGCTGCATAAATGTCTTCTTTTGAGAAGTGTCTGTTCATGTCCTTTGCCCACTTTTTGATGGGGTTGTTTGTTTTTTTCTTGTAAATTTGTTTGAGTTCATTGTAGATTCTGGATATTAGCCCTTTGTCAGATGAGTAGGTTGCAAAAATTTTCTCCCATTTTGTAGGTTGCCTGTTCACTCTGATGGTAGTTTCTTTTGCTGTGCAGACGCTCTTTAGTTTAATTAGATCCCATTTGTCGATTTTGGCTTTTGTTGCCATTGCTTTTGGTGTTTTAGACATGAAGTCCTTGCCCACGCCTGTGTCCTGAATGGTATTGCCTAGGTTTTCTTGTAGGATTTTAATGGTTTTAGGTCTAACATTTAAGTCTTTAATCCATCTTGAATTAATTTTTGTATAAGGTGTAAGGAAGGGATCCAGTTTCAGCTTTCTACATATGGCTAGCCAGTTTTCCCAGCACCATTTATTACATAGGGAATCCTTTCCCCATTTCTTGTTTTTGTCAGGTTTGTCAAAGATCAGATAGTTGTAGATGTGCGGCATCATTTCTGAGAGCTCTGTTCTGTTCCATTGATCTAGATCTCTGTTGTGGTACCTATATTCTTGAATATAAGGTCAGATATTCTTTGAAAAATATCCCTCAGAAGGACGGAGGTGCCCTATATGTATCTGATTTCTTATAAGATACTTTATAATATGAGATCCTCTTTCAGTTACTTTGTTTGAATAGCACAGTACTGTTTGGGGAAAACATAGTCTCTTGAAACAGCCTCAGACAATGCTGGCTTTGAGTGCTTAAAAAGGCTGCTTCATGGAATTGGAAAAGAAAAGAAACAAAGTTGTTTAACACAGATTTATTAATTATTGTAGAGATGATAGATCACTCTAAAAAAGCAATGCTGTAAGTGGATATGATCTCAAATAAATGTTTACAAGATGAATAACTATTCCACATATCCTGACATTATGCAAATGGATACTTGTGGCTTGGTTTGGTATTTCCAGTGGTAGTACCATAAAAGGATTTACAAGCTACTATGTCTCAAGCAGATTGTACAGACAGGCGTTTGCTCTGGAAAACTGTATTAGATGACTTGTAAGCTGACTCTAGTGATGAAAAAGACCCGGATGTCAACAATATATGTGAAGGGTGAATCAAATTGTCTCATGAAATGTGAGAGTGAATAAAATTATTTCTAAATTTATGCTTCATACCATGTGTAATTTAGTATATATGTAATTGACTGACTGCCATGACTCATGCCTGTAATCCCAGCACTATAGGAGGCCAAGATGGGAGGATTGCTTGAGGCCAGAAGTTTGAGACCAGCCTGGGCAACATAATGAGACCTTGTCCCTACTAAAAATAAAAAAATTATCCAAGCATGGTGGCACCCCTGTAGTCCCAGCTACTTGGGAGGATGAGATGGGAGGATCACTTGAGCCCAGGAGTTTGACGTTATAGTGAGTTATGATCACACCACTGTATTCCAGCCAAGGTGACAGAGTGAGACTCTGTCTCTAAAAGAAAAGAAAAAAAAAGATGTACGTAATGTAATTAATACATTTTATAATTGAGTTTTGACTAATTTCTATCTCTAAAAGATTATAAATTCAAAGTTGGCTAAAATTTGTTTGTATTCTCTTATTGGAAAAATAAGAGAGTGTCTTATTTTGGGTCATTGTATATTCACTTATATGCAATTATTATTATTTTCAAACAGAAACTGAGGCTTCTTGAAGAGCTTGAAGACACTTGGCTTCCTTATCTGACTCCCAAAGATGATGAATTCTATCAGCAGGTAAGGTATTTTAATATTTTTATCAGTTTCAGTGATGTGTTCTGATCAACCTTATTTTCTATGAGGAAGCTGGGCTAGAGAGGTTAAATGACAGGTGAAAAGGTCAAATTAGATCACCCATGACTCCTCATGGCCCACAGAGCACGTACATTTCTTCAGAATCGGCTTTTTTGCAGTGAATTTAATGCTTTAGCACAGTGACTGTTTTTATTTCCTCGGACATTCCACACTTCCTTGCCTCTGCTCATGCTGTTTCTTCTGCCTAGCTCCTCCTCCTTCCTTTTGCTCCTTATCCTGTTGCAGATGGCTAATTCTTCAAGAGTTCAGTTAAACATCACCTCCTTTGTGAACATTTTCCCAGCTTACCCTACCTACAAGTCAAGCTGATTGCACTCCTGGTAAATAACTCTATACCACCTAGCACATGGTATTGCAATTACAGAATTCCGTGTCTCTGTCTCTGAATTAGACACCACTGTTTCAATTACAAATGACAAAAACCCAAATCAAACTCACTGTGGCAAAAAATAAGGGGAATTTATTGACTTGCCTTAGAAGTCTAGGAGTACATGGCTAAATCCAACTTTACAAAAGATGTCACCCGATCACTGTTTTTTCCTGTTTTTCTTGGCTTAGCTTTCCTCAGTGTGATCTCATGCTCAACAGGCTCTCATCTGAGAGCATAGAAGGACTCTGACAGCCCGAGGGGTATGTGGTCTTTGGCATCTGGGATCTTAGAAAAAGGTAGTGAGTTCTTTTTCCCTGGTTCCATCAAATTCTCCAGGAAGTAATCCTGTTGGCCTGGTTGGAGTCATGTGCTTATCACTGAACTAGTCATCATGTTCAGGAGAGTCAAATGCTCCTGTTTGCCTGGCCTAGGTCATGCATCTACTCTTGGAGTGGGGTTGGAGTGAGAGTACTCCCACCAAACTGTATGCACTATGTGAGTTAGACATGGGTGCTTTCCCAAAGGAAAATCGGAGTCCTCTTTCCAAAGAAGGAAGAGTAGGCCCTCTGGGCATGTAAAAATAATAAATTTTCACCTCTTCTTTCCTACTAGAGTGTGAAGTCTTGAAGCAGAGGATTGCCATGAAAATCAGAATAGGAATTAGGTCACAGCATCTTTGTATCTCTAACACCTGCATGTACATAGCTGACCATCAGTAAGGAAGTAAGGAAGGAAGAGAGGAAAGAAGGACTTTACCCATCTAGAATCCGGGTCAATATGATTTCTGTGACTTCTAGCTCAATCTTATTTCTAGGCCACTCTCTGTTATCTCCATTTCCATTTGATTTGCACCATCTTCCCTCTTCACTATCAGTCCTCTTATAGGTCTGTCTAGTTTTCCTCTTTGCCCCCCTTCATCCTTGAAGCTGTAGTATTTTCTAACCAAGATGTAAATCTGAGCATGGCAACCCTCTGCTTCAAATCCCACATCATCGACTGGCTCCTACATTTTCAGCCTCATCTCCCCTGCTCTTACACCTTTTTATCCACACTGGATTTTTGCAGTACTTTAAATTCACTATGAGTTTCATCTTTGGGGCCTTCTGGCTACATCCTCTGCTGACATACCTCCTTCTCTTTATCTGTCTCTTCTTTTTTTTTTTTATTTCTTGACACAGGATCTCACTCTGTCACCCAGACTGGAATGCAGTGGTGTGATCTGGGCTCACTGCAACCTCTGCCCCCCGGGCCCTTGCGATTCTCCCACCTCAGCCTCCCAAGTAGCTGAGACCACTGGCACGTGCCACCACACCTAGCTAATTTTTTGTATTTTTGTAGAGACAGGGTTTCACCATGCTGCCCAGACTGGTCTTGAACTCTTGAGCTCAAGCGATCCACACACCTTGGGCTCACAAAGTGCTGGGGTTACAGGCATGAGCCACCATGCCCAGCCTGTCTCTTCTTTCCTTGGTGAACTTCTGTGTTACCTGTTAGTAACAGTTCATATGTCATCTCCTGTAGGAAGCTTCCCTGACACCTCTACAACCAGAGAGTTGTCTCTGCTTCCTCTCTTATACTTTATCAGCACTTAATCTCACTTAATTTTTTTTTTTTTTTTTGAGACAGAGTCTCGCTGTGTTGTGTCCAGGCTGGAGTGCAGTGGGGTGATCTGAGCTCACTGCAACCTCTGCCTCCTGGGTTCAAGCAAGTGTGTCTGGCTAATTTTTGTATTTTTAGTAGAGACATGGTTTCACCATGTTGGCCAGGCTTGTCTCAAACTCCTGACCTCAAGTGATTTGGCGTCCGAAAGTGCTAGGATTGCAGGCATGAGCCATCACATCTGGCATTAATCTCACTTAATTGTAATGAATTTTTTTGTGTGCTGGCTTCCCTTATCCTCTGTACTTCGTTCAGTGCCAGGTACCTATCAGGTGCTGAATGAGTTTGCTTGAATACATGCACCCAGTAGTTAATTTGGAAAACCAGTTATATATAATAATAATGAGTTTAGTATGATTTGAATTTTGCTTCTACACACATACACACTTGCCCAGGGATTTGGCATCTGGAAAGATTTGACAGATGTATACAGAAATGTCATACCACATACTGATAGGGTGGGTGTTCTCTTTTGAACTTTCCCAGTTTTCTAAATTATCTGCAGTGAATGTATATTCTTTTGCAATCAGGGAAAAAATAATTTTTAAAAGTACCCTTAAGACAGGTAAACACACAAAAATGCAATTAGTTCTGAAATGCTTACTAAATTTTCATAGCTATAAGCCTTCTGGTGCATGATTACATGCATTGTCACAAAGCAACTGCCGAGCCATTTCAGCTTTGGTCGTGTGAAAATGGTACAGGAAGAATGAGATACAAAAGGTTATCAGCCCACTCTGCTCTGAACCAGCCATCCACTGAGGGATAAAAGGAAACCCAAATGCAAACAGAACAACTATCAAGACTTCTCTGTTATCTTTCCAAGGCCCACAACAAACCCTGATACTAATATCTAATCACTCTAAGTGCACCTTCTTGTTTTTCTTTTCTTTTCTTTTTTTTTTTGAGACAGATTCTCACTCTGTTGCCCAGGCTGGAGTGCAGTGGTGCGATATCAGCTCACTACAACCTCTGCCTCCTGGGTTCAAGCGATTCTCCTGCCTCAGCCTCCTGAGTAGCTGGAATTACAGGCACCTGCCACCATGCCTGGCTAATTTTTGTAATTTTAGTAGAGATGGGGTTTCACCATGTTGGCCAGGCTGGTCTCAAACTCCTGACCTCACGTCATCCACCCGCCTCGGCCTCCCAAAGTGCTGGGATTACAGGTGTGAGCCACTGCGCCCAGCCAAAGTACACCTTTTAAGAAGGCTTAGTACTTCAATAAAACCTTAGTAAAAGTAAATCTCTTCTCTTAAAAGATGAAGTGAAAACACTTTTTAATGACATGAATAAATAGAAAGTTCAGACCTGACACTGGGTCCCTTAAACAGGCCCTCACCAAAGGAATGCCAATCCAGCTGCTGGTCATAAACACAGGAGTCTGTGCAGCTTCCATTTTGGGTCTGTTGATTGACCCTTACAGTGTGCTAGGCTTTGTGCTACATGTTTTATGCATGCTCTCACATGCAATCCCCACAACAGCCTCATTCATTCATTCCACAAGTAGGTATTCAGCAACTACTCTTCTTCAGGCTTGAGGTACTTGAGGTAGGTATTATTTCTGTTTTAGAAATCAAGAGAGGAACCAGGCACAACTGTAAGTTCCACCTACTTGGGAGGCTGAGACAGGAGGATCATTTGAGCCCAGGAACTGGAGTTCAGCCTGCATGTCATAACAAGGTTAAAAAAGGAGGAAATCAGGAGAGACTAAGTTAGTTATCTGAGTGGGAGAGCTGGAGTTCAGCCCATATTTGTCTGACTCTGAAGGCCCGTGCTCTTTCTGCTATATTGTCCACCTCTTGGTCTACCATGCTCCAATTCAAAACACCTTCAGAGAAGTTTTTCTGTTTCTTTTAATAAGACCATAGAGAAAAGAAGCAAAACCAAACCACCAAAGGTCAAAGCAGAAAAGCAGAGAGAACTTCTGTTAGCTCATCATGGAACACAAGGAAACAAGGAATTATATAGTCAGAAAACAAACTCTGGCTTCCAGAAATATGAATGCAGCCCCTCTTATCTAAAGAAAATGAGACTGTCCTCAATAACCCCCTTGCCGTCACTGATTGTGTGCTAGCTATGTGCCAGGTTGTTCTGCTGCTACTTTAAGTGCATTACACGTGTGAGCTCATTGAAATCTTGCTATACGCTTCTGAGACAGGTGTTACTAAAACCCTATTTTAGAGATGAGGAAACTGAGGGACAGAGAGATTCAAAAATTTGTTCAAGACTTATGTGCAGGATATGTTGGGACTAGGATTTAAGCCTGGGCTGTTGGCTTTTGGGTCTCTACTCTTAAGTCCTATACTGCTTCTCTCTTCCCTTGTGTCTCTTCATCCTTCTGAGATGACTCTGCTCTTGTCTCAATGGTTCCAGACCTCTGTCCCCATCCCAGCTCTCCCTGTGACCTCCAGCTCTCCACTTCCAACTGCCTACGGAGCGGCTCTACCTGAAAGTCTTCCAGCTACATCTAACTCAACATGATTCATATTCATTAAGTTACTTACTCCATTAAACAAATGGATTTCACTCCCCGACTCTGTGCCAGGTAATGTTTTAGGCATTAGAAATGAAGTTGTGAAAACTGACAAGAGATTCGTGTCTTCTTTGAGCTTATTTCTTGTGGGGCAGGTGGTGTAGGGGCAAGCCATGTAGATACTTGTGGGAAGAATGTTCTAGGCCTATGGAACAGCAAAGCCTCTGAGGTATATTTGACAGGAAAAGCACCCGAGGCCAACATATCTGGAGCAGAGGGAGACAGCTGGTGAGAGCAGGGGAGACAGTGAGAGAGACAGAGAGAAGGGGGGGGCCTGGTTATACGAGAACAAGAACTTACAGTCTTTAAGTTCTGTAAGAAGAGCATTGGCGGTTACTCTGAGATGAGGAGGCATGAGAGGGCTTGGAGCACAAGCGTGACGGGATGTGACTTACATTTTAATAAGGATTCTTTCTACAAGGCTCCTCCCATTCAGCCTCTTCTCTAATGGTATCCCCTAGTCCCATTCTTGAAATTAGAAAGCTCACCACCCTCAACTTCTACCCATTGCTTTCTTCCCTCATTTAGTCACTGGGCCCCTGGTGGTTTTACCTCTTTAGGATCTCTCAAATTGTTTTTTCTTTTTCCATCCCACAGACACTGCCTCAACTATGTAGGCCACATTGATCACTTTCTGCCTCCGCAGTTTTAGCATCCTCCTGATTAGTGTCCCTCATGCCCTCCCCAGTGCCATCAGAACTGACTTGTACCTCCTTGTTTTATAAATTTTGTTGAGTCGCCTTTGCTTCCAAGGTCAAGTTCAAATTCCTCAGCATATCCACCCTATAAGGCCATTGACTTTCTTGTTTGTTTTTTTTTCTTTGAGACAGAGTGTTGCTCTGTCGCCCAGGCTGGAATGTAGTGGTGCGACCTTGGCTCATTGTAACCTCTGCCTTCCAGGTTCAAGCGATTCTCCTGCCTTAGCCTCCCAAATAGCTGGGTGCTATTTGGCACGCATCACCATGCCTGACTAATTTTTGTATTTTTAGTAGAGACAGGGTTTCGCCTTGTTGACCAGGCTGGTCTCAAACTCCTGACCTCAAGTGATCTGCCTGCCTCAGCCTCCCAAAGTGCTAGGATTACAGGTGTAAGCCACTACACCCAGCTGCCATTGACTTTCTGACCCTAAACTACCTCTCTGGTGTAATCTCATCCCATGGCCTAAAATGGCGCCCAACCATAAACTCTTGTCATAGGGAGTTCTTGGTTCCACCCTGACTCTGCTGTGCCCTCTTATCCTTCCTTGCCTTTATGCCCACTAGTACTCTCTTCCCTTTTCTGTCTGGTGAGCATCTACTCTTAAAGACTTTACTTAAACACTACATATTCTGTGAAGGCTTCAGAAAATCCCTTTTGTTCTAAAATGTATGAAAAATCTGACTGCTTCTCACCACCTCTGCTGCTTACACCGTGGCCAAAACTGCCATCATCTCTGTTGCAACAGCCTGCTGACTGGTTCTGCCTCCTTCCCCCTGTCTAGTTTAACACAGCATCCAGAATGATCTTTTGAAAACATAAATCAGCTCATTACACTTTCTTGCTCAAAGCCCTTGAATAGCTTCCCATCAGCCCAGGACCTGACATGCACCCACAAAGCTCTACATGCTTGGGTTCCTAACTGCTTCCCTCACCTCATTTCCTGCCCCTGCCCACTCCCCACCCCCTTCACACTTTTCTTCCTATTCTGGCACTTTACTCTTCCTGGAATAAACCAAGCTCACTCCTGCCCCAAGGCCTTTGCACTGAATGTTCCCTCAACCTGGAACTCTCTCATCCCCCCAGGCATCTGCAGAGATTGTATCCTTATTTCTTGCTTTCTTCTGCTCTGAGGTCACTGTATCTAGAGGCCTTCCCTTACCACCCTGTGTAAAGTAGGCATACTTACCCCAGCACTCCCTATCCCACTTTCTCGGCTTTATTTTTCCCTGTAGACTTATCATCATCTAAAATACTATATATTTTACTGATTTATATGCTTATTGTCTGGCTCACCTTACTAGGACATGAGCTTCTAGAGAGAAAATAGACATTCCGCTCTCTTCCATATTCTCAGCACCTAAGTGCTTTGCAAATAGTATGTGCTCAATACATATGTATTCAGTACCTAAGGGTTTTCCAGCTTTTCCTTCCTAATTATTCCCCGCTCCCATAGCAGTATATTCACACTTCTATTGTAGGACATTCTTCTCTTTTGGTTTCCATTTTGGTCTATACTGTTAAATTATGAGATGCTGTCAAATAGGACCTGTCTTCTTTTAATCCTTGTATGTCTGGCACTTTATACAGTGCCTGGTACATAGGAAGTATTTGAGAAATGTTAAATAAACAAAATGAAATGAAGTATTGAATGAATGAATGAATGAACGAGGATCTCTGTGTCATTTTATAGCAAAGCTAATGTTACCTCAAGTCTTCTAATAGCTGTGACAGAGTCTGAACAGTGACTCCAGAAGTGTATCCCTTCTGGAGCTCTAGTTTACATCATGCAGACAAGGTCTGGGTCAGGTGAGTGTTTAGCCCATTAGTCATCGAATGGCTGTCAAGTCGCAAGCATTTTACAACAAAAATTATATAGAAAATGAGTGATAGGGTGCAAATCGCTGAGTGCAAAATAGAAAGTGTTAGGAGCAAAATCTATTAACAGCTATATTAGAAATACGCTCCTCTAAAATCAGAATATTCTAGTACTTTTAAGGGAAGGGCATTTCCCAAGTTACTTGAATATTTAAATTTTTTTTTCTCTCTACCCAAGGTTGAGTTCCACTGGGCTTCATTTAAGTGAGCCTCTGGTAAACTGGTATCTTACTTGTTTAAAAACCATGTCTGACTTCCCTGTGTGATGAAATCTTTCAGAAGCATCTCTTGATATGGGAGGAAAAGGTAGAATTTTTATATAATGGCTTAAAATAGACAGAAAATGAAGCCTGATCTCCAGAGAGCTTAGCTTTCCACATCTTTCAGCCGTTGACAAAGGCCTGGCATGCTGGTATTTTATATCTAAAATACCTTTCCAAATACTTATTAAACTATATAATCATCATTTATGCCACAGGATCATTTGTGAATCTCAAGAAATAGAGTATGTGACCAGACAACTGCTAATATAAATTTCATGACTGCATACTCATTGGAAAAAACTCTAATGGGATTAAATGAAAAAAAGCCTAGCATATTTGAAAATCTGCCAACAGCTGTTCCAAATTATTGTGTGATATCTGATGTTCTACATGTACCTGTCCAAAATGGAAAGTGAACTTATTTGTTTGACAGAATGAATTAATATTAAATTACTTAATGTTCACTTCTTCTCCAAGGTTACTTGTTCTTTTTTTTTTTTTTTAAAGAAAAATTGAACAAATGTTACATAGTATGTTTATGTGTCGGGCACTGATTTAATTACTTTATAAACAATAAAAGAGGGCATTTAGGTTGGGATTTTTTTCTCTTACATTTTCTTTGAGATAGTGACAAAATTAGCCAGTTATTATTATTTGTTTTCACTGTGGTAGACTGAAAATTCCTCAGTCTTGAACAACAGATTTAAATAGTACCAGAAGTTCTCTTGAAGATTTTTGACCATTTAGAGCCATCAGAAAGAATCTCTTGGCAAATATAAGAAATGTCATGAAAATTAAGAATTTTTTTAGTGCAGCATCTTCACTCTGGTTTTTCTGATTAAAAATATTTTACATTTATTTTGGGAAATTTGAAAATAATATAGATGTCTAAAGAAGAAAATCAAAATGATGCTCAAGTACATTACTCAGGGATAACCACCATAAACTTGGCTATCTTTTTCTCCAATTTTTTTTTATTTCTGTGAGCCTTTACATATGTACTGTTTTTCTTTTAATGAAACTGAGATTCTCTTGTCTATCTTGTTACTAATTTCTTCTATGACTATAGTTTCCTCCTGACTTTCAAACAGTTAAGTTTGTTACTTTAATATTCCATCACGTGGTTGTACCATTTTCCCTCCTAATCCCTTCTTGGGCATTTTGGTGGTTTTCAGTTTTTAATTATTATCAATAGCAGTGTGATGAATATTCTTATAATCTTGGTGTGTTTAATAATTTCCTTATGATAAATTCCTAAAAGTAGAAAAACTGCATGAAAAGATATGGGCATATTTAGGTTCTGATAGATCTTGTGCAATTGGCCTTAAGCAATGTTGTAATAATTTGCATTCCTAATTGCACGCTATGAGAATATTGAATTTTGCCATTATCAACAATATGTATTACTATTATAAAATGTTTTAATGCAAATTTGATAGACAGTAACTAATTTAAGTATAATTTAATACAAATTATATATTTTCCAACTTTGATACAGTTAATATTTATTTATTTATCTATCTCTGAGATGAGGTCTCACTCTGTGGCCCAGGCTTAGGCTCACTTCAGCTTCCACTTCCTGGGCTAAAGCCATCCTTCCACCTCAGCCCCCCAAGTAGCTGGGACCACAGGTGCGTGCCACCTCACACCTGGCTAATTTTTTTGTATTGTTAGTAGAGAGGGTGTTTCACCTTGTTGCCCAGGCTAGTCTCGAGCTCGTCAGCTCAAGCAATACACCCTCCTGAGCTTCCCAAAGTGCTGGGATTACAGGTGTGAGCCACCATGCCCAGGCAGTTAACTTTTTTATGTGCTAAGAGGCTTCTCTATTAATTTGCTTGTGAATGTGTGTGTGCATGTGTATTTAAATTTTTAATGGTTCTGCATTCTCGCCATATAGGTTGTACTTTTTTTTCCAGTTTGTTTGCCTTTTAATTTTATGATTTATTTTTTACAAAAATTTAAATTTTCAGATATTCACATCTATCAATCTTCTTTTTCAAAGTTTATTGATTAACTGTATATGTGTATAATTTACATACCATAAAATGCACCTTTTAAAATTGTACAATTCAGTGATTTTTGCTAAATTTCCAGAGGCGTACAACCATCATCACAGTAGTTTTAAAACATTTTTAGCACCCCAGAAAGATCTCTCATGCCTCTTTACATTTAGTTTTCTTTCCTACCCCAGCCAAGATCTCCACTCATCTGCTTCAGTCTTTTAAAGCTTTTATTCTTAGAAATGAGTCTTGAGCACTTATGTGGAACCAAGTGCTGTGGCTGTAACAGGTACTAATGCTATTTTCTTCTTTTTTTTTGAGACAGAGTCTCGCTCTGTCACCCAGGCTGGAGTGCAGTGGTATGATCTCGGCTCACTGTAACCTCTACCTCCCGGGCTCAGGTGATTCTCCTGCTTCAGCCTCCTAAGTAGCTGGGATTACAGATGCCCGCCACCACGCCCAGCTAATTTTTGTATTTTTAGTAGAAACAGGATTTTACCTTGTTGGCCAGGCTGGTCTCGAGCTCTTGACATCAGATGGTCCACCTGCCTCGGCCTCCCGAAGTGCTGGGATTACAGGTGTAAGCCACCACTCCAGGCCACTAGTGCGATCTTCTTTTAGGAGCTTGTGATCTTGCAGGACAGATTATTAAACCAATAATAGTTTAAATAAATATAGTTACAAATAGATAAGTGCTATGAAAGAGAAGTAAAGTGTGTGGAGTGATAACAGAGGGCACCTATTTGAGGGTGGAGATTCAGGAAAGGTTTCTATGAGAAAATAACCCAGGGATGGGAAGGGCCACCCAGGTGTGGAGTTGGGGGAGGAGGCTGACGGAAGTATTTAAGAGCTGGACACTTGAGGACTGCAGGAATAGAAGCACATATGGTCAGAGAGAAAAGGGACATGATCTGAGTGGGAAAAAAATGGAATATTTTCCCATGCCATTATTTTCTTTTTATGCTCTTTTTTATGTCAAAGTATTTACAGATGATATTTGTGTGGTTATATGGTTTTCCTGGTCCATAGGGTTATAATTTCCCCATATTAAATATATCTTATACAATGTTGAGACCCAGTGTATGTTGAACAAGGTCAGCAAGATTTTAATGGGGGGCAGGCAGGCGTTTGTGCATATGAGTGCATTATTTTCAATATTCCTTTCTTAGTCCCAGAGGGGAGTGTGTTCAGAAACAGAGTTCTTGGGAATTACCATACTCTTCTGTATTATTTTATACTAAGGACCATTCAGAGAGTACTGGAGGTGTTAAGACAGTGTGAAGAAATTACCTTTTTCATCACTTCTTCATCATTGCTTTGAGTATACTGGGACCTCAGGGACTTGCTTAGAAAGTAGCTAGTATAGTGATAGAATTAGAGTTGCTGCTCATGGCTTCAGAATATTTGCTCTCTGCCTACAGGATTGCATTGTTTTCTTCATAAGCCATGTAAATAGAAAGTACGATATCACTGTTTCTGTTTTCCAATGGAGATAACTAAAATATGGAAACTCAATCCTTAATGGATCTCTGACAATCTCAATGACAGTCCATAGTGGTATGCCACATGACTCCTCTCTTTGTCACTTTCAATTCATGGTCAACACCTCAGATAGGCATTTTGAGAAGCAGGGCAGTCCTACCACACTTACCTAGTAAAGTCATTTTTTCACATTCAGGCTTGACTCATTCATTTTTCTTCTGCATACTTCCTCCCACTTTCTGCATGTCTTCTATAATATCTCCTGCACTCTGCCTCAGTCAGAACAGGCTAGATTATGCTATAGTAACTGATAACTCTCAAATCTCAGTGGCTCCGCACAATAATATTTCTTGTCCATTTTATGTATCATTTGTGGGTTGGCACAGAGTCACTACCCATTAAAGTAGTTCAGAGATCCAAGCAGCCACCAGCTGGTTGCTGTAGCAGAGGGGTGCAGAGTATGCTGGAGGGTCTTGCAGTGACAATGACATGTTCCAGGCTGGAAGGGATGGCCATCATTTTTCACTGGACAGAAGTAATCCCATGTTTCATCCATCATGAGGGGACAAGGAAGTGTAATTTTACACTGGGCCCAAAAAGCTGGGTGGCAGAGGAGGAATCCAGAACTATTTGGCAAACAACTGTAATGACCAGCATACATTCTTAGCTAGTGATTCACCTTAACTTCAATGAGAAAGTCAGAGCGTTCTCTAACTACCACCCCTCCAAAAGAAACCCTAGAACGTACTCATCTGCCTACTGTTATTACATTTATCATCCTATCTGAATTCATACCTTCTTTCTCCTTCTAGCCTATTCCAATATAAGAAGTATCTGCTCTCCTATCCAAATATTTTTGATCACATACTCTTATCAGTAGATAAGCACATACTGTGACGTCCTAGAAAATGTTTAACAAGTGGCCTGTAGGGAGAAAGAACCAGCCTTGATTTTTAGTGTTTTTTGATTTCCGCAGTGTAAATACTCTCACTGTGGACAGTTTCAAGCCACTGTCATGGTGTTACTGAATGTGCAGTTGGAAAGAGATGTACACAATGGGCTCTGATGAGCCAGTGTGGACTGACTCCAGCACACCACCGGTAGTGTGCTGGTGGTAGTACTCATGTACTTGTGTCTGTTTTATAATAATAATCATATTAAACCTATTTGTATGTATATGTGTGTATATATATATGCATACATATTTTAATAATGCTTGAGTTCTTTCATTTTATATTACAAATAAAGCAATTCTACCTCTCCCCTGTGCCCCACCACTCTACCAGATTGCCTTACAAATCCCTGCATACCTGACTTGGGGGCTACTGCTCTAGACACTCAAGGTCTCGACTTCTTTGGTTATTCACTCTCTCTGCATCATCAGCCTCTTTCTCTTGTATCATTCTCATGAATGTACTGAGAAACTCTGGTGTTCTCTAGCGTCTTCCATCATTAGAGATTGTCCCTTAGTCTAGCCGTCTTCTTTATCAAAAGCTCCATTTTTCTACTCCCTTTCATAGCAGAACCATTCAGAGACATCTCTACATGCCATCTTACTTCCTCCTCTTTCATTCCATCTTCGCCTACTCCAATCTGACTTCCACCCCCAGCACTCTACTGAGATTGCTCTTGTCATTGCCATCAGTGATTTCCATGCTGCCAAATCTACTGGATCATCTGTCCTCATCTCACTTGGCCTCTCAGTGTCAGGTGACATAGTTGACTACCCTATCCTTCTAGAAATGCTCTCCTCTTTTAGCTTCTGCGTTAATACACTCTGCTGGTTCTCCTTTGTTGAGGCTTCTGCTGCGACTCAGGAAATAGATTTGGTCTCCTTTTGACATTTGTACTGTTTCCCTAGGTGATCTCATTCATTTCTAGGCCTTTAAAACCAAGCTGTGTGCTGATCACTCCCACATTGCGTTCCTCTGCCCTGCTTTCTCTTCTGAGCTCCAGATGTGTACATCCAATTCCCCTCCCCCCACCCACCATATTTTCACCTGGAGGTTTCATAGGTATCTTCAAGGCTGCAGCTCCAGAGTGAACTCTTCATTTCCCGCTTTTCTTCTTTCTACTATTTCTCTTTTGCCTCAGTTTTCCTTATTTCACAAAATAGTAAATTGTTTATTTAGTTGTTAAATCCAGAAATCTGGAATGTATTCTTAACTTCTATCCTGAGCAACAGGGAGAAAACCTGTCTCTACTAAAAATACAAAATTAGCCAGGTGTGGTGGCACATGCCTGTAATCTCAGCTACTCGGGAGGCTGAGGCAGGAGAATCACTTGAACCCAGGAGGCGGAGGTTGCAGTGAGCCAAGATCGTGCCATTGCACTCTAGCCTGGGCAACAAGAGCGAAATGCCGTCTCAACAAAACCCAAAAAACCCCAAAAGACTTCTATCTTTTTTTATCCCTTACATCTAATTCATAAGCACATCCTTTTGTTCTACCTACAACGTATGTATTTCATCTGTCCACTTATCTCTGTCTCTATTTTAGTCCAGACCATCATCACTTTTCTTCCAGATGATGGTAATAGCACATTCCACGCTCAACTGTGCCTCTTTCCAATCCGTGCCTGATATTATAACTAGGAGCATTTGTTTAAGATGTAAATCAAGTTATTTTTCTCCCTTCTACATCCTCCAGTGCATCTAGAGTTAGCTCCAGATTCCTTACCATGACCTCTAAGGCTGTGTGTGATCTGGCCTCCGCCTTCCTCTGCCTCCTCGTCGCATGTCACTCTGTCTTTGGCTCTTGTGCTCTGGTAAAACAAGCCTTTTTTTGTCCCTAGAATAGGTTGGTCTTTTTCCTGAATGCCTTTGGCTTCTTTGGTCTGTCTTTCGGGGAAGCACTTGCTCTGGCTTGTCATGTTTCTGGTGCCTTCTTTTCCTGAAGATCTCACCTTAAATCCCGTCTCCTTAGAAAATTCTTCCTGCTCTAATAAGATTTCCTACTGGTTTGTTTCTGTCTTAGTGCTTAACACAGTTTGGGGTTGCTTTTCTTTATTTATTTACTTGATTTGGTAGAAAGCTTTGTGAGAGCAGGGACCTTATTTCCATCTGGTGGTAGGTGCTCAATAAACAGATGTTGCATGAAAAAAAATGTATGGAAGAATACTGGTGTTGCCCTGTCTATCATATGAATGGTAATTACTGAATGAAGACAGAGAAGGAAGGTATCTTAACAATGGTGGGCAGCACAATACAGGGAGGACAGGTTAATGTGTTGATCATGTCTGACTCTTTCTTCAAGACAGCCTAAAACTAGGAAGGGACAAATCAGATCAAACGTTACAGAGGTAAATGTAAAATCCCGTGATTTGGTTACAAATAAATCAGTTGCATTATACAGAATCAGGAAACCCAGCCTGACACCGATTCACATGCCAAGTTCTAAGGAAAGTGGTAGCCGAAAAGCTAATGCAGCTCTAACCTACATTAATCATTCCATGTATTTCTGTATTAGGGGAGGGAATTGGCTCTCCTGCAGTGACACCAGTAGAATTATTAGAACTTTCTAGAATTGCAAGGTAGTAACACCTCATTCATCCATCCACGAATCCATTTATTCATTCTTTTACCATTTACTGAGTAAATTCTGGACACTCGTATTATAGTCATGAGCAAAATTGCCATGGCTTTTGTGTTCATGGAACTTAATGTCTAACTCCTGAAGAGAAGTGGGTTCTCTTTTTGTGAAAGTGTTAAGCAGAAACCAGTTTGTCATTTATTGAGAGATAATGCATTCTCGTGGTTAAGAACTCATGCCCTGGAAGCCAGGGGTTGGTGTCCAGGGGCTTTAAATTCCAGCTCCAATATTTGCCAGCTGTGTGACTTTGGGCAAATTAATGTCTTTGGTCAAATTAATGTCTCTGTGTTTCAGTGGTCTCATCTATAAACTGGAGATAATAATGCTATGCATAGAGTTAAAATGAGCTAATGCACACAAATAGCTTACAACAGTACCTGGTACATAGTACGCACTTAATAAATATTTTAGATAATAAGCAGTTAATAAAATGGTGTTGAGATTTAGGGTGAGAAAAAGTGGTCACAGAGTAATCCTGGTGTATCAGGACCCACATTATTATTTTTTTGTTTTTTATTAAAGAATGTTAGTAATTTGAGCTTGAACTTAAAATCTTGAGTGCAGAGTTTGATGACATTTGTTTTATTTGGTTTTCTGTTTTGGGCTAGGAAGATGTGACTCCTATTTAGAAATAACCACCAGGTAGTCCCCCCACAACTCCCCAAATGCTTACAAAGAAACACACCTTTGGAAATAATACAGTTATAACTGTACATCAACGTCTGTTTTTGCTTTGATTTTGTTTTAGTGGCAGCTGAAATATCCTAAACTAATTCTCCGAGAAGCCAGCAGTGTATCTGAGGAGCTCCATAAAGAGGTTCAAGAAGCCTTTCTCACACTGCACAAGCATGGCTGCTTATTTCGGGACCTGGTTAGGATCCAAGGCAAAGATCTGCTCACTCCGGTATCTCGCATCCTCATTGGTAATCCAGGCTGCACCTACAAGTACCTGAACACCAGGCTCTTTACGGTCCCCTGGCCAGTGAAAGGGTCTAATATAAAACACACCGAGGCTGAAATAGCCGCTGCTTGTGAGACCTTCCTCAAGCTCAATGACTACCTGCAGATAGAAACCATCCAGGCTTTGGAAGAACTTGCTGCCAAAGAGAAGGCTAATGAGGATGCTGTGCCATTGTGTATGTCTGCAGATTTCCCCAGGGTTGGGATGGGGTCATCCTACAATGGACAAGATGAAGTGGACATTAAGAGCAGAGCAGCATACAACGTAACTTTGCTGAATTTCATGGATCCTCAGAAAATGCCATACCTGAAAGAGGAACCTTATTTTGGCATGGGGAAAATGGCAGTGAGCTGGCATCATGATGAAAATCTGGTGGACAGGTCAGCGGTGGCAGTGTACAGTTATAGCTGTGAAGGTACAGTCTGCTCTTGGAAAAAGCAGCCCTGTATGTAATAATATGACCCGAGTTGTTTAGGCTCTGGAGATACACATGCATATACATGAACATGTTTGTATGTGTGCTTGCATGTGTATATGCACATGCGTGTGTGTGTATCATGTGTCCTTTTTAGTCTTGTCACACCTGTATGTCTGCAGAATATGCCTCTTTCTCATCTAGCCATGCTAGCTGGCTTATTGTTATACTGTACTCAGAATATTTTCACACGTAAGCACTACTGTCATTTGTCTCTCGTGTGCCCAGGAGAGCAGCCTCTTGGTTTCATACAGCCAACTGTCTTTCTCTACATCTCAGAGGAGATTGTACAGTTGCTATAATTAACTTGCTGATAAAGAGCTGGGAAAACAAAAATCTGTCAAATCTTTCCAGGTTCCCACAGGTGCACATTTCCAGACTTGCCAAAATATTTTATTATGGTTGACATCACTATCTTGATGGGTGTGATTTGTCAAATATGGGCTTGTTCTTGGCTTCATATAGTTTGTAACTACTGTCCTTCCTTGCCAGAAGCAGTTGAGGTAGGTTTTGTAAGCAGACTGTCCTCTATTTTCAGGAAACTCCCTAGCCCTCTACCCAATTCTGCAGTTTTCGACCTTGTTGGGTGGCTGTGGTAGACTTGTTCTTGCATTTTTTGATATATAATCCCCTTGAAACAGAGATCATAGGCCACCTCTTAGTAGCCCACCCAAATTTCTCTTCTTCTTTTATTGTTTCTCTGTGTTTATGGCCCTCATTTTTCCTTAGAATAGAATTACAAAAATGGTAGTTGAACAGATTGAGGAGAGCATGACTCTGTTGACTTTCTTTTGTGCCTGATTATTTGGCAAAGGGATACAAGACATAGTATCAGCTCTCCTGCCTGATTTACTGGAAGATGTTTGGAAAACCAGAATTCTGGATATCCCATCAGGGAATGACTGGAACTTTCCAGGGTCATTATTTTCTGACAACTCTAGTTATTTGATTGGATTTTTGTTTGTTGTTGTTATTTGTTTACTAAAATGACTGTTTTGGAAAAGAGATTCAAGAAAAAAAAGATCTTTAAAGTACTCTTTAAATTTCTTACAATTTCCCAGTCTCAAAAATTTCCTCAGAACTACTAATATTTTTTCTAACTTTACCTTATGTCTTCAGTCTGAAACAAGGAACTAGTTTAGCGTTTGGAAATTTCACCACTTTCCCTGGCATCTCAAATAATGATGCTGACCTAAGAAAATCGCTTGAAGGGATTTAATGCTGTCCTAATGGAAAGAACTGAGATCCTCTGATCTTTAATAAGGACTTGCCAGGGATTTAAGAACTATCACATCCAAGAACTCTGATGTGAACGAACAATGGAGTTAGTTTCTTTCTTAAGGAGACAACTCTCCAAACCTGAAGCAGTGGTATGTGATAGTACAAAGCTCTACAAAGATGTCTTTGTGCTCCCAGTTACTCTCAGCCCTCCAGTTTAATAGTCCTATTGTACTCCCTTCGGCGTGGGTGATCAAGTAGTTTTTGAAACCTAGAATATCTTTCAGAAAGGAATTTAAATGTCTAATGAATAGTTTCTATGCTCAGGAGTAATTAAGACTGATAAAGTATACAAATATAAATTACATATAAATATAGAAATGTTGGTACTTAACGAGGGAACTGTAGAATTTGAATCTGTAAGAGTGGTGTGCAAACTCCTTTGTTCTCTTAAACCCAGGAATTCTCAGAATTCCATCTAATAATAATAGCAATACTGGGAATGCTCATTTATTGAGCACCTACTATGTGCTATGTGCTGTTATAAGCATTTTACATGCATTAACTCATTTTATCTTCCCAACAATTCAAAGAACAAAATAGTAATGAAGTACTATTGCTATCCTCATTTTACAGATGAGGAAACTGAGTCACAGAAGGTTGATTAACTTGTTCATGGTGATGCAGCAAGTAATTAGCAGAGTTAGGATTTGAGCACAAATATCCAGGCTTCAGAATCTTAACACCTAAGGCTATGTGCGTTATGAGCAGGTGTTTCTTATCCCAGCAGTGTAGCCATCTCAGGGATTTTATTATTTTACTTTTTAAATTTTTTGAGACAGAGTCTTGCTCTATCTCCCAGGCTGGAGTGCAGTGGCACGATCTCGACTCACTGCAACCTCTGCCTCCTGGGTTCAAGTGATTCTCCTGCCTCAGCTTCCCGAATAGCTGGGATTACAGGCATGCACCACTACTCCCAGCTAATTTTTTGTAATTTTAGTAGAGACGGGGTTTCACCATGCTAGCCAGGCTGGTCTCGAACTCCTGACCTTGTGATCTGCATGCCTCGGTCTCCCAAAGTGCTGAGATTACAGGTGTGAGCCACCGTGCCCGGCCAGGGACTTGGGTTTTTAAAATGTCCACCTTCTGGAAAGGTTAAGGGGACGTTCCACTTGCTTTTTCTTGCAGGTCCTGGTGTCTTCCTTTCTCCAGCTTTACTTCTCACCCACGTCTGCTGTAGCTTTCTAGCATATACTCTCAGATGATTGGAATGCATCAGATTATCTTATTTGATGAAACAGAACCTTTCTGTAGGTGTCTGGCTGTGTGTCAGACGGTGTACAAAGCATGTGGCTCTGGGTCAGATGGTGTACAAAGCATGTGCCTTGAAACTCTGTGGTGGGCGCATGTCTTCTAAGTGACAAGTGATATCTGTTTAGTTTTCTGGTCTTATAATCCTTGGCAGAATGCCAGAACTATGGCAAAGGTGGACTTGAAGAGAATCATTTGGTTTAAAACCTTGGTTGAGATTGAGAAGGGCTTAAGGAGGTCACAGAGAGTGGACACTTCAGAGAATTGTATTTTTTTCTGTGTCCTTGAACTTGTTTGTCAATGAGCTGTTCTAGACAGTATGGGAACTCCAAAGGTAAATCAATGGCTTTCTCACTTTGAGGTAATAGGTGAGGTTAGGTGGGCGCTCGTGATTATAATTATGAAATGATTAAACATTAGGTTTGAAAGAGACTTTTGAAATCACTTGATTCTAGCCTCTCATTTTACAAATGAAAACACCGAGAAGGGAAGTGGCTTGGCCAAGGTCACATTGCTACTTAGTGACAAGAGCAGGGATTTAAGTTGGAAAGTGTTCCTTGCCACTGGAGAGGTTCACGTAAAATGCATTGGGAATTCAGATACAGAAGTGATTGCTTCCTGCTGAAATTAAATTCAGTTGAAGCTTAAGATCTTTCAAGACTCTGCTCTCAATACCTTTTCCCAGAGAAATCTTCCTGTAGATTTATAATGAGCCAGTCATCCCTCTTTGGTTTATTTTCATGAGTAGAGGTCATTGAGAAGTAATTTGTATAGGATACGTGTAATTATATACTAAATTCATTGGCTTTCACATGCCGTTCTAGTTAATAGATATCTCCAGTAGGAAGATTGAAATGGTACAATTTTTAATCAGGAATGGCTTCAGGGAACCATATGTAAATAGGCAGAATATTTGATTTTCCTATTCCAGCTTTGCTGGCAATTGCTTGTTACTCCTAGCTATAAAAAATGAACTTTAGCGGGGAAGGCATTAAAAACCCAGTGTTTAATATGGTCCAGCACCTTGTTCTTTGACTGGAACACCTTCAGAAACATCACTTAGATCAACAGTAACTATTGGCTATCATTTTTGTTTCTTTGTTTGGAAGGAAACATTTTCTGTGGAATTGTCTTTCTAGAAAGAAAAGCAATTCTTAAGATTTTAAACTAGTGCCAAGTATTGCATATTCTTGACATTATTTTCCAGACCTCCCACAAAGAGCCAGGAAGGCAGCTGGGTGCGGAGGCTCACGACTGTAATCCCAGCACTTTGGGAGGCCAAGGCAGGTGGATCACAAGGTCAGGAGTTCAAGACCAGCCTGGCCAACATGGTGAAATCCTGTCTCTACTAGAAATACAAAAATTAGCCGGGCGTGGTGGTGCACACCTGTAGTCCCAGCTACTCGGGAGGCTGAGGCAGTAGAATTGCTTGAACCTGGGAGGCAGAGGTTGCAGTGAGCTGAGATCGTGCCACTGTACTCCAGCCTGGGCGACAGAGCGAGATTCCGTCTCAAAACAAACAAACAAACAAACAAGTATCCAAAACCCAGGAAGGCTCACAAAAGGAAGAAACCGATCCATGTTTCCTGTTGAGCATGTGATAGGCTGGAAAGTAGAGACTTCGCAATAATGTTCTTGGAATTCTAGGATTTCCATTCATGTCTTTGATTTGGGAAAAACTGCATCCCCTTAAGGATGGAAATTTGTTCCCATAATTCTTGAATCTCTATTTTAACATGACTTGCTCTATATTTCTCAGCTCATCACTGAGACCATGAAAAGCTAGTTTATAATTACAGCTTGGAGTTTTGGAGTATTCATAAAAACGCTGGAATGTTATCTTAGCTTCCCAGCATCCCTGTCTAAAATCTCAAAGCTTATTTGACCTAGCTTTGTTTATTGTATCATGCTGTGCCTTGTCAATGATTTTTGAAATCACTTATACTGCTCAGTAAAACTTGTTTGGTCTTATATGTCACATTTTTTGGGGTGACCAGCCAGTTATGTATTCATTTAACAATAAGGTCTCCCATGAAGAGCCAAGAAGGCTCACAAGAAGACCAAAGGGGGGAAAAAACTTATTTGATCTACAAAGTTACATTTTTTTCATGCCTATGCAATTATTTTTTCATTTAACAATAAGCGTCTACTATTTGCTAGTCAGTTGTCTAGATGCTGAGCATGTATCAGTGAACAAAACAGACAAAAATCCCTGCCCTCATCGAGCTCACATTCTAGCAAGGGAAAACAGAAAATAAAAGTAGATTGTGTAACAAGGGTGAGGGATCATCTTACAATTTTAGATAGGAGAGCCAGGCAAGGCCTTGTTGAGGGGGTAACATTTGAGCAGATTGGAAGGAGAGATTGAACCACTGAGAAATTTGAAGGGGCAGCACATAGGCGGGAAGATAGAACATGATTGGGATGTTTCAGAAGCAACAAGTGTGGATGGAATAGAGTGAGAGAAAAGGAAACGAAATGAAGACAAAGGGACAAGTAAATGGGTGGCAGAAGATAGGGCTTTGTCATGTTAGAATACAAAGTAGTAGGTTTGGATTTGGAGTGAGATGGGGAGCCACTGAGGAGTAGAAGAAGGGAAGCAACACCAGAAACAGGAGAGCTCACAGAGGTTACCAAAGTAATCCAGACTAGAGATATGATGGTCTAGATTAGAAGAGGCAGAGCAGGGGAGAAATGTGTAAATACAGTCCTATAACTTTTTACCAACAAAGAGAGTGGCAGTGTTTCAGCACCGGTGAGAAAGGATGACCAGCAGTGGCGTCTCCCATTTGTCAAGAGAAGGCTAAGCCTGTAAGAATGGCTACATTTTCTCCCCTCTGTGAATGGCTTTATTCGGGAATAACTGACGTACAATAAGCTATACATATTGAACATTTATAGGTTTATAAGTTTCAACACACCTGTGAAACTATCCCCACTATCAAGATAATGAACATACCCATTATTTCAGAAGTTTCCTTGTGCCCCTTTGCAATTCCTCTTCCTGACAGATGTTTTCTTTTTTTATTGTTTTTTATTTGTTTGTGGAGACTGGGTCTCAATATGTTTCCCAGGCTGGTCTTGAAATCCTGGCCTGAAGAGATCCTCCTTGCTGAGCCTCCCAAAGAGCTGGAATTACAGGTGCGAGCCACTGCGTCAGCCTGGATTTGTTTTCTGTCACTAGATGAGTTGGCATTTTCTAGAATTTTAACCGATAGAATTATATATGTGCACGATTCTTTAACTTAGCATAGTTATTTTGAGATTCATCCATGTTGTTATGTGTATCAGTAGCTCATTCCCTTGTATCCTTTTTTATTTCAATAAAATATACATAAAATTAAGCATTATAACCATATTAACTGTACAGTTGAGTGGCATTAAGCATCATGCTACACTGAATCTCTGTACCCATTTAAACAATTACTCCCCATTTCTCCTTTCCCCACTTCCTGGTAACCACTGTTCTGCTTTCTGTCTGTATTATATTTCACTATTCTAGGTACCTCATATAAGTGGAATCATACAATATTTGACCTTTTGTCTCTAGATTATTGATATGGTTTGGCTGTGTCCCTGGCCAAATATCAACTTGAATTGTATCTCCCAGAATTCCCACATGTTGTGGGAGGGACCAAGGAGGAAGTGGTTGAATCATGAGGCTGGTCTTTCCCGTGTTATTCTCATGATAGTGAGTAAGTCTCACGAGATCTGGTGGGTTCATCAGGGGTTTCTGCTTTTGCTTCGTCCTCATTTTCTCTTGCCACTGCCATGTAAGAAGTGCCTTTTGCCTCCTGCCATGATTCAGAGGCCTCCCAGCCATGTGGTACTGTAAGTCCAGTTAATCCTCTTTTTGTTTCTAGTTTCGGATGTCTTTATGAGCAGCATGAAAACGAACTAATACAATCATTTTACTTAACATAGTGTCCTCAAGATTCATCCATTTTATGGCATGTATCAGAATTAAATTCCTTTTTAAAGATGAATAATATTCCATTGTATGAATATACCACATTCTGTTGATTGTTTCATCCATCGGCTATTCATAATAGCCATCTTTTGGCTATGGTGGATAAAGTTGCTGTGAACAAATATCTCTGTATACAAATATCTGTGTGAGTCTCTGCTTTCAGTACTTTTGTGTATATACTTTTTTTGTGTATATACTTTTGTGTATGTACTTTTGTGTAGGATTGCTGGATCAAATGATAGGTCTATGTTGACATTTTTGAGGAACTGCTATACTGTTTTCTACAGCAACTGAACTGTTTTACATTCTCACTGGCAATGCACAAGGGTTCTAATTCCTCCACATCTATGCCAACACTTACTGTTCCCTGTTTTTTGATAACAGCCATCATAATGGGTATGAAGTGGTATCTCCTTGTGGTTTTGATATGCACTTTCCTAGTGATTAATGATGTTGAACATCTTTTCATGTTCTTAGCCATTTATATATCTTCTTTGGAGACACGTCTATTCAAGTTGTTTGCCCATTTTTGAATTTGGCTGTTTTTTAGTTGTTGAGTTTTGTGAGTTCCTTATGTATTCTAGATATTAATTCCTTATCAGATAAATGACTTGGAATGTTTTCTTCAAGGATAGCTGAACTTTTTTTTTTTTTTTTTTTTTGAGATGGAGTCTCGCTCTGTTGCCCAGGCTGGAGTGCAGTGGCGCAATCTTGGCTCACTGCAAGCTCCACCTCCCGGGTTCACGCCATTCTCCTGTCTCAGCCTCCCGAGTAGCTGGGACTACAGGTGCCCGCCACCACGCCTGGCTTATTTTTTGTATTTTTAGTAGAGACGGGGTTTCACCGTGTTAGCCAGGATGGTCTCGATCTCCTGACCTTGTGATCCACCCGCCTCGGCCTCCCAAAGTGCTGGGATTATAGGCATGAGCCACCGCGCCTGGCCTGAACTTTTAATGATATATTAATGTGATGAGCAAGGGATCAGAGAACAGTGGAATAGACTTTACTGTCCATAACATTGATTAGGCACTTAAATTCTATACTACTGAATGACATCATTCATATTGGTATTAATTAGCTATGGGACCTTAAGCAAGTTACTTAAATTATTTGTGACTCAGTTTTCTCATCTGTAAAATAGTGATCAGAGCTGTATCCACCTCAAGATTGTGAGAATTAAACACTTGTAAAGTGCCAAGAACATAACAGCAGTAATTAGCACATAGTAAGCATTCAATACTGTGTTATTTTTAGTTTTTATCAAAATTATTCATTCATATCATTTTTACAAGTCAAATATATTTATAAGATTTGTTAAGGAAGAAAAAGTAGGAGTTTTTACACCTTTTCTTCCCAGTTTCCTTTCCACAGGCAATCATTTCTACTCTTTTCTTTCAGGTAATGCTTTTGGTAGTTGATAACATACTTAGATTGTTTGGAACATTATATATTGGCTTCCTGATATGGAAGGTGAAGATTTACTTAGCTCTCTTCTTTCTCCCTGCCTGCCTACACATGTACATGCTTCTGATTCCCATTATAGATTTACTGTAATTTTGATTATATCACTATTCAGCCCTTATAGTTATCATATATATACATGAGAATGCCTTCCAGAACCTGTGATCTGTTATCCTTTTCTTTTCAACTTTTTTTCTTGCATTAATGGTAGTCTTGCTTTTTGCGTATTTGTATAGTTTTCTGTGTAGTTATGACTAATTAAATCCCTTGCTATCTACCACATCTCCTCTTCTCAAGAGCTTCAGAACCATCAGATATTCTGTCCGTTTCATTTTCTTGGAGCATTGTCTTCCAGAATCTTCTCGTCTGCTCCAATCTGGCGTTCTATGCCTGATGCATGGGGATCCCCTTCCGTGATCTCTTCATTGTAATCCAGCGGATTCCTTTACTTCTGTCTTTTGTGGACTCCTCACATTCCTGCATCCTGGCCTTCCTCTTTCCTGACTGTTTTCTTATTTTGGTGGAGCATGTCCTACAATGTTTTCTTCAGAAAGGATGCTTAGGAGGTAAATTTTTAAGACCTTAAATGTCTTCAATCATCTTTATTCCACCTTGGCATATGTAGATTCTTCCAGTATGAAAACCTTGTTAGGAAATAATATTTTTTTCAGAATCGTAGTGACATTGCATTACTGTCTTTTATCTTACAGTGTTCATGTTAAGAGTTCTGAATTTTTCTCCAGCTTTTATGTCGCTTTTTTTGTTGGATCTTTTTTTGAATGTTTTACAATTTCACAGTGATATTTTTCACTCATTTTACTGTCATTGTGTAGGGCTTTCAATCATGCCCTTCAATTGTTGGACATTTTCTTGAATTGCTTTGTTAGTTATTTCTTCTTCTGCAGTTTTCTCATCTCTTTGGAATGCATATGATTTAGTTAACTTTCTGGACTCTTCCTCTAGTTTTCTTGTTTATTACTTTATTTTCAATCTTTATGTTTGTTTTTTAGTCTAATATCTGGGAGATTTTCTTAACTTCCAACCTATTGATTTTTTGTTTTTTTTTGAGATGGAGTTTTGCTCTTGTTACCCAGGCTGGTGTGCAATGGCACAATCTCGGTTCACTGCAACCTCCACCTCCCAGGTTCGAGTTATTCTTCTGCCGCAGCCTCCTGAATAGCTGGGATTACAGGCGCGGGCCACCATGCCCAGCAAATTTTTGTATTTTTAGTAGAGACAAGGTTTCACCATATTGGCCAGGCTGGTCTCGAATTCCTGACTTCAGGTGATCCACCCGCCTCAGCCTCCCAAAGTGCTGAGATTACAGGCATGAGCCACTGCACCTGACCTGTCTATTGAATTTTCAGTATTGAAATATAACATATGTCATAAACATACAGCTTGAAAAATTGCCGTAAAGTAAACATATCTGTGTACCTAGCACCCTGGTCAAGAAATGAAACATATCAGCATCCTAGAAGTGCTGCCTTCTAGTGTCTGCTTCCCCACAACAGTAAACACTCTCCTGACTTCTAAGGCCATAAATAGTTTTATGTGTGTTTGAATTAGACTTGTAAACTTGTAAGCTCCTTAAAGATGTAATTTGTGTCTTCATCCTTCTTTGTATCTGCATATAGTGGCAAATGAGTATTTTTTGCCCCAAATCAGTGAAGTATTTGTTGTTCTTGAGGAGTTTGTACTATTCAGTTACATTGTGGCCACTGTTCAGTAACTCTTTGATTTCTGCAACTGCAGTCTCTGTTTAGTAGTAGGATTTTTTAGATAGCAAATAATAATTCCAGACCTAAAGAGGCTTAATTTAAAAAGGTAAGGAATTGTCTCACTTCATCCTAAGAACAGGGTTCTCACTGGCTTCAAGTGGACCTTGTTCCAACAGTAATGATGTGATCAGTTTCAAATTTCTTTCCCTCCCTCTTTTGGGCATTCTAAAGCTTGTGGCCGCCAAATGACTGCCCCTAGCTTTTCTGGCCACTCTCTCTTTTTCCTAAGCTTTGGGGAGGAGAGAAACTGGGTATTGGGTGTATACTTTGAACTCTGGATCAAGCTTTACCTGAAGCTAGATGAACAAATAATGACCCTCTTTTGATTAACGCAGTTCAGTTCTGGTTTCTGTGTTATTTACAATGTAAGGGTTTCCTGTGAGTCTCCACAACTCTCTTTATACCTTCCTGAGGTTGCCCAAGGAATTGAAACCTCTACTGTTAGAAGCTCTGGTTTGGAGAATATTGTTTGAGAAGTATCTCTGCTTCCTTACCTGAGTTTGTATTTTACTTCAGATAATATAGTGATTTTGAAGCTTTATCTAACGGCCCGCATAGCAGTTTTTCTCTCCTTTTCATACTTTCAATTTTTCTCCCAAGTCCATGAAACATGATGTAATGAGGTTCTCCTTTGTACTGTGAATATTTTTATCTTAAATTTTTTCCCCAAATGCTTAATCTGAAAGCTGACAGATTGATGTTGAAGGGCTTTAGATTTTTCTGTAAAGAGTTTTCACTATTTCACCTGAAATCCTAGAAAACTTATAATTAATTTTACAATTTATCTGTGTCAAGGGACTACGTTTGTCTTGAATTGCTTGTTTCGAGGCATCTGAGAGCAGCTTCTTGTTATAGATTCTGAGCTGGGAATGATTAGGTTTTTTTTTTTTCCCCACCGCTTCAGACTTTTCTAAATTCTCCATTTTTTCAGACCATTCATTGCTCCGTTGCTGAGAAGGAGTATGTGCTGTGTCAGCAGCAAGCTTTTCTTGCAGCCTATCAAGGAAAGCATTTCTAAACTCTAGAACTCTGGCAGGGAGGCTTCTCCTTGGCTAACCTTTCTTTCCTAGTGATGTAGTCCATCAGCTGTGTTTCCTAAATGCTCTCTGGCTTATACAGTGCCCATTTGTTACTACGTTGGGAACCTGTCTAGAAAAAGTGTAGTAATTATGCACGAAGAAGCTCGTACCTTCTAGAGAGATCATTCTGAAAACAGATCTGACTTGTGAAAAAGGCTTTAGTGTCTGTCGGTAGCCTCAGTGTAAGGTCTAGATTCTTTCCTATGGTTCATAAACCCATGTCCTGGTCTCCACCCACCTCTCCAGGCTCTTCTCTTGCAAGTCCATGTCATTCATGTGACACTCTTGCAGCCGGGAATTGATTGTGCTCTTATACATACACCATGCCATTTCCCTCCTAGAATGTGTCTTCCCTATGTCACACTTTCCCCTTTTGCCTTCTGTCTCCTTTCATTCTACAAAATGGATTTCCCGTCCCAGACGTGGGAATGTCAAAGATCAGCACTGGACAGATAAGGCATCATTAGACTCCATGGTACCAGCTGGCCATCTACAACTTGTGAGTTTCTCCTGCCTCAAGATCTGTGACATGGATAGCAAGGGACCAGCCTTTTAAAGCTCCTCTAGGTGTGGAGTTAAAGAAACAGAGGAAGTAATCACAAGAGTGGGAATCTTTTTTTTTTTTTTTTTGAGATGTTGTCCGATGGGGTTACCCAGGCTAGAGTGCCGTGGCACCATATAGGCTCACTGCAAACGACACAGACCAACCACCAAGCGATTCTCCTGCCTCAGCCTCCCGAGTAGCTGGGATTACAGGCATGTGCCACCACACCCGGCTAATTTTTGTATTTTTAGAAGAGATGGGATTTCACCATGTTGGCCAGGCTGGTCTTGAATTCCTGACTTTAAGTGGTCCGCCTGCCTCAGCCTCCCAAAGTGCTGGGATTACAAGTGTGAACCACCACACCAAGCTGAGAATCTTTTGTATCTTAGCCCTTGGCTAAGGAAATAGAAAGTAGAGAATAAGAAATAGGGCTATTTTTAACAAAAAATGAGCCAAGTGTGGTGGCACATGCCTGTAATCCCTACCACTCAGGAGGCGAGGCAGGAGAATCACTTGGACCTGGGAGGTGGAGGTTGCAGTGAGCCAAGATCGCGACACTGCACTCCAGCCTGGGCAACAGAGCGAGACTCTAGTCTCAAAAAAAAAGAAAGAAAGAAAGAGGGCTATTTAAATGTATGGTGATGATGAATATGTACTGAACCTATGAGGGAAGTTCTTGACATACACTATTATGTATGTTATTAAATATGGTACAGAATTTTTTGTGATATATTTTATTCGAGTATCACTGTAGTCTCTACTGTCATACTCTGGCTTCTGTCTTTGTTTCCTATAGAGCTGTGGTTATAATTAGAAATGTAAACAAAATATTTTGTCCTTTATTAAATAGAATTTTTTCTCAAAAACTAGCTGGCATAAAACATTGAATGGGTTAATTTTGGGGGGAAGTTTTGGACAATTTGAACTTGACTTTTAAACTTAACAGTCTTTTGTATTTTGTCACATCTTCTACTTATTTAACAGTTTGGTTAGTGGGAGCTGGGAGTGCACCAAACACACTGAGGTACTTAAAATCTTTCTAATTTTATTGAGGCTTAAAGGCAAGTAAGAACCTGTTGCCTCTGCTTGTTGCCAAAATAACATGGGGCAAGAGTAATCAGTTACAGTTGCTATAGGTAATTACAAGTTGATTTCACTGAGAAGTAAGAACACTATATTTAACAATAAAAGTTTATCAGATGTAAAACTTTCCTCCTCCCTACACAGCCTAAGGAAGGGAAAAACTCTCACGAAACTATCATTTTACTGAGCAGATTTCAAAGGTGTTGGATTTTTGGGAGACATCAAGAAAGACTAATTGCAATTATTGTCTCTAATTGTCTTTATTGATGCCAGCTTGAGTACCAGGATGAAAGTTAGAAGGGAAAGTAGTCAAGCAGACTGTTACCCTATAAAGATTCCCACTTATTAGACTGTCCACATGCAGTGGCATTAAAACTTCATAAAAACTGTTCCTTATAGTTTGAAAATTATTTTTTTTGAAGTCATTAAATTGGTTTTCTATTTATTTATTTATTTATTTATTTATTTATTTGAGATGGAGTCTCACTATGTCACCAGGTTGGAGTGCAGTGGCGCAATCTCGGCTCACTGCAACCTCCGCCTCCTGGGTTCAAGCGATTCTCCTGCATCAGCCTCCTGAGTAGCTGGGATTACAGGCACATGCCACCACACCCAGCTAATTTTTGCATTTTTAGTAGAGATGGGGTTTCACCATGTTGGCCAGGATGGTCTCAATCTCCTGACCTCGTGATCCACCTGCCTCGGCCTCCCAAAGTGCTGGGATTACAGGTGTGAGCCACCACACCTGGGCCTTTTTATTTCTTTTTCATTTTGTGTGGACTTCAATGGTAGAAGTTATAGTTGATTTGACCAGAAAGGGACATGTGAAAAATCTTCCTAAAATATTTCCTTTTTTTTTCTTGTGCTGTTTGCTATATCTGTAATCATTAGTGCCCCCCTAAAATGAAGCAGCCAAGTCTTGGGTTATCACAAATATAAACATAATTTTTATATCATATTCTTTTGCTAAGGTGATCTGGATATCAATTAATTTAACATTAATTATTATATTGTATGCTGTCATTACTCATGTTACATTATTAGGTATTAGTCACATTACATCATAGTTATTTTAGGCAGCATCAACTTCTTTACTAAAATATGCAGTAGACATCAGATCACAAATATCAAGACTTTTGAACAGGGGTTGGCAAATTTTTTTTGTAAAGGTCCAGAAATAAGTACTTTTGGCTTTGTGGGTCTTATAGTCTGTGTCTTATCTACTCAACCTTGCCGTCTGTGTGAAAGCAGCCATTTATGTAAATGAATGGGCATGACTGTGTTCTAGTTAAACTTTATTTTGCAAAAGCAGGTCATGGGACTGATTTGCCTGTGATCTCTGCAACCCAGCTCTTGAGCAAGGGTCACAGACTTTGCTATAGTTAGGCAGGTACCTCAAATGACTAAGGTGAAGTGGCTGTGGGGATGGCGACTAGCAAAGGTCACATCCTTGTCTAAAATGGGCAGCTACTTCTTCCCTAGAGCCACTTGTGACTGGCTCAGTGATACCAGATCTTGTAATTCAAGGGTAGCTGGGAATTTGGATTTTTCGGCAAAGTCCTTTTATCGGTTGGCAACTCATTTAGATTTGTTAAGGAAATATGGTTTAGGTCAAGCTACACACCTTTGTGAGTTCTTTTCTGGTCCACAAACTCTAGTTTAGCAAATTCTGGTATTTTCAAGTGTAACAATGTATTATGTATCAATAAGAAATGCCTGTAGAATGTCATCAGACATGGATAGCAACTATCTAGTGCTGGTGCTGCCACTCACTAACCCTTGTGGTGCCCATGACAGACATCAGTAATTGATCATAACACTCTTTCCTGCTGAGCTAAGAGAAAGTTTCAGATTTCTTCTCCACTCCACAACCAGCCAATCAGTCATATCCCTGATATAAAGGTATTTATCATTCCCATTCTAGAAGATTTCTAAAAAAATGTTTTTTTAATTAACCTAGGAAATGGCTTTGGACTTTTATTGTTATTCTTTTAAAAAAACCTAATTAAAAGATGTTCTTAATTAAAAAGTACTTGAGAAAACATGTATTAGAATGGCAGGTGTGAAAAAAGGTAAGATACTGTTAATATGGCAGTGTTAGATTTTAGACCAAACTTAGGGGAAAGAGTATCCAAAGTAAGATGTGTCCTTAAAAGTCATTTAGCAGCATTCCTTCCTTGCAGAGACCGTGAACTTGGCTTTCTGATTTGTTCATTTTCACCATGCCTAGTGCAAATTAATGTGAATGAATAGTTATAAAGGGGAGTTTCTTTTTTTTCCTTCCTTTCACTGCCTTTGACCCTTCTGCACAGTTGGCGGTAGAAGACGACATTCAGAATTTAGGGATTCTATGTGTGCCACCTGGGACGTGTGTATTTTTTAAATTGTTTATGTGATATGTACATGATACAGCCCAGGGAAAGCATGCTTTATTGTCCATTTTGAAAGCTTTGCATCTTTTTGTCTTTTTGCATTACTTCTTATTCTACCCTCTGCCAGTCTAAACACTGTTGTCTTTCAGGTTTGACCTTCTCTAAGAGTTCTGCTCTAGTTCTGTCATTGAACCTCTCTCTTCTCTAAACTTCTTTAGTACTGAGGACTGTACTAGTTTAGCAGCAATGCCATGCTTTCTTATGTCCTTTGGTTTTAAATTTGAGGCATTTTTGTTTTTTTCTTCCAAATTAACATTTTCTTTCCCTGCCATCTAGCACAAGGACTGTGAATGGTGTGAACTAAAAGAACATTTTGTTTAAGCAAGCCATAGTGTTCATTGAATGCCTTCTCTGTGCCAGTCGCTAGGGCTATAATTGTGGATGAAATAGAAAAACAGACTCTGCCCTGGAAGATGAGATTCTAGTACAGCAGTTTAAAGTCTGATGGAATTTCAATTTAAAATGTCCCCTTCATGGTAATCAGTGATGCACATTTACAGCTCCACTAAAAGGAAAAGCTCCAGTGGGGCATAGCTCTTTGTTTCAGTCACTGACATAACCCACATGCCTGGCGCAATGCCCAGTAAATAGTAAGTGCTCAATAAATAATTATTAAATTAACTTTTAAAAGTTTTTATGTAGAGTTATTCCTGCAGGGCTGTGATTATAGGCAAATCATAGTGTGTATATCTTCTACCTTTTTTAGTGTGTCTCCCACTCTTGTACCCCAGAAAGATTAGTCTTGAGTATCCTTCCAGAAATGTTGTATTCCAGTCTTGTGTATCCTTCCAGAAGTATTATAAATATTATATTGTTATCCTACCAGAAAAATCAGACTTGAGTATCCTTCCAGAAATATTATATGTGCTTGATATTTATTTATTTATTTATATGTATTTTGAGGCAGGGCCTCACTCTGTTGCCCAGAATGGAGTGCAGTGGTGCTATCACAACTCACTGCAGCCTTGACCTCCCAGGCTCCAGCAATCCTCCTACCTCAGCCTCCTGAGTAGCTGGAGCCACAGGCACGTGCCACCATGCCCTACTAATTTTTTTTACTTTTTGTAGAGATAGGGTTTCACCATGTTGTCCAGGCTGGCCTCGAACTTCTGAGCTCCAGCAGTCCTCCTGCCCTGGCCTCCGAAAGTGCTGGGATCACAGGTGTGAGCCACTGCACCCAGCCTGTACTTTGTTTTCTAGATGAGTATAGCCTATTTATTTTTTTCTCTGAAAATACATTAGATAGTTCCATATCTGTATATAGTCATATTATTTTTGGTGACTACATAGTATTTTATTGTCTGGAGGGATCATTATTTAACTAGAAACCTACTGATGAATATTTGAGTAATTTCTGATCTTTTGCTCTTACAAGCAATACTACAACAAATATACTTGCTCAACAGTCATTTTACAACCCCTGAATGTAGGACTTTTAGTATACATTTCTAAAAGTGTAATTTCTGTAAGAGTCAAAGAGCTTATGCAGTTGTAATTTTGATAGTATTGCCAAATTGTCCTCTACAGAGAGTATAAGTGTGCCATTTTACTGTACTCTTACTAACACTGTATTGTTTTCAAACTGATGTTTTCTGATTTGATAGGTGGAAAAGTTTATCTCTTTTGGCTTTAATATGCATTTCTTTAATGTGAATAAATTGGAACATATTTTTATATGTTTATGAGCTAGGCTTATTTCCTTTTATGTATTGTGTCTTTATAACATGCTCAGTTTTTAATTTGTCTATTGGCCTTTATCTTATTGATGTGTAGTTGCTCTTTATATATTTAGAAAAACATTCCTTTGCTATTCTTGCTTGTTTATATTTCCATGTGTATTATAGAAACAGCTTTTCTAGTTACTAACCCCATTCATCTAAAAAATGATCCCTTTGGTCTTTTTATTTATATTATGTCTAATTTCTAGATGAATTTAGAAAGTACTGACATTTCTGTGATGTTCAATCTTATTTCCTAAGAACATAATTTCTCTTTACATCTGTTTTTTATTTTTAAAAAGTGAATTTTTTTTTTTAAATAGAGATGGGGGTCTTGATTTCTTGCCCAGGCTGGTCTTGAATGCCTGGCTTTAAGCGATCCTACCGCCTTGGTCTTCCAAAGTGCTGGGATTATAGGCGTGAGCCTCCACACCTGGCCTATTTAAGGTTTCCTGATGAAAAAATTAATGAGATGTTAAAAATAACCTAGAATATCTTTTTAAAAATATGACATAAAGGGAAGATATATTTCATTTAATATTCATATTTTGTTAAAATATCAATTCTTTCTAAAATAACAATTATAAAATTCAGAAACTTAGATTAAACATTTCCTTTCTGATTATTTTCTTCTCTTTTGGCAGGCCCTGAAGAGGAAAGTGAGGATGACTCTCATCTCGAAGGCAGAGATCCTGATATTTGGCATGTCGGTTTTAAGATCTCATGGGACATAGAGACACCTGGTTTGGCGATACCCCTTCACCAAGGAGACTGCTATTTCATGCTTGGTAATCTTTGGAAAATCAAAATTATATTGAAACTATAGTATCTAAATTTAGATTATAGGGTATATATTTTGAATATGTCTTATGAAATAAACTTTTGGAGTATTTTATATTAATAGTGAAACTTCTTTATAAGAACATGTAACCAGGTTTTTCTTTTTTTGAGATCTCGCTAATTTTTTTTTTTTTTTTTTTTTTGAGATGGAGTTTCACTCTTGTTGCCCAGGCTGGAGTGCAGTGGCGCAATCTCTGCCCATTGCCATTTCCACCTCCCAGGTTCAAGCGATTCTCCTCCCTCAGCCTCCCAAGTAGCTGGGATTACAGGCACACACCACCACACCCAGTTAATTTTTGTGTTTTTAGTAGAGACGGGGTTTCACCACGTTGGCCAAGCTGGTCTCAAACTCCTGACCTCAGGTGATCCACCCGCCCCAGTCTCCCAAAGTGCTGGGATTACAGGCATGAGCCACCATGCCCGGCCCTAAATTTTTAAAAGTTGTTTTTCTTTTTCTTCTACATAGATGCAGAGTTCCTCAAATATGCTAAACAATTTTCTGGATTCTTTATCAGAGGCATTAAATCATCCAAGTCAAATTATAACTTTAACAAATACTTTCCTGTCTGTATTAGTTCTTAGTAGTGAGAGTTTTTTTTTCTTTTTCTAGTTTTGAATGTTGTTTCTTCTCAGGAACAGCTGACCTGACAATGGGGCCTTTCTCTCAACTTGTCATTTAGTTCTTTGGGAACCAATATCTCAGCTGTGGTTAGGCCAACTGGAGCTGTGGAGTTTGTGAGGCTTTGTTTTTTTCTTCTTTGCTGTAAGTTTTTAATTTTATTTTTGGACTTTCTACTTGTTTTCCAATGCGCAATGTGTAAACAGTATCCTTTTCTACTCACAAAGCTTCTCAGGGTTTATTCTCTACTTGGCTCTAGTTCCTGATTATTTGGGGTTTATCTCACTCCTATCTACCTGGATAAATCTACTCATATGCTGCTTTTGGAGCCAGGAAGAACCAGGGCTGAAGCCCAGTGTTTATGATAACAGTTGATTCCCAGTTAATTGAGTATTTTAGAGTCCACTATGTTCCAGGTACTGTGTAAGGTTCCAGGGGAGATACTGGAGGTGGATGAATCTTGGTTCTTGTCTTTTGGGAATTCGGAGTATGGAATAGCTCTTTAGGCCATTCTGACACTAAGCATTTTCCAAATTTTAGCTCATCGCGTATCAACTTCAAGGTTTTGGTCACATTCATGTACTTCTGCCTAAATAAAGTAACTTTTAATCTTTCACTGAATTGAATTTATTTTAAAAGGAGATTTTACATCACTGTCTTAAATGGAAATCCAGTATCACTAGGCATAATTAGAAGGGCTTTAGAAATACAAATATAGAGAAACCAAAACAGTACTAAGGGCCTGCTACTTTTGTTTGCTGGAGATCCTGAGTCTGAGTCCTATTCTGTGTTTGTTAAAAGAGGAGATTAGTAACAAGAGGTGTTAACTGTATAGTGGTACCAGTCTGAGACTTTCTCCTTAATGTCTGCAGGAGGATTGGGAGATCATTATGTAGCGACTCTTTCACATAGTGTGATTTAATGGCACTTAATGCGATGTCCCTTTACCTCTTAAATTCTTCTCATGGGGAGATTCCTGCATTTCTTCAACACTGATCTAAGTATGCCCTTCATCTCTTGCCTTCCATGTGAACATTGCTTTGCAGTTTACACATCAGTTTCACACAAGCAGCCCCAATCTCCTGTCAGCTTTGTGAGGGAGATGGCAGAGATTGTTCTTTTTTTTAAGTGATCTTCCTAAAGTCACTTAGTTGTGAGGTAGAACAGGGAGCAGAATGGGTAGCAGGCATCTTATACAGTGCTTTTCCTACTCTAAATGGGGCTATTTCAACCTGATCCCAATACACTGAAATCTCTATGTGGGAATGTTTTTAGTGTTAAGGTTCTCTCTTCCCCACTGTCTCTCCTGCCTGATCTCAGGAAGTAAGTTTATTTTTTAAAGTCCCTACCCCATCATTGAGTGTCATTCGTAGGTAAACATTATTTCATTTTTTTTGTACCACCCAAATACAGATATTTGGCCTGAGTCTTAATAGATGTTAGTATCAGCCAATAAATCACTTTCCTTTGGATACTTTGTTCAGAAGTTTCTATTAGCAATGTGTATCTTTCAAAGAAATAAGAGCCAGAATGTTATCTTTTAAAATAGCTTTTACTTTTTAAAAATATAAAAGTGGCTGGGTGCTATGGCTCACACCTGTAATCCCAGCACTTTGGGAGGCCGAGGCAGGTGGATCACCTGAGGTCAGGAGTTCAAGACCAGCCTGACCAACTTGATGAAATCCCCCATCTCCACTAACAATAAAAAATTAGCTGGGTGTGGTGGCACGTGCCTGTAATCCCAGCTACTCGGGAGGCCGAGGCACGAGAATTGCTTGAACCCAGGAGGTGGAGGTTGCAGGGAGTCGAGATTGCACCGCTGCACTCCGGCTTGAGCAACAGAGCAAGACTCGGTCTCAAAAAAAAAAAAAAAAAAAAAAAAGAAAAAGTAAATAAGTACTCTAAAAATTCAGCTATATTCCATATAGTTAATAACATCTTGTGTGTTCTTTTCTGATTAAAAAAGCAATATGTGCTTATTTGAGAGAAAAGACACTCTGGAAAAAAGAGTCTGAAATGAAGAAAGAATATAAAAATCAGGTTAATGCCTGATTTAATATATTTCTTTTCAGTCTTTTTCTGTACGTATATGTCTGGAATTATAGTAGTAATATGAATAAAAACCAGATTTACTGGGAATTAATGACAAACATTCTTTTAATCTTCTCAGCAATCCTGAGAAACAAATATTAGCTATACTGCAAAAGAAGAAATTGAGGTTAAATTTATGTAGTTACTTAACCATGGCTGCACAGTTAGTAAGAAGCATGGATTGTAACTTGTCATCTTATCCCACTCAGGGTCTGACATCCCATGTCAGGCCACCCCTCCTTCTCCCGTAGGGATGCCCTCCTCACCCTACTCAGCGCTGAACCCTGCTCAGGGTTCCTGTGCCTTCTTCTTCCCACCTGGCATGATGCCTCTGCCTCACCTAATGGCTTTAAGACTAAATTGTTCAGGAAGGGAATAAAAGAAGTTAATGATTTTCTGTTTGTTTCTTTTCTATTCTTCTTAAGGTTATAGGTTTCTCAGGGTTTAAGAACTGGATTATAGGCCGGGCACAGTGGCTCACACCTGTAATCCCTGCACTTGGGGAGGCTGAGGTGGGTGGATCACCTGAGGTCAAGAGTTTGAGACCAGCCTGGCCAACATGGTGGGACCCTGTCACTACTAAAAATACAAAAATTAGCCGAGTGTGGTGGTGGATGCCTGTAATCCCAGCTACTCGGGAAGCTGAGGCAGGAGAACTGCTTGAACCTGGGAGGCAGAGGTTGCAATGAGCCGAGATCAAGCCATTGCACTCCAGTCTGGGCAACAAGAGGGAAACTCCGTCTCAAAAAAAAAAAAAAAAAAAAAAAAAAAAAAGAGCTGAATTTTAATGAAAATATTAAATAATGACATTATTCATTGGATTTTGATGTTATAATGAGTATACACTGTAAAATATACATTGGGTCCCTTGAGCTATTGTACATGATAAACAGAAGAAGTTAGTGTTATTTTATAGGAGCTGATATCCAAGACATAATATAAAATCTATTCTTGATTTCCCATGTCTTATTTTTAGATGTAGGTGATATAGTTGGGATCATACTGAACTGTGTGCCAAACACATCACAATATATCCCAAAGTCTGCACTTAGAATATATATTTTTATTAGGATGTCATATTTGACTTCTGAAATGAATCTTCCTTCATCCCTTTTTTTAAAAAGTCAAAAGTAAAAGCAACCATGGTCTAATGCTGCCTTTTCTCTTTTCTTTTAAATCCAAATAGCACAAGGAGCCCCGTAGAGGGAGGGACTTCAGCCCCGTGCTGATAATCTGAAATCTGAACTTCATAGCACTTATGAAAAGGAAACAGTTTAGCTCAATTTATAATAATATATTGGTCTGCAGAGGAAGTGCAGGCTGAACCCTGCTGTCTCAAGTAAATACTCCAGGGGTGTCTGATGGGGAACGTGTCGGGTGCCTGTAATAAATCCACTGCCCATGGAAGTGAGTGAAGGCCTTGTTGGCAGTGCCTGAGGACACGCTTAACTGAGGTTGTCACGGTTTTACTTTTAAATTGGAATCTTTGCCCTAATCTCAGAGTCAGACATGACCAGATTTGCAAACAGATTTACAATTTTCACTAATTTTCCAACCAGGACTTCAAAACACACTCAGAAAAAAAAATACACTCTGGTCTTTCTCAGAGTAGGATGATTTACTTTGCCACAGATGTTTTCCATAGACTGAATGTAACTAGGGAGTTAGGGACTTAAAAGTGGCTTGGAGACAAACCGTGGGTTTGTTTTTTGTGGAACAGATTATACAGTTCAAGGGACATCAACAAAATTATGTTTATTAACCAGGAGCTGGGTGTGGAGGTGGGATGTTTCGGGACAAAGGTGAGTGCTAGGTAAACATTTGGGGCAAAAACTCTCTCTTCCCCCCTTAATTTATTATTGTTATTCTTTACATGTCACCATTCATGACTCTGTTCTCTCTGCTCTATTTACTTTTGTTTCTTAAGCCCAACTAAATCTCACTTTCAAGTATTTGTTGTTACTATAACAATCAGCAGTTTCAAAACTTAAGTTGCCAGGTAAAAATTCCACTACAAAAAAAGAAAACTGCAATAGAAATGTAAATGCATAGCCCTTCTTTTTCGGTTTTTCTTTACCTTGTGAACAGTTTAGGTTAGAGTGATGAAAGGACCATAGGATTTGTATCAGGTAACCGGGTCCCAGACTCACCGCATTGTCAATTGCCTGTGTATTGCTAGTGCCTCTCTGAGTCTCTGCCTTCACTGTAAAATGGGAGCTTAATGATACTTCCTTCTCAGAGTTTTTGGGAGTACAAATAAGAAAATGTATGGGAATAGGCTTTGCAAGCTATAATTTATTTGCAAGCTATAATTTGTCCAGTGGGAACTGGACCATGGCATATTGGAGAACCAATGAGACGACTGGGTGATAGAAGAATGCTGAATGCTGTGTTTGTATCCTGCTTCATGCCCAGAGTTTTGTCACCTTCACAAAATACCATTCCATACATATATTTGCTACATATAGGAACTACAAGAAAGGGAAGTCTTACCAATGGATTCTCGAGGGTGAGAAGAGTTAACATCTGGTCCATTGGTTATCAGAGCCCTGTAGTAATCAGTCTTACTTTGGTGGAGGCCAGCTTTACTTTTAGAGCCTGACCAGTAGTTTTTTATAGATTAAGTTCACCTTCCTTGAAATACCTATGGCTTAGAGGCAGCATGACCCAGAGCACAGAAATATTTGATGTGGTCTAAACTGTAAATTGCTATGCTTCTGTTTTTTGACTCAACATGGCCACTCTCACTGGAGTCTCTAGCTCTGTGAGCAGAAAGAACAGAGGCCTCCAGGAGTTTAGACTCTTAGGCGGGGGCTCCCTTGGGACTGAACATGGAAACTGTGGTATCTTTGTAAATCCTCCAGGTGTCCCTCAGTTTTGCCCTGATTTAGACATTTTATTCAAGGGAAAAAGCTTTTGTTATTTCTTTCTCTGACCCCATTCCCTTCCTCCCCAACCTCTGAATGACCAACTAAAGTAAAAAGTACACATAATTTATGGCTTAATCATAAATTTAAAATAATTATACTTTATTACCTCTCATGGGTCTTGAAATGTAGGTGCTATGTTCTGCTTTCTGCCGAGGCAAGGGAATAATACAGAAACCAGTAATAAATTATAACTGCAGGCTGCAGTTGGTAAGCTGGAGGAATTGCTATTTAAGTGGAAAGTGCTTGAACAGCCAAATGAGCACCTGTCATGTTTATTTTCACTTTGAAAAGTAGAAACATGACAGTATAGTTTCCAATGCTTGTCCAATATGAACTTCTGGCATTCTTGTTATCTTCTCAGGAACTGCACTGTTTGCTTCTTGTGTTCAATTTTTTTTTTTCCAGGGATGAGGATGTAGCTCTTCTCCTGAAACTTTCACTCTAAAATATGCCAAATACTGACATTTTCAAACTTGTGCTTTTTTACTTGATACCTGATTTTTTTTTGTGTGTGTGTGTGTGTGGAGGGAGAAGGTCATGACTTGTGGAATTTACTCTAAGGATAGGGATCTGAGCAGGTTCCTGAGTACTTGAAAGGCTTTATCTACCTCTTACACTTTTTTGTTACATCCAGGTTTTTGCTCATTTCTCTATCATTTGTGTCTTGAACTTTACCTGAAATGCATGTCTTGAGTGCCTACTAAGGTCTAGGCATTGTGCTGGCAGATTTGATGTATTTTTGTTTATTCCGTATTGCAGAGCTATTAAATAGTAGTCTCTCATTCTGACACTCACTTTTTTTTTCCAGAAAAAAAAAATTAATGCAGATTGATTGGTAATGGGTACAGGGCTGCTTTTAAGGCTATGAAAATGCTCTAAAATTAGTTTGTGGTGATGGTTGCACAACTCTGAACGTACTAAAATACATTGAATTATATACTTTCTTTTTCCTTTCTTCTTTTTGCAGCTTTTGCTCAAAGGAGAATTAGATATTTAAAATGAGTGAATTGTATGGTACATGAATTAGATCTCAATAAAACTATTTTAAAAAAAGAAACTAAAGCTTAGAGAAGTATAATATCTTGTTCAATATGACACTACCTGGTAAAGCTTTTGTCCAAATTTTTCTGAGACCAAAGCTATTCTTTTTGTCCATATATAATATCTTGTTCAATATGACACTACCTGGTAAAGCTTTTGTCCAAATTTTTCCGAGACCAAAGCTATTCTTTTTCTGAGACCAAAGCTATTCTTTCTTCCACTGACCTTCTTCCACTGCTATCTCTACTAATTATATAGCCACGGTATCCTTTTTCTTTAAAAATGTAGGAAAAAATGGCTGGGTGTGGTGGCTCACGCCTGTAATCCCAGCACTTTGGGAGGCCAAGGTGGATGGATCTCTTGAGGTCAGGAGTTTGAGACCAGCCTGGCCAACATGGTGATACCCCGCCTCTACTAAAAAAAAATAAAATAAAAAATAAAAAATTAGCCAGGTGTGGTGGTGTGCACCTGTAATCCCAGCTACTTGGGAGGCTGAGCCATGATAATCGCTTGAACCTGGGAGGCAGAGGTTGCAGCGAGTCAAGATTGCACCACTGCACTCCAGCCTGGGCACCCCGTCTCCAAAAAAAAAGGAAAGAAAATAATTGAACAAATAATACATGAACACACATGTATTCTCATTCAAACTTTGTGGAACTATATGAAATAAAATGTAGACATTCTCTTTCCCCTTGCTTTCCCATCTGGTCCTTTGTAAGCGTTAACATAAATATAGTTATGTTGACATATTTAAATATATGTTACTGCTGCTGTATTTTTAAAAAACACAAATGATACTTTATTATAAATATTACTCTAGTGTTTGTTTTTTGTACATAATATGTGCTGGCAATTTTTTTATGTCGGTATGTCATTCATATTATTATTGTTATTATAAAAATACTACATGCACAAGGAAATAAAAATTGAAAGATTTAAAATGGAAAGTTGAGGAAGATCTAAAATGGAAAGTGAAAAACTCCACCTATCCCCAAGTTCCATTCCTTAAAGGTAACTGCTTTTCACTGTATTTGTGTTTTATTCTTTGATTACGTCCCTAACCCTTAAACATATATATTCTTGTACTTTTATTTCTTTAATAACTTTTAAGCATTCTTGGTTGTTGATCAGTTAAGAATGACAGAAGCAGGCAGATTGCTGGGGCCCAGAAGTCTGAGTCCAGCCTGGGCAACATGGCAAAACTCTGTCTCTACAAAAAATATATTTAAAAAAAAGCCAGGTAAGCCAGGTATGGTGGCAAATACCCGTGGTCGCAACTACTTGGGAGGTTGAAGTGGGAGGATCACCTGAGCTCGGGAGGTTGAGACTGAAGGGAACTGTGATTGCACCACTGCACTCCAGGCTGGGTGACAGAGCAAGACCCTGTCTCAAAAAAAAAAGAAAAAAAAAAAAAAAAAAAAGAAAAGAAAAGAAAAGAAAAAAAGAAAAAGAATTATGGAATTAGTGCTCTGATACTACCTCTCACTCTTGCCAAATTTGGCTAGTTAACCTTTACTTTTAGGGGTTTATTTCCTTAATTACTTTCCTTTAGAACCAGTTTGTAGATACTTTCTCTTGAATTTTAGTATGTAATGTGGGGAATTAAAGTTCTCTTTCAGCCATATCATTACTTTGACATGATTGAGGTTTACAACTTTACATACAGATCTGTAATTTTGATAAGACAAGTGTGCTTATAAGTTGATCTGAAATTAGAAAGCCAGTACATAATGATGTTGATGTAAGTGTTGTTTATTGCAAAACCAGATAGAGTGATGGAATTAATAGGTAGAAAATGTAATCTACTGTAACCATCCAACCTGTGCCAATGAATGAGGAATACTGCACATGTCAGGTCAAGATTTTGTACTTAATCAAAAGCTCAAAATCACGTACATTTTAGCTTGCTTTGTATTTGAATCACGACTTTGTTGCGTAGTTTTCCTCTCCCCTTGGAACTTATATTCATCTTTTTTTACTCTTACTGATAGAAGAAGCATGTTATAATGATTGCTCAATGTCACTAGATGTTTTGTCATGTGACTTGTTCAGTGTTTGATGAATACTGGCTTCTTCATACCCCACCTACCACAGTTATCATACTGGGATTTCTTCTCATTGGACACCTTTGCCAATTCCATTAAAAAATCATTTTAGGCTAGCTGCGGTGGCTCACGCCTGTAATCCCAACACTTTGGGAGGCCGAGGTGGGCGGATCACCTGAGGTCGGGAGTTTGAGACCAGCCTGGCCAACATGGTGAAACCCCATCTCTACTAAAAATACAAAAATTAGCCGGGCGTCGTGGCAGGCACCTGTAGTCCTAGTGCCTGTTTTAGTTACTGGTGAGGCTGAGGCAGGAGAATCCCTTGAACCTGTCAGGCGGTGGTTACAGTGAGCCAAGATCGCACCATTGCACTCTAGCCTGGGTGACAGAGCAGGACTTTGTCTCAAGAAAAAAAAATTATTTTAAATTTCAGTAGCTTTAGAGATATAAGCAGTTTTTGGTTCCATGGATGATTTGTATAGTGTTGAAGTCTGGTATTTTAATGTACCTGTCACCTGAGTAGTATACATCTGATAAGTGTTTTGTTTTTTTTTTCATCCATCACCCCCCTCCCATCCTCTTCTCTTCTGAATCTCCAATGTCCATTGTACCACTCTCTACACCTTCATGTGCCCATAGCTTAGTGCCCACTTATAAGTGAGAACATGCAATATTTGTTTGTCCATTCCTGAGTTACTTCACTTAGAATAATGGCCTTCAGTTTCATCCACGTTGCTGCAAAAGACATGGTTTCATTTTTTTCAATGACTGAGTAGTATTTCATGGTATATATACATACCACATTTTCTTTATCTACTCAACGGTTGTTGGGCACTTTGGTTGATTCCATATCTTCGCAATTGTGAAATGTGCTGCAATAAACATATGCGTGCAGATATCTTTTTGATATAATGACTTCTTTTTCGGGTAGATACCCAGCAGTGGATTGTTGGGTCAAATGGTAGAGTTACTTTTAGTTCTTTGAGAAATCTCCATACTGTTTTCCATGGAGGTTGTAGCAATTTACATTTCCACCCCAGTGTGTAAGCACTCCCTTTTCACTACATTTCTAGCAACATCTATTATTTTTTGACTTTTTAATAATGGTCATTCTGGCTAGGATAAGGTGATAACTCATTGTGGTTTTAATTTGCATTTCTTTGATGATATGTGATATTGAGCATTTTTTCATATGTTTATTTGTCATTTGTATATTTTCTTTTGAGAAATGTCTATTCATGTCATTTGCCCACTTTTTAATGGGATTATTTGTTTTTTTTTCTTGCTGATTTGTTTGGATTCCTTATAGGTTCTTTGTCAGATGCGTAGCTTGCAAATATTTTCTCCCATTCTGTAGGTTGTCTGTTTACTCTGATAATTATTTGTTTTGTTGTGCAGAAGCTTTTTAGTTTAAGTAGGTCCCGTTTATTTATTTTTTGTTGCATTTGCTTTTGGGGTCCTATTCATAAATTCTTGCCTAGCCCAATGTCTAGAAGAGTTTTCTTCTAGAATTTTTATGGGCTCAGGTCTTAGATTTAAGTCTTTAATCCATGTTGAGTTAATTTTTGTATATGGTGAGACACAGGGATCCAGTTTCATTCTTCTACATGTGGCTATCCAGTGTTCCCACACTGTTTTAAATAGGGTGTCCCTTTTCCAGTATATGCTTTGTTGAAGATCAGTTAGTTGTAAGTATTTGGCTTTATTTATGGCTTCTCTATTTTGTTCCATCAGTCTGTGTATCTACTGTTATACCAATACCATGCTGTTTTAGTTACTACAGCTTTGTGGTATAATTTTAAGACAGATAATGTGATGCCTCCAGATTTGTTCCATTTGTTTAGGATTCATTGGCTATTCAGGCTCTTTTTTGGTTCCGTATGAATTTTAGGAATTATTTTTTTCTAATTCTGTGACAAATTACATTGGTATTTTGATAGGAATTGCATCAAATCTGTAAATTTGTTTGGGCAGTATGGTCATTTTCATGATATTGATTCTTCCAATCCATGAGTGTGGGATGTATTTCCATTCATTTGTGTCATCTATGATTTCTTCCATCAGTGTTTTATAGTTCTCTTTGTAGAGATCTTTTACTACCTTGGTCAAGTTTATTTCTAGGTACTTTATTATTATTATTTTTTTAGCTATTGTCAAAGGGATTGAGTTCTTGATTTGATTCTCAGCTTGGTCATTGTTAGCACATTGCAGTGCTACTGATTTGTGTACATTGATTTTGTAACCCAAAACTTTACTGAATTTCTTTTTCAAATCTAGGAGTCCTTGGAAGCGTTGTTAGGATTTTCTACCTATACAATCATATTACTGGAAAACAGAGATAGTTTGACTACCTCTTTTCAATTCGGATGCCGTTTATTTCTTTCCTTTGCCTGATTGCTCTGGCTGGGACTTCCTGCCAATTCCACTTTTACTTGGATCATTTGTGTTTCTCTTTCTTAGAATTTTCTAAAAATTCTGTTATATTTAAATTTTCTAAAAATTATACCATATTTTAGATTCTTCCAGGCAAGGACTGTTTTAGCTTTGTATCCTGTACAGCACCTAATGCAGTACTTTGAATATGGCTGGTGCTTACTAAGTATTTGTTGAACTAATAAGTGAATGAATGAACCAAGGATTGGCTTTTTTTTCATTTCATGGTAGTGTGTCTTGGTTATACAAGCAAAAGGAAGTATTAATTCTATCCTTGAAAGCCCCTGCCTGGGAAAGGTTTTGAAATTCCTTCTCAAACAGATGGCCATTCACCTAATGCTTGCAGATTACCAGAGACAGAATTTAGAATCTTCCATGGCAGCCTATTCTTTTTCACAGTAACTCATGCTTCATTTCCTTACATCTAGTCTAACTAACCACATGACATCACAGAACTTTCTAAAGCGACAGAGTATCTGGATCCATCTGTACATTCCCTTCTAAATTTTTTATAAGAAAACCATCAAAGATAAAAATAATGTGTTGGTTTCTTTTAGGCTGAGGAGGAATGTTTTACTGTGCATTTTGAAATTTTTTTGTTCTCTCATATTTCACTCAATTAGAGTCACACTAATGTGTGACTTTTGGGGTAATTCTGCCTCTGAGTTTGGTGGTGGAATTTTTCCCATTGACTAACAGTCTTCATATGCCGTCTTTGGCCACCTGTCTATTGAACATAATTCCCAAAGGCATGAGCTATAGAAAGTGTTTTGTTTTAGACCTTTATTTAGGTTGTATATCCTGTGTGTGTTATTTGCCACTCCTGTAAAGACAGTGGAAGAATGACCGTGAATGATGCCATTATTTTTTTCAGTCAATCTTTATTGAAGGTTCGAATTTAGGACTAGGCCGGGAATGAGTTTGACTTTCCTCATTCAGTCAGTCCCGGCAGCACATTTCAAGGTCAAACTATATACCTCATGCTGGAAGTTTCCTTAGACTTTGTAATCTAAGCCCAATAAACATCTTAAGTTTTTTTTTTTTTTTCAGGGATATTTATTTACCAAATAAATAGGACAGCACATAGCCATCAGTGAAGGTGATAAGAGCTTTGGCTAGTTTTATAAATCTTCCCCTAAATATAACTTTCTATGGGAGTGAAAACTCTTTTATAAAAACATTTGGGAGACCGAGGGAGGTGGATCACTTGAGGTCAGGAGTTCGAGACCAGCCTGGGCAACGTGGTGAAAGGCTGTCTTTACTAAAAATACAAAAATTAGCTGAGCGTGGTGGTGTGTGCCTGTAATCCTAGCTACTCGAGAGGCTGAGGCAGGAGAATCACTTGAACCCAGGAGGCAGAGGTTGCAGTGAGCCGAGATCGCACCATTACACTCCAGCGTGGGCAACAGAGCCAGACTCTGTCTCAAAGAAAAACGAGCATGGAGGTGAAGATGATCTCAAGGTACTTAAGATACATACCTAAAGGTACAAAGATATAAATCATAGTCCTTGGTCAATTCATTATAGTGGTTTTGTAGTCTGTCCTACAATTGGTTGGGGTAACAACCTTTTTTCTTATTTTTATTCACACTGCTCTCTCTACCCCCTCATCTAGGTATGTGTATAGCTCATTTATTTAGGGGTGATGTTAAAAAATTGAATGCCCTTAATGGCAAGGGAACCAACCAATCAATATGGATGCCACAAGTTTTTCCCCTGTGGACTGTAGTTATTGGTATAGAAGTATTTTTTTTTTTCCCAGCTTTTATTTCAGGTTCAAGGGATACATATGCAGGTTTGTTACATGGGTAAATTGCATATTGTGGGGGTTTAGTATACAGATTATTTCAGCACCCAGGCAATAAGCGTAGTACCTGATAGAAAATTTTTCGGTCCTTACCCTCCTCCCACCTTCCACCCTCAAGTGGGCCCTAGTGTCTGTTGTTCCATTCTTTGTGTCCATGTTTACTCAGTGTTTAGCTCCCACTTATAAGAGAGAACATGCAGTATTTGGTTTTCTTTTCCTGCATTAATTCAATTAGGATAAGGGCTTCCAGCTGCTTATGTGACCTACTTATGTCACCTACTACTACTAAGCTTTTTGAGAACCTGGTCTCTCTCTCTCTCTCTCTCTCTCTATATATATATATATATATATATATTTTTTTTTTTCGATACACAGTCTTGCTTTGTCACCCAGGCTGGAGTGCAGTGGCGTGATCTCAGCTCACTGCAGCCTCTGCCTCTGGGGTTCAAGCAGTTCTTTGCCTTAGCCTCCCGAGTAGCTGGGATTACAGGTGCGTGCCACCATGCCTGGCTAATTTTTGTATTTTTAGTAGAGATGGGGTTTCACCATCTTGACCAGGCTGGTCTTGAACTCCTAACCTCATGATCTACCCACATCGGCCTCCCAAAGTGCTGGGATTACAGGCGTGAGCCACCATGCCTGGCCTTGTGTATATATATTTATACTACACATAGCATGTAGAACCTTGCACATAATAGAAACTTACCACATATTTGGAGAGAACATCCTTTTTCTCTCCCCAGGTATTAGCCAGAAACCATAGCTATCTTTCTTAATTGCTAACGGAAAATTGGATATGAGATAGGATGCGTAAAGAAGGAGGTCAGAAGACATAGAAACAGAAATTGGAGGTTGAAGTGGCTTCTTCTCTTTCATTCATTAACTTTGAGAGATTCTGGTCCTCACAGTTTAGTGGAACTGTGGGCAGAAGTGATGGCTCTGCACATACAAAGGGGAAAATGGAGAAAACCATTTAATCATCTTTTCTGTCAATCTAACCTCTCTCCCTTCTTGTCTTTTTTTTTCTGTCAATCTAACCTCTCTCCCTTCTAATCTTTCCTTTTCCCCAACTCGCTATACTCTGCAGTCTCCTGGGAAGAGTTACAACTTGGAAGAATAAAGGAGAAAGGTAGCCCTGGCTAAAGTGGATTAAAGATCTTTTTGCTTATTTAGAGAGCAAAAATCAGCCAGGCAAGATGGCTCATGGCTGTAATCTTGGCACTTTGGGAGGCCGAGGTGGGCAGATCACGAGGTCAAGAGATCGAGACCATCCTGGCCAACATGGTGAAACCCTGTCTCTAGTAAAAATACAAAAATCAGTTGGGCGTGGTTGCACGAACCTATAGTCCCAGCCGCTCAGGAGATTGAGGCAGGAGAATCATTTGAACCCAGGAGGCGGAGGTTGCAGTGAGCTGAGATCCCACCACTGCACTCCAGCCTGGGCGACAGAGCAAGACTCCGTCTCAAAAAAAAAGAAAGCAAAGCAAAAATCAATTATTAACCTCAAGAATTTATTCTCTTCAAAACCCATCAACAAACTTGGCATTCCACAAAAGTTAATTTTAAAAAAAGGAGAGAGGGAGGGGGGAAGTTATGTACCTTGAGATTATCTTTATCTCCATACTTGTTTTGTTGAAAGACTTTTCACTTCCATGGAAAAATTCTATTTTGGGGAAGATTTACAAAACTAGCCAAAGCTCTTACCAATTTCACTGATCACTGTTTACTTTCCTTAGAATCTCTTTATTGAACATTTCCATTTGAAGCTTTAAAACATAAAGATACTTATTTTTAAAGTTTGTATTGCTTAATTTAAAAGTAATAATATATCATCCAGTCAAAGAAGGCATCAGTTTAAGATGGATTCCAATTTCAGAGATGTTAAATATGAAGAAAAAATGTCTACCTTGGAACTGATGAATTAGGGTACATGCTCATTGTAGAGAATTTGCAAACTATAGAAAAGTGTAAAGAAGAGAAAATATTATTTATAATTATTTGGTCTAATTCCTTCTAGTTTTTTTTATACTTAGTAACGTGTTTATCCTTTGTTTATATAAAATTAATATCATGTTGTATAAACATTTTGCATCTTTTTTCCCTGATACTTTTATATTTTGAGCATTTTTTTATCACTAAACAGTTCTTGAAAATGATTGTTAAAAACTGGTTTAAAAATTAATTCCTTACTTTCAAGCAAGATGTCAGAATAGCACTTGTCTCCTTGTAGAAACATCAATTTGAATAACTATCCGTGCACAGAATACCTTTATAAGAGCAAAGGAATCCAGGTTAAAGATTACATTGCCTGGGTGGAGCACAGAAATAAGAAAAGACACATTGAAGAGTAGGAAGAACAGTTTCAAATTACCTACATCACCTCTCCCTGAAGCTTGAGCAGCACAGTGTCAAGAGGGATACCCTTCGTGTGGGGGAAGGAGAATGAAGTGAGTACCCAATTTCTCTGTAAACCAAGCAGAGGCCCACCCCAGTGAACCCCAGTGATAGGGTGGCCTCCAAAGGCGAAGGCTCCAAGCCTACTGTAGCACCAGGTATGCCCTTGTGGACTCAGGCTCCAGGTCAGCCCTCGAAGCCCCAGAATCCAAGACTTCCCGTATAGACCCAGTCTCCAGTGGACTCAGGATCCAGGTCTGCCTCACATACTTATGCTTCAGGACTGTGTTAGCACCAGGCTCACCCCTGTGGATGCAATTGCCAGGCCCACCCCAGTGGACCCAGGATCTAGGCTTACATGCACAGACCAACATTCTAGGCCTGCTGTTGGGGATGCAGGGACCACACCCACCCAGGTGGACTTAAGCTCCAGGTCTGCCCTAGTGGACCCAGGTTCCAGGCCCCTCCCAATGGACCCAGGTATTAGGGCTGCCTGCCTGCTGATCCAAGCATCAGGCCAACTTGCCTAAGGAGTCTAGCAACAAGCCTGCTCATGGACTCCACTGGATGGCCCACACATAATCTCTGGGTGGGCTGACTGCTGAAAGGATTTCCTGGCTGAAGCTAGCCTGGAAGAGGTTCCTACTTCTTCAGATGTGCAGACATCAACACACGGCCACAAGGATCATGAATAATCAGGGAAACATGACCAAAGGAAAAAAATAAAACACTAGTTATTGACTCTAAAGAAATGGAGATCTATGAACTACCTGATAAAATAATTTAAAATATTGTGTGCTGAAGAACACAATGACTGGACTGAAAAATTCTGTAGAGAGCTTCAGTAGCAGAAGCAATCAAGCAGTAGAAAGAATAAGTGAGTTTTAAGATGGGACATTTGAAATTGCTCAGTCTGAATAACCAAAAAGAAAGAAAACAAAGCCTGTGGGACTTATGGGACATCATCATGTAAATTCATATATACATTATGGGAGTTACAAAAGGAGCAGAGAGATAAGTAAGGAGCAGAAACCTTATTTGAAGAAATAGTGACAGAACACTTCCCAAATCTGAAGAAGGAAATGAATATTCAAATCCATGAAGAACAAAGAACCCCAAATAAACTAATAATAAAGTCAAATTCACCAAGACATATTATAATCAGATTTTCCAAGGTCAAAGACAGAGAAAATTTGGAAAGCAGGAAGAGAAAAGTGGATTATTATGTATAAGGGAACCCATGTAAGACAATCAGTGGATTTCTCAGCAGCAACCTTGCAGACCAGAAGTGAATGGGATAATGTATTCAAAATACTGAAAGAAATAAGACTGCCAACCAAGAATACCAACCTGGCAAAGCTATCCTAAAGAAATACAATAGCAAGATTTTCCCAGACAAACTGAAGCTGTGGGAGTTCATCAAAACTAAACCTGTCTGTAAGAATTGCTAAAGGTAGTTCTGTAAGTTAAAATGAAAAAATCCTAACATGAAAACACATGAAACTGTAAAATTCACTGTAAGGGTAAAAATATACTCAAACTAAAAATACTCTAATATTGTGATGGTGTTGCATAAATCATTTTTAACTCTCATTATCAAAGTAAAAAGTGAAAAGTATTAAAAATAGTTACTGCCACAATAATTTTTAATGGATGCACAACATATAAAAGATGTAAGTTATGACATCCATAACATAAAATGTGAGTGGAGAAGTTGAAGTGTAGAGTTTTTATATGCAGTCAGAGTTAAGTTGTTATGAGCATAAAGTAGACTGTTATTACTATAAGATGTTTTATGTGGGCCTCATGGTAACCACAAAGAAAAAACATAGTAGATACATAATAGGTAAAGACAAAGGAATCAAAGCATACCACTGCAAAAAATCGTTAAATCATAAAGGAAGACAGCAAGAGAAGAAAGGAGCAAAGGACTACAAAACAGTCAGAAAACAATTAACAAAATGACAATAGTAAGTCTTTACCTACCAGTAATGACTTTAAATGTAAATGGATTAAATTTTCCAATCAAAAGACATAGAGTGGCTAAATGGATTTAAAAAATAAGATTAAACTCTAGAGACTCACTTTGGCTAAAAACACACATAGGCTGAAAATAAAAGGACTGAAAAATATTTTATGCAAATGGTAACCAAAAGAGACCTGGGCTGGCTATACTTATATCAGACAAGATAGACTTTAAGTCAGTAACTGTCACAAGATACAAAGAAGTTCATTATGTAATGATAAAGTAGTCAGTTCATCAAGAAAATATAACAATTGTAAAGACAGCTGGCCCTTGAGAATCATCGGTGTGAACTTTGTGAGTTCACTTATATGCAGATTTTTTTCAACCAAACACTGATAGAAAATGTAATATTAATGGAATTAGAAACTCATGTGTATGGACAGCCAACTTTCCATATACACAGGTTTGGCAGTGCCAACAGTAGGACCTGAGTATATACCAATTTGTGGATACACACAGAGTCCTGGAACCGATCCCTCCTGTATACCAAGGGATAACTGTATATATGCACTCAACATTGGGACCTAAATATTTAAAGGAAATATTAACAGAACTGAAGGGACAAATAGTAATATAGGAACAGTAGGGGTATTGAGTACCGCATTTTTGATAATCAATAGAAATCCATTCAGAAAATATATAGGGAACCAGCAGACTTGAACAGCACTATAGACCAAATGGACCTAACACATATACAAAACATTCCATCCTACAGCAAAAGAATACACATTCTGTTCAAGTGCACATGAAACATTCTCAAATGTAGATCATATGTTAGGCCACAAAGTAAGTACTAACAAATTGAAGAAGACTGAAATCATATCAGGCATCTTTTTTGACCACAATGATATAAAACTAGAAATCAATAATAAGAGGAAAATAGGAAAATCAGCAGTGATGTGGAAATTTTCCTGAACAACCAATTTGCCAGAAATGAAATAAAGAGGGAAATCAAATAATCTTTTGAGACAAGTGAAAATGGAAAGACAATATCCCAGAACTTATGAGATGCAAAAATATGGAAATACAAAACTTATGGAAAAGCAAAAGTACACATATGTGATTGCATCAAACTATCAAGCTTCTCCACAACAAAAGAAACATCAACAGAGTGAAGAGACAACCTATGCAATGGGAGAAAATATTCACAAACCATGCATTTGATAAGGAATTCATATCCAAAATATGTAAATAACTCATAAAACTCAGTAGCAGGTTAACAAGTAACCTGACCTAAAAACGAGCAAAGGACTTGACTAGACATTACTGAAAAGAAGACATATGAATGCTCAACATGTATATGAAAATGTGCTCAACATCTAATCATCAGTGAAATCTAAATCAAAACCACAATGAGATATTACTTCACACTTGTTAGAATAACTATTATACAATAGACAATGGATAACAAATGTTGGTGAGGATGCGGAGAAAAGGGAATCCTTGTACATACACCATTGGTGGGAGTGTAAATTGGTACAGCCATTGTGGAAAACTGCATGGAGGTTTCTCAAACAGTTAAAAATAGAACTTTCATATTGAGAGGTGACAGTGTGCTGGCAGTCCTCACAGCCCTCACTTGCTCTCGGTGCCTCCTCTGCCTGGGCTCCCACTTTGGCGGCACTTGAGGAGCCCTTCAGCCCACCACTGCACTGTGGGAGCCCCTTTCTGGGCTGGCCAAGGCGGGAGCCAGCTCCCTCAGCTTGCAGGGAGTGTGGAGGGAGAGGCGCTTGCGGGCCGGCTGGAGTTCCGGGTGGGCGTGGGCTTGGTGGGCCCCTCACCCAGAGCAGCCGGCCGGCCCTGCTGGCCCCGGGCAATGAGGGGCTTAGCACCCAGGCCGGCGGCTGCGGAGGGTGTGCTGGGTCCCCCAGCAGTGCCGACCCACCGGCCCTGCGCTCGATTGCTCACCGGACCTTGGCTGCCTTCCCACGGGGCACGGCTCAGGACCTGCAGCCCACCATGCCTGAGCCTCCCACCCCCTCCATGGGCTTCTGTGCCGCTGGAGCCTCCCCGACGAGCGCCGACCCCTGCTCTACGGCGCCCAGTCCCATCGACCACCCAAGGGCTGAGGAGTGCGAGTGTACGGCGCGGGACTGGCAGGCAGCTCCACCTGCAGCCCCGGTGCAGCATCCACTGGGTGAAGCCAGCTGGGCTCCTGAGTCTGGTGGAGATGTGGAGAACCTTTATGTCTAGCTCAGGGATTGTAAATGCACCAATCAGCACCCTGTGTCTAGCTCAGGGTCTATGAGTGCACCAATCGACACTGTATCTAGCTGCTCTGGTGGGGCCTTGGAGAACCTTTATGTCTAGCTCAAGGATTGTAAATACACCAATCGGCACTCTGTATCTAGCTCAAGGTTTGCAGACACACCAATCAGCGCCCTGTGTCTAGCTCAGGGTCTGTGAGTGCACCAGTTGACACTGTATCTAGCTGCTCGGGTGGGGCCTTGGAGAACCTTTGTGTAGATACTCTGTATCTAACTGATCTGATGGGGACGTGGAGAACTTTTATGTCTAGCTCAGGGATGGTAAACGCACCAATCAGCGCCCTGTCAGAACAGACCACTCGGCTCTACCAATCAGAAGGACGTGGGTGGGGCCAGATAAGAGAATAAAAGCAGGCTGCCTGAGCCCCCAGAGGCAACCCGCTCGGGTCCCCTTCCACACTGTGGAAGCCTTGTTCTTTCGCTCTTTGCAATAAATCTTGCTACTGCTCACTCTTTGGGTCCACACTGCTTTTATGAGCTGTAACACTCATCGCGAAGGTCTGCAGCTTAACTCCTGAAGCCAGCGAGACAATGAGCCCACCGGGAGGAATGAACAACTCCAGACGCGCCTCCTTAAGAACTGTAACACTCACCGCAAAGGTCTGCAGCTTCACTCCTGAGCTAGCGAGACCGCTAACCCACCAGAAGGAAGAAACTCTGAACACATCCGAACATCAGAAGGAACAAACTCCAGACGCGCCACGTTAAGAGCTGTAACACTCACCGTGAGGGTCCGCGGCTTCATGCTTGAAGTCAGTGAGACTAAGAACCCACCAATTCCAGGCACAATATGACCCAGCGATTCTACTTTGGTATACATATCCAAAGGAAATGAAATCAGTATCTCAAAGAGATATCTTTATTCCCATGTTCATTGCTGCATTATTCACAAAAGCTATGATTTAGAAACAACCTAAATATCTGTTAACAGATGAATGATGAATAAAGAAAATGCAGTAGGTATATCTGTATCTATATATCTACACACACATACCAACACATATCCACACATAATGAAATATTACTCAGTCTTAAAAAAGAAGGAAATCGTGTCATGTGTGACAATGTGGAATATGTTATGCTAAGTGAAATAAGCAAGGCACAGAAAGACAAAGACCACGTGATCTTACTTATATGTGGAATCTAACAATGTTATACTCATAAATGCACAGAGTTGAATGGTGGTTTCCAAGAGTTTGAGGGATGTTGGGTAGATGTTGGTCAAAAGGTACCAAGTTTTGTTTATGCAGAATGAATAAACCCTAGAGACCTAATGTACAGCATAGTAACTGTACTAGTCTGTCACATTGCTGTGAAGAAATACCTGAGACTGGGTAATTTATAAAGAAGTTTCATTGGTTCACAGTTCCCCAGGCTGTTCAGGAAGAAGGATGCTGGCATCTGCTTGGCTTCTAGGGAGGCCTCATAAAATTATGTTGGGAAGCAAAAAGGGGGAGCCAGCACTTCACATGCCCAGAGCAGGAGGAAGAGAGAGTGAGGGGGGATGTGCCACACACTTTTAAACCACCTGATCTTGTGAGAACTCACTGTCATGAGAACAGCACGGAGAGGATGGTGCTAAACCATTCATGAGAAACCGCCTCCATGATCCAATCACCTCCCACCAGGACTCACCTCCTACACTGGGGATTACAGTATGACATGAGATTTTGTGGGGACACAGATCCAAACAGTATCAGTAATTATGTTTATTAATACTGTATTACATATGTGAAATTAGCTAAGAGAGTAGATCTTAAATGTTTTTAACACACACACACACACACACACACACACACGGTTACTGTGAGGTCATGGGTATATTAATTAGATTGGTTTTAGAAGTCATTTCACAATGTATATGTATATTAAAACATTACATTTTACATTGTAGATATATAAAATGTTTGTCAATTATACTTCAGTAAAGTTCAGAAAATGTTTTAAATCACAAAATAATCTACTTTGGTTATTCAAGTTTTTTGATATTATGTATATTGCTACAGTGAACATCTTTGTACATATATCTTTATTTCCATAGGAAAAATTGCTAGAAGTTGAATGCCTTGGTGAGGTATTATGTTGTGGACATTTACACAGTACATACTTGGTTGTCAGACTGTTACTTAGAGAGATTTTCATTTTCATTCCTACCTGCAATGTATGAAGTGTGATCATCAGTTACTTCCACCAACCTCCTTTACCCTACTCTGTACAGTGCTAAGTGTTACAATTTACAAATATTTTTGCCGATTTGATGGGTGAAAATATGCTATTATTTTAAATTTCATTTATTTATTCATGAGGTTGAACACTTTTGTATTTTTGTTGGCCATTGTTTACTTCTTTCTGTTATTCATTGGCTGATCATATTTTGCTCATTTTTCTGTTGAGATGTTAGTGTTTTTCTTAACATTTACTTTATCCCTTCTGCCTTTAACTTTATCCCTTTAACCCTTCTGCCCACTTCCCAGATATTTTCTTATACCCAATTTTCAATTTTGTGTTTAGACTTTTAATATTTATTTTAGGTGAAACATCTTTCCATTTAAGTCTTAATTGTAATACTTGCATTAAATTAAATAACAATATTTGAAATTATTTAACTGCATTTATGTTTACTGCTAGCCTTTTTGTACTGTGATTTAAAAAAAAAATTCTTGATTGTTCTCTTGGTCAGCCAAAATGTAGTTTCTAATAATATTTATGAAGACTAATGGCAGGGGAGTGGTCGTGGCATATTCTTCGAGTCTTTGCATTATGGAAGAGTGACTTCCTATCCTTTCACTTGTGAATATCTCCTTGATTGGCTATAGGATTCTTGAGTATCAAACTTGCCCCTTAAAACTCTATAGAGGCCGGGTGCAGTGACTCATGCCTGTAATTCCAGCACTTTGGGAGGTCGAGGTGGGCGGATCACCTGAGGTCAGGAGTTCAAGACCAGCCTGGCCAGCATAGCAAAACACCATCTACTAAAAATACAACAGCCAGGTGTGATGGCACATGCCTGTAATCCCAGCTACTCAGGAGGCTGAGGCAGGAGAATCACTTGAACCCGGCAGGCAGAGGTTGCAGTGAGCCGAGATTGTGCCACTGCACTCCAGCCTAGGCGATTAGTGAGACTTCATCTCAAAAAACAAACAAACAAACAAACAAAAAACCATCACCAACAACTCTATAGATACTGTTCTGTGACCTCTGATATTTGATGTTGGGAGATGTCTGGGGCCATCTACATTATGGTTTCATTTTGGTAAGCTGTATTTTCTGTTTGGACATTTGTAGTATTTTATATTTAATTTTTTTAACAGAAAGTGTTTATGTCCTTGCTCAACCATTTTATAGTGCAGACTCTGGTCTTTTCACAACCTTGGAAAACATTTGTCTAGTGTTTCTTTGATTATTCTTATATCTTTCTGTATCTTAATTTTTTTTTTTTTTTTTGAGATGGAGTCTCACTCTGTCGCCCAGGCTGGAGTACATTGGTGTGATCTTGGCTCACTGCAACCTCTGCCTCCCAGGTTCAAGCAATTCTCCTGCCTCAGCCTCCCGAGTAGTTGGGATTACAGGCACCTGCCACCACACCCAGCTAATTTTTTTGTATTTTTAGTAGAGACAGCGTTTCACCATGTTGGCAGGGCTGATCTTGAACTCCTGACTGGCCTTAAGTAATCCATCTGCCTTGGGCTCCCAAAGTGCTGGGATTACGGGTGTGAGCCACCATGCCCAGCCTGTACTTTACTTCCATTCTGTGATTCCTGTTAAGTATATTTTGATCTCCAGGATACGTTCCTCATGTCTTAGGTTTTCCATCACTCATTTCTTATATTTTCCCTGAGTTATAGGAGAATCTCTTGAGTTCACTCTCAGTAATTTGGTTTTTCTGCAGCATGCTTTCTGCTGTTCACTCCATCTATTGCCATGTTAAATGAAGAAATGCTATTAAAAAATCAATTGCAAGTGGTTTTTTCTGATCTCATACTGTTCAAGCTTCATGTCTGCTTACCTTATTTTCACAGATGCAGCGCCTTCTTGAATCAAGTGTCTTCTTGAAAAACTGAGAATTTTCTAAAATTTTATCATGTCAGTTCGAGTAAACTTTTTTCAGAAAAGACAGTTTTGATCAAAGTGCCTCCATTCCTTTGAACTGTGGTAATTTTGCATAGTTCTGGCAATTACTCCTTACCTCTTTATCCTCATAGAAACTAGACTAGTACTGGCTGATAGGCAAGTAGCTGAGATTAGTTCTGTGGGAGATTAGTATGGATTCCTGGCCGAATCCTTTACTTGAAGGTGGAAGAAGATGTGTCCTTATGCAGCCACGCAGAGATTTTATATATTGGAGTGTGCTTAAGAACTTGTTTTTGTCTTTATGTGGATGCTTGCAGTATGAGCAAACCATGGTAGGTTTTGGCCCACTCCTATCATTGCTGGTTGCTCCAGTTCCTTGTTTCTGCAATGCCTGGTACTCAGAGTCATGGCTTATAACAGCAGCACATCCTGAGGTCTGTGAGTATCACAGGTTATGTGCACAGAATTCTTGCTACAGTGAGTATCACAGGTTGTGTGCATAGAATGCTCGCTACAGAGGAAGAGCCTTGCTCTCTGAGTGTGCTCTAAGCTTCCCTTGCCCTCGTGCTCTTTGCTTTCTGAGTTAAGAGGTGAGCATTTTGCTCAGGATTTGATTGGTATATTTATCAGGCTCGCTGCTCTTTTGGAGAGACAATCACGTGTCAGCCTTCTTTGCCCTTCTTTAATCTAATTCCACCTATACTATATTCAGCACAATCATTTGCACTTCTGGCATATTGAGCACCTTTCTCTAATATATAGTGTCAAAAGAGGTTTTGATCCATTTTTATGTTTCATTGATTGTCTCACTGAGAATCTAGGAATGGGACAGGGCCTGTGTCTATACTGGCATCTTGCCAGGAACCTTCCCCTCCCCCTTTCATTGGCTATCAAATTCTGAAAATGTTTTCAGCCATTGATGGCCCACATCTAGGAAAAATAAGGTCATAGATATTAAGATTGAGAGATGAGAATAGACAGGTTAGTAAGAGTGAAAAGTTTCAGTGATTGAAGCTGGGAAGATTGGATTTCAGTATTGGGCTTATTTACCCCAAGAGTGCCTTTGGCAAAAGCCGTGATTGTTTCTCTAAGAAATTTGGGTGAAATGGCCCTGGTAACATACATGACAGCAAACCCAAGGAAGTAAGGGCTGGCGTAAATCTAGGGTGACCAACTGTCCTTTTCGTCTGTGGGCAAGGGGATCTCAGGATGCAGGACGTTCAGTATTAAAACCAGGAAAGTCTTGATCATGAATTGGTTACCCTAGCATAAATTATAGCATTGCTTCTGTGGTCTTTTATATATGAAATGAGATTTCATGCTACAGTGAATGTCCAGAGCTCTCTTCTCCACTGCCAGGGCACACAGCATTCAGCCAGCAAAGAGTGAGAGCGTCTTTTCTTTTTGTGTGTGTGTTGTCACATCATCTACAAACTCTTATTCCAGTTGGGTACAGTGTCAGTCAAGTTTCAGCTGTATTCTGAGATAGCTATGGTAAATAGACATTCTTTAATTTATTTTTTCTAAAAATTGTTAGGAATAATCTTTTAAAGCTGGGAGGGTCTTAAGTATATCCTTTGAGATGCACAGTCCGTGAAGCTTGAGTCACTTTTATAGATGGAGTTTTCGATAAATTAGAAGCTTTAAATGAAAATTACAAGTTTCTTTTTTTAAAGTCATAAAGGATTAGATACAGTTGGAAGCAATTTCAAAAGAATTGTTTGATTAGAGAGTTGCCAAGGATTTAAATGAAGGTGGAAGCCTCAAAGTATACCTTCTAGTGTTGTGTTTGCCGTTTGGCCTGAGTCACTAGGTGACTCAGTGTTCCCCTCAGTGGAACAAAAGCACTTAACAAACCTACTCATTAAGGTGGTGATTTTTCCCCTAATTATGTCTGTGGGTCCCAGTATTAATAGCATAGGAGTAATAAGGCTTTTATTTGGGTAGATGAGACTGGCATTTATGTATTTCCTAGACATTGTCCCAGTCTTTTATGGGAGTCTATCCTGGGGAGCCCCCTTCAAACTCCACTTTTTATTATTTTGCTTGACTCTGAAACCTCCTTTAGGCAACATAGTCAGGATCAGCCAAAACTGCTCAGGAGTGTCTTCAGAGACGGCAAACGGGAAGAGAGAATGGCCACTTAGCCTTCTTCATCAGGCCTTAAAGCCACACTTCTGCTTTTTATCCTCTATATTATTGTGTTTATATTTGGATTTAAAACTCCAAATGTATCACTGATGTTTTCATCCTCACCTCTAATTGCATTTTGTAGTTATTATTTTGCAATGTCCTAAGGTTTTGTGACTTATTCACCTTCAATCAGTTGTTGCTGGGAAAACCCCAAGAGTTGCTCTTGAGTTTTATTTTTTTCTAACTTGACTCATCCAATTCATTAGCATGTCCTATTGTCTTTTCCTAGAACATTCTGAATCTGTTGTCTGCTCATCATCTCCTCCCCTGTCTCTGTAGTTCAAGTCACTGTTAACTCCTGCATGACTTACTGCAACAGCTTCTTCACTGGCCTTCTGCTTCCGTTCTTGTTTCCCCTTTAGTTCTTCCTCTTTCCTATAAAGCTGCCAGTCTGATTAGATTATTGATTCTTTTGAATTTGCTACACAGACAATAATATAATCTGTGAACAAACACACTCTTAATTTTTTCCTTCTCTATCTATATACCTTTTGTTTTCTTTTCTTGTCTTACTGTGTCAGCCAGGTCTTCCAATATGATACTGAAAAGAAATGTTGAGAGGAGACATCCTTGTCTTATTCTTACTCTGAGCAGAAAAGCTTCTAGTTTCACACCACTAAGTATGATGTTCGCTGCAGGTTTCCTAACACATTCTTTATATGTTGAGGAAGTTCTTCTCTATTTCTAGTTTACAGATGATTTTTTATCATGAATGGGTATCACATTTTGTCAAATGTTTTTCTGTACCTATTGGTATGATCATATTTTTTTTTCTTTGTAGCTTGTTGGTGTGATAGATTATATTAGTTGATTTTTGAATGTTGAATCAGTTTTTTATACCTGTGATAAATCTCACTGGGTCGTGGTCTATAATTCTTTTTATACATTGTTACATTCAATTTGCTAATATTTTGATGTGGATTTTTGCATCTATGCTTATGAGAGAATACTGGTCTTTAGTTTTCCTTTTTGTAATGTCTGTCTGGGCAATGCTGGCCCCATAGAATGAGTTTGGAAGTATTCCCTGTGTTACCTTCTAGTAAAGATTGTTAAGAATTAGTATAATTTCTTCCTTAAATGTTTGGTAGAACTCAACAGTGAACATATTTGGGCCTGGCGCTTTGGAAACATGTTAATTATTGATTCAATTTCTTTAATAGAGATAGGCCTATTCATATTATTCATTTCTTCTTTTAAGAGTTTTGGCAGATTTTATTTCTCAAGGAATTGGTTCATTTTGTATAGGTTTTCAGATTTTTGGGTAAATAACTGTTCATATCATTTTAAAATTATCCTTTTAATGTCCATGGGATCTGTAGTGATGTCACCTCTTTCATTTCTGACATTAGTAATATGTTTCTTGTCTCTTTTTTCTTAGTCTGGCTAGAGGTTTATCAATTTTATTGATCTTTTAAAAGAACCAGCTTTTGCTTTCATTAAGTTTCTTTATTAGTTTTCTGTTTTTTGTCTCATTGAGGTACATTAACTTTTATTATTTCTTTTCTTCTGCTTACTTTGAATTAATTTGTTCTTTTTCTTTAATTTCACAAAGTAGAAGCTTAGCTTACTGATTTTAGATCTTTCTTCTTCTAATATAAGCAGAATGCTATATTAATGCTATACATTTGTGGCATTTAATGCTATAAACTTTCCTCTAAGCAGTGCTGATGTTGCTTCCAACAAATTTTGATAAGTTGTGTTTTCACTTTCATTTAGTTCATTTTTCTTAAGATTTTTTTGACCCACAGATTATTAGAAGTGTATTGTTCTATCTCCAAGTATTTGGGAATTTTCCAACTATCTTTCTGTTATTATTTTCTAGTTTAATTCCATTCTGGTCTGAGGTCAAATAGTTTTTTTAAAAATGTTTCAGACAAATAAAAATTCAGGGAATTTGTTGCTAGTAGACTTGTATTGCAAGAAATTTGTCAGAATAAAAATGATATAGATCAGAAACTCAGATCTACATAAAGAATGGAAGAGATTTTGAGATGGAATAAGTGAAGGTAAAATAAAAACCATTATTTTTCTTACCCTTAATTGATAGAAGAGATAACAATTTATTCACAATAATAACAACAATGTATTCAATTATGTATGCCACATATATATATATGTATATCTAGATGTGTGTGCACCTATGTATGCTTATTTTTAAGTGAAATTAATGATAGCATTCTCTTAAATTTGGTAATATGTGTTTTATGGCCCAGAATGTGGTCTGTTTTGGGGAATGCTCCATGTGAGCTTGATACTAGTGTGTATTCTGCTGTTGTTGAATGAAATAGTCTATGTATGTCAGTTATATTCAATTGACCGATGGTATTGTTGAGTTCAACTATGTCCTTAATGATTTTCTGCCTGCTGTATCTGTCCTTTTCTGATAGAGGGATGTTGACATCTCCAGTTATAGTAGTGGATTTGTCTGTTTTTCCTTGCAGTTCTATCAGTTTTTGCCTTATACATTTTGATGCTCTATTATTAGGTGCATCCATGTTAATGACTGTTATATCTTCTGGGAGAATTTACCACTTTATCATTATGTACTACCCCTTTTTCTCTGTGATAATTTATTTTTGCTCTGAAATCTGCTCTGTCTGAAATTAATATAGGCACTCCAGCTTTCTTTAGATTAATGTTAGCATAGTATATCTGTCTTCTTCATTTCTTTAAGTTTAATCTGTGTGTATCTTTATATTTGAATTGAGTTTCTTGTAGACAGCATATGCCTTGTTTTTAATCCATTCTGATAATCTCTTGTTTTTTTAATGTGTGTATTTAGACCATGGGCATTTAAAGTGATTATTGATAACTTGGATTAATATCTACCATATTTGTTAATGTTTTCTATATTTTGTCTTGTTTTTTCCCCTGTTTTTGTCTTCCACTCTTTTTCTGCTTTTATAGTTTTGAGTATTCCATGATTTCATTTCATCTCCTTTCTTAGCATATCAATTACATATGTATTTTTTTCCTTTTAAGTAGTGACCTAGAGGTTGCAGTATACATTTACAACTGTTCCAAGTCCACTTTCAAATAGCGCTATACTGTTACACAGATAGTGCAAGTACAGAAAATAAAATATTCCTAATTTTTTTCTCTCATCTCTTATACTCATTGCTGTCATTAATTTCACTTGCAAATAAGCATACATAGGCACACACACACACACACACACACACACATATATATATGTGGCATACATAATTGAATACATTGTTTTTATTATTGTGAATAAATTGTTGTCTCTTCTATCAATTAAGGGTAAGAAAAATAATGGTTTTTATTTTATCTTCACTTATTCCATCTCAAAATCTCTTCCTTTATGTAGATCTGAGTTTCTGATCTATATCATTTTTCGTCTGACAAATTTCTTGCAATACAAGTCTACTAGCAACAAATTCCCTGAATTTTTATTTGTCTGAAACATTTTTTAAAAAAATCTTTTCTTTCTTTCTTTTTGTTTTTTTGAGACAGAGTCTCACTCTGTCTCCCAGGCTGGAGTGCAGTGGTGTGATCTTGGCTCACTGCAACCTCCACCTCCTGGGTTCAAGTGATTTTCCTGCTTCAGCTTCCCAAGTAGCTAGGATTATAGGTGTGCACCACTGCGCCCACCTGATTTTTGTATTTTTAGTATAGACGGGGTTTTACCGTGTTGGTCAGGCTGGTCTTGAACTCCTGACCCTCAAGTGATTCACCTGCCTCAGCCTCCCAAAGTGCTTAGATTACAGACATGAGCCACCACACCTGGTCTGTTTCTCCTTTACTTTTAAAGGGTAGTATTGTAGGATCCACAATTCTAGGTTGCTGTTTTTTTTTCCTCTCAACATCTTAAGTGTTTCACTTCACTTTTGTATTGCTTGCCTGGTTTCTGAAGAAATGTCAGATTGCTTTTTTTTTTTTTTTTTTTTTGCTCCTTTGTAGATAAGCTGTTTTTTCCTTCTGGCTTTTTTCAAAATTCTTTATCTTTGACTTTCTGCAGTTTTAATATAATATGCCTAGGTGTAGGTTTCTTTCCTGAGCTTCCTGAGTCTCTAGTTTGGTGTCTAACATTAATTTAAGAATATTCTTAGTTATTATTGCTTCAAATTTTCTTCTGTTCCTTTCCCTCTTTCTTCTCCTTCTGTTATTCCTATTATACATATATTACACCTTTTGGAGTTGTCCCATAGTTCTGTTTTTTTTTTTTTTTTTCCGTCTTTTTTCTCTTTGTTTTTCAGTTTTGGAAGTTTCTCTTAATATATTCTCATGCTCAGAGATCTTTCATTTGCCTTGCCTGGTTCTCTAATGAGCCCATTAAAGGCATTCTTCATTTCTGTTACAGTGTTACTGATTTCCAGCATTTTGTTTTTGATTCTTTCTTAGAATTTCCATCCCTCTGCTTACATTCCCCATCAGTTCTTGCATGTTGTCTACGTTGTCCTTTAGAGTCCTTAGAATAGTAATCATAGTTTAAGAAACATTTCTGATAATTAATTTCTGCCATTTCTGACTCTGGGTCTGATTTTTGCTCAGTTTTTTCAAACTATGTTTTATTGCCATTTAGAAAGCCTTGTACTTTTTTCTTGATAGGCAGATGGGATGCACTAGGTAAAAGGAACTGCAGTAATAATGTGGTGGTAAGGTATGTTGGGAGGGGAAGCATTCTATAATCCTATGATTAAGTCTCAGTCTTTTAGTGAGTTTATGTCTGTGAATTGTGAACCTCACAAGTGCTTCTCATTTTCTTTTTTCTCATTCTTAGTTCCGATAGGATGGCTAGCAGGGGTTAGGAGTTCTAGGTGGCACTGAAGTATGTTCATGCCACTGCACTCCAGCCTGGATGACAAGTGAGACCCTGTCTCCTGGGAAAATAAATAAATAAATTAAATAAATAAATAAATAAGTTGCTATTTTTTCCCTTCCTTCTGCCAGAAGCATGAGAGGATGTTTTTGGATCTTCACTGTGAGAACCTGTTAGAGCTTTTGGAGATAAAACTCACAAAAGTGTGAGAGTTCCCTAAGACTGAGCTCCCCTGGACTTTTTAACTCTCAGTCCTGTCTACATTGAATCTCCAGCAATTCAGCAGTTACAGTTACGATTTTTCTACCCTGGAACTGGTTCTCATGTGTGTTTCTGCTTTTTGTTTTTTACTCTGATAAATTGTCATTCTCTGCTTCCAGTCTGTCTCTCTCTCCAGAGTAAGGAATGACAAAATTACATCTCACTGAGAGCCACTGCTCTTGGTTTTATAATATCTTTACATCTTTGACTTACCACAATGTAACTTTGAATGTTGTACCACTTTTCCTTCCATCCTCTTTTGTGCTTTTTCATGTGTTTTACGTCTACATATGTTATAAACCTCACAATACATTGTTATTATTTTGGATTTAAACAGGCATTTATTCTTTCATGATATTTATTACTTATGTTACTTTTTATTCCTTTGAACAGATCTAAATTCCTTCTGACATTATTTTTCTTTTGCCTGTAGAATTTCATAACAATTCTTATAGTGTAAATTTACTTAATATAAATTGTTTCAGTTTCTTTCTGAAAAGTCTTTATTTCACTTTTATTTTTGAAAGGGTGTTCACTATGTATAGAATATTAGATTGACAGTTTTTTCCTTTAGTATTTTGTCACCCAGTTGTCTTCTGAGTTTTATAGCTTCTGATGAGAAGTCTGCTGTCATTCTAATCTTTGCTCCTCTGTATTTAATGTCTCTTTTTCTGACTGCCTTTAACATTTCCACTTTATTACTGATTTTAAGACATTTCATTATGACATGCTTTAGTTTAGTCTTATATCTTTTTTTTGCTTAGTTCATTGAGCTTATTGGATCTCTGGGTTTATAGTTTTCATGAAATTTGGTGAATTTTGGCCATTGTTTCTATAAAAATGTGTATGTTTTTTGTCACCCTTCCTTAGAATTCAAATTAAATTTTCATTAAATGGCTTAATATTGTCCTTGAGGTTACTCATGCCCTTTCATATTTTTGTAGTCTTTTTTGTTTAGCCACTTTATTTTGCATAGTTTTTATTTTTCATGTGTTCTAGTTCACTGATCTTTTCTTCTGCAGTTTCTAAATTGCTGTTCATCTCACTTAGTGTGAGTTTTGTTTCAGATACTACATGTTTAACCTTTAGAAACTTCACTTATATATATATGAAAGGGCAGATATGTACATTTAGAAGAAAAGAGAGATGTGACTACCTCGCATATTGTGTGTGTGTATGTATCTTTCATTTCAATTACTTTTTGAATGGATGTTGGATATTGCACATGGTATTTGTTGGGTGCCTGATTTTGTTATATACTTTTACATACTTTTGCTCTAATGAATAATTAAATTACTAAGAAGTTGGATCCTTTTTTTTTTTTAAATTTTGAGATGGAGTTTCATTGTTGTTTCCCAGGCTGCGGTGCAATGGCACGATCTCGGCTCACTGCAACCTCTGCCTCCTGTGTTCAAGCAATTCTCCTGCCTCAGCCCCCCAAGTAGCTGGGATTACAAGCACCCGCCACCATGCCCAGCGAATTTTTGTATTTTTAGTAGAGACAGGGTTTCACCATGTTGGCCAGGCTGGTCTTGAACTCCTGACCTCAGGTAATCCACCCACCTCGGCCTCCCAAAGTACTGAGATTACAGGCATGAGCCACTGCGCCCAGACAGAAGTTGGATCCTTTTGAGGCTTAGTTTTAAGCCTTGCTAGGTGGGACTAGAGCAGCCTTTAACCTAGGACTCATTTAGACCTACTTCCTCAGTGATGCTTTCCTAAGGATTTTCTAGTATCTCATGTAGTGGGAGCCATTTTGGCTGCTGGGATCATAAAATACTCCTGGTTGTGTGTGAAATCTGAAATTGGTTCCACCTGCTGCATTCTGGTGCTTCTTTTTTTGGCCCTTGGGAAGTTTTTATTCATACATGCACAGGTCAGTGGTCTTCCAAATACTTGAGGGAACCCTTCTGCAATCTCTGTTTGCTCTCTCTCTATATAGCTGTTTCTATTCCAGCATTCTGCTTTTCGAGGCCCTGTGGCCTTGGCTTCCCTATACTCCAATCTTTGCCTTCTCAGCTTGGCAAGAAAGAAACAGAGACTGTGGGTTTTGACTTCCTCTTCTCTATTCTGTGGCATTGAAACTGTTTCCATGGAGTAAGTTAGGGCAATTGTAGGCGTCTCTCACCTATTTTGTTTTTCTTCTCCATGGAATTGTATCTTGCTGAAACCTTTGATTCATATTTTTGGCTTGTTTTGTAGTTGTTTAAGGCAGAAGGGTAAATCTTGTCACTGTTACTTCACAATATTCATAAGCAGAAATCCTGTCTTAATATTTTGCATTTCTTTTCTATGTTTAGAGATGATATTGTAGGTTGCTTTTGCTGACACATAAGGGGCCTGGTGGCATTTGCCTCTTGGTTTAAGTCATTATCTTTTTTGGTATCTTGATAAAAATCTTGTGTTGCCTGTATAGGATGTCATTGCTGGAAACATTACAACTCTCTTTTTTTGTAATAGAGGAAGTCATGTCCTAAGCAGAGGTTGTATAGATTTTGCCTGACTTGTGGTATCATTTCTTAGGATATGCAACAACTTGGTCATTGGTTTTTCTCCCACTGCTTGTGGTTTTAGGAATATTCTTCAACTGATGAATTCACCACCTACTTCATTCTTGGGTTGTGAATCCCTAGACTTGAGTTCTGTTCTAAGAGCCAAACATGCAACATGCTGAGTTGGTTGGTTTATTGCCTGGAAAATTGTTAGGGCAAAATTGATACTTTGATTATGCAGGGAAAGAGGTAGATTTTTCAGATGAAGGGTGTTCAACTCCAAATTCTGGTTTATTCTAAAGATAAGGGTAGAAGTAGATGTGTCATGAGAAAGTGAAAGAAGCTCAATCCATACATAGTGAATTTTATAGTGGGTGGGCATTATAGGACCACAAATAAGTAGAGTGACCCTATATCTCATTTGCTGAGGACAGTCCTGGTTTATACCTGTTGTTCTGGAATAATTGTTAATAGCACCCCCTTTCACTCTTCAAAGTGTCATACTTTGTATGATAGAATATATACATATTTAATTATATACGTATGATTATATATATCTACTTATATATACTTGTGTAAGTATAAGTATATATATCATATTTATTGTATACTATATTTATATTATTATACATGTTATATATCTACATATATAATGTCTACTTATAAGTAGATACATATATAATGGAATATATATATAGAGAGAGAGTCACCTACTTATAAGGGATCGATTAAAGAAGACAAGGTAAGTATTGATTCCTTGGTTATTGTTATTTCTTGGAAGATGGATTTACCGTTTACTTTGTGTTTTAGTTAAATAATATATAGTATATACTGACTAATAAATATGGTTTTATACATTTCTGGTGTTTTTCCTGTAGATGATCTCAATGCCACCCACCAACACTGCGTTTTGGCTGGTTCACAACCTCGGTTTAGTTCCACCCACCGAGTGGCAGAGGTAAGTGTAAATAAAAACGTGATTCACACCTAATTGGATGTGACAGAAGTGGTTGAATGAGCAATTTATCATAGAGCTTTGGAAGAGTATTTGATGGGAAAATTGCTTCCATCTAACTTGACTTTCGTCTCTGTTTACTTGCTTTTTGAGCTTTGGATTGTGTTGGATACAGTTTTAGAAAGCATATTCATGCCATGGGATAAGTGTATTTTGCTTCTTGGGGTTATGTTTCTTGGAGAAGGAAAACGCCATTGACAAGTGTTTATAGTTAGAGGTTTATTTAGAGGGTTGTATCTGTCAAGGTCAAGGGCAGGAGGTGACCAGAGGAATTGGGGCAGATTTTTGTGCTTGTGCATGTGTTAGCTGTGGCTGGGTTCCGACGTTGAGAATTTTCATTTCCCTTAACTTTTTGGTCAGACTTCTGGGGCATGTGAATGTAAATTAAAGAGAAAGTTACAGTGTTGCCAAGGAGTTTCTGAGCTCCACAGTTGTGTTCATAACCCAGACTTTATTGCTAAATTCTGCCACCACTTGCAATGGCCAATGGTTAGCTGTTCAGACTAGTTCAGAATGGAAAACTAAGAAATGAGAAAAACTCATATTAGTCATGTTGGGGTCCCATGTACTCAGTTAAGAGGGGTTCCAGAGAGCAAGGCATGAAAGGGATTACAAGTGACCTTCTACCTAAGCTTGCTATCCATGCTTTGCTTTATAGCTTGACCTTTGATGGAACTACAGGGGACAAGTGTGAGAAAATTGGGCGGAAGTGGTACAACAAGGTGGGAGGTACAGGTGCAAGGTCTTCCAGTGGCAGTACTGCGTGAGTCTGTACGGCAGTGTTGTGTCTTTTGGTCATTAAGTAGCTTTACCAGTGGACAGATCATATTGCTGTGTGGCAGAGAGAGAATGAATGAGTATTTAAACCAAGATGCCAACAAGCCCATCCAGCACCTCTTTCTTCCTTTCTCCCCTTTCTTCTCTTTTCCATTCACTCATTCGTTTAAATATTTGAGTGCCTGTTATGTGTCCAAAACTGTAGGCCTGGGAGATAGAGCCATCAACATGACCATGATGCCCACCACTTTTGTGAACTTTAGTTGGGGGGGACAAATTTTAAACAAATAAACACAGAAATAATTGTCTTAGAGACCTAAAAGGAGTTCTGTTAGAAAAGAGGGAAGGGAGGGAGGAAGGTAGGTAAGGACGAACAGAGGAAGAAAAGAAGGGAGGGAGGGAGGAAGGAAGAGAGGGAGGGAGGAGCAAGTATTTATAGAGCATCTAATATGTGCCTTGTATTATACACAAGGATTTCATTTCCCCAGTTATAGGCATCTGTCTTTCTAGCTATAACCCTCTAAGAATCCCTTTTTTGTGGACCACTTGAGTATATGGCTACTTAAGTGCACTCTTCTACGTCTTTCCTAATCTAATCCAGAAGAGTGAGTGGACAGTCTCATTAGTGCTGGGTTCAAAGGGATGTACAAAATGATAAAATGTTTGGGAAATATGTTCATGGGGATAAGAATCATACCTAATCATAGTGTTCTTATGAGGATTAAATTAGTAAATACATGTAAGTCTTTTTAGAACAGTGACTGGTATACACTCAAAGAAGTTCGCCACTACTACTATTATTAAATTACTTCTACTGCTACTACTGTCTTTTCATTTTATTCTGTTGAAAAACTAATAGGAGATAGGAACAACTAAAGCTCACTGTGTGGAAGGTTATTCTGTCTTCATTTGTATACTAGAGTGTACATAATAAAGCAAGAGAGATTAAATCATCAGCAAGTTTTGATTGTAGGAATTACTAATCAGAAGGGATTTCAGTTTGTTCTTTCTTCAACCTTTTGTTGAACTTTATATGTTCAAGGTATTCTTGTAGGGATTTGTGAACGGGAATGGTTATATTCCGTGTCTTTAAGATGCTTATAGTCTAAAGAGTATATACAGTGCAGAATAGAATGTAGCAGATAGCCCAGCTAATTTTTGTATTTTTAGTGGAGATGGGGCTTTGCCATATTGGCCAGGCTGGTCTTGAACTCCTGACCTCAGTTGATCCACCCACCTCGGCCTCCCAAAGTGCTGGGATTACAGGTGTGAGCCAATGCTCCCGGCCTAGATTTTAGTTTTTGATAATTGTGTCAGAATATTCTTGGGATTCAGTACAGAATGTCTTTTTAAAGAAACTTACATTTTATGAATAATTATATTTTGAATAGGTAGTTAATGCAAATGGTTCAAAATTAAAAAAAAATACCTAAGGGTATACAGTTAAAGTCTTTTTCTCCTCAGGCCAACCAGCCCCTCATCCCCAGAGGCAACCAATGTTTAAAGGTTCTTGTTACTCTTTTGGTGATATTTAATATATAAGTAAAAATGTAGGTAATTTCAAAAATATTTTAAAATATAAATGGTAGCCTACTATATATATGGTTCTGTAGTTTTGTTTCAGTAAACTTTGGTAATAATTACTCATCAATATATAGCTCTTATCGTGGAGTAGGTAATGGCTTTTTAGATATGACATCAAAAGCATAAACAACTAAAGAAAAAAACAGATAAATTGGACTTCATCAAAGTTAAAAACTTTTGTACTTCAAAGGGTACCATAAAGAAAGTGTAGAGGACCCATGGAATGGGAGAAAATATCTGCAAATCATATATCTCATAAAGCACTTGTATCTCAAATATTCCAAGAATTCTTAGAACTCAATAATTCAAAAGAGAAATGATCCAATTTAAAATGGCAAAGGAACCGAATTAACATGTCACAGGCTGGGTGCAGCGGCTCATGCCTGTAATCCCAGCACTTTAGGAGGCCGAGGTGAGTGGATCACTTGAGGCCAGAAGTTCAAGACCAGCCTGGCCAACATGGTAAAACCCCGTCTTTACTAAAAATTCAAAAATTAGCCAGGTGTGGTGCCACATGCCTGTAATCCCAGCTATTCAGCAGGCTGAGGCAGGAGAATCGCTTAAACCTGGGAGGTGGAGGTTACAGTGAGGTGAGATTGCACCACTGCACTCCAGCCTGGGCAATAGAGCAAGACTCCGTCTCACACACACAAAAAAAGAAGGTATACAAATGGCCAATAGACAAATGAAAAATGCTGAATATCATTAGTCACTAGGGAAATACAAATCAAAACCACGATGGGATAACATTTTACACTCACTAGGATAGCTAGAATAAAAAAGACAGTGACAAGTGTTGGTGAGGACATGCAGGAAGTGGCACCCGCGTGCACTGCTGGAGGGAATGGACAGTGGTGCAGCCACTTTGGGAAACAGTCCGGCACGTCTTCAGAAGGTTAAATCCAAAGTTACCCTATGACACAGCAATTCCATGCCTAGGTAGTTTCCCAGGAGTGATGGAAACTTCTACAGGAATGTTCATAATCACCAAAAAGTGGAAACAACCCAAAGGTTCATCACTTAATGAATGGATAAATAAAACGTTGAATATTATTGGGCATTGAAATGGAATACAGTAATGATGCATGCTACAACATGAATGACTCTTGAAAACATATGAAATGGAAGCAACCAGTCACAAAAGATACATATTATATAATTCATTTATATGAAGTGTCTAGAATAGGTCTCTCTATGGACATAGAAAGTAGATTAGTGGTTGCCTAGGGTTGGAAATGTTGGTGGAAATCAGGCGGGGTTGGGGGTGACTGCTAAATGGCACAGGGTTTCTTTTCGGGGTGATGAAAATGCTCTCAAATTAATTGTAGTGATATTTGTATAACTCTGTGACTATATGAAACAACATTGCATTATATGCTTTAAATGCTTGAATTTTTTTTTTTTGTGAGTAAATATAATTTTTTTTTTATTTTTATTTTTTATACGTTAGGTTTTAGGGTACATGTGCACAATGTGCAGGTTTGTTACATATGTATCCATGTGCCATGTTGATTTCCTGCACCCATTAACTCGTCATTTAGCATTAGGTATATCTCCTAATGCTGTCCCTCCCCCCTCTCCCAACCCCACAACAGTCCCCGGAGTGTGATGTTCCCCTTCCTGTGTCCATGAGTTCTCATTGTTCAATTCCCACCTATGAGTGAGAACATGTGGTGTTTGGTTTTTTGTCCTTGCGATAGTTTACTGAGAATGATGTTTTCCAGTTTCATCCATGTCCCTACAAAGGACACGAACTCATCATTTTTTATGGCTGCATAGTATTCCATGGTGTATATGTGCCACATTTTCTTAATCCAGTCTATTGTTGTTGGACATTTGGGTTGGTTTGAATTTTATGATACGTGAATTATAGCTCAATAAAGCTGTTACCAAAAAAAAAAAAAAAAACCTATCTCAAACTAGGCCTGATTATAGATTATTTAAATAAAACAAAACACTATACATCCAGAAAAAAATTATTCCACACCCTGCCCCTCTCTCTTTTTGTTTTCTGCAACCATAGTTCATTAAAGTAGTTTTCCTATTGTTGAGAAATTTAGGTTGTTTCCAATCTTGCATGAAAATGCATTTAATAACCTATGTAGCTCACTCCATACTTGGGAAAGTAAACGTGCAAGTAGGGAAACTTTCTAGATAGAAGTCATTTTAAAAAGATGTTGTAGACTGGGTGCAGTGGCTCATGCCTGTAATCCCAGCAGTTTGGGAGGCTGAGGCGGGTGGATCACTTGAGGTCAGGAGTTTGAGACCACCCTGTCCAATATGGTAAAACCCGTCTCTACTAAAAATACAAAAATTAGCTGGGTGTGGTGGTGCACACCTTTAATCCCAGCTACTTGGGAGGCTGAGGCAGGAGAACTGCTTGAGCCTAGGAGGCAGAGGTTGCGGTGAGCCAAGATCACGCCACACCACTGTTCTCCGGTCTGGGCCAGAGAGTGAGACCCCGACTCAAAAAAAAAATGTTGTTGTAGAGGTTGCTGTGGGACAAAATGAGTGGTCATTCACCTTTATTCTTTGTGGGGTTTATTTTGGCAGGAAATTGGAGTTGCCTGCCCTTATGCACCCAGCACTCTGGGATCTTCATATTAAAATACATATTAGTCAAGCTTCTGTTTCTTGGCACAGAAACTTTGTTTTTCCCAGACTTGTTGATGTCGCATTGTATAAAATGGCAGTAAATGTGCAAGGAAATTTTATACCAGAGGGTTAGCCTTCAAGGTTATTTACAAGGGCTCAGTTTAAATTATAAATAATAAAACCAAAATATTTTAGGGATACATTTTCCTAGTTGGGACTGAAGGGTATTTATAGCTGACTTTTTATTATTCTAGGAAATCATTTTAATATCAAAACAAGCAGATGCACTGCCTATGTGCATCAGCCTCTTTTCCAACATATGATCATTTATAAAAAGGAGTTTGTCCATTTGACCTCTGTTTTGCTCCCACGGACTCAGAGAGGGATGCACTAGTTATCTGTTTCCTTGCTGAGGCCCAGGTACTAAGTTATGCCTTTGAATAATGTGCCTTGAGGGCATAAGCCAAATATTCTCCATTATTTGAAGAATCTATTCTGCCAAGGACTGCCACTGCCTAGTGTATGCTTTTTGCAGAAAAGAGAAATGAGTTCTTTGCCTTGTGATTATAACTTCATTTTTCCCCTCTGTCATTATAGAACCATTTAGTGTGCTTTTGAACCAGCTCTGCAGCCTGGTTACCTTTCTTTCCTATCGTTAGTCTCAGGGCATTTGAGATAAAAAGTCAGTGTCCTTGACTTCTTGGTTAACCAGTTATTCATCCAATAATTATTTATTAAATTTCTTCCAGTTTTCAGACTCAGTTCTAGATGTTGTAGTATATATAGAAAATGTATTTAACATATATAAATAGGGTGTTAGCCTCAGGGACCCAAACGTTTAGTTAGAGATATGAGGTCCATGTAAAAGAAAACCAGCAAACTAAGTGGCCCAAGTGAGGCCAAACTGGCAGCACAGAGCCCAGTGGAACAGGCCACTCTAGTAATTCTTGAGTTCAGGAGTATAGGCCGGGCACGGTGACTCATGCCTGTAATCCCAGCACTTTTGGAGGCTGAAGTGGGAGGACTGCCTGAACCCAGGAGTTTGAGACCAGCTTGGATAATATAGCAAGATCCTGTCTCTCTCTACAAAATAAAAATTTAGAAAAATTAGCTGGGCAGAGTAGTGCCTGCCTGTGGTACCAGCTATTCGGGAAGGTGATGTGGGAGGATTGCATGAGCCCTGGAGGTTGAGGCTGCAGTGAAACATTATTACACCACCATACTCCAGCCTGGGTGACACAGCAAGACCCTATCTCAAAATTAAAAAAAAAAAAGGAGTATAGACTGAGCCGTGGGGGCAACAGGTGAATTCACACCCAGGGACAAATATGAACAATCCTAGGAAGGGTGGCATAGTAAACTTAGATTTTGCCCATAATTGTGATTGCTGGTTCTGTCTCAACAGTGCTCAACAGGAACCTTGGATTATATTTTACAACGCTGTCAGTTGGCTCTGCAGAATATCCGTGACGATGTGGACAATGATGATGTCTCTTTGAAATCCTTTGAGCCTGCAGTTTTGAAACAAGGAGAAGAAATTCATAATGAGGTAAGGACTTTCTTTTTTTTTTTTGAGACAGAGTCTCGCTCTGTCACCCAGGCTGGAATGCAGCGGCATGACCTCGGCTCACTGCAACCTCCACCTCCCAGGTTCAAGTGATCCTCCTGCCTCAACCTCCCGAATAGGTGGGACTACAGGTGCATGCGCCACCACTCCTGGCTGATTTTTATATTTTTAGTAGAGACGAGGTGTCATCATGTTGGCCAGGCTGGTCTCGAACTCCTGACCTCAAGTGATCTGCCCACCTCAGCCTCCCGAAGTGCTGGGATTACAGTCTTGAGCCACTGTGCCTGGCAAGACTTTCAAGAATTGTGAAAGATCTGAGATTCTACCCTACTTGCAAGCTAACAAGTTAATCTGCCACAGTTTCATATTGGTATAAGCCATGAGACTCTTAGGTCAGAGATGGAGGACAGGTTATTATGTACATCAATAGCAGTCACCAGAGTCTCTGTATTTTTGTGTTAGTTCACAAACTTATTCTGTTCAGGCTGCAGTAACAAAATTGCATAAACCAGGTTGCTTCTAAACAACAGAAATTTATCCTCACTGTTCTGGAGGGTAGCAAGTTCAAGATCAGGTGGCATCAAGTTCAAGATTTGGTGTCTGGTGAGGACTTGTTTCGTGATTCATAGATGGCAGCCTCTCACTTTCCTTAGATGGTGCAAGGGCCAGGCAAGCTCCCTGTGGTCTCTTTTATAAGGCTACTAAAGTCTTTTATGAAAGCAGAGCCTTCATGATCTCTCACCTCTGAAAAGCCCCACCTCTCAATGCCATCTCCTCGGATGTTAGGATTTCAACATAAGAATTTTGGAGGGACATGGCCGGGTGCATGCAGTGGCTCACGCCTATAATCCCAGCACTTTGGGAGGCTGAGGCAGGCGGATCACGGTCAAGAGATCGAGACCATCCTGGCTAACACAGTGAAACCCCATCTCTACTAAAAAAAAAAAAAAAAAAATACAAAAAATTAGCCGGGCGTGGTGGCAGGCGCCTGTAGTCCCAGCTGCTCGGGAGGCTGAGATAGGAGAATGGCATGAACCCGCGAGGCAGAGCTTGCAGTGAGCCAAGATCGCGTGACTGCACTCCAGCCTGGGCAACAGAGTGAGACTTTGTCTCAAAATCAATCAATCAATCAAATAAAATAAAATAAAAAAGAATTTTGGAGGGACATACACATACAGACCATAGCATTCTCCCAGCTTCTGTTTCTATAGGGCAATGCAAAGTAGGCCAGATAACATGTACACATTGAGGAGTTACATTATAGGACAGGAACCATGAGCTACGGGAACCTAGTCTTTTTCAAAGGATAATAAGCATGCCTATCTTTTGCTGTAGGTCAAGACACTGTCTTTGTCTTCCAAGCCTATATGCACACCTGCCCTTTGTTCTGGAGGGAGAAACTCTCTCTGTCAAGGTTGTTGCTATATACACATCCTTGCAATGAGAGTCTATAACACGGGACAGTCATTGCTTACTCACAAGACACGCAGAAGCACAAGAGACTCATGAAGAATAGTCTCCCGGCAAAGACTGCTGGGAATTGAGGGTAGGCCCTGGGAGCAAGTGTCACTGCCTTGCTTTTCACTGATGAAATCAGTTGCAATTCTGCAGTCTGTGAGACCGGCAGGTCTGGATCCCATGGGTTAAAGTTTCGCAAACTCTACTTTTCCCACTAATACCCTCTCAATATTTGCTTTATCTTTGGACCACATACATTGTTTAGTTACTTAATATTTTACTTTAAATCAACTCTTTTTTAACATGTATACATTTCTTTAAAAAGGAAGCTTTATATTGCTACTTTAAGTGGAAATCCAGTATCATTAGCCAAAAGAAAAAGTATCCAGAAAAATAGGTCCAATGAAAACAGAGTAATGTTATTACATTCCAGCAGATATTCTTGTCTGGAGGTGGCTCTGAGCCTCAAGTTTCCTCTCTTCGTGTTAAGAAGGGAGATTAGTGGTAATGGTTGCACAGCTTTATACATTTTCTAATAATCATTGGATTCTGCACTTACAATGTGTGAATTTTATGGCTGGTAAATTATACCTCAAAAAAAAAACCATTAAAAGAAAAAAAGGAGACACTAAAATGTGGTAGAGAACTGAAGTTCATTCACCAATCTGAGACTTTCTTTTTGATATAATAAGAAGGATTGATGGGGAATTTGGAGTTAAAAAATGTTCTCATGCATCCTTTCTATAATTACTGAGCGTGTGCCAGATACTCTTCTGGGTGCTTTAGAATATACTGGTAAATAAAATAGACATTCTAGTATAGGGAGATGATGGTAAGTAATAAACATAATACATTGGTAAATTATACAGTATGTTAGAAGTTGATAAGTGCTACAGAAAAAAAAAAAGAAAAAAAAACAACAGAGCAAGATGATGGAAATTGAGAGAACTAGAGAACCTCCCTGTTGAAAAGATGTCCTTTGAGCAGAGAATTGAAGGACATGAAAGAGAGCCATGAGGATATCTGGGGAATTGCATTTTGGGCATAAGGAACAGCCACTGCAAAGGCTGTGTGGTGGGGGAATGCCTGGAGTCCATGGAACAGTCCAGGAACAGTACTGTTTGAGTGGAGGGAGTAAGGCTGCTACTTGTAGGAGAAGAGGTCACAGAGGTAGTTCCAGGAGACTGGGGAGCAGCAGATTGTATAGGTCCTTGGAGGCCCTTGTAAGGACAAGGCCTTTCCTTTTTACTCTGCAGGAAATGGGGACCCATTGAAGAGTTTTGAGCAAAGGAGAAATAATGTCGTCTCCCATAGTGACATACAATGTCTTTTTAATGTCTTTATAAGTTATTTAATATCTTGTGAGCTGCTCCACACTTTGTGAAACATTGTCATAATCTCCAGAACCACAGGGGAAGCAATTCTGCCTTTCAGGGGACTAGTAACCACTTCTAATACTGAGCTCCAGTCTGACTTGCTTCCCTTCATTGTGCCTGACGGGTGTTCTACTTTCTCTCTTATTAGTCCCTGCTGGAGACGTTGCTGATAGCCAGAACTTCAGGAAAGAATACATTTATGGGCCTGATGACCTCCCTGAATTAGACCAGGGAGCAAAGTTATGTCTTTCTCCATATTTATAGTATAGAAATTCTAATCTCGAAATTTACTTATTTCCTTCTCAAAAAATCTCACGATTTTCAGTGTCAGACTAGCAGAATGGGTGCTTTCTTTAACATGCATACGGGCTATCGTATTTCCCTATCCTTTCTCATCTTTTGTGACTGACTGTGTTGTTTTGTTACCATCAATGGATGGGAGAAATCTGTAAAATCACACTGTGTATATAACAGAATATTGTCATCTAAGTCTATCTGCTTCAGGCTGGGTGTTGTGGCTCACACCTGTAATGCCAGCACTTTGGGAGGACAAGGCGGTGGATCACCTGAGGTCAGGAGTTCGAGACCAGCCTGGCCAACATGGTGAAACCCCGTTTCTACTAAAAATACAAAAAGTTAGCCAAGTGTGGTGGCGGGTGCCTGTAATCCCAGCTACTTGGGAGGCTGAGGCAGGAGAATCGCTTGAACCCGGGAGGCGGAAGTTGCAGTGAGCCGAGATTGTGCCATTGCACTCCAGCCTGGGCAACAAGGGTGAAACTCTATCTCAAAAAATATAAAAATAAAAAAAACCAAATTTGTCTGCTTCAGAAAGTGACTGGCTGCTTTTGACATTATGTGTTAAGGAAGTGGGGCAGAGATGTACTGTATCAGAAACCTCGGCCTCCTGGGGTTGAATAGAGAGATTGATCTTGAATTTAAATAGTGTGTGTGCCAGTCTTCACCATCCCCCCAATCTCTGATTCTTCAAGGTCATCTCCTTACTTTCACAATTAATTCCATATGTCAAGGCACATTGTCAGATATTGTTCTTCTGCCATACAAGTTGGCCTGGGATTTAGCAGTTGTATGCCCGCTCTCTACTTTGTCCTGTTGTTCAGTGAAAGCCCACGTGTCCGTAAGAGTTCTCCCAGTTTCTCGCTTGCTTGCTTCTTTCTGCAAGGCCATGTGTCTTTGCTGGACAAATCACAGGATGAAGCCCTTGGTTTTACATACTACAAGCTCTCAGTCTGTGTGGGTTGAGAAGGGGTTTGTTTTCCTTGTCTAGGATGGTTTCTAACTAAGCAGTTTTGGAAGTTTGGGCATATGTTTTGGAGTACCTTATTGGAGATAGTTTTTCCAATTTAAGATGCTTAGGAAGGCTGGGCGCAGTGGCTCACGCTTGTAATCCCAGCACTTTGGGAGGCCGAGGCGGGAGGATCACGAGGTCAGGAGATCGAGACCATCCTGGCTAACATGGTGAAACCCCGTCTACTAAAAATACAAAAAATTAGCCGGGCGCAGTGGCGGCACCTGTAGTCCCAGCTACTCGGGAGGCTGAGGCAGGAGAATGGCGTGAACCCAGGAGGCAGAGCTTGCAGTGAGCTGAGATAGTGCCACTGCAGTCTGGGCTGGGCGAAAGAGCGAGACTCCGTCTCAAAAAAAAAAAAGATGCTTAGGAAAGGTTCTTATTTAATTATAAGCAGAATCTTCCTCGATGTTATTAAACGGCCCACTTTCCTTTTTAAAGATAGTAAAATGTGGAATTCAGCCTCTTCTCTTAGTAAATGTCCCCTAGAAGAATGGAATGTTTGATGGTTTTGTTTGACTCTCATTTTCTTCTGATCAGACCTGTGGCTTCCTTATAACTACTGCAAAAGGGCCTTCGTAGGGTATCTCTTTGTAGGTAGAGCCTTACCATGTCTTCCTGGTCTAATTTCTTTCTCAGCGAAGTAACTTCTTTCCGTTATTACAGCGAGACATTAATCCCAAGGGGCGTAGTCACACATCTCATGAGGGAACTCTATGGCTGACTTGGGACCAAATCAAGAGCCTAAACAAACTTGGCAGAAGAAAAGTAGGTGACATTTGCTGACCCGTTGGAATGATGGATATGATTTAGAACTATGTGGTGATAAAGTGGCTCAGAAATATTCTTTTGAAGTCTTATTAGCTTTGCTCTCCAATGCCTAAGTGCCCAATGACTGAAGTCCAGATATGTGGGTTGATTCCATTTCTTTTTCCTCTTCTAGACTTATTTCCATTAAGTGCATTTTCAAAATCAGGGAGTTTGGTTTGTAAGTATCATGAAAACTTTGAGAGAACCCTGAGAGCTCCTACAGGTTGTCTCCCTGCTATTGACGTCTTCAGGGATGTGTCACCCGTGGAATGTTCCTTGGCCCCAAGTCAGCATTTGTCCTCCTGACGGCTTGCCTCTTATTTCTGCTGTGTTAGCTATGAGCCTCCTTTGACGGCCTACAACTCTGGAGAAGGGAGGAAGACTCAACTCCTGTCATGGTTACCACTTCATCAGTCAGTCAATATGGTTAGACATTGATGTTTGTTTGCTTTTTTAGCCCCAAAGTAATAAGGACTCACTGTATTTTGAGTCCTGACTCTTTGGTTTTGTGCAGTGTCCATGCTGTAGCTTTCCTTCCTAATTTCCAGAATTTATTAACTCAGACTCTGAATCAAGCAGGTGGAAATATTTTTTTGCCTTCTTAATTAATTTTAAGGAGAGAGTCAGCTACTTCTTTCTCTTGGCAGTGGGGGAACTGGTAAAGGTGGCATTTGATTAAAATCCTGTAATAGTTTTTACCCACAACATTGAAGTGAAAGAGGTCGTGGAGTTGAATAGAGGGCATGCCAGTGGACTTGATGTCCACAGAGACTGTATCTCATGGGCAGTACTATAACTCATGAATAAAATTCTGTTGGGAGAAGGTCTTCAGTGTTGTTGAACGTTTCTGACTGGCATTAGTGGGAAGGGATGGGCATGAATTGTCAAGGACATTAAAACTTTTCCTGGTCAGAAAATTTGTAAGATTGTGAGATGCTCGAGGACAGGAAGTCCAAAGCCTTGTGGTCTTGTTTAGTGTGCATTCTTGACATCTAGCAAGTGCCTAACAGTAGGCGGTAATTGTTTCTGTCTTACAGATGACATAGCTATTCTGTAGTGGTACCCACTTTTGAACTGACTCCAGAACCCATATTCTTTTTTTCTTTTAGAGACATAGCCTCACTGTGTTGCCCAGACTGGAGTGTAGTGGCGCGGTCATGGCTCACTGCAGCCTGGACCTCCTGGGCTCAAGTGATCCTCCTGTCTCAGCCATCTAAGTAGCTGGGAGCACAGGCGTGTGCCACCACAGCCATCTAACTTTGTTTATTTGTTTATTTTGTAGAGATGAGGTCTCACTATGTTGCCCAGGCTAGTTTCAAACTCCTGGGCTCAAGTGATCCTCCTGCCATGGCCTCTCAAAGTGCTGGGATTATAGGTCAGAGCCCTTATTTTTAACCGTGATACTATCTGCCTCAAAAGATAGTTTGGCATCCAAGGGAAGATGAAGGCATTATTTATTAAAATAGCCAGGGCTCTCTCTTTACTCTCTTGTCCAATAGCAGAGCCCCTAGATATAGCCTTCTCCTTGCTTCCAAGTTTTAATTTACTGAAATCCAGTTTCTAGTGTACCCTGATAGACTGGATGAACTAATTACATATGAGAATCTATTTCCAGAGTCACCATGGTTGGCAAGCCTTATCCATTCTGTCCTCTTCAACAGGCATAACCAGCCCAAAGACTGGAAAATCTTTTAAAACCTTTTCAACTCTTTCTAACACAGGGCTTGATGTTTTGCTAATAGGCTCTTTCCATAGTGTGAACAAATTTTATGTGAAATCCATCAAAAAGAACTCATTTTTTTTCTTGAAGTAAGTATGTTGTTAAACCTGTATCTTCACAGAAGTTGAACCACACTTGTATTAATTCTTCTTTCACAGTACTCAAGGTTACATATGTTAACCACTGTCTTTTAATAGCACAGATAAGTTCTAGCAACTGTTGTTTTAATATTGTCTACATTCCTTTTTTGTTTTGTTTTGTTTTGTTTAAACAGCTTTAACTGAAATCAGCCCTACATAGCAAACAAACATTTACTTAATGTAAACTAAAACCTTTTCATATGACTTGGTATTCTCAGGTTACTTATTTGAGCCATTTTCACCATTGTTAAATCTTCACAAGTTGCTTTTGTTTGCCTCATGAAAGTTCAATATGGATAAACACACAAAAAAATTCTTTGCAGTAACAGGTGAAGATTATAATAGCTCCATGTCTATATATGGAACATGATCACCTTAGCAAAGCCAGACAACCCAGCCTGAAGCTGTGGTGGCTCCACATTTCTTTAGCGGGCAGTGGTAAAAAGAGTATTTGAGATCAGTAGCATTGTACCTTGATTTTCAAGTTGATGAATGACAGAAGACTTAGAAAATGGATAGAAAACAATTTTTTATATTTCCATAGGTTAACTCAGCCTCTCATCTAAATATGTTGGGATTATTTTAGTTGCAAGGGGCAAAACATTCAACCTGAACTAACTTAAGTAAAAACAGCTTCAGGAATAGTTTGATCAAGGGTCAGTTGATGTCATCAGGATGTGGTTTTTGTCTTTTCGTCTTGCAGCTACCCCTACTATGTTGGCTCCATTCTTCCCATTGCTGCCAAAATAGCTGCAGAGTCTTCTTCCTGTAGTTTCTGATAGTCTTGAGACTTACTGTGATTGGACATATTCCTATTCCTCTCAATCCTAGTTCTGTAACTAAAGAATCTAGTGGGCTGATTGGCCTAGACCTGGGTTGCATATTCCACCCCTGGCATTGGAGCTGGAGCCTCCTCAGACCACCTGGGCTATTTGGGGAAGGGATGGGTGGGATTTGGCTGGAATAGGAGGACTGCCAAGGTGGCAAACAGTTGAAGTTTACCATAGTAGGTTCATCGGAAGGAAAGTAAGTTACTTGATTATTTCTGATCTGAAAATCTGAAATTTGAGGTGCTCCAGTATTCAAAGCTTTTTAAGCATAAACATGATGCTCAAAGGAAATGTTTATTGGAGCATTTCAGATTTTGGATATGAAATGCTCGGCCAGTAAGTATGTAACACAAATATTCTAAAATCAGAAATACTTTTGGTCTCAAGCATTTCAGACAAGAGATATTCAACTCGTACTAATATGTTTGCTACTCTTCTTTTTAACCTATTGTCACCTGCCCTGAGTTGACAAGTGACAATTTGAATGGCTTTGTCAGTTTAATGTATGCCTCCATAATTAGTTTTATATGTATAGGTTAAGATTATCACCAGCTCCTCCTGGCCCATGGATAAATTATTTTAATTTATTGTAATTTAAGAAACTTATAATTAATATTTCCTAATATGTATCTGTGTTTTGCTTTAATACCAGCCTTAAATAAAGACATTTAATAAAAACATATTCAATTTATGCCTTTCCCATCAAACATAGTACAGCCTGCTTTATAATTAGGATCTTAGTATTTGTTGTTGATTGACTTATAGTTTCCTCACATCTGACTCATAAATGTGATTGAAAACCCCTCTCTGGCGTGAGCTGGGTTGTGTAAGAGAATTTCAGCTTTTTAATTATTTTATTTTATTTTATTTTGACATAGAGACTCTTGCTCTGTTGCCCAGGCTGGAAGCAGTGGCACAATTACAGCTCACTGCAGCCTCAAACTCCTAGGCTCAAGGAATCCTCTTGCCTCAGCCTCCCAAGTCAGCCAGGATGACCAGCACACACCACTGCGCTTGGCCAATTTATTTTTAATTGTTTTGTGGAGACAGCATCTTACAATGTTGCCCAGGCTGGGCTCAAATTCCTGGCCTCAAGAGATCCTCACGTCTCGGCCTGCCAAACTATTGGGATTATAGGCATGAACCAACGCGTCTGGCCAGACCTCAGTTTTAAGACTACTCTTTTCTTAGCTTTGCAGAAATGCTCTGGAGATGCCAGCTTACACTGGGAACTGGTTAGGCTGACCTTTCTCACCTTTTCTCATCCTATGGCCATCAAGTTACTGGAGGAGAATTAAGAGATGAAGTCATTGTCCTCGCTTGTCTATCACAAGGGTGTTAAAACCACCATCTTCTCTTTATGGTCCACAGGTCGAGTTTGAGTGGCTGAGGCAGTTTTGGTTTCAAGGCAATCGATACAGAAAGTGCACTGACTGGTGGTGTCAACCCATGGCTCAGTTGGAAGCACTGTGGAAGAAGATGGAGGGTGTGGTAAGTCCATGAGACCTGGGACTGTGTTTTCTGGGCTGCTGTGTTATACAAATCCTCCACTGCCTCATTTGCATAGGCAAATTAAGATTTAATTATTCCTAATTATCAAGTTAGATTCTTCTTGGTAAGGTGATGGGTATAGCCAGGATTTTGTCAGTACAACCTCAGTTTAGTTCAATAAGCATTTATTGAGTATTTTCTCCTCATAAGGCATGTGCTGGACATATACTATGAAGTGCTGATAAGAGGATAACAATTCAAAAATAATATTTAACATTCATTTGCATTTTTATATGCATCAGGTGCTACTCTGTTTTCTCAGTATTAACTTTAAAAATTTTTACAAGCAATGCTAAGAGGTATAGAAACTTTTCCAGGCCTTAATTTATGGATGTGAAAACTGAGGGGCAGGGAAATGAAGGGCCTCCCCCAGGGTCACTGAGTAAGTGGCACAGCAAGGTGGAAACCCAGGCAGGCTGGCTCCACAGCTTATGCTGTCAACCACTGTGATCCAACAGTTGAACAAGGAGAGGGGCACGAATATCACCAGGTATGACATTAGCTAAATTGAAATCTGGTAGTAGATGTGAAATGTTAAAAGAAAATCATAGTTCCAGAGGAGGGAGTATTACATTCAGACTACTTGAGCCGGCTGGGATGGTGGTGAAATGGCAGATGTGGTTTTTGGGGCCCTTGGATGCTGAGCAGTATGATGGGATGGGGGATCTGGGGAAGAACATTAGACAGAAACTAAAAACAAGGCCAGAAGAGCAAGTAGTGCAGATGATGTGGGAGGAAGTGTAGCTGGAAGAAGGCAGGTTGAAGCCATGTGGAGGTCTTGCATTAAGTCTTAATTTAAATAATAGTAATAATAATAATAGCAAACACTTACATAATACTTAAGTACCAGACATTATTCTATGTGTTTTCTATATAACTTCTTTAACTTTTATGACAACCTACAACATAGGTGTAATGTATTCCCCATTTTTCTAACGAGGAGACCAAAACACAAAGGGTTTGTGTAACTTCCTCAAGGTCACCCAGCTAATAGGTGAGTGAGCTGGAATTTGAACTCTAGAAGGCTGCCTCTGGGGTCCTTGCCCTTCACCACCTCATTGTTCTGCCTTCAAACAGTTGGATTTGGAATGTAGTAGAAAAGTGGTAAAAGCCTGCAAACTCTGGAGATAGTACCTCTGCACAGAATTTGAAATGTGCTGGAAACAATGAACTAATCTGCAAAAATGGATAGCTATTGCGAATCCCTATTTTATTTTTTTAATGCCACTTTATTGGGGTATGATTACCCTACAAAAAGCTGTACGTATTTAATGTGTACAACCTGAGTTTAGAAATAAGTGTACATTCATGAAACCATCATAGCAGTCTATGCCATAAACCTATCCGTCACCTCCAAAAGTTTTCTTCTGTCTTATTTGTTATAATTATTATTATTGTGATAAGAACACTTAACATAGGATCTACCCTAATTCCTACTTTATAATAATGAAAATGTCAAGTCACAACTCTGAAGGCCCCAGTTTAAAAGTCTGGATCAGAATCCAGAAGTCCTCACTTTCCAGACATCTCACATCTTTAAATCATACCTTTTCATGGATATACGTCTGGGGAAGGAATGTTATAATCCTTTTAATGTGTTAATAGTATCACAAAAATTGATTTCTCCAAAGACCTGAATCAATGCAAAACTGAGCATTGTGAAACTGAATTGGAGTTAATGAAAAGTCTGTGCCTAAATCTCCTTAGTCAGTTCTGTTCCTAAACTAAGCCTGTTATGAGTGCTCTCCATTTTTATGGGCTGCTTATATAAAGGCAGCTTCAGTTTCAGGGCAACATTTTTTCTCCCTACTGTGTAATTCTGATTCTGTCCATTTACATGAGTTAGAACCTCTTAACTTGATGAACCTTGGCTCTAAGACATCAGCTTGACTTTGAAGTTGTAATTTGACAACTCTGAATTAGGGTTGAAGAGCAAATAAGAAAGGAGCTCTTATTGATTTTTTTTTTTTTTTTGAGACGGAGTCTTGCTCTGTTGCCCAGGCTGGAGTGCAATGGCGTGATCTCAGCTCACTGCAACCTCCACCTCCCGAGTTCAAGTGATTCTCCTGCCTCAGCCTCCCTAGCAGCTAGGATAACAAGGGCCCACCACCATGCCTGGCTAATTTTTGTATTTTTTAGTAGAGATGGGGTTTCACCATGTTGGCCAGGCTGGTCTCCAACTCCTGACCTCAGGTGATCCACCTGCCTCAGCCTCCCAAAGTGTTGGGATTACAGGTGTGAGCCACCATGCCCAGCCCTTGATTTTGTTTTTTAAAAACCAAATTTAAAAAAAATTTGTTTTTGTTCAAGAGCTTTATTTCATTTTTTTTTTTTTTTAAGTAAAATCTGGCCCAGCATGGTGGCTAATGCCTGTCTTCTCAGCACTTTGGGGGGCCAAGTTGGGAGGATTGCTTGAACCCAGGAGTTTGAGACTAGCCTGGGCAGCATAGTGAGACTTTGTCTCTACTAAATCAAAAAAAATTCTCCATGTGTGGTGGTGCATGTCTATGGTCTGAGGTACTTGGGAAGCTGAGATGGGAGGATCATTGGAGTCCAGGAGGTCAAGGCTACAGTGAGCTGTGATCGCGTTACTGCACTCTAGCCTGGGTGACAGAGTGAGACCTTGTCTCACGTACACACACACACAAATAAAAAATAAAATATTTGGTATTGTGAGCTTACAAGTGATATTCATTATGAATTCATTTAAGGAATTTAGTTATATCTATGTAAATTTGTGTATAAATAATTTGAAGGTGGTGGCACATTCGTTAAGAGGAAATATCTTTTATTTGTTTTGTCGCTCTTGTATAAAAAATACTAAAAGGAAAAGCAATTCTGCGAACTCTCTGGCGCTGGTTTCCCAGCAGTTGGCGTGGCATTCCTAAGTGTTCTGAGGGAGATCAGTGGCCTCAGTGTCTCTCCTCAGCATGCCTTGGGATGATCTTCATCAGCAGAGTGAAGATTTAGGCCCAGATAAAAGGGATGTTTCTTCCAAATTAAATTTAAGCATTGCTTCAAGCCTTTTACAATGACTTTTTACAAATTCATAGTGATTTCTTTTTTCTATTGGAAAAGAGAACAGAATAATTGTTGGACGAGTCTATGGCTCTGCGGTTCTGTTCGTTTAGTATCATCTGGTATTTGTATACTCGGGTGGAATTGGCAGTGGCTGGTTAGATTTCTACTTGGTACCAGCCCACCTCATATTTTCTCAGTTGCAAGCAGTAGGGGGCAATGTTGAGCTACCAGATTGAGGCCCCAAGATGTTAGCCTTTCAGGAAAATGCATACAAAAATACCATTAACTGTCAAGAATTATCCCTGTTGCTTCAAGTTAGCTGTAATCTCCAAGATTCCATAACACAGGATATCAGTTGTGGGTTAACAAATTCAACAGCAATTTAACATAAAAAGTACAGTGTTTGGTGCACATTTGGATTCTATAGCATTAGACTAATCCAAATGGAATTTCTGAGTGTCCTCGCTTTGCTTCCAGGGACTATCTTACTCAAAATTATTATCATTTTAGACAAATGATTCTTTTTTATCTTTATGCTTTTTTTTGAATTGTAAAATCGTGTGTGTTGTGAAAGGATTTCTTTAAATCAATGCATTTTGTCTGTTTTGCAAAGTAACATCGATCTCTTTTGCTGAGAAAATAAAAAACCTCAGGGAATATGTGCATTACTTTTCCCCTTTTGCTTATGAATAAAGCAACCTTTATCGGCCCTTGTACCAGGGAAGAGACTTGCGCTGTGACTTCTGTCTTTGTGTTCTTTTTTCACTTTGTGGTTGGAAGGTGTAGTCTCAGGAAGGATATAGAAGAATGGAAAATGAGCTTTGAAATCGCTTTTCTTCCATTAATAGTAATTGCTTCACATGTCATAACCAGTCACATATTTCAAAAAGTTTAGTCAGCTGTCTCTAAAACTCCCCCATCCTCCACTTCCCATTTCCTGTCCCAGAAAACACCATTTTTATCACACTGTTTATTCTTGCCATTTTTTCTCCCGGTGGATAGTTTTACTCCGTCCGTGCTCTTGTGATGTAAATGTTAAACCTTGTGTTTGAATGGCATTCTGATAAAATATCACATTTTCCCTGAATATTACCTCATGAATTTATGAGCCATTAAGCCCAAAGCAACATAACGCCTTCTTATAACCCAGGAATTTAGTCTGGCCTTTCCCCTCCTCTTTGCTCCCTATCGAGGATGGCATTATAGCACTATAATACTATTCAAATATTTGTTTTTTATTTTAATTTTTTTAAAACCCGACGCACTTCCTACCCCCACCGCCCCCGCCATCCAAGATGATTGTATTATGAGAAGACTCTTCAGGATAAGAGAGAGTTACCATTTGAAAGAAACTGTACAACTGCTTTGCTTTCTGGGTAAAGAGAAATATGAAAAGCTGAAGTCTCCTGTGAGGTGGAGAAGTCTTGCTGTAGCCAGAGATTCAACGGATAGGCCATTCGTCTCTCAGGGTCTGGTATCGCTCTTTGCAAAACTGACATTTATTTTACCTATAAAAATGTTTTAACACTATCAAATTCACAATGATACAGAAAAGAATGCTAGGTGTGAAATCCTCTAAATTGATGACATTTATTCATTTCCTATTGACCTTAAAAAAAAAAAAAGGTCAATTTGGTATAATCCAGTGGAAATATTCGACAATCGTTTCCAGAGTAAACATTTTCAAAAGTAGTGATGATTTCGATACTGGAGAGAAATTCTTCTTGCTGTTTTCCTTGGTTTTTTCTTTTAGAAGAAAAAGTAGATCCTGATGGTTTTGAATGTTTTGAATTGCATTTCCTGTTCTGACAATTCCTTGTGCTGTTACAGCAATGCATTTATATGGCAGTTGGCCTTAATAACCTTTATTGACTTTAGTGGGTAGGAGCCAAGACTGGATTATTTTAATGTATCCGTTTTGAAACAGTGTAAAACACAACATATAATTATGTTAGGTAAGCTATAGGCTACATTTAATTCTATCCATTTATGTTAAAATTTGGCACAGGAGAGCAGAGACATGTGGAAAATGAGTAGGTGTTTTATTTAATAATGTAACCAGTTTCTTGTTGTTAAAGTTTTAAGAGAGAAATGTACTTAAGAAGGTAAAGGTTGTCCCTGACAAGTTAGTTATAATAGTTTAATTTCAAGATGAGTCATGCCTTTTCCCCTGCTATTTTGGCCTGTGTAAATCATCTGGGAAGGCCCTTGCCAGGAGCCTGCCCTTGGCTGTGTGGATGAGTCTTCCTCAGCATAGGCTACACTTCATGTAGGTTACACAATCATAAGGAATGATTGAGCCGAGCAGTAGTTTGTTTATTTTTGGAGCGATTAATGAAGTTCTCATCACAGTGCGTTAGATTAAATTCTTTCAAACTGAATACAGGAATAAGGCTGCTTTTTCATTTACTGAAATTTTTACTGAGTATACTGGTATTTGCTATTGTATTATAGTTCAATTAGCTAAGTTTATTTTAAACTTCCTTCTAGGATTGAAGATTTTGGGGGATGTGCAGAAGAAAGTGATGTAAATATAAATATTGAATTTTTTTGTTTGCATTAATGGGAAAGTCACCAATTTTTGTGTGTGTGTGTGTGTGTCTGTATAATTTTTTTCTCCCTTCTTTTCAGTGTTAATGTGCACATTAAGTTACATCAGCCAACATAATCCAATCTCCCATTTTTCAGGGTTAGGATTTCTGATTTAGGAGCAGAGTATATTATAGTAATTTAGGATCAGATGTGAGATGTCTAGTGGTTTTAAATTAAAATGTAAATTCTCTTTCTTGACTGGGGCAGTGCTGAGTGACTCAAGATAAGCACAGATTAGAGGTGGATAAAGAGTCATAAGCATCCAAAAATTCAGTTTCTGAAACCGGTGTGCAGACACTGAGTTTTGGGACCTTTACGTTTAGCTTTGAAAATTTGGAAAAACGAAAAAGTCACTTGCAGCTGGAGCAGCTTAAAAGCTTTAGTTTAAATCTTTGGTTTTTGGTTATCTTAAAAGTGTTCAGGGAAGCTTGGTTCTTTCCATTCTCCTTTCTACCCACCCACTCCAATTCCCCACCCACTCCAATTCCCCACAACTATATTGTTCTATTAAAACATCTGGGGAGAAATTTTACATGTAATTTAGCAATGAATTTCTTATAAGTTTTGATTCCTTTTTTGATTATCTTATGAATTTCAGAGTTTTCCATTTTTTTTCCCTGAGTATCTGTACCTTTAGTAAGGAATTTTACAAGAAAGTGTTGTGTATCCTGTCTTTTTGGGAAAAAAGAATATACAATTCCAAGAGAATTCAGGCTTAAGCCTCAAAAACACAGTGTGCTTCGAAAGCACAAAGGACTGTGTTTATGATTCTCTTTGAAGTGTTTTTGCAACTGGATAAGGAAAATTTTAGAAACCGTCTGATAGTGTTCAGGGTAAATACTTAAACCCCTTTAGAGAATTTCACACACAGATACTGTGCAGCAGAAAAAAGGGATACTTATGTTTCTTAAAGCTGCTACAGCCTACAGCTTTGTACTTAAAGACAGAGGTGTTGAATAGAATTCTACTGAGGATACATCCAGTGACAATATCTCCAGGAACATCAGAGCAAACCAGTGGGTAGGACTTTCTGTTTTTAACCCTTACATGAGCTGTGTGAGAGTTGAGCTTTATTGGTACCAAGTCCTAGGATGTGCCTGGTACATCTCAGGAATGTTAAGAGGATCGTTCCTAGTGCCTCTGCTCTGCACACAATAAGAACAACACTAAAAATGCTGAAGATGCTGAGACAAAGTGACAGGAGCTAGGCAATTCCAAGTGACAGCCTTGCCATCTCTCTTAACTCTTAGTGTGTGGAGAGAAAAACTGGAGTAAACAGCCAGGGTTTCTATTTTAACCTCGTTTCCGTAGGATTTGGCTAAATTTTGACAACCTTCATTAAATACACACACACATCTGTGCACACACACACATTTCACACATTCTATATGTAAAGAAAAAAAAAAGATGAATTCTGCTGCTTTAAATAGTTTTAACCACCCTGAAATTCAAATTGATGTAAAGGTGTGAAGATCCTGCTATTTTCCCTGGGGTGCTATTTTAGCCTTGGCTGCTAGAATTTATTTTGGATTGCTTTGACTAGTAGACTATCATAGCATTTCAGATATGAATTAAGAAACTCTGGTGCAAGATTGGAATGTCAGAAATTTCTATTTTTCCTGGAAAAGATATAACATAAAACAAATTATGTACCTTATTTCATCTAGGGTTTTTTTTGTGTGTGTGGGGAGCATGGTAGAGGGATTAAATTCAGCTCTAGTCTATTATTTACTTTATTATATTTACCTCTGAAATATCCTAGAAGAATCTTAGTCTAGAAGAATGAAGTAGTGTACAAAATAATAATAATAATCACCAGACCTACAGTTTTGAAAGGGAAGCAAGATTTCCAAAGGATGTCGTGCCATTTATTTGGAATATTATCAAGATGTTAGAATCTTTTTCCCCCAAGTTGGTTAGTGAATAATCGCTAAAACTGTTGCCTTTTGAAGAATATTGTTATGATGATCCAATGAGAAAGTTTGTAAAATATAAAACACACATAAATGCAAGGTATCACCAGTATTGATTTTAAAAGGAAGCGTGGACAGTCTTCAGCTGAGGAATCCTTACTTCGAGGCCGGTTGACTGAGTCTTCCTTATTGACAGCATCCCTTTCCTTTCCTAATTTTCCTTCCTCTGGAGCTGGGGTTCAGTCCAGGAGCTGAAGGGACTCACAACAATTTGGAACTCAGTGCTCCTCTTGCAATGCATCTATCCACTGTGGGTTAAATACTTTGGGAGGCTGGGCTTGGAATCTTTCCATATTGTACAAAAATGTCTCTATGGAGAAATGTGCTCCTAGTGCCAAAAAATGACTTACCAGAGAGCCCCGGGAACACATTCAGTTGGCCCTTCTGTGCCTTATGGGTAACATAACCACCATCCTGCTCCCTCCTCATTGACATCTGCAAAATAATGACCCTTTTTTAACCAAAGGGAACTGTGACCTATTTTTTTTCTGTATTACTGAAAGGATCTCTGTGATTATTTGTAGATGATATTTTTAATAGCATCTTTTCCCTAACAAGTTAAATGTGATTGACATTTTTTTTTGCATTTTCTTTGCATGATCTCAGTCCATCTGGAACCACCTGTGACAGACTCAATTGTAAATTTTTCCTTCATATTTATAAAAATCTCAGGCAGATCATCTTCTACTTGTTTCTTTTAATACCACTCAATGAATCTCCTACTTGTTTTTGATTGACAAAATTAGCTTTCAACTAAAAATCTGGAGTCTTCAGGCACTATTCATAATTAAATTTTAATGTTTTAGACATATCTGCATAGCCATATCTGCATTGGTTGTAAAGTCTTAGAGCTGCTGGTAGCTTGAACATATATAGCCCTCTTATTAAATATTATTAATTGAAATGACAAATTATGAAATATCCAGAATTATGCATCAGATGTTCTTTAACAGATGTTGGGGGATTAAGAGGTTTCATATTTTACTTAATGACATAAACTTTTCATGCAGTTAGCAGTGACATTTTTTAAAGGATGGCAGTGGTGGCATATACCAATGCCTGTAATACATTAATATGTTCCTGATACTGAAGTCTCGTGTCCTGGACACCTGAACATTGTTTGTGAAGGGTGGGCAGTCAGCCATCCAGTAATAAATATCTCAAAGGTAACATATCCAAAACCCAAGTTTTGATTTCTGTAATCCCTAGTGTTTCGCAGTTCAGTAATTTGAACCGTCCAGTTGCCCAGACTAAAACCTTGGGGTCTTCTTGATGTATCTCTTGATTTATCAGTGAATCCAGTTAGCTCTACTTTCAAAATATACTCATGACCTGACTACCCTTCACTACCTCCTGTGCTACCACCTTGGTAAAAACTACCGTTGTTTATAAAATAGCCTGCCTCTTAACCAGCTTTCCTGCTTCTACTACCCTATGTCCATTCCAATCAGAATGTTCCTTTGAGATACAAGTCAGGTCGTCATTTTACTCCCCTGTTTCAAACCTACTATCATGTTTAGAAATCCACCTTCCGGCCGGGCGCGGTGGCTCACGCTTGTAATCCAGCACTTCGGGAGGCCGAGGCGGGCGGATCACGAGGTCAGGAGATCGAGACCACAATGAAACCCCGTCTCTACTAAAAATACAAAAAAAAAAAAAAATTAGCTGGGCGTGGTGGCGGGTGCCTGTAGTCCCAGCTACTCGGAGAGGCTGAGGCAGGAGAATGGCATAAACCCGGGAGGCGGAGCTTGCAGTGAGCCGAGATTGCACCACTGCACTCCAGCCTGGGCGACAGAGCGAGACTCCATCTCAAAAAAAAAAAAAGAAATCCACCTTCCTTGCAATGGCCTAATGCCCTGCAGGATCTGTCCATTCCTCGACCTCCATCAGTGATCCCCCTCTTTCCCTCCCCTAATGTCTGCCTTACTATATCTAGAACATGCCCAGTCCACTTTTGCCCAGGATTTTTGCATGTGCCGCTGCCTTTGTCTGGAATGTCTGTCCTTCTGTAATTTACATGACTCTCTCCCTCATTTCATTCAGATCTCTGCTCATGTCACTTTCTTGGAGAGAGTTGCTCTGACCAAGCACTCTCTCATTGTAGCAGGGCCTTACTCTTTTCTACTGTACTCTTAACACTTTCCACCAACTGCAATTACCCTATATATCCATTTGTTGTCTGTCTCTACCTGAAATAATCTCCACGAGGGCAGCAGGGACTTGGTCTGTTTTAGTCACTCTTATTTCCCCAGCCTCTAGAACAGCATCTGCTTCATAGGAGGTACTCGACACGTTTGTTAAAAGAAAGAGTTCACATGAGGTCTGTGTTCTAGTCCTGCCTTTTCCTCCCACCCATGTTGATCAGTGTGGCCTTAAATCTTTTTTTTTTTTTTTTTTTTTTTGAGACAGTCTAACTCTGTCACCTAGGCTAGAGTACAGTGGTGTGATCATAGCTCACTGTAGCCTCAAACTCCTGGGCTCAAGTGATTTGCCCACCTCAGCCTCCTGAGTAGCTGGGACTACAAGCCACCATGCCTGACTAATTTATTTTTGTTTTTGCAGAGGCAGGTTCTTGCTGTGTTAACCAGGCTGGTCTTGAACTCCTGGCCTTAAGTCATCCTCTCACCTTGTCCTCCCAAAGTGTTGGAATTACAGGTGTGAGTAACAGCACCTGGCCAATAAATTCTTTTTAACTTTATACATTTTCCTAAAATATTACCTCTTATTACCTGCTTCACAGGAATATTTTTGGGTTAGTTTTATTCTTAAACAAACATAACTCTCACAATAATACCCCAAAACATCTTTAGCTTCTTTTTAAAAACAAAATAATATTGAGGGCACAGAGGAAAGTCTTGTTTTATGCCTCTGGCATTTATAGCTGAGAAGATTGAGCAATCACAGGCAAACAACTTATGCAAATATGGAAAATCTTTTTTTTTTTTAATGAGAGGATTAAGTAGGTTATTAGTTTCCCAGAGTACCAGTGTTGCTAAAAGTTAGAATCATAGTGTTTTGTCTTATTTGTTATCATCCTTCATATTTTAGATTTCCCTCTTCTGGAAAAACTTAGTAAATTGTTACAAAATTAAATGACTTCTCCAACAAAGCGTGGACTTCCTTGTTACAAATTTTCAAAATTATATAGAGAAAGCAGCATGGGCTGGACAGGTTTTGGGCACAGAACTAGGGAAGTCCCTGAGGAGTAAACTGACTTCCTCTAGACAAGCTGAAAACTGATTAAAATATTTATCATCCTTTGGGTATGCAATAGCTTTTGATGATGGAAGGCATATTAATATTCATCTTTGCTGCTTGTCTACACTTCAGACAGATCCCAGGAAAGGATGTTCAAATGACCAGTTTTCTTTCCTCACCAGGAGTCCTTGAGAAACCAGTACAGCTTGGAACCAAGAAATGCCTTGTGATGTGGATTGAGCTTTTCCTTTGGGGGACGGGAATAGGGGAATACAAACCAGGGGAGACCTTTGGACTGGAAAGCTTTAAAGGATGACTGCTTTCTCACAGGAAGTCTTTTGCTAGAACAAAGGAAAAAGTTTGGTTGTAATTCTATAAGCAGCAGAGCTATTATTGCTTATCTGAATACATGAAGCTGACTTCATTCCTTAGGTAAAGTCAGAAGATTGAAGCCTTATAAAAGATTTTGATGTGAATGCCACTGGGGGCTGAAGATTTTTCTTCCTCCCCACCACTTTGTTGTAGGAGAGAAATCAGTTGTGTTTGTAGCCAATGCTCAGGTCTTCCGACTGGTTCTAGAGTGCCCCATCTCCCTTTTGTCCTGAGACAGAATTTGAATACATATGGCGTCCACATAGCCTGGCATAAGTAGCACAGGGTGGCCTTCTGGGATTCTCAGGATCTGTCTTTTAATTTTTTTTTCTTTAATGTGAGAAAGAGTCTGGCTTTGTTAGTTGAGTTAATTAAGCAGTGTTGTTTTTTGTCTAGATTGAAATAGCCTTGATTACATTTTTGGATGCAAATAAGACCTCTGAAAGAACTCGATCTTTATATGAGCAGTCTGAAAAATCTGAAAGTTAAATAGAATATTCTCAAAAAAAGGGCAGTGTGTTAAGACTCTTGGTTTCTGTCTTTTAAATCTGAAAATTCAGAATCCTCTTCTCTTGCATTTCAGTTTTTATTATTCCGCACTACTGAGATATTTTGATGAAAGGTAGCCTTAAACATTGGATAATAATTATATTTGAAATCTATTTTAATATAGTGACATCAGAAGTGCTCTTTCTTCATCCCAGTCATTTAATCATTCATCTGCTCCTTTTTTTTTTTTTTTTTTTTTTGCAGATAAGTGTGAAGTTATACAAAGAGCTAGGACTTATGTCTCCCCAGGTTGATAAGGCACAAGGCAGTAAGTAATTCAGAGGAAGAAAAAGGAGAAGAGCAGATTCTGACAGAGGCCTTTGGGAATACGAAGGATTTTGATAGATGGAGATGGGTGGAGAATATTCAAAGATGGCAGAAGCAGGGCCATCGCAGTGGGAAAACACAGACCTGCTCGCAAGCTTGATTAGACTGGATGGAGTTTGGTTTGTGTGAGTCCAGCAGCTAGAGATAAGATTAGGAAGATTAGCAAGGACCTTTTTTTCTCTAATGCATTTCTTTGCAAGGTATGGCACTTTCACCCCTTAATGACTGGCTTCCTATCAAAGTCATGGGAAGCAAAGTGCTAAACATGTGCAACTAAAAATAAAATGAAAACCGTTTGATTATCTTGCACTTGCAAAGGTTTTACTTTGAAAGCAAGTCAAATTCAATTATTTGCACTACTTTCAAGACCTGTCTGCTTTGTGAGTACAGCAAACAAGCAACACCATACATTTTTAGAATGAGAATTACAAATGACATTAGGTAATTTTTCTACCAAGATTCTTTGTTTTTCTCTGATAAATTGAATACCAGCTGAATAATTTTGGACTTTGGTCAGAAGCAGGTCTTCCCATGTATGAACCACTTACGATTCTCTTCCTTGTTAGGAACCGAAAGTGTATTTCATTTGATCTTTTGCTATTAGAGTTATGGTTTGGAAGAAATGACATCTTCACTGCCTCTTGTCCAGGTGACAGTCTTGTGAACTCAGTACTTGCATAAAAATTATTTTGAAATACAGCCAAAGTGTCATTCATGAGCTATTTGATTTGGTTCAAGAGAGTGGATGTGGTCATCTCTCACTTCCACTGCTGAAATAGAGTGGTTTCTTTCCCACACATACCTCTCCACTCCTTGGCTAACAGTCCCACGTTAGTGATTGTGCACTCTCTGCTGTCTCTATTTGCCATTGCACTTCAGCTTGTCAGTCACACCAATTGAAAGACTGAGTAAATGTTCAGAACATAAATGGCTGTTGTTCACTCTGGTCTTTCCCACCTTTGCACATAGATTTCTGCTAGACCCTCATGTTTTCCCTCTCTATGTGATGCTGTTATTTTCCAATGACTGGTTTTATTACTTCTAAGGCACAAGATGTTAATTGTTGAGTGATTAATAACTCTCAGTTTGTTCTTCAAACGTGGGCTTCTGAAAGATTGCCTTTACTTTGATCCTGCTTAGGAATCTAAGGTCTTGGGGTAAATTTAGAGGCCACTATTCTCCTTAAATGATAGTGACATAGAGAAATGATACTATGGGACTACTGTTTCATTTTACCAAAGAAACTTATGAAAGTCACACCGGAGGGTCATTGCTCCCCTAGAGAACAAATGGGCTTCAGGCTTTTTAGAATGCCTTCTTCTTTGATATCTCATTGTTGCTCATAATGCCAGAGAAACAGGTAACTTCAGCATAGTGATATTGGGCGTTGTTTAATTTCTTTCAAGGCCTGAAACATTTATCCTCTGTTCTTTATATATTAGATATTCACCCAATGGTACTCAAACTGCTAGGCTCTGACAAGCTGAGGTCCAAATGCCATGACATTTAGGAATGTCAATGTTGGAAGGGACCCGAGAGGTGATCATCTTCTCTTCCTTTTTGGAAAGGAAGGACTCAGAAGGATGTAGGCTTTTCTGGGGGGCATAGAGCCAGATAATATAGAACCCCAGATTTCCCAGTTCCCAATTCAGTTCTTTCTACCACTCCCTAAATATCCCGTGGCTGTGCTTGGGATATTTCTCTGATGCATTCACCAACTTTCAACGGTATGCCAATAGCAAAATAAGATAAACCGAGTGTTTCTCTGGAACTTTTTCTCTACCCTGTGTTTGGACCTGGCCTATCAAAATGAGGCTATCTGGTGTTGAGATCACACTATTTTTGCTCACCCAGCATTCATTTCTCCTTCTCTGGAAGCATCCTCATGTTGCCTTATGGAGCCATTTTCTTCATTGGCTAGAGGGTGAGGTGCATTGTCTTATTCTGGCTACTCCATGAGCATATGACCTGAGCCAGATCTTTCACATGAGCTTTCTCAGAGCTGTTTGCTTGTAAATATACATACAATATCACAGACACAAGATGCAGAATTCAAAAGTTATCAACGTGGCCAGGCATGGTGGCTCATTCCTGTAATTCTAGCTCTTAGAGAGACTGAGGGGCGAGGATCACTTCAGACTAAGAGTTCAAGACCAGCAACATAGCAAGACCTTGCCTCTACAAAAAATGCAAAAGACTTAGCCAGACGTAGTGGCAAATGCCCGTAGTTCCAGCTACTCGGGAGGCTGGGGCAGGCAGAAGAATCACTTGAGTCTAGGAGTTGGAGGTTACAGTGAGCTGTGGTAGCCCCACTGTGCTCTAGCCTGGGTGACAGAGTGAGACCCTGTCTCTTACAAAATAAAAATAAAAACAAAGTTATAAAAGCCTATGCTGTGAAAAGTGTGTTTCTCTCCCCTCAATCCTCCAGCCACTCATTCCCTTCCCAAGAGGCTAGCAGTAATCTTAGTTCTTTCCATACCTTTCTAGGGATATTCTAGTTTTTTTTTTTTTTCCTTGAGATGGAGTCTTGCTCTGTTGCCCAGGCTGGAGTGCAGTGGTGCAATCTAGGCTCATTGCAACCTTCACCTCCTGGGTTCAAGCGATTCTCCTGCCTCAGCCTCCCGAGTCGCTGGGATTCCAGTTGCCCGCCACCAAACCAAGCTAATTTTTGTATTTTTAGTAGAGATGGGGTTTTGCCATGTTGGCTAGACTAGTCTCGAACTCCTGACCTCAAGTGATCTGGCCGCCTCGGCCTCCCAAAGTGCTGGGATTACAGGCGTGAGCCACCGCGCCCAGCTGAGATATTCTATATAGTTACAAACGTTTATGTATTTTTTTCCCTACAATGAATAACACTATGTCTTAGAGATTGTTTCAAATTTGTATGTTCTTTTAAATTACTGTGTAGCTTTTTATTGTATGGTTCCATAACTTATGTAACCAGACTCCTACTGTCTTTAGTCGTCTGCTTTTACAAATAATATTGTAGTGAGTATCCTAATACATAACATTTTTCACAAGTGAGATCTATGGTAATTAATACCTAGGAGTAAAATTGTTGGATCAAAGGATGTGTGTATTTTTAATTTTAAGAGAGATGGTCAAATGCCTTCCATAGAGTTTGTAGCAGAGTTTATGTGTGTTTGTGTGTAAATGTGTGTATTTATAGATATATATACTATCTATATGTATGTATGTAGAGTTTATATACAGATATAAACATATGTATATTTACATATAGATTAGTTTATGTACATATATAAACATAGACCATATACATATATGTTATCTATGTACATGTGTATATGTATCTATATTTACATGTAGATATATGTATATACATATACACGTATGTACATGTGTACATATGTGTCCATGTAATGCCAGTTTCCCAACATCCTCACCAGTGCAGTGTATCATCAGACTTTTTTGCAAGTATGATTGGTGAAAAATGGTGCCCCATTTCCATTTGCATTTCTCTCATTCCTGTTTTACCGAGAAAGAAACTAAGGCTCAGATGTATGAAAAGACTTGTCAGGTCATAGGAGTAGGGAGCAACAGAGCTGGGGTTTGCACTGAGGTGGGAGCAACTGTTCTCTTAATCGCTATAATAATCTTTACCCAGGCTCCATTCTGTTACTGCAACTGAAGAATCTCAATACATATAGCGGTTCCCATGAGGAACACTCATCTGTCCTTGACTGGTAAATGTGGGAAGGTTGTTCTCTTTCACCATGGACTTGTGCGTCAAATCAACTGATCAGTCTGGGTGATGAGTGCGGTTAGTGTGACATGCAGTGATGTTATTACGTGGTGGAATTGAGTTCCACACGAGGTGTAGGTGGCCCTTTATGTACCCTGCTGAGTTCCAGGGCTTTGTGCTATAACTATTTTTGGCAATGGAAGGTGAAGGGAGGGCTCCCCATCCCTGGAAACATGGCACTTTGCCTGATTTTCTGTTTAAAGTTATGTTCCTGTTGGAATCTATTCAGGTCTGAGTTTCAGTTGTCGCCTTCTGATACGATGAGCCTCCTTGGCCTCTCCTGCTCGCCTCATTCTTCCTCTACCTGTCAGTCTTCATTAGGATCATTTAAACACTGACTCATTCTGTGTTCTGGGCCTTTTCCTGCTTGGCTATGGAACTGCAGGTTGAAGCCTTTACCTTGCACACACAGTTTGTTAGGTAAGAGTTTTATTTCAAGAAGACTTTGCGGGGAACTGAGATGACTGGGGAGTGGTTAGAACAATATTTTCTAATAAAGACAAGGATGAAAAGAGATCTCAGCAGGGGTGGAGAGCTTTCTTTGACCCCTTACTATATTTGAGTGGGTAGACGCTAATTCTCAGGAGTTGGGGGCCTTACTAGACCACATCTCTTGCTGAGTTATCTCATGCTGTGTTGTAAAGTGAGCATCTGTTGCTGGCTGTATGACCCATGTGATCAGCCACTCCGTCACCTTTGAAGTGGTCAGGCTTAGATACTCTTGGGTTAAGAGCTTTAGCTTTCAAGTTAATCAAACTGGGGTTTGGGCCCTGACTTCATCGTTTTGTTGTGTATGACACTGGCAGTGATACGGAGAGTCTCACGTTTCTTCATTTGTAAAATGGGGATCATAATAGTACCTCCCTTAGGAGATTGTTGTGAGATTTCCCTGAGATAATACACGTAGTGTTTTGTGCATTGCCTGGCATCTTTCGCATTTTTGCTTTGAATCTGCTTCTTTTATTCCTCCCGCCATCCTGCTAATTCGGTGACCCCTTAACTTTCACCTGAGTTCCTGTTGCTCCCTTAGACTCTCATCTTATGTTTGTGCATATGTATAATCCATGCTTTCCATTCAGGTCTCTGTTCAAAAGTCACCTCACAGTGGCCCTTTCTCTTTTTACCACGTTTTGTTTTTTTCCTGAGAGTATTTATCACTGTCCGAAATTATGTTTTATGTGTTCACCTATTACCTGTGCTATTCTATAAGCAGCTTGAGAGCAGGGACTCTGTCTCGCATACTGCTGTGTTCTTGGTGCCTGAAACAAAGTCATAACACAACACATATTGGTTGAACAAGTGAAGAAGCAAATGCTTCATGGGTGTACGCTCTCTCTGAGGTGCACCCTTTTATGCTAGTGGTGCTTTGTTTGTGATATTTGTTGAATGCCTTGCTGTTCCTTCTTTTTGGTGTAATCCATTTGAAAACTCACTTATTTTAAAAGATTCAATAATTATCCATTATTAACTGCAGAAATCTTATCTTTTTCACTTTCTCTGGAATGTAATTTCTCTGCCTTAGACTCTGTCAACATTAGCATCTATATCAAAGACACTTCATGCAACTTTTTAAAGACATAAGCACCAGCTCCAGGCATTGGGGTTCAGTAGCCATAGCTCTCGATCTTGGCTGCATGTTTGAAACACCTAGGACAATTTTAAAAATTTTTCATCAGTTAGGTCCCACCTCCAGAGATACAGATTTAATTGGTCTAAACTGTGGGTCCCATTTGATTCTAATGTTTCACCAAGTTGCAGCATGGTTCAGAACCTCCCAAGTAATCCTGACATGTGTTTAGGGTTGATAATTACTGTTCAACAGGCACCTGACCTCTCACCAAGTTAGATTTGATTGAACGGATGAATATATGAACAGATTAGCGAATGAACAGGAAGGCTCTCTCACTTTAAACCAACAGAGAGGTATTGAGTGCCTGCTGTGTTTCCTTCATTCTGTGGGGGACTCAGGAGGGAAACAGCTGTGTTTATGATTCTTATGTAAGGTGGAAGATGATGTTGATAACGATGGTAGAAACAGACTGGAAAGCTTGGAAGATGGTAGGATACATTTAGGTGGATCCGATTTCAAAACTTCACAGTGAAGCATTTTGAGTTGATTCTTATAGAATGGAGAGAATTTTAATGGGGGGATGGACATGAGAAAAGAGTGGCTATTTCCTATGGAGAGAATAATGTGTAGAGTGGTAGAAGCAGGAAGATGCAGGTTATATAAGGCTTCTAAAGTGGACCAGTGGCTGTCCGTCCCCCCAAACTAGCCCCCTTCTAGAGTTCCCTAACTGAAGAAGCAGCACCACTCCACATCCAGGTCTTCATGCCAGAAGGAGAGGAATCCTTCTTGAAACTTCCCTCTCTCCACCCCAGGTATCCAGTGGGATAACTCTTACCTTTGAAATACTTCTCAAAGTTGTCTGCTTTTCATCTCTCCTGCTACCAGCCTTCCTCTGGGCTATTGCAGTAGCTTACGCTATGGTTTCCTGTACTCTTCACACAGCAGCCAGGGTAATATTATCATATGCAAATCTAATCATACCCCTCTCTGTGTAAACTCATTAATAGGTTCCACTTGCTCTTAGGATAAAGACTAAAATATAGATGCTCTTCAACTTACGATGGGTCTGTGTCCTGATATACCCATTGAAAGTTGAAAATATTGTTAAGTTGAAATTGCATTCGATACACCTAACCTACCCAACATCATAGATTAGCCTAGAGTGACTTAAACATGCTCAGAACGCATTAGCCTACCCTTGGCAAGATCATCTAAGACACAGCCTATTTTATAATAAAGTGTTGGATATCTCATATAATTTATTGAATACAGTACACTGTAGAGTACAGTATTGGTGGTTTGCCTTCATGGTAGCTTGGCTGACAGGGAGCACAAACCCTCTGCCACAGCCCAACATCATGAGAGAGTATGGGACTGTGTATCGCTAACCTGGCCAATGATAGAAATGCAAAATTCAAAGTATGGTTTCTACTGTGTGCGTATAGCTTTTGCACCCTAGTAAAGTTGAAAAATTGTAAGTCAGACAAACCATCATAAGTCAAACCGTCCTAAGTCAGGGACCGTCTGTCCTTTATCCTCAGCCCATCTTTTCCTCCTCACCTTTCCTCCAACCCCTTCACTCCCTGTATTCCTACCACAATGGCCCTTTCTCAGTCAGTCTAATCACATCATGCTCCCTTCTTCTTCAAGGCCTTTGCACATGTCATTTGTTCTTCCTGGAATGTCTTCTCTCACCAAGAGAGGAATAGAAATTATTTCTACTCATTTTTAAGATACCAGCTCAATTATTCCTTCCTCAGACAAGACTCCCTTGACCTGTCTGACTAGGTCAGGTCCCTGCACTATACTTTACCATTACTCTCATGAAAGCCATGCTTGAGAGCTCAAGCTTTATTCTGGAGGCACTGAGGTTCTATGGCAGATAGAGTTTGAGAGTACTTACCTGTTTCGTGAAGGTCCTGTGCTGCTAGAGACATTAAAGTTGCTGGTCATTAATTTGTGAATCTTATTAACTATCCCTTGACAAAGAACTGAGAATTGTTGATCATATTGTAAAATAGAATGTAAATGGCAATGCAGTTTCTTTGTACAGATTCTCCCAATTATTGGAATATGAGCCAATTCCATAGTATTAATTTAGGTCCTATTATCTGCAATAAGACATCCTTCATCAGATTTTCATTGTAAGGGGCAAGTCTAAAATGTCCAACCATTCCATGCAAACTTGTGGTAAAGCCATTGCCTAGTTGTTAACGAATGATGAGCAGGTGAGTGAATTGACAGGAATTATTCTTTTGAGATGTTGCCTCTGGTAGAACCTCCGTTATAGCCTCTGTCATTCTCCCTTCCTAATTTCATTATCTTCCAAATATTATTGACCTCAGATGTTAAGAAAGGTCCAGATTCCTGGGCGTCACCACATCGTTCCTTCTTTTGCCAGATATAAGCAACTTTGGGGACCTTGGCCACCAGCCTTTTCCTGTCAGGAAGGTCTGGTGCCATCCTCTTTGATATTGCCCTGTGCCTGTCTAGGTTGGCAGTCTTGTGACAAATCAGGACCTGTCATGGCCCGTGAGTACTTTGGCACTTCAGAGCCATGCCGAATGTGGACAGTGAGTTTGGAATTGTCATTGAGATGCCACTTTCTTATTCTTCTTGTGTTGGTGCCTAGAGTCACAATCCAGCCTGAAGGGCCAGGAGGTTTTCTGGCCCAGGGTAGACCCCCTTGGCCCGTGTACAAGAATCTTCATGCTGACTGAGTTGGAATCTCCTGGTGAGAAGTGATTTGTTGTCCTGATGAGAATGTAAACACTTGCTAAAGTTGAGTTTCATCTCTCATGTGAGTTCTATTATAGCCTTCTGTGTTTATAAACATGTCTTCAGCATGAGGGAGAAATGTGGTAACCTTTGAGCCCCCAAGAAAATGTTCATTTGTTCTCTCTATGGGCTGAAATTAAGATAACTCAGCATCCTTCTCTGAGCATCCCATATCCCTCTTGCTTTTCCTAGCAGGCCTGGGATGATGCCCAGTTTGCCATTTCCTAATTGTTCCATCCTCTTCCAGTAGAGTCTGTTGTCTTTTGAAAAAGCACAGTTCATATTCAGCAGGCATCTACCAGCGGGGCTCAAAGTCCAGGGAAGTCCTCAGTCCAGTCTAACAAACTGTTATTAAATTTTTTTAAAGTTTTAAAGTGTCGAACATTTGAGAAAACAGAGTTGCTGCCCTTGTGCTATTCACATGTGTGTTAGCACATGTAAGAGACATATACATGAATAAGGCATGATGTGCAGTGGCAAATGAGGGGGTAGAAAATACATGTTCTGAGGGTGCTGCAGAGAACCGAAGTCAGGTTCAGAAAACTGGGCAAGACTTTATAGAAGAGGAGTGTCTTTCAATTGTGCCTTGAAAGGTGAATTAGATTTTAACAGGCAGAGATTTGGTGGGTGAAAAAGAGGGACAGAGAGCCCCGCCTTTTTTTTTTTTTTTTGAGACAGAGCCTTTTTTTTTGAGACAGAGTCTCACTCTGGCACCCAGGCTGGAGTGCAGTGCCGCGATCATGGCTCACTGCAGCCTCCGCCTCCCAGGTTCAAGCGATTCTCCTGCCTCAGCTTCCCAAGTAGCTGGGATTACAGGCACCCACCACCATGCTCAGCTAATTTTTGTATTTTTGGTAAGAGACAGGGTTTCACCATGTTGGCCAGGCTGGTCTCGAACTCCTGACCTCAGGTGATCCGCCCGCCTTGGCTTTCCAGAGTGCTGGAATTACAGGTGTGAGCCACCATGCCCGGCTGAGAGCCCCTTTTTTTAAACAATTTTTTTTAAGAGACAGGATCTTGCTCTATCATTTAGACTAGAGTACAGTGGTATAATCATAGCTCACTGCAGCCTCGAACTCCTGGGCTCAAGCGCTCCTCCTGCCTCAGCCTCCCAAATAGCTGGAAGTATATAGCTCCACCGCCACACAGTCTAGCTACTATGCCCGGCTAATTTATTATTTGTGGAGATGGGATCTCACTTTGTTCCCCAGGTTGGGACGGAGCCCATTTTAGACAGTACAAACAATAGGCACAAGAGGGATGGCTCTGTAACATTAGTAGGGCATATTTGCAGAAAAGTATGTGGTGCCTTGTAACCAGTACTTCCGGTACCTAAGTGGGGTAGAACTAGAGAACAAGTAGAGGGGGGAGAATGGGGCCAGCTGATGAAGAGCTTTGAATAATACACCTAGAAATTTGGCCTTTGTTCTGGAGACAGTGGTTGGAGCTAGATTCAAAGATTTTTGAGTAGGAAAGTGATCCAATCGACCCATTCTTCTAAATTAGAACTGGTGGCAGCATTGTGGATAGACTAGAGAGGAGAGGCTGGAGGCATGGGGACCTGCTGCAAAAATTTTGGGGCAAAATTATGAGGTTCTGAACCAGGGCAATAATTGGAGGGAATTAAAAGGGGCGGTAAATTCAGAGTTTTTGTTGATTGTTTGTTTGAGACTCCGTCTTACTGTGTCACTCAGGCTGGAGTGCAGTGGCGCGATCTCTGCTCACTGCAACCTCCGCCTCCCAGGTTCAAGTGATCCTCCTGTCTCAGCCTCCCGAGTAGTGGTATTACAGGTGTGCACCACCATGCTCGGCTAATTTTCGTATTTTTAGTAGAGATGAGGTTTCGCCGTGTTGGCCAGGCTAGTGTCAAACTCCTGACCTCAGGGGATCCCCCCGCCTCGATGTCCCAAAGTGCTGGGATTACAGGTGTGAGCCACTGCACGCAGCCTGTTTTGTTTTTAGATAGGTACATAGAATTCACCATCAGTTTGGATGACAGCTGAGAGATGATGAAGTCACAGGCAATTTTACAAGATTTCTTCTAGTCTTAGTTATTAGGTGGATGGTGATACCATTTACCAAGCTACACCCAAGAAGGAAGTTTAGGGGCAAGTGAGTTTGAGCAGCCGGTATACTGAACATCTCAGAAGAGCTGAAAATACCAGTCTGGAACTTGGTAGAGACGTCAGAGCCAAGCGTAGATTTGGGAGTTTGATTTGTGTCTGCAGTAGGCATTCCTTTCATGCCTATCATGTGCCAGGCAGTGTTCTCTCATATGTTAACTCAGGCTTGAAAGCACTTAGCACATCGCAGGCATCTCCATAGAGACAGTGGCTGAGCAATTGGAGTGAGTAAGAGAGAATGTAGTTTCAAGAGTGAAGGAGAACAAAGTAGGGTGACCTAGTCTGAAGGACAGGCACAGAACAGCCAGTGGAACAGCCAGAGAGAGCAGCGAGAGAGGTGAGAAGAGGACCAGGAGTAGGTGGTAGAATGGAGTGGAGGAAAGTCAGTGAATTTAATAGTGTCGAACCCTGCAGGGAAGTTAAGAAGTGGCCATATCGTTGCATTCAGCATGGGAAGAATTTCAGTAGAATAGTAAGGACAGGAGGACAAGGTGGGGGAAGATAGGTGAATCTATAGATGCATTTGTGTCATCTGATCTGAGGGGACATTTCTCAAAAACCATTCTGTGTGGCACTGATGTTTACAGGTCAACCTGGAGGTTCCTGAGAGGAAGTGTACTGTAGCCAGACATGGGGTGTCCCAGCTAGCTTTACTCTGAGTTCTCCAGAAATCAGCCTGTAGGCATTCAGTTGCCTGGTAGCTGACAAAATACAGGCTAACCTAAAGACTTAAACATTTTAATTTGCAAAACCTTTGTTGTATTAAATCACAAATGGGAGGCAATTTAGCAATGCATCTCTAAAATTGCGCTGGGCTCTGGCTGTGGTTTTGCAATTTATGTTGAAAACGAAAATTGAACTCTGTGGCATAAAAACAGATTGTTGATTTTGTGATTAATTTGGTCTCTAAGGCCAAGGAAACTGTTAATGCTGTATATCAGTTATAAAGTTGTGGTAGTATTTGTGGAGCAAAATGAAAAATCAATATCGTAACTACAGGATAGCTCTTTTAAAATCCAAGGTGCATTTTGTTGCAAATTGCATGGAAGAAACTGTCCCCCAAAGGGACCAACATACCTTCCTTATTTCACAAGTGTGTGTCTGTTGTGGAAAAACAGAGGAAAATGGTTGGGCATTATTACAGTATAGCTGGGGGTACTAGGAGAGGGATCAAATTGTTGCAATTTAGAGTAAAACCTCACTTACAGTTACCTGTGTCCTAAGGCAACCTCCAGGAGTAATCTCTAGGAGGGTTGTGAGTCAGAAGTCCAGATACCCGGGTTACACTTTAGCCTCTGCTAATCACTTGCTGGTATCAGACCAGCCTCTTCCCCTCCCTGGTGTGTTTGTGGTTTTATGTGTTAACTTCAGAGATGCACTGACATGCGTCAGTGAAAAAGGAGTGTCTTCCATTAGCATCATTATGAATACTACACCAAAGGGGTTTGTTTATGTTTTCCATTCCTAGAAGTGAATAGACTTCTTTTCTATTAAGCCTGTGTATTTAGAGAGGAGTGTGGGTAAATTCTTTCTTGTTTTGCCTTTTGTTTTGATAAAAGCAAATGGTTCCCACTCGCCATAGCAAAGAATCATCATCAACAGATTGCATGGGGAATGTTGAGGTTGGAGCCTCTTCTTAATGGGGATTTTGAGAACCAGGACATGACTTGTTCACTGGTTCATTTCTGCTGGCCACGATGCTTAGATGAAAAGTAGATCTCTCAGCATCCAGGCACATTTGTTTGCGATTCCACCTACCATTTTCCTGAGTAGTGCTGGGATTAATTAAGTCTGATCTGCCATCCAGTTGAAATTTACTACCAGCTTCTTAGCCTAGTATATATTATCCTTACAAGTCAGGCCTCACCTTGAGGTCAGAAGAAGATGCAGCTTGTTCAAGAAAGAAGTGTTAGTGGAAATACGAAGAGTTCCTTCCAGTGAACTGTGCCTCAAGTGGCCTTTGTAAACTGCTTCTGTTCTGTGTGACTTATAATTATTTGAGTGCTGGGGGTTTTGTGGTACATTTTCTTTGATGTATGGGCAGTGGTGGTAATTTGTTTCTTTCTTCCCCCTTCTATTTTGCTTTGCCTCATTTCAACTTAAGCAATGAGTTGTGTGGTCTTTTATAATATAGAGATTAGTGTAGCCATTTTTAGCCAGTTTTTATCATCTCCCTTAGGAGCTGACTCTATGCAAAAGAAACACTTCTGTCTTGTCAGAATGACAGTGATTACCCCACAGTTTGGATCATCTCCAGCAGCTTTGTTCCCTGAAAAGCGAATTTGATTTGATGAATAAAAGTTGGTGTATTTGATGAGTCAGAGGGCAGGAGAATGTCCTTGTCTCTGATGAGGCTCTTACAGTCAGACACATTGAACATCAGGGATAAAATAAACCTTAATCTCCGAAGGAAAAACCCTGGAGCATGAAACTGTTCCCACTAGAAATGCTGTAAATCTTGCAAACCATGTGGGTTTTCTGTTTGGGGCAACATCAAAGCCCAGTGACTTTAGAGATTAAAGTGTATTTGACAAGCAAAACTTTCCCTGTGCCTTGCTCTTTACGAGATTTGGCCTGTCTCTTGCCTTTGTTTCACCTCGGTATGACTTCCTTTCTTCCTGAGAAGTAGGAAGTATCACCTCAAGTCTGGGGTAGGCGGCCATGGTTTGTTCATTTAAAGCCAGTCGTAGACCTGGAGCAGTGGCTCATGCCTGTAATCCTAGCACTTTGGGAGTCTGAGGTGAGTGGATCACCTGAGGTCAGGAGTTCAAGACCAGCTTATCTCTATAAAATACAAAATTAGTGGTGGTGGGAGCCTGTAATCCAAACCAGGAGGTGAGGAGAATCGGGAACCTCAAAAAAAGAAAAAAAAAAAAAAAAAGCTGGTCATAGGCCCTGGCCACAGCCCCTTGGCCTTCTTGCATTGTCCTGCCCCAGTGGAGGACAGCGTCTTCTCACGATCACTTCCCAGGGACTCTCTTATTTGTGGAAGAGTTTCAGAGCCTTTTGCTGACTCGAAGAAGATCAAAAGGCAGGAAGACAGTGGTTTGCCTCAGTTTGGACTTTAGCATTTCTGTTTCTTTTAAAACCATCTCCTGTGATGTCTTAGAAGAAATACTTCTTCTTTCTTTCTTTTTTCTTTTTTTTGGCCTGTTTCTAATTCTATTTCGGAGTTCTCAGTGCTTTCTCTTTCGCACATTGGAAATAAATGACTGCATTTTTGTTGAAATAAATTTTTTTTTTTGCAGATAAATAATTGTTTAACAGAATAGAAACTTTTCTTCAGTAACGTCTGTTTTTGGAAAGTAAGGTACAAGATTTTGCTTTAAAAATACAAACTATTTTTAAAGAATTGTACTCGCTAAAGTCAAACATTCCTGCCTCCTGTCAAGTCCCTATAAGATCTGGTCTGTGGCTACTTCTCAGGGTGGTCAGATAGCAAGAGGAGGACAGATTGGGAAGGCAAATGGCTTTAAGGGTAAACCCCACAGCGTAAAATCTCATTACTGGAAAAGCACTTTGTGTTTAAGGATAGGTATTCCCATGTGGAAGGACGGCCATGGCGAATGCTTAAGGGACTCACTAAAATATCTTAAATTGTCTCCGTTAAACATGTAGCATCCTTAGAGGTCAGACAGAGCTGAAACTTGAACAGCTGTACAACAAGCATCTGAGATTGCTTTTAATTGTGTTTCCTTTCTCTAACAGCAGTAATTCTTGTTTATATTGTCAAGAACCTTTCCACTGAGCACAAGCGCACCATACTTGAAGGTCAAATGCTTAACCCTTCTGCATGGTTACAATGAAAATGGACCCTTTTGTTTTCATTAATGTATACCCCAGCCGTATCTACAGGGAGAATGGGGGCCCCAAGCGTTCACCAAGCTGAAGTAACTTATTGTAAAAGAGCCACAAAGAGAGCATATTTTTGCTTCCATACAACAGTTGTTTAGCTTTTGCCTTGTGCACCCAACCACAAGACGGTATGCTTACTTATCAATGGGCAGAATTTTGGGGGACCATTTTGTTTCTTTGACCTGTGTTACTTTTTACTGACCCAACCGAATTGCTTAAAAATTTTCCCTTTCTGCTGTCAGTGTTTAAAGCTGCTTAATGCCTCTGAAGTGATCCCTTCTTTCTTTTTAACACTTTACATTCCTGTTTATCACAGCACCTGTTACTGTAGTGAACCATGAAATCACAAATGCTATGCAGCTCTTATTGACCAATAATACTTTATTAAATATAAATAGAGTATCCTCCCAGCTTCTGTATGGTGTATAAAGGTCTCAGTATATAAAGACAAATGCACATATGTCCATAGGTGCACATGTATTGTTTGGTGGGCAACAATCGGGAAAGGAGGATGTTTTATTTATTTGTCAGGCAAGAAATATTTCTTTTTCTGCTCCTTAAGAGTTAACCAAAACTAAAGGGGCCAGTTCAGCAAACATTAAATATGAGCCTCCAACATGAAGGCTTCTTTGTTACTGAAACAAAAATACCACAGCAGGTGGTAGACTCGAACACAGGAGGGAGGAGGAGGTTCAGTTGTTGCCCATTTTTCTAATCCTTTCAGAACACCCATTGTCTGAACCCCAAAGTTAACATGTTCCTGCTCAGTCTCATGGAGACAGTTTCAGCGTGAAAGGGCTGTGCCCATCACTGGTTTTCGACAACAGTTTAATCTTCGGGTATGGAATGTATAACCACTCAACAAGGCAGGAGAGGCAATTGTCTGTCTAAGATGAGCCAATAATATCTGCTTATCAAAGCATAAAACTATTCTGAATGTGGCAAGTTAGAGTTAAGTAGGAATTCATGCCAACCGCAGCAGTGGTTTGCAGGTTTTAGACTGTATTAATCAAGACAGAAACGTGGCTTTTGTTGTCCTTGGGGCAGCTCAAAGCAACTTTGTGGTAACCACATTGGCTTTCTACAACTAAGGCTAAACTCTGCACAGTCCGCATCTATTTATATCAAGGTGCTTCAGTGGGGATATAGCTTTAAAATGGATTCATAATTGAAGGTGGAATATTGTTTTCGTTCCCTAAAACTGAATGAAATGTAGGTTATAACTCTGGACCTCAGAGTGCCCTAAGTGGGAGGCATTAAAAGATGAGTTAAGGGGCAAAGGCGGGCTAGCGGCCTGATACCTATTACTGCTCATGATGAAGGGTACCACATATCCCGTTCATATGCTGGGTCCCTCTGTGTTCTCATTGAGCCATCCACAATCATTTCTTTTATTCTAAATCACAGTTGGAATGATATAAGAAAATGAATGCAGTATAATGAGAATTAAAAAAATAAATTTGTGAGAAGTATAGAGTTGGAAATCTTGTTCCTATAAACGTAAGACACAAATTCTAATGAGCTTATACATGGTGCGTAAATCATGTTTTGCTCATGTGAACATTGGGTATTCTTTCCTAACCAGAGAGAAGCTACGATTCTGCTGCCTACGCCACACTTTAGATGGAATTATGGCCTCTTTTAGTGGCACTAAACGTATACACAGAGCATTAAACATCTACACAGAGCACTAAACGTATACACAGAGCAGTACCTGCAAACTTAAGGACTTTTGTGATCTTCTGGATAATACTAGCACTCAGAAGTTAACATTTCATCTGACACATTCCTTTCATATGTAGTATTCGTAAACGTGAGAATAGCTCTAAATCATTATTTTCACCCTTGACCTGGGACACTACAGCTAGGGAGAATCTCTGGGATATCTGCAGTGGAGCTAAGGCTCATCAACTATTTGGTGGTTGTCTTTTTGAGTTTAAAAAATGATGCTGTTTACTGTGACCTCAGGTCTCTGTCTGTGTGTCCAAGTGAGACTCTAGTCAGGGAGAGTCCCTGATTGGAGTCTCAGTCACCAGAAGTCCAGTCACCACTTCTTCCACCAGTGGAGACTGTCTCTGAACCCTAGTCTGTCAGTGAAACCATGGTCAAGGGCATAGCATCATTAACCCCGATTCTGCCAGCCATCCTTACTCTGCTACCCCATGAGAATCTGGGCCACTCATTGAACACTCCGAGCCTGGATTCCTTCACTTGGAAAATGAGTTTGCTGAAGATACCAACCTGCCATGTCAGCTTGTTAAAGGGAATACATGAGATGCTGCATCCCTGCCTCACAGAAAGTTCCTATAGTTTGTCATTTCGTAGTTTAGTGGGTAAGAGAGTGAACTCTACTACCCACTGGGTTTAACTCTTGGCCCCACTACTTATCAGCTATGTGATCCGAGGCAAGTTACTTAATATCTTTGTGCTTTGATTTTCTTTTCTGTAAGTTGGGATAATAATAAAACCGATTCCACTGAATTGTTATGAGGATTTAAATTGGGATTACATGAAGAGTGATTAAGACAGGGCTTGGCACACGGTAAGTGTAAAATAAGTAATAGTTATTGTTATGTTTTTGTTATTGTTGTTGACACATTTCTGATTATGTGTTTTACATAGTCACTGTGATGGTTTTTTTTTTCATGGCTACTATTAATACATTAATAAATGCACTGATATTTCCAATTAATAGGCCCTGAATTCCTATTTGAGAGCCATACCACAAAATTGAGTGAGTGTGTGTGTGTGTGTGTGTGCGTGTGTGTGTCCGTCCGTCCGTCCATCGTCCATCTCCCCTGGGTAAATATGTACCGGTAGTTCTGACATTGAAGACTCTGTAGACAGTGGCATTTAGGCAGGGACTGCATTCGTCTTACTTAGGTAGATGTTATCTAAGGACAAGTACAGCAACTCTGCCCGTGTGATTTTCACTGAATTATCTTTTTCTGCCAGATTGTTATTTTATTTAAGTTTTAATAGTTACAACATCATTAGCATGAGCTTAGTGAGACATAGCTTTGACCTCAGGAATCTTAAGAAAAATAAGATTATTCTTAATAATAATAGAAAAATAAGATTATTAAGGGTGGGCCAGGTTTGTGGTGATATTTGTTAGTTATATCTTTGTTCCTACAGGTCTACATTTTAGTTCCATTGTCTCAAAATGAAAAGATAATAGCACGGTCATGTGTTGCTTAATGATGGGGATATTTTCCGGGAAATGTCTCATTAGGTGATGTTGTTGTTGTGTGAACATCACAGAGTATACTTACATAAACCTACATGGTAGAGCCTACTACACTCCTAGGCTATGTGGTGTAGTCTGTTGCCCCCAGGCTACAAACCTGTACAGGATGTTACTGTACTGCACACTGTAGGCAACTGTAACACAATGATAAGTATTTGTGTATCTAGAGATATCTAAACATAGAAAAGGCAGCGTGAAAATATGGTGTGATAATCTTATGAGACCACCGTCATGTATGTGATCTGCCATTGACTGGAACATCATTATATGACACATAACTCTATTTAGCGAATCAGTATTAAATGATAACATGAAGATTATGATAGGCAAGGAACAGGACATTCTAGTAGAGCAGAGTAACTGTTTTATAAATCAAAATCAACCCTAAAAGCATAATCAAATTTAACAGTTATTTTATGTCCCCCTTGGTCATCCTCCACCCTGTGTATATGTTGTATTTCCCAGCATAGATTGTAAGCTCCTAGTGGCCAGGTATTGTGACCTTCTGGATGTCTTCTGTATAGCAGAGACTCAAATGTCATTGACTGGTTTATCACATGGCAGTTTACCTTCAGTATGTTCCATTCCATGTGTTCTGTATAAACCGTACTGGACCTGGAGTTAGAACACCTGGTTTCTAATCTGAGCTTAACTTCTTTACGAATTTTGATATTGAAGAGTTACTTAATTTAGCTGAGCCTCAGTTTCCTTGTCTATAAAAATGTGATTAACACTTGCTCTACCCAACACATATAGTTAGTATGAGGATCAAATGAGATGAAGTTAATGAAAGCACTTTCCACACTTTGTCAGTTTACATATATGTTAGTTTCGGGCACAGGCGTCTGATGTCTGGGTTAGATTTGGCTCTGTTGCTTACTAATGATATAAAATTTGACAAATTACTTAACCTTTCTGAGTCTCAGTTTTTTCATCTGCAAAATGGAAATGATAATACCTTTATCTTATAGACTTATTTTTAGGATTCAGTAACATAGTATATGTGAGCAGCACCTGGCATATAGAAAGCACCCAATAATGTTGGCTGCTGTATCATTATCATCATTATCATGAGTCAGAAAGTGTCGAGGTTAAGAGATATCAGCTTACCTGATATCAGTGCAGTCTACTACCCCATGAGACCCTGGGGTAAGACTGAATAGGGGGTGGAAAACAGTGTGGAGATGCCTTAAAGAACTAAAAGTAGAACTACCATTTGATCCAGCAATCCCACTACTGGGTGTCTACCCAAAGGAAAATAATTCATTATACAAAACAAGATACTTTCACATGCATGTTTATAGCAGCACAGTTCACAATTGCAGAAATACGGAACCAGTCCAAATGCCCATCAGCCAACGAGTGGATAAAGAAATTGTGGTATATATATATATATATATCAAATGGAATACTATTCAGCCATAAAAAGAAAGAAAATAATGGCATTCACAGCAACCTGGATAGAATTGGAGACCATTATTCTAACTGAAGTAACTCAGGAATGGGAAACCAACCATTGCATGTTCTCGAGAACTCATAAGTGGGAGCTAAGCTGTGAGGAGGCAAAGGCATAAGAATGATACAATGGACTTTGGGGACTTGGAGAAAAGGGTGGGAGGGAGGTGAGGGATAAAAGACTACACATTGGCTACAGTGTACACTGCTCGGGTGATGGGTACACCAGAATCTCAGGAATCACCACTAAAGAATTTATTCATGTAACCAAACACCACCTGTTCCCCAAAACCTATTGAAATAATAATAATTTTAAAAAGACTAAATGGGGGAAAAAGAGGAATAAAGAAATACTTCATTTTTATGACTCATTTTAGTAGATTTAATGTGACTCTGAGTGGCCAGTACTTTAGATTTATCCTAAATCTCCGTAGCAAAATTCTAGGGAGAAAAAGGAGCTAACACTTACAGACTGGCTGCCATGTGTCGGGTACTATGGTAAGGGCCTTATGTGTAAAAACTAAATCCTGTGAGCTCTCTGAAGTAGCTGTTATAAATGTCCTCATTTTACACGTGAGGAAACTGAGGTCCAGAGAGGATAAGTAACTTGCCTGTGGCCAGCTTGGTCACTAAGGCAGTTGGCTTTCAGGGCGTTGGTTCTTCCTTCCTATGCTAAAGTCCTCAAGTACAAGGGAGACCTCCTGAATCACCAAAAATAACTTTTTCTTCATTGCAGCCAAAAGCAGAGAAGTTTATGCATCAGCTTTGCTTTAATTTGAGTTTTTGTACTGTCCAGATCCCAGCCTACATAGAGTGACATATAAAGTGTAGAATTTGTATGTGTGTGTATATATAATTTTCCCAAATCTTCCATTTTTAGATATACATTTCTCTCATGTTCCAAAACGCTGTCTGCTTAATGTTCCAAAGCATCTCCAACTCTGTGTGTCTAGTATGGAACTCGTCCCTTGTGACTTTACAGTGGCAGGGGTTGGCATGGGGGATATACTGTCTTTGTGCCTCAGTTTTTTCATCTTTAAAATGGAGATGCTTGATATATGGTGATTGCTAGATTAAGTGAGATGATGTTGATGGAATGGTTGTTGGTATGGCAGGTCGTAAGCACTAAATAAACATAGCTGTTGTTCTTATTGCCACTCTGGGGGGACCAGTTCTCTAGGCCTGGGGCCAGTAGTAAGGTCTCAGTAGGACCTTCTGGCTTCACTCTCCTGAGCAGATAAAATTTCCACTAGGGCTTTGGTTTGGGTATTGCTGAAAGAGGAGTTGGGTGGGTAGGTGGGTGGGGGTAGATATATACAAAGGAGTGAATTACAACAAAGAGCCTTTTCTGCTTCAATTCTTGTGTAGAAAACATATGTTCAGTGATGCAGGCAGCAGTTGGGTTAAAGACACACACTGTAGGGCTGCAGACAAAAGGCCTGTGCCCTTCCTGCATTCACAATGTTTCCAAACATATTCACTTGTCTCACTTGTTAGGGACTGAGCTGTCAGCTGGATCCTCTTACAAGTGTGATTTCTTTTTCCCGTCCCCTTTCAAAGGCCGTCCCTCCCTTCCCCTCTCCCCCAATGTTTTACACTTCATATAATCCAGTGTGCCTGACAGACCACTTCAGCCTTTGTCCTGCTGATGTTTAGGGGAAGGAGAGAATTGATCTGATGGAGATCTTGGGTAACTTTTCACTTGTCCAAGGATCGGAAAGTGCTAAGCCACTTTTAGGCCAAACATCATCAGTGGCTCAATTATTTCGTACTTGGTGTAGTTAGCCATTCTTCACCTTCAATTAACAGTTAGGACAATGAACAGATTAGTGCAGTGGAATTCTTAGAAGTAGCGGCTGGGAATTAGGGGCATGTGTGTGTTGTGGTGGGGTTGGGAGAGTTCTTGCTTTTATTTATAAAGTTAATAGTTTTTGATAAAAAGATAAAGATAAGGCAAGGTACCGCGGAAGTATTTGGAGAGAAGTCAGCTGTCATTCTAGTATTAATTATGTGAAATGTACAGGTATGTCCATGTTTAATTCTAGATTCAGGTAGTATTGCTATGTGCCATGGCTGCAGTTTGAGCATTTTAATTTTCTTTATTGAAGGTTTTGTGGCTCTGATGGGTTTATTTTCATCAGTGAGACTTTAAAAAGATATATTTATGTATATTACTTTTTGTTATATATATATAACATAACAGTATTAGGTATAATACTTTTATGTATAATCTACTAACACTACTACTGAGGTAACAGCGAACTAGAGATTTAAAGAATTAGCATGCTAAGTACTTCTATCACTGATTACTCTTGGGCATTTCACCCTCCCAAAATGGACAAGTGAAAATCTGCAAAATGGGAATTACATGATCATCATACTTTATAAAGCATGCTGTAATAAAATGAAAACAGTTTTATAGATGATGGTCAACAACAACAATTTTCTTGTCTTTGTAGAGATCTTGGATTGTGTCTTCATTCCCATATCATTGAGTCAGTTTTAATGCTCTTGTTTCCTTTTTTTCCCCAAGAGTCTTGCTCTTGCTTTCTCTTTCATGCTATTGTTTATTAGTTGGGTTGCTCATCCTGAAAAGCAGCAGCATATCCCAAGGAAGGAGAGGCAGTAGGCAGGCAGAGAATTTCCCATTGGCTTAGAGCTGTAAATGGGTTGTTAGCTCATTTTAGCAGTGGAGCAATTATAATCCTGCTAATGAATAGGCAGGCAAGTGGAGTTTCCCATATATGATGTCTTCTGGTGTGAGGATAATTTCAACACCTAAAAATCCACAGACAAAAAAAAAAGTCCTATAAGTATTTTTTAACAGAAAATGCCAACAAAGTCATCCTCCCAATACGTGTCAGAACCAACAAAGGAAACTACGGATGGTGTTATAACTTCTAGTACTGTCATCTGAAAAATCCTTGAAAGGAAAACATTGTGGTAATGCACACATATTCCCCTCAGACTGAAAGTAACAGCCTGCAAAGATCTTAGTAGTGGGTGAAGCTAATAGACTGCAAGTTGGGATGAATTGCACCTAAGGCGCACCTTTCTCTTGTGCCTGGAGTGGAATGTCACCCAGAACCAACAGTAAAACAACTGGGAAATAAATTGATATTCTTTCCCACATCGAATGGATTCATTTCACAGAGATGGGGAGGAAGTGAGGGTAATAAGAGTGTGTTTCTGAGGCTCTTCCTTCCAGCAGATAGGTTTTGTTTTCTTGGTTGTAACGGAGGCTAATGCTTCAGAAGCTAGAGTGATTCCTGGGCTCTCTTGGTAAGACTAATTATGCTGTTTCCTGCTCCCGTCTATGAATCAGCTTTGTTACATAGAATGCATGTAATAGTGATGAAGAGTAGACTCTGTTGAAACAAACCAATCTATTAGGCTGCTTGGAAAACAGAGGGAGAAAGAAGAACAATGATTCTGTAAACTCCATAAAGGCCAAAAAAAGGCTTTCAGTAAGTATGCAGAGACTAGAAATCAAATCCCATTTCCTATCATAAGAAGCCTGTTGTTTCAGCCGTAGTAGTTAATGTACTGTATGTGAAAGATTTAAGACTGGTTGGAAAGCTCTGCTTCTGTTTTATTAGGCTCCTATTGAAAAGCCAACAGCATAACTTCGACTAGGTGCTTTGAGATTTCTTAATGGGCTGTCAGGGGCAAGACACCAGGGCTGTGCTATACTAGCTCTTTCCTGTACATTAAAACAACAGGGGCCAAACGATCACATACAGAAGTATGAATTACTTGATGCTTTCTCTGTTCCATATGGCCAGCCATGTCTTTGGCAATTAATCATGTACAAAATCAGTCGAGTGCTCTCTGAAGCATTGAAGTCAACATTTAGTTGTACCTGTGCCAGTAGGGGCAGTGGGGTTGCAGGCGTAAAATAGCAGGATGAGGGGCTGCTGGCGCCAAGGCCCAAGCAGCTGGCTTCTATAAACAACACTTTTTTTTCCTCTTTACCTTTCTCCCCCACTTTTTTTTTCTATTTTTTTTTTCTTTCCTTGACAAGTACATGGGGCTGTTTTTCACCATCATCTGAAACACCAGCGTTGCCAACTGGAGCTCTGAGGTCTAGCTTTCGTACATTGCCCCAGCATCCGAGCTTAAACCTATGGGGCAGGCCATCTTTTCCCACGGCAGCCTGAACATTCCAGCGGTCGCCCACATGACTGTCCCCGAGAGTTTCTGAAGTGGCAGGCAGGCTGCTGTGGCTCCATGGCTTTTTGTCAAACAGAGGAGGCAGAGTGATTTCTCTACTCGTAGAAGGAGAGAGATGGGAGATATGGTGTAAGTGCTTTGGGGAAAAAACAAAAATAAGTAGTCATTCATAGTTATGGCTGTGATATTTTAGGATTTTGGGTTTTGTAAATCAATATCGATATCTTCTCTTCTGTGATATTTCCCCCAAGACTTTATACATATAATGCTGCTGCCAATAGTCCTAATACCAATTTCTAACATTTATCAAGCATTTTGTGTGTGCTGAGCACTGTGCTAAGCAGTTTACATGGATTATTACATTTACTCTTCACAAGAGCTTCACAAGTTTGGTGCTATTACTTATACCCCTTTATGGATGAGGAAACTGATCAAAGAAACATTTTCCCTGAATTCTTTCCCCACAGACATTCTTGATTACTCTCAGCTAGCCCCCTTAGCTCAACAGTACATGATGGAAAAACACTAAAATATGTCTTACTGGCACATTTTTGAGGAGTCATGTGGTGAACTCTGCGGAGACGTTCAGTCAAATAAAGTGGGTCTTTGAGATGAACTGAACCAAGTGTGTCTTTAAGGTGAGAATAAAAGCCTGCTTTGTTGGCAGCCTCTTGAAGACTTCTGCCTTTGTGCCTTCCTTTCAAGACAGTGGAGCTTATCTCCTGCTTTCCTGGGTGAGTAGACTATGAAGGGTGGGGGAGGGGAAGGAAGGATGAAGACAGCAGCCTTAAGTAGTCCAGTAGACGTGGCACCCAGTGGTGACTTGGTGTTATCTCTTAGCCGAGGTCATCCAGGATGCGTTTTCTCAAATTCAGGAAACAGGGGAAAGAAAGTTTTAACATTGTGTAAACATTGGCACCCCCAAAACCTCCTGCTCCCGGAGGGGGAGATAAGGTAGGCAGAAGGGCTGGGAGGAATGTTTATTTGTTCTGCCGCACTGTGGATCCAAGCATGCTGGAAATCTTTGGTGGTGCCCAGTCCAGTTTAGAAAATGTGAAGACATCACTCAGCGTTGAGCCAAAGAGGCCTCACAAAAGAGCCATCTTAAACTGACAATCACTAAATGAAGGAAGACCTGAGATCGACCTTTCTTTGATGGGACTAAGGCTATCTCAGTGGGTTCTGTGCCTTTCTTCTTTTTTTTCTTTCTTTCTTTCTTTTTTTTAAAAAAAAAAAAAAGGAAGGAGAGAAAGAAAAAAAAAGTGTTCCTGGACTTTTGAAGAGGGGAGCCCTGGTTAGGGCTTTTGACAGCCTGTGGCAATGTTGATGTGAGGAAATAGCTTTCCCAGCTGATAACATCTTAAACCAAGTTTCTTCACAAGTTGAACCTTTAGCCCTCATTATCAGTCAGAGCATATCTTTGTAATTTGTGTGTGCAGAGGGGAAATACAACCCTAACATGAGACAGCTATGTATATAAAAAGTGTTGGGGTGACATTTTTCCCATTATGACAGTATTACTTCTGTGGTGGTGGTGAGGATGGGTAGATGGGGAGGTCAGAAAGGTACACAGTTCTGGGATCCTGGTGTTTAAATGCCTTTTGAAATTGCAAGAACAGTAGTAGATTTTTTTTTTAAATGAACTCTGTAGAGGGATTACCAGCCATATTTGTAGAATGCCATCCTGTTTCCATGCATTTCCTTGGACAACATTCTTTGATTTGTAAGATGGAGAGATTAAGTCTGAGTTTTGGAGTTACAGGCCTATCAGAAGCTGTTGCATCATATCAGAGAGGAACCAAAAGGTTTAAAGACTTGCATAGAATTACTAGTAAAGAGTAAATGGTGTAAGTCTCCTTTTAAATTTCAGAGTGGTTCCTCTCTGAAAACCCTACGTGCAACAAATTCTGCTATGATACAGTGGAATTAGGACATACTAAAATTTACTGACTGTAGCAATATGCCCCACAAGAATTAGGTGAATTGCTGAGTTTTAATTGAATCTGTTTAGAATTGGGAGACTTTTTCCAAGAAAGATAGGAAACTTAAGCCTAAAATTCAAGGCTCCTTAGAGTTCTTGGCTTTTCTTTTCTAATTTGCACTCAGTCTCTCTCTCTCTCTCTCTGGCTCTGGATATTTTGCTTTGGTTTTATACATGAAGTTTTGAGCCAGGAGAAATGAAAGACTCTGGGAAATTCTTAGGGGTCCTTAATATGCTGTGTGTTGCCAGAATCCAAACTACATTTCTCTACTGAAATGGAGAAAGTGGGACTTCTTCCTCCTATACATACCCTCATATTAGGAGGGTATATTTTTAGACACGTCCATCCAAATGGGTATTGTCCTTTTAAGTAGTCACCTACCAAGGGCATATGCTCATTTTTCTTGATTCTGTTACTTAAAAATAGTTTTTCTGACTCTGTTCTTAGACTCATCTTAGGAATAGTTTGAATCAAATCAAAGCTGGTTTCACATACTGTTTTTGACCTTGAATAGTGCTCTCTGGCCTGATCGTTAGCTTCACTCCCCAGACATGTTTCAGCATGTCATTTGGCTTCATTTATTCCAAAGTATCCATCAGGAGTCCACTTTCATGGCATGTTGCCATACTAGGCACCTTGGAGATTATTAAGAAATGGGTATGGACCCTTCTGGTCTCATGGAGCCCACGCTCTGGAAGAGAAAAATTTAAATGAATATGTAAGTGCAATGGAGTACGACATGGTGGTGCATAAAAAGAATGATCAGCTCCATCTAATTTGGTGGAAGGATGTAGTTTGTGGAAGACTTCACAGAGGAGGTGTTTTTGAGATGTTTCTTGAAGAATGAGTAGTTACTGGAAAGTTATACGGCAAAGGTACAAATCGAAGCATAGGATAGAATAGCCATGTGTTTTTAGGGAATTAAAGTTTTATATGAAACAGAAGATGATAGAAGATCAAATTTGAGAAGTAAGCAGGACCTGTATCAAAAGGGTTTTTTTTCCCCCAGGCTAAGGAATTTGGATTTTTAAAAAATCATTTTTTGTGTGTGTCCTCCAAATGCCAATAACCAAAGCATATATAAACAAAGGTGTTCTGGTTTAGGTGGGATTTTGAAGCCAAAGCTCCTCGTCTCCTTGGTGACCTTAAGAAACTTCGTGGAAGCACTGGGGCTTCATGACGAAAGCCTAAAAACCACTATTATAGGTGATGCTGAATTATTTAAGAGGAAGTAACATGTTTGGACATATACTTTTAAAAGATCACTCTTGAAATAGGAAAATTTATGAAAGGGGTGAGATGGACACAGACAGATAAGTTTGGAGGCCATTACATGGCCCAGAAGAGAAATGGGCCTGAACTAAGCCTATGGCAGTGGGGAAGGGGTAAGTTTCAGTCATACTGAAGAGAGAAGAATCACAGGATTTTTTATGTTTAGGTATAGGCAGCGCAGGAAAGGAAAGGGAAGAAGATTAGGGTGATTCTTAGGGTTCTAGTTTGGGTTATTGCATTGATAGTAGTGCAGTCACCACTCTAGGGAAATATGGTGGAAGGGGAGCAAAAATAGTCAGTTCAAATGTGGACAGGTGAAGGTCAAATCTTATGTTTGAGGCAGCATGTTTAAGGAAGATAGTCAGTTGTTGGCTGAATGGGACCAGAGCTTAGTGGAAAGGTCCGCTTGAAGGTAGAAGCGTAGAGATGTCTGCAGTCTACAGGGAACCCTTAAAGCCATTGGAAGGGCAGATCACCCAGAGAGAGAGCAAGCCAAAGAGATGAGAGGAGGATGAAAGGTATGACCTTGGGGTAACAACAGTTCCTCATCCTAGAATGAGGAAAGGCATACAGGAGACTGAGAAGGACCAGCTTAGTGTCGGACACTGGCCCAGGAGAGAGAGGTGTCCACTAATGGAGAGAGATCAAGTGAAATCAGAACTTGTTCTAAAAATAAAACCCACCCTCAAAGGATAAAGAGATAAAGATTTTCTACCACTAGGGATATGCAAAAAGATATGCCTCTGGCTTCTGGTACATAAAAATTTTATGGTTGTGATTGTTCAGTGGTTGCCTGATTTCCTTTAAAGTTTTTCCACTTAAAGTAATAGACATTTTCAGGAATCCCTTTGTTAAACTAGCATAACCTAGCACAAGGTAGATTGGCAGAGTTTAAGATGAAAGTAAACAATAATAATCATGATGGCATATGTACTAGGCAACTAATACTTACAAGAACCGTGGAGAGGTTCTGTTATTATCACCTTTTGGAGTTATGGGAAAGACCCACAGCTAGGAGGTGACAGCGGGGATCTGAGCAGCCAGCACTCTAAAGAATATATTAATACTTAGTTCTTTCTGATCTGGCCTGCATTTCCATAGATTTCTATTGAAAAATAGTACTAATGAAATGAAACTTAGCCTCCAGTGCACGCTTCCTAAACCTGTGGGGCTTTTCTCCTGTATTTTGGGAGGAGGGGAAGGAGAATGTGTTTTTGGTAACAGGAGACTGTGTAAAAATTGTTACTTGTTTGAAGACAGTTCTATGTTACTACTAATGGGAAAATGGTCTATAAACATTTCCTGGGGAAGTCAACCCTTGAAAAGCTGACACTATTATAAGGAGTAAAAATATCACATTAATTGCCCTGTAAAAAGAATGCTCTTTTGACACTGAAATTTCCTTTTGTGCAATGATTTCTTTTCACCCTAAATTTTAGAGTTTGAATGTTCAAAGTTCACCCTTCCTTTTCTAATATTAAAAGTTTTTTGTAACAGAATTTGTTTTTGTCATTAAGTTATATTTCTCTGTATTTTTACTACTTATTTGCTAGATGTGTTTACTTGAAACTTGTTTTCTGCATTCTTTCTTGTTTTAAAAATGTGATGCAAATGAAGTTTTTGAGTTAAATTAAATTTTATAAAATTTACATACAATAAAATTGGCCTTTTTTTAGTATACAATCCTATAGGTTTTTTATGGTTTTTATTTGTTTGTTTGGGTTTTTTTTTGAGATGGAGTCTGCTCTGTTGCCCAGGCTGGAGTGCAAGTGGCATGATCCCGGCTCACTACAACCTATGCCTCCTGGGTTCAAGCGATTCTCCTGCCTCAGCCTCCCGAGTAGCTGGAATTACAGAAGTGTGCCACCACACCTGGCTAATTTTTGTATTTTAATAGAGACAGGCTTTTGTCGTGTTGGTCAGGCTGGTCTTGAACTACTGATCTCAGATGATCTACCTGCCTCGGCCTCCCAAAGTGCTGGGATTACAGGCATGAGCCACATGTCTTATGAGTTTTAACGTTTGTATAAACTCACGTAACCACCACCACAATCAAGGTATGGAATGGTTCCATCATGCTCAAAAATTCCCTTATGCTGCGTCTTGCCCAACCGAATCCCTAGCAACCAATGTTATGTTCTCTGTCCCTACAGTATTGCATGTTCCAGAATGTCAGACAAGTGGTTTTGTTCACTGAGCATAATGTCTTTGAGATGCTGAGTGATGGCATTCATCAGTTGCTCAGCCCTTTTTATTGCTGTAGTGGTGTTCTGTTGTGTGGATGTACCACCGTGTGTTTATCCATTTACCCTTTGAGGAACATTTAGATTGTTTCCAGTTTTTGGTGATTATGAAGAAAGTTGCCGTAAACATTTGTGTACATGTTTTTCTTTGAACATAAGTTATCATTTCTTTAGATAAATCTCTGTAAATGAAATTGCTAGGTCGTATGCTAAATGTATGTTTAACTTTATAAGAAATTGCCAAACCGTTTGTCAGAATGGTAGTATTTTGCATTCCTCCTAGTAGTGTCTCAACTTTTAAAAACTCGAATGCTATTTTAGATGCTCTTGGGTTGGGGTTGGCAAATTGTGTTTCGCAGTGCCTTGGGGCTTTGAGAAGATGCCCCATGACAAGGGGAGGACTTCTAGGTCCTCCATACCAGCTTCAAAGAGAACTGTTCCAGTTTTGTTTGTTGTATATATTGGGAGTTGCATGTAAGGATACATTTGGGGAGAAAAGAGCTTTATCTGCAAAGTGTTGAAAAACCATTGCAGTAAGAAGTGCACCCACAATGTGAGATGTGGACCACAGGTGATACAGGGTGATGCTAGGTGGCACTTGGGGACTCTGCACATGAGGACCACACTGTGAGGCAGTGATTCTCTCTTCAGCTCCATCTGTTTATGTGATTATGTCAAGGAAGTCTTCATTTAAATCTGCTGCATCGTTATTCTCCACCACTTGTTAATATCTTCCGTTACAAAGAGGGAGCATGCTTTAGTCTCAGGGCCTTCAGCAAGCAACAGTATCTATCTAGAATGAAATAAATATATAGTTTTGTTTGTATTTACTTTTATGATTATCTTCTCTTTTTTTTTTTTTTTTTTTTTGAGACAGAGTCTCGCTCCCAGGCTGGAGTGCAGTGGCGCGATCTTGGCTCACTGCAAGCTCCGCCTCCCGGGTTCATGCCATTCTCCTGCCTCAGCCTCCCGAGTAGCTGGGACTACAGGCACCCGCCACCACGCCTGGCTAATTTTTTGTATTTTTAGTAGAGACGGGGTTTCACTGTGTTAGCCAGGATGGTCTCGATCTCCTGATCTCATGATCCACCCACCTGGGCCTCCCAAAGTGCTGGGATTACAGGCCTGAGCCACCGCACCAGGCCGATTATCTTCTCATTTATAAGTACCATTGGTTTTTCCATTTTTCTTTTGAAGTGAACTTATATTTTTAAAAAATGAGCCAATTTTCATAGTATTATTTTTTCTTTTTTTACTTTTATCTAGAAATTACTATGAAATATGAGTCAATTTAAAGAAAAATATTAAATACTGTATTATATAGTTCATATACAAATATGGCAAGAATTATAAGGATGTGCTAGAATAACTGAAGTTTAGGAAACTCTTGAACTTCTAGAGGATCTGGTTATTTAAAGAAACCTTAGAGTGGATCCTTTTGTGAAGTGAAGAGCTCCTTGATAAAGCACGTAACTATTTCTTAGTTTATCCATTTTATGAGTTTGTCATTTATGTAATAGTAAGTTCTTAAAAGAAGATAGCCTTCGTTGTTCTTTGTTTTTGTAATGCTTATTTTTCAAGTCCCTTCTTTATTCACTGATTTGACAGATATTTTGTGGGCAGTGGGGATACGGTGTTGAACTAAACAGGCAATATCCCCTTTCTTTGTGAAACTTTCTTATATCCTTGTTCCTTCCCCTCTTAGAGGCTGTTCAGAGCCTATGGAAAACAAAGGCCCCTGGATAAAATGTAAATGATATGAAAGGCAAGGAAGAGGTAAATGACTTTAAAAATAAACATTTTAATAGATTCACAGAGGGAAATAATTTTGTTTTGATCATGTTAGCTAGCTAGATGTCTACTTTGTCTTTCATTTGATGCATTTTTACATTTTGGTAGAATAATATGTACCCACAGATATAACCATAAACTCTGTGACTTTTGTTTTGTTTTGTTTTATTTTTGTTTTAAGACAGAGGTTCGCTCTTGTTGCCCAGGCTGGAGTGCAGTGGCGCGATCTTGGCTCACTGTAACCTCCTCCTCCTGGGTTCAAGCAATTCTCCTGCCTCAGCCTCCCGAGTAGCTGGGATTATAGACGCCTGCCACCACAGCCGGCTAATTTTCTATATTTTCAGTAGAGACGGAATTTCACCATGTTGGCCAGGCTGGTCTTGAATTACTAACCTCAGGTGATCCACTCGCCTTGGTGTCCCAAAGTGCTGGGATTACAGGTGTGAGCCACTGCACCTGGCCGATAAACTACTTGACTTTTTGAGGTTCCTTTCAACTTTAAATACATGAAGTAGAGTGTCACAGACAAGGAGTGGTACTGTTGTTAGAATACCCGCTAATGCTCAGACAGACCTCTCTGAAATTAGACATCTTTTAGATTAGAGATCACAGATTGGTAGCTGCCTAAGTTCTATTCAGCCCATTGGTGTTTCTCGTTCGACCCACATGGTATTTTTTAAAAAAATTTTAATGAGTTTACAAGATTTACAAAAATCAGTTTTTACATTAAACACACACACACACACACACACACACACACACATACACACACACCAGATTTCTTGTTTATTTTGAAAATTCATGAATCTAGCATCAGTGAGCCAGCTTTTCTGAATGGCAGAGCTGGCTGGATCTGAATAGCGGGTGCCTTTTTTAGGCAGAACATGTGCTGTCTTTCAGTAACCTCTGCTTAACTCATTCATGTTATGTGCCTGGCCTAGTGAGTATTTGAATTTGCAACCTGTGGATCCTGGGTTTCATGCACTGGAATTACCTGGAGAAGCTGAACGTTCCTCCTTGTGCTGGAGGGCTGAAAATGTTGTTGCCACAGAAGCTGCTTGAGTGTCCAACTGGGCATATCTTCCAGCACAGTAGATGGAATACTGGGATAGCAGGCAGAATCAGGGTCCTTTTCCTGGCTAGTGTCAGGTGGATTATCCAGGCTCCTTCACAATGGAGGTACTATTTTCTGACTTACCTGTTTGTATCAGTTAACATTTTTGATAAGCAACAGAAACAGGTTCTGATGGTTTTTTTTTGTTTTTTTTTTTTGAGATGGAGCCTCACTCTGTTGCCCAGGCTAGAGTACAGTGGTGTGATCTCAGCTCACTGCAAACTCCATCTCCCAGATTTCAAGCAATTCTCCTGCCTCAGCCTCCTGAGTAGCTGTTATTATATGTGTGCGCTACCACGCCTGGCAAATTTTTGTATTTTTAGTAGAGATGGGGTTTCGCCATGTTAGGGAGGCTGGTTTTGAACTCCTGACCTCAAGCAGTCTGCCTGCCTCAGCCTCCCAAAGTGCTGGGATTACAGGCATGAACCACCGCACTCAGCCCTGGTGAATTTAAACAAAATGGGACTTTACTTAAAGGATATTGGGTGACTGACACTATCAAAGGAAAACCGAACGATCTGGCCTCGGAAAGTTCCAGAAACTAGAGATACTCTGAGGACCATGGGTGGAAGGAATTAAGGGAATTGATAAATTGCCTCAGCATTTTTCCCCGTTTCTTTATCATTCCTCTCAAGAGTCTGAAGTCCTGGAAAAGAATCAAGTTGGTCTGGCCCACATCCTTCATACGGGAGGGTAGGACACCTTGGTTGACAGTCTCTCTAAGACTTTATACCATGAAAGAAAAGACTTTGTAAGAGGAGATTTAGGTGATGTTGCCAGACAAAGGGGATGAGGTATGGATTTAAGCAATAGAAACAACAAATGTTCACTGCTCCTCTTCTCAAGGTTGTCATGAAGATATTAAATATGCCCTGTCAAATGCTATCAAGGAGTAAGGGAGTAGTGTTTCAAGTTACAGGAGAACCAGGTTATGGGTATGCTCTTTAAGTAAACAAATGTATTGGCATCTGTTAGATAAGGAATTGAATGACTTAGAACACAGACAATTTCATTCCTTTTAGCAATTGCTTTGGTTAGAAAATCTCCAAAGAAGCCACACTAACTTTAAATTAAAAAACAACATCTATAAAAATCTAAAGATGTTCTTTGAGATACTCATTCAAAGAAATGATCTTTCTGATTTTTATGTTCCTATTTTTTTCTTTCCAAGATCTTGATTTGCAGCAGGCAAGGAAAATGAGTGAATCTTCCCCTTTCTTCCCCCGCAAAACATTTATGGCATGGGTAGAAATTTAAAGTAATGATTCAAATAAGAGAGTCAGAGAAAGCCTCAGCTGGGTAGCAGGAAACAGAGTGAAAGTCGGAGGCTGCTCTTTTTTAAAAAGGCAAAACAAACAACTCACAGTGAAGTGTACGTGAAAATCATTTCTAATAATAGCTCATGGTAGGCAATTCCCAGTAAAAAAAAAAAATCGTTGGTGTGCTGAGAAAATTAGAGTAAGAATGCACAGTATCTTGATGTGTTACTTAAGGCAATGGAGCTTTGGAGTTTACCTTATGTGCCATGTACATTGATTAAATACAAAATATATGCCGGCCTTTTTTGGCCATCATTTACTGTATTGATTTGTTAGCAGGGGAACTGTAATAAAAAAGCCATTGATTTACTGTCCTTATTTGCTTATGGGCTTTTTTTATTATTAATTTTTCACTTTTTCTTTCTCTGTTTTGTATCATTTCTTGTAGACAAATGCTGTGCTTCATGAAGTTAAAAGAGAGGGGCTCCCCGTGGAACAAAGGAATGAAATCTTGACTGCCATCCTTGCCTCGCTCACTGCACGCCAGAACCTGAGGAGAGAATGGCATGCCAGGTTAGTTCTGTTGTGAAATGGGATTTGTTGTTCCTGACAAACAAGAACTATATTTGGCCGAGCCCTTCCTTATGGCTGGCCTTATCCCTTTCCTATGAGGGGCCATGAAAAATAAGCACGTTTAAGATGCTTTCAGCTAAAGCTAGTTTTCCTGCCCACAGCACCTACATTAATTGTAATGATCCATTGATGTCATCAGTATATTTACACAATTTATTCCTGAATATAACATTTAGCATAAATGTTTGCATTTTGAGCATAATGTAATATAAGTACCTGATGCTGAAGAACCCTTTTTAATCAACAGTCTAAAAGACTAGCATTGCTATTTCATTAGAGCAGATGTCTGGGAAATCCATATAGTGCTCCTCTATCACTCTATGCAGGGCAGATTACTTGAAAGTATAGTCATGCATCCCATAATGATGGGGATAGGTTCTGAGAAATGTGTCCTGAGGTGATTTCGCCGTTGTATGAATATCATAGAGTGCACTTACGCAAACCTTGATGACATAGCCTACTATACACCTAGGCTATATGGTGCCGTCTGTTGCTCCGGGGCTGCAAACCTGTACAGCATGTTGCTCTACTGAACATTATAGGCAGTTGTAACACAACAATAAGTATTAGTGTATCTAAGCATAACTAACTATAGAAAAGGTACTATAAAAATATGGTGTTACAATCGTATGGGACAGGACCACTGACATATATAAGGTTCGCCGTTGACCAAAACCTCAAAATGTTGTTATGTGGCGATGACTGTAGCCTATTTATCAACCCAGTTTTTAGGGTTGACCAACTAGGAATGACTCTTGTTTCAACCTGGTCTCTTTCCATGGAGTTACCTGGGCTTAGAAACTGTGTTACTGGTGAAAACTTTCTTTAAATCATCAGTTTTTACAGAACTGATGCTTGCATAGTAAATATCATGTTATCCTGTTTCTTTTTTGAAAAACAGTTGATATGTGGGAGGCTAGAACTAGTTCTCCCAAATGTTAGGATTATCTTTTAGATCTGTAGTTTGTAAAAATTATTGAATTGTCATCTGTCTCCAAGCCAGAGGGAGAGGAATCGGGAAGGGTACGGCATATTTTGTCTCAGAGTCTTATTTGGTGCTTGAAAATTCTATGTGCCTGGAAGTCAAGAACATTTATTGATAGACATAATATTCTCCACATGATTTCATGCAACAGAATTTATAATAATTGATAGCTTTACTAGTAATAATTATCATAAAAAGAAGTTTGTCTGAACAAGGCTGAAGATGAGCATTTTCCAAGAAAGGAGACAGTATAAGTATTGATTCTCATTGGATATCAGAAAGCTGCTTTTTCAAATATGTATTATCTTTAAATTCAGACTTGTATTTAAACAGTAATTTAAAAATTCCCAATGATATTCACCCTCCCCTTCCCCCATCTTTTTGGTGGTGTGGTCAGAGTAAACGGCAGACAGTTTCTTTTTTTTTCTTTAAAAAAAAAAATGTTTATAAAAATAGACACAGGATCTTGTCATGTTGCCCAGGCTGGTCTTAAACTCCTTGCCTCAAGCGATCCTCTTGCCTTGACCTCTCAAAGTGCTGAGATTACAGGCGCGAGCCACCATGCCTGGCCAGTGGCAGATGGCTTCAACTAAAGTAATGACTAAATGATTTCCAATTTACCTTTCAATAATTAATTTTAAAATTTTCTTTGTATTATAAGTTAAGCATGTGTATTCATTAAAGTATACATAGTAAGGAATGGAATATCAGTTTGTGGACATCTAAGGGGTTTCTTTGTTTGATGTTTTATGTCATCCTCATGATGATTCCAATTAAATAGAAAGGGAGGAAGAAAGAATTTCCCTGTAATATCTCCTCTGCTTCCCTTCCATCCAAAGACCATGTGGCCCAGTGAGAGCACAAATGGATGTCTTTTGTTGAGTGCATTTGGTTTGTTAACAATAATTTTTTAATACACCAAATCATTAGACAACATGGTCAAAGTGGCCTGTTTAAAAGGAATCTGCTTTCAGCATTTCTGGCCCTTACTGCTAACAATTTAATCAGGAGCTGGAGCCAGTGTTGAAGTTGATGTAGTCTAGCAACTGAAACAAAAATTCTCAAGTCCTTTGTGTTAAGGGAGGAGGAAAGAAAGAACTTAACAGCTGACACTGTGCAGACCTCCTTAAAACTAAACACCTGAAAGAAAATTTCAAGAGGCTGGTGTCTTGAGATCTCAGGAGGAAAAGTGTCCTCGGAGTATTAAATGACTATAATCCTTCTCCCCACCACTTCTCCACCCCCATTTGATGTTTCCCATCTTAGTGACCTATCTACAGACTCATCCATGCGATCCGTATAAACAGACGGTTACCATACACCTTTCTTTTCCTCATCAAAGTGTCATCTGGCTGTCTGGAATTGGGCATTGCCTCGAGTAGCCATCAAATAGGTGGTGGTGAAAGTTATAAAACATCCACTGCAGTGCTTACTGAACAGCCTGTGTTTTAGAGATTGGCCTATTGTGTACTTCAGAATTACACAAGGAAAAATGTGCTTTGACAGAAAATAATTAGCACTCACCAAAGGCCAAGCAATAGGTTACAGTATTTTACTTTCATCAAAGCTATCAGGGGATCAGTTAGATTAGATAATAGAAATTTTTTTCCTCTGAAAGTTAAATACAGATGACTCTAATTACCTTATATTGCACATTAGAGAGTGCATTATGAATTGTACAAGTTCAAGAAATTTAGGTCAACGGAGCTGCCGCAGCTGGCAATAACCTTAGTATAAGTCTTTTGTAATAAAGGTTTTTACCTCTCTTTAGCAGGTTCATTTGCGATCATATTAGGGAGAATTTTTAAAGTAAAACTTGTAACCTGGTTATAAAATATTTGTCTGTCTCTCAGGTCAGGCACCAAGCCATTGTTTGGGACTCACTGAAGTCTCTTAAACTGAAGCATATGTTCCTTGTAATTTAGCTTTTTGAGGAAAGTGTCAATTTTGCATGACTTGGGGTAACCGAGTTTGTCACAGTGTCACACAACCCAGCGACTCTAGAGGCACATCTGAGTGCTGTGGGTTTCCTTCTCCAAGCTTCGTAATCCCATAAACAACCCTCTCCAAATAGGCTTATTAGGGCTGTCTATTCACTTCCCCAGAGTTGAATGATCCAAAGGACATCGGGAGAAGCTGTGTGAATGCAGGGTAAGTGTTAACAGAAGTGGGACAGAATTTCTGAAGATTCGCCTTTGTTTATCCAGTCCCCTTTGCCTGATGGACAGCTTGTTATAGCTTTTAAAGAACTGGGCGAGCCCTCTGATCTGACCCCTTCTTGACCTGCGTAGCCCAAAGGTCAGTCTGCAGCTAATAAACTCTGAGGTTCTTAGGGTCTACTGTAGGAAAAGGCAGAAAAAGAGCAGCTGCAAGGACCGGGTGTCCCAGGATAGGCTACTTTAGGGTCACTCTCTGATAATGAAAATGATTACCAAATTATATGGAAGTTTAACTGCAATCGTGAGTGAGAGGAGGGTGGGGCCCGGCGTATTGGGTTTGATAAATGAACTGTGAAGAGGCCCATCTGGCTCTCAACATCTTTTCTCCCCCTCTTTCCCTACCAAGGGGAAACATTTTAAAATAACAGCAGTACATATAGACTCAATGACCCATGCAAGGAGCTGGAATGGATTAAGATTTAATGGTGACAGTGGAAGAAATTATCATTTGAAAAGTGCTCCAAAGAAGAGGTACAGTTCAATGTCCACACCTGAGTTGTCTTTCTAAATAAAATATAATAAAAATCAGCGCCTTGTTTATTTTCTACAAAGCCCTGACGTCTTTCCTAGATGGCTGAAAATTTTGAGGGTGTTGTTTATTATGGAATAATTATTCATAGTTTAGCTTCAGGAACAGAATGGGCTTCCTTTGCCTTGAAGAAGTCAGAATGAGAATCAAAGATTTTGTTCTGCCTGCCTGCTTCATTTCAGTGATGTAGGTAAATCAAGTGTTAGAGAAAATGCTTTTCCAAAAAATGTGTGTCCATGTCAGCATCTGACCACTGATTATTGTGCACTCTTTAGTACTAAATATATGTGTGACTCTTGAACAGAGTCTTATCCCTACTACAACCTGGCAGTTTTTCTGTAAATATAAGAAGAAAGCACGTAATGTTAACTGAGTAGTTATGTTTGGTTCTTTCTTTGTTCCTTTTTTCAAAGAAACATCATAGTGATGCTAATTGTTGCCAACAATGGATGGGGTCACTATACGCTATTCGTCTATTTATTTATCGCTAATTGATAAGATTAGTCTATTTAAAGCTCTCCCCCAGTTTCTCATGAACATAGAGTCTTGATTTCAGACCAGTGATGATGGAGGCCATGTAGCTCTGTACTTTTGCAGAGATGAGTGGCACATACCATGAGTCCACTTTCTGAAAGGAGAATGATTTCATTCAGTGAGCATCTTTTTGTATATTTTGTATACCTACTGCATGAGATGCTGTGCATAATAGAGAGTGAGCTAAGTGGCCAATTTCAGGGTTTATCTGGGGATGAGAATGTAGAAAGTTCCTAGAAAGAGGCTGTGGAAGGCCGTGGCAGGGAAAGCAGTGGAACCATCGTTACCACAACAGAGCAGCAAGTTCTCTGACCCACTCAGGAAAGTATTTAATGGTAGATGTCTTGGAAGACTAGAATTGTTGTGTTACTGAAAACCCTTTGGCCAGGCATGGTGGCTCACGCCTGTAATCCCAGCACTTTGGGAGGCCGAGACGGGCAGATCACGAGGTCAGGAGATCGAGACCATCCTGGCTAACACGGTGAAACCCTGTCTCTACTAAAAATACAAAAAAAAATTAGCCGGGCTTGATGGCGGGCGCCTATAGTCCCAACTACTCGGGAGGCTGAGGCAGGAGAATGGCATGAACCTGGGAGGTGGAGCTTGCAGTGAGCCAAGATCACACCACTGCACTCCAGCCTGGGAGCGAGACTCCGTCTCAAAAAAAAAAAAAAAGAAAACCCTTTATATTGAACTATACTGTCTCATAATGCAAGCCTCACCCAGACAATAATTATGTTAAAAAATCAAAACAGAAGTCTTCTAAACATTATCCAAAGTTAGCATATTTTTCGTCAAGGTTTTGGCTTGACTATCTATGTCTGGGGGCATTTCGAGTGAGCAGAAAGCCAGGTAGAGGATAATTCAAGGAGATGGCAAATACTTTGAGAATCAATTGTGCTTTTTAACTTTAAAGCCATGGCCCTAAATTTTTGCTAAGTGAGGTGTAAATACAAAACAAAGCAAACAAAAAGAAGAGACAAAAGCAAGGTCATTAGGGTTTTTAAAAAATTGAGGTACAAGTCATATATAACGTAAAATTGCATATAACAAAATTTGTCATTTTAAAGTGTACAGTTAAGTGATTTTTTAGTATATGCACAAGATTGTGCAACCATTACCACTATCCAATTCCAGAGCATCTTCCTTCCCCAAAAATGAAACCCTGCATCTGTTAACAGCCACCCTCCATTCCCCCTTCTCCCCACAGTCCTGAGCAACCACCAGTCTACTTTTTATCTCTACAGATTTGCCTATTTGTAACATTTCTTATAAATGAAATCATGCAATACGTGGCCTTTTATGTCTGGCTTCTTTCGTTTGGCATACTGATTGTAGGATGCATCCATGTTATAGCATATAAGTACTTCATTCTTTTTTACTGCTGAATAATACTCCACTATACAGATGTGCCATATTTTATTTATCCAGTAATCAACTGATGGGCATTTGGGTTGTTGGACAGTAATCAATTGATGAACATTTGGGTGGGTTGACTTTCTGGCTATCATGAATAATGCTGCTGTAAACATTCATGTACAAGTTTTTGAGTGACATGTTTTCAGTTCTCTTGGGTATGTACCTAGGAATGGAATTGCTGGGTCATATGGTAATTCTGTGTCTAACTTTTTGAAGAACTGTGAGGCTGTTTTTCATGTCTGTTACACCATCTTATGTTCCCACCAAGAATACACAAAGTTTCCAATTTTTCTATGTCCTCGTCGTTACCTGTTATTTTCATTTTTTTGGACTATAGATATCCTAGTGGTATATTATTGTGGTTTTGAATTGCATTTCCCTATTGACTAATGGTGTCGCGCATCTTTTCCTGTGCTTTTTGAAAACTATCGCTTTTTCAATCGGACATTTTAAAACATGGCGGACTTAAGGACTTACCCCTCTTGTTGGTGATAAAGAACTCACAAGCCTGTTAAGAATATTTGGCTTGTAGAAGGGGTGGGGTTCCAAATGGGGCTGTCATTAAATTGCAGCAGTGCATGTTTCCCCGTTATCGTAGTCAAGCCTGGCTCTTTATTTATTTGCATGTGGCCCCACTTATTTTTTTCTAGAGGTTACCTACTTATTTCTCCTACCGTTCTCTTACATTTCATTCAACATTGCACACTGGATAGGAATGTAGCCTGATTAAATGGAAACTCGGTACATTTATAGCTCTTTAGCTTTTAGGCTCAAACAGGAGTTACTGTACTCCCATAGGAGACAACTTCATTTGGGTCGAAGGAGCCTTAAAAATGGTGCTGAGATTCATTTCAAATAATGTTTATGGAAGTTTCTTAGAAAAGCTTTTAGAACTACTTGCTTCTACTTAAAAGTGACTCTCTTAAGATCCGGATAACTTTATGTAAAAATATCTTCCTCATATTGGTCTAAGTTCCCATTTTTTTCTGGACTGGTAAAACAACGGTCTTATTATTAGTCATCTTTCTATTCTCTGTGACCCCAGCCATCACCACCTACCCCCAGAATGGATCCACTCTGGACATCTTTGTTAAGGCTGTAAAATCTGGTTGTTAGAACCTAGAATGTGTAATAAATAGGATTTACTATTCCAAGCTAATCAGCTTTAGAACTTTGATCTGGGCTCAACAAGTATAACACTTTGTATAAGTTACTTATGTGGATCAACTAGCACACTGAGGTGTTCTCCACCGGTATCTGTCTCTCCTTCTGCCTCCTAGCTAGTCAGGGATTATATGCAAAACCGACAAGTCGGCACAGTCCAGTTTAGCAATTAACTATTATTTATTGAGTGTTTATTAGGTGCAAGTAACTGTGCTAGACACTGTGGGGAATATCAAGATGAGTATGACGTGAGTCTCAACTGTGGAATAATTTACTTTAATGTGGAGGTGGTAGTTAATAAGAATACAATGGCTAGCACACACCCTTTAACTCTTTTTTCTATGAGGCACTGTGAAACCATAAGGTAATTCAGCAATGGAGTCTGCCCTAAGGGAACTTATATTTTGATAGAAGCTTAAAAAATGAAGTAACCTGACATTAATTGTATATGGACTCAATTCTGTGTTTACATTTTTATCTGTCCTACCAGAATGAAAGTTTTATGAGGATAGGACATTTGTTTGTTTACCAGCTGTAAAACATACACCTCAGGCCAGGTGCAGTGGCTCACGCCTGTAATCCCAACTCTTTGGGAGGCTGAGGCGGGCAGATTGCTTGAGCTCAGGAGTTCGAGAACAGCCAGAGCAACATGGTAAAACCCCATCTCTGCAAAAAGTGCAAAAAACTAGCTAGGCATGGTGGCACACACCTGTAGTCCCAACTACTCGGGAGGCTGAGGTAGGGGGAAGCACTTGAGCCCAGGAGGCTGAGGTTGCAGTGAGCCGATTGCATCACTACACTCCAGCCTGGGCGAGAGAGCAAGACCCTGTTTCAAAACAAAAGAACAAATTTGCACCCCAGATCTTTGTAACATTAAGCTATCTCTTCCATTTGAATAATGCCGTCTATCAAAGGACCTCATTGCCTGTTTGCCACGTATCCCTGGCATCTAGAAGAATGCCTGACACTCAGATTTATGAAATACCTTCCCTCTCAGTCTATTCCAGTGTTTATAAGTACTTTGTCTTCTTTATTAATTTTGAAGAGGAATGACCACTTGTGATATTGGCCTGTTGCTTTTTTTGCACTTTTTCTCAACCTTGCCTGGTGTGGAAATCTTGAAATTGGAAGTCAGGATGGATCTCTGATATTGGAAGTAAGCATTGGTTATTCATCTAACCTTGCCAGGGGGTGGAAGCCTTGAAACTGGAAGTAAGGAGAAATCTCTATTATGCAGTTCTCTGGTGTTTAAGCCCCAAGATGGTACCACAGGCCTTTATTCCAGCATAAGCAAGGAGGGATGCCATGTGCACAGGCTGACTCCAGTGTACTTGAGGAAGAGAACACCATGGGACTGGGCTAAGACCAAGACAACAGGACATGGTCTCCTCCCTGAGCCACCATTCCCAATTTGTTGCCTTTCCTGGAAGTGAAATGGGGCTGGGTGAGAAGAGGAAGAACTGGCGTGGCGAGGAAGAAGAGAGTTGTAAAGACAGCCCTGGGACATGCCTCTGAATAGAGGGATGGGTTTTAGTTCAGTAGGGATAGGAACAAAGCTGAGGCTAATATGGCTTCTAGTCTGTAGGCAGCTGTTTTTTCCTGGTCACCTGCTAATGTCCTGGTCTGCGTTAGTGATATCAGCACAGTTATGAACCTTAGCGTTGGTGACTCGGCATGTGGACTAGAACTTGGAGCTGTGTTCACAAAAAGTGAACCTCACCTTGAGGATGGGCTATGGGATAATGAGACTGATGCAGTTATCTGCTGAGACAACCTGTGATTGTGTCATCGGACCACGTCAGCTGCTATCATTCGTGCTAAAGAGACTGGCTGCTTACTCTGGCACAGCTGGTTAGTTAGGAACTAGAAGTTGTGGCGTCTGTAGTTCGGTAGCTGTCACTTGCTACTAGGTAAAGTTGTTTGCAGTGTTGGGGTGGGCACGAGGAATAAATGGAAGAGATTCCAGGGAGAAGCAGGGAGGCACTGGCCTGCTAGTTGCCATCCGGGTCTTTTTTAAGACATCTGTCCCTTCTCTTTTAATGATTACAGTCCTTGCTTTTTGCTGCCCTTAGCAGAAGAAAGTTCTTTGTGTTTCTGATCCAGATTACTCCATAAAACCTGATAACTCCATAAAACCTCCTCATAAATGTGTAGGAATTGAAACATTGTATAAATTTAGAGCAAAGATTAAATGAGTGTAGAGATAGGGTTACTTTTTTCCCCCAAGATACAGCAACTTACCTTAAGGAGGCCAAGTGTTGTTAATGTTATTACCATTGTTACTGTCATTATTTGAACAGTTTTATGGGGGACAAAAGCCAATTGACTTCTGTGCATCTTATTTATAAAATCAACACATGGGCTTTAGCATGAACTCTGTTTCTGGCAGGTTTCTGACTGTGATCAATTGCTGGCTGGCTGTTTCTTAAGGGCAGTGCTTCTTAAACTTTTTGAAAAAACATTGATTCATTTATTTATCCAACGTACATTTATTAAGTGTCTATTTTTTCTAAGCACTGTTCCAGGTTCTGGGAATATAGCAGGGAACAGAACTGATGATAGTTCTTTCATGGAGCTTATATTCTAGTGGAATGACAGATATGAACTGTTTTCCTAAGCGGAACTCTGAAAATTTCTTTTATAAAATGTACATATAGTTGCTATGCCCTGTATATTCACCAACACTCAACAGTGACCAAAATAAAGTCATTCAGTTGAGATAAAGATATACAGTTCTCTTTTCTGAGCTTTGTCATAAAGTAATCACTTGTAAAATTTGCATTTCTAGTTGCAGTGGGTCATATTTGGGAAGTAGCCGTGGGATGCCAGTTTTCTGAGGAACGCCATCCTAGGGAATCTGTAACATTAATTCTCCTTCAGTTATCCGCACCCTGGTTCCCATTTACTTTTCCAAGACCTGTGTCACTTTAAAGGTCTTCACCTGAAGAAAGGTTTAAATTCAGGCCACATTATATTGACAGATCTCTCTGAAGAGAGAATGGGCAAAGCCGTACCTATCTCATAGGTGTTGAGGGATTACCTGTGATAATGCACTCAAGTACGTCATAAATGCTGGTTATTGTTGGGAGTGATCTGTCAGTCATGCGTTGGTTCTGCAAAGATTTCTTAAGTGCCTACCTGGTATGAGGCACTATCTTAGGTCTTGAGGTTATAGAGATGAGTAACATTTGATTAGGGGAAATGTATTACACAATGTAGAATAATAAATACCATGGAAGAGATTGAGTCATGATTCCATAGAAACCTGCATCCCAGGGAAGAAGACAGGCTCTCCTTAAGTGTTCTCATCAGAGTCTCATTATGTGCCCAGCCACAGTGAGAAATACTGCTCCATTCCCCAATTGTGTTGGTTACCAGTGGATAGGTAGCTATTTGTCTCAAAGCATGACTGAGAAATAGGAGAGAAATTTATATATGAGGATAGGTCATTGTATAAAAGTTGTGCTACCTTCTTTCCATTGTATAAGGTTTGTGGAGGAAAAATGGTTTTCTTTCAGAATAAATTTAATTAATATGGTTGTTGGCATAGATTCTGAGTCAGACCGCCTGGGTTTGAATCTTGGATCCACTTCTATAACTCCAGGCAAGTTACAATTGTGGATTGTAGCCAGATGAGTTACTTAACCCCTCTGAGCCTCAATTTTCTCATTTGTTATTTGCCTAGGGGATGATAATAATAGAACCCATTTCATAGGGTTGATTAAGCGATTAAATGTAAAACACCCAGAGCAAGTACCTGTAACGTATTAGATGTTCAATAAAAATGACCTATCATGGTCTTCAGATCATAACAATAAAGCCAGGAATAAACCCAGCCACCCTTATCCAAATTGGCCTCTCCTTTGAGAGAATGCCCCATGTAGTAAATATCCTAGCCACCTGCTAGGGGCCTGATATTGCGAAATTGGTGCAGGGAAGAACACCCGACAGAGTTGGTGTTCTGCGCTCAGCACTGTCACACAGAATTGACAGGTGGAGGGCTGGACTCCAGTTTGAATCCCATCATTAGTGGCTATAGGACTCTGGGCATGTCATAGACACTCTGCGCCTTAGCAACTTTATGTAAAAAAGAAGTGACTTGATCTCAATCACCCCCAAAGTGGGAGGCATCTTCCAGCTCTCACAAGGAGTGGCTCCATACATGAGATCCCGGGGAGCAGGGAAAAGTGGATGTTACTCCTGATGGGTTTCACTCCTCTACTTCCACTTTCCCTGAAATCTGCAATTGTACTAATTTTAACAATAGCAGCTGACATTTATTGAGAAGTCACTATGTTCCAGACAGAGTTTTAAATGCTTTATATGATGAGAAAACCGAGGCATAGAGGTGCAGAGTAACTTGCCCAAGGCAACAGCTAGTAAGTAGTGAAGATGAAATTTAAGCCAAGACGGCCCAGGTTGGCCAAGAGCAATAACAAAGCTTTAGTTTTTAATCAACCACTCATATGATTCACTTAGTATTTTAGAGACCTTCTAGGATCCTTCTCAGTGTGGAGATAGGCAGGTATGTATCTTTACATATTTATTTCCTCTGGTACCTAACATGTTTCACACTTTTTAGTTGTGGGTGCATCTCTATAAGGAAATAGTATCCAGCTAATACATTATCAATCTCCCTACCATGGATGTTTTAAAGGAAAGTTATCACTTTTATATGCTGTGTCATTTCTTTTATATTGGTTACAGTCTTTTAGAAGGTGGGAGAGTAGGGGTGAAAATTAGAACACCAAAGTTTAGCCTCCAAGGATCTGTAAATCTCTGTAAATCCTCTAAGTCAAGTAATTTTGGGGCTGCGTTAGTCAAAGCTGATTTCAGTAGGTGCCCTTAAGGTGAAAGGGTAGCAATTTATCTACTCCATAATGGGTTAATCACCAGCTGTACAGTTTGTTTATATCTAGGAAACAATTTACCGCACATGAAGAGTAGTAATTTTATTCTATCTCAGGGGTATCCCCAGTGTATTTTACAAATTTACTCTGTAATGTTATAGATAAAAGTTTAACTCTGGCTTTCAGTTGAGGAAGTCATGGTGGAGGAGGATGGGGGAAGGGGAAGGAACAGCTCTGCTGGCCTGTAGGGGACACTGTTGCATCATTTATTAGAATTTTCCAGTCTATTGTCCCAGGACAAAAAAACAAAACCAAACAAATCAGAAAACAAAAAAATAGGTTAATCACCTTGAAAATGCTTATTAGAATTATTTGAGTCATTCCAATGTGTTTAGAATGTTCAGCACTTCTCAGGTATTGGTCAGACTGTTCAGCATCCACGAGTGAAAGGAATAGGTTAGCGCTTCTTTCTGAGACAGGACTGTTTGACAGGACTCTTCTGATTAGCTTTCTCTCCATAGTCAACTTTGGATAGGGTGCTCAGGACGTTACTTTTTAGTTTAATAAACCTTTAGGTTTAGTTAACCATCTTCATTTTTTATTAAGATATGCTCATATTAAGTTGTTTTGCTTCCAGAATATATGCTAAATAAATGTCGCAATCCTTGGAAGGGCGTTTTGGAAGTTCTTATTGTCTTCTTTTTATCGTTATATTTTTTTTCACTGAAAAAGTTGCTGTTTACTGAAAAAATGAAGTCATATCTACAAGGAAGGCTTATGTAGGGCCTGGTCTGAACTCCAGGAAGCACATGGCCAGATGCTGTGCTATGGCTCTCTTTCCAGACTGTTGACAGCCATTGTATCTGTCCAGGTACCCCATGGCCTTGCCAGCAAAACCTCCACCCCTCTGCCCAGCTCTGGCCTCTTTCCTACCAGAATACAGGCCTGGGAGGCAACTACAATGAACCCTCAGAAAGCATAGGTTTTGCTAAGGCAGCCTGCACAGTAATGATATTGTTAGCTTGCTTCATTTCCAGTTTCATCATCAATTATGCCATGTGTTTCATCCAGTTGGTGCTACCCTCCCAGTGTTAATTATAACCTACAAGACTGTTACAGTTAATTTTATGGCAAGCATATTGTCTCTTCAAGGCTCCAGAGCAGCTCATAAATTATCTTGAAGGTAAAACGTAACTTGGGGAACTAGTTATGAAAATTCCATCCATCTCGCTTAGGAGCTGCAGCTGCTACTGTCAGCTGCCTTGCTGCTGCACTGTGAAGGAATTATGGTGGGTCAAGTTTAAGAGGGTAGGCCCAGCCTGTCACTGAGGAGAAAGGCTGTCCTGGCCCTGTCAGGCAAGTACCTTCTGCCAATCCCTGGTGGTTTCACTTTGCAGGCAGGAAGAGGCAGGCAGCGCAGGTGGATGGTCCCCAAGCTGTCTGTATTCATTACTTTACAGAAACTTGTTGTAGGTAGGCAGGTCCAGAGACCTTTCCTCTTCTCTGTTGTCATGATGTTAGGCATCATCTGCAAAGTGTGAGACAGATAACTCTATAACTAACTCTGGGCTTGGTTCAGGAGAGGAGGAGAATAAGGGGGCGGAAGCTATTAGTGGCAGCACTTCCCAGCCACCCCTTGCTGGTCTCCTACATGGTAATTTCTGTCTTGCAAAAGCCCCTGGCTTGAACGAGCATTTTATTTGTGGTGGTGATTTTTCATATAATCTGATAAAGTGAGATTTCACTGTGAACGAATGTACTCGAAAATTGCCTACTAAATAAATTAACAGGTTATCTTATTGGGATAATAAACACACTCCTTTTCTATTTCCTCATACGAAGTCTAAGCTTTACATTTCAGCCCTCGGGGCTTTAGCATTATTATTTTTAATGACTGAACACAAGTCTTTCATTTAGCTTGTTTGTATAGTTACTGTAAATGATCTTTCTGCTGTTGGTACTTCATTTGAAATTCTGCATGTTACGCTAGCTTTAAAAGCTTTGAGGGGGCCTTGGAGAATTGGGAAGCTGTATTAAGCACAGCATCTTCTAGCAGCATTGGAAACGGGCTGTGGCAGAAAAGTCAGAGAGCGTGTGTTAAGAAAGCACGCCCGCATGTGTAAATCAAAGTGTGAGTTTGAGTGAACCGTACACAGTGCTGGTTTCGGTGGCAGGTTGAGAACTCGCCATTGTAAAGTAAGAGAGCCATTCCCTTAGCTGGTGATTTCTCCTTGTGTGTTTGTGAGCACTTTTATTGCATTCACACATCTACTAGTTTTTGTACCAAGGGTGCCTAAGATCATTACACTGCGGCTGTATAAGAGACCTGGTTTGGAGGGATTTGAAGGACACATGGAATGGTGAATTCATGTCCAAAGAGGCACCGGGCTTTCTGAAGGAAGTATTCGTCTGAGCTCTTGATGATGGGGGCATGAAAGTTGGATATTTGTGAGTTTTCTAGTGAATGCTAGTGAATTCAGACCAGGGATTGCAGATTCAGATGTTGTCGGCCCTGGTAATCATATATGTAGATGAAGCTAGAGAGGTGAGACACTGTTAAGTTCAAGGCAAAACACACGTGTGCCAGAATCTACATAGAGTAGAACAATGTTACAGGGTCACAGAGGCAATACCCAGATTGTCTTCTGGTCTGGCCAGCGGGCGTTCACACTTTGTCTCAAGTGCGCAGCCAGGCAGCTGCTATCCAGCCTTGCGAGGAGGCAGGATCTATGTCAGTGGGTCTTCCACATTTTCAACAGAAGTGGAACATCCATATTGTATGTGTATGCTTCCGAAGTCTCCCAGCGATTTCAATGTTAGCATGAATTCAAATATTTGTAACTGTTAGTCAGGCTAATCAAAACATGTGTGGAGCCTGGACATTGTGGGCAGGATTCTGCTACAGAATGAAAGTCCTGACTGCTTTGAATTAAAAACCTTCTCCATCTTCTCACACTTCTCAAGAATAGAAGGAATGATCCCGGCTGGGAGACCAGGACACAATCTGTGTATTGCCTCTGTGACCTTGTGACCTTGTAACATTGTCTTATTCCATGTAGGTTCTTGCGTGTGTGTGTGTGTGTGTGTGTGTGTGTGTGTGTATGCATGTACGTGTGTGTGTTGCCTTGATCTTGGCACTATTTCATCTTTCCTTTTATAAACAAAGCATATGAGAGCTTCCAAAAGTGAATGAGGTGTATATGGTGCTCATTGTCACCATAAAAAGGTGTCCACAAAAATGTTGGCAGTTTTGAATTTGATAAAGGTTTAATTCTCAGAAAGGAAGGGCCAGGACTTCATTGCTAGTGAATCACCATTTCTCCTGTTACGCCCTTGAGTTCCTGCTTTAGCTCCCAGCTCCTCCATGGGGGAACCCAGCTGTTCTTTCACTGTAGAAGTGAAGCTTGAACAAAGATGTCATGTGGCCAGAATCATCTTTTAGTCTCACCACTCCACACTGATGGTCACATAGAGGTGTGAGTTGGGAAGTTGTTAAATACAAGAGGGTTTGAGCTTCTGGAGAAGAGGAAAATATAAAAACGTTTTTTCCTTTAAGAAAGATAAAAAGGTAAGCCTAAACCTTGGCGGCCACTGAAGTCAGCTGTTACGCATGTGTAGTTAAGTTTCACTGTAAATATTTCATAAGGGTTATTAGAATGGAGCCAGGTTGACATCACAGCCCCAACTGTACCAAAGGAACCATTTCATTAAAATAAGCCAAAATTTCGAAAGAAACATGAATGTCTATGGCAAAGTTAACATAAGGTCAGAAAATCCTCTGGAAGAAATTTCAGTATCAATGTTTATAATCTCTGCATTTATGGATTTGCAGTTTGTGCAAAAAAACTCCCAGTGAGACTTTATTTTGGTTAAATAAGACTAGCTTGTGAAATAGTCTGTATATCCAGATCCATCCTAACCCAATGCCTTGGCAGCCTTTTGGATAAATAATGTCTTTTCCAAAATGTGTGTATTTGAAAAAGGAAGAGGAAAATTAAGTGGCAAACTGTGTCTCTGGGTTGCCATAAACGAACAGAATCCAGAAACAGAAAGCAAAGACTGACAGTTCATTCATTCTTTGAACAAATTATATAGCTGTACGTTTATTTACTGATGCATGAAGGGTTGCAGTGAAGAGCAAAATGTTTACCCTAACTACTTTCATTTTCTTTTTTGCGGGGGGGAAAGTAAAGGTTTATTTAAACATGTATTTTTTTTTTTTTTGGTGTGTAGCACAAAATCTCTATGAGGTTTAGAGGCATTTGGCAGGAAAAAAAAGATATTCACATTTGTAAAAAAAACAAACAAAACAAAAACAAAAAACAAAAAAAAAACTTAATCCATGCTCACAGATGGTCCTGTTCAGGTGCTATTTTAATTATGAGGTAAAAAAACAGCCCCACACAGTAGGAAGTCGTCTTAATAAATGGACTGGAGCTTTTGTCTTCAAGCGTCAAAAAGCCTCGTTACCGAGAAATCTAAATACTTTGTATTATAGGGGAGAGTCTCAAAATGACCAGGATACTTGGAGAAAGCAAAATGATGGATTCTTCCAAAGATCAAATGAGTATACGAGAAATGTTTTACAATTGTATAGCTTTGAACTTCCTTAGTATTGGTCATTTTAGTGATTTTTTTTCCAGTGATAAATGTCATAGATACATTCATGCAGCCAGAGGAAAAATAAACAGAACAAATTGCAAATACATTTAAAAAATTTTAATCCACGTGGAAGTGTTTCTTTCCTGTTCTTAAGCGCAAAGGGCTGCTTTGCCCTTCATGTGAGAGAGTGCCCAGAAGAACTAATAGTAATTCAAATGATGCGGTAACTTACAGCTTGCATTAATAACACACAAATAGAACAGTCTTCTTACTAAATATTAGTAATATATTATAATAATGTTTTACTGTCTTTCCCATAGTGGGGAATTATGAGGACCTCATGTTAGGACCTCAGTGTCCTGACATAGTTAATTATCCGTGGATAATGGCTTCAGCCACCAGAGTTCTCAGTGAGGCAGCTTTGTTGTTGAGGGCTTATTAAGTGTTTGCAGCCTCAGGTGTGGTGCACCTAGGCACTTTCCTACAGAAGCAAACAGCTGTGTTTGCTTTACCGTCTTATACATCACGTAGAGCATCTCATTTATTATAACGAAGCTAATGATGCTAGTGGAAACCTTTATGTCCCGTTCTATATAGTGATAATATATTTGCTGTAAAGTTGTTAGCTTGTTTTTCGTAAGTAATTAATCTTTTCTTATGCCAAATGTATCACATGAAAATGGGTTAGCACAGGGTCAAAATACATTTAAACCAGTCTGCAGAGATTGGATAAGACCTTTGAATAGAGCGTCACTTTTTTTCTTTCACGGGGACCTCACCCTGTCTGCAAGCTACCCCCAAACACTAGGAACTTAGGCTAATAACAGGGAACTGCTTTCAGTTTTTTAGTGCTGAGATAGGATTCACACCTGAATGTGTGCTAAGCCAAGTAAGCTTAGTGACAGTCATCCATGTTCAATCCCTTGACAAGGCTATGTATTGTCCATGTGGATAATTTTGGTGGTGGGTTTCTGTCTAATCTACAGTGACTTTGAGTTTGTGCATAGGGAGACTCTATTGAAATGTGCCGAGGCCTAGCTCAGAGAGTCCTGAAGTATAGTGCGCTATGCGTGGCACACAAGATGATTCTGTGAGACACTGATGAATACTTTTTATTTGAAAATTTATATGTTTTGCTTTTTGTGTATATAGGGAGACATTTGAAATTCACTCTCAGCAATTTTGAAATCATGCACTCTATTATTATTAACTATGTTACACTGCTATGCAATATATCTCAAAAACTAATTCCTCCTGTCTAACTGAATATATTCTACGTTAGGTTAGAAAAGCATAATTAGAATATTGGATCCATGGTTTTCAACTAATATTATTGAGGACAAGACTCAAATCAATCTTGTTTTTTTTTTTTTTAAGTTGATTCAAAGAAAAATGCTAGAAATGCAATAATGTGGGTGGTTCATGGATGTGGCTAAAATCATGACAGTGGATCACATCATCAAAGTTTATAAAATGCTGGCCTTATAAACTGGAGGGGTCCAGAAACATATGTTTCAATCATAATTATGCTATTGATTATGAAGAAGATGATGATGATGATTATCATCATAATAGCAGCTAACCTCCACTGAGTCTTTACTGTATGCCAGGTACTATTCTAAGTGTTTTGCCCATATTCCTTATTTACTCCTCACACCAACCCAGTGAAGTAGTTTTGTTTTGTTTTCTTTCATTTTATAGTTAAGGTGACTAAGACCCAAAGAGGTTAGGGAGTTTACTCAGGATAGCACAGGTTGTCAGTGTATTGTGATAGATTAAGAAATATTATTCTCTGTCTGTTCTCTAAAGAAGAAAGATGGAGAAGCAACATGGAAACATGCAACATAGCATATGATAATGCCATGATTATCCATGTTTTCTGAAGGGCTCTAACCTGTGCAGCTGACTGGACCCTGCTGAGCCTTTGGCTTCCTTATGTGGCATCCTGGACGTGTACTAGAGCAGATGACAAGGGTCAGTGGAGCAAAAAAAATCTTTGGCAACTTCCCATATTTTCATACTTAGAAAAGTATCATAATTCTTTTCCCCAGTCACTTTAAATATATGCAAGCAATATCTAATCTTGTGGGAAACTGAAAGTGAAACTCTCTAGCAAAGAGCATGGTTATAGTCCGAGAAAGAAGAGACAGAATTAACCTATGAAAATTAATCTTGACTGTTAACAAATGTGCCGAAATGGGTGGAAGAATACAGCCCACAAGACTGAGATGTAGGTGGGAAATTGGATCTGCCAGGTGCCAGAGCTAGACCTAATAATGCACTTGTTTGGAGTTCTTCTGTGACTCTCGATGAACCTTGATTTAAAGGTCCAGAAAAATGCTCAAGCAGGTTGGAATTCTCATACTGTCTTTCTCATTTGATATTTTTCTGAGCCAAAGTGCCTACTTTTTTTGAGCGGTATTTATGACTAGTTACATTGTGCAAGGAAACTTGACTTGGGTAAGGTGTTAAGGTATGGAGAAATGGATAATTGGGAAACTTAGAAAACCCATCCAATGAACGCTTCCAAGTCACCCTCCCCACGGGCCCAGAGTCATCATGAACAATTACTTGAGAATTGTGAAGGGCTCAAAGAGGAAAACTGCAGAACAAAATGGGTTGAAAGAATTTATACTTTTGTCATTTCGACTTGAAGCCAGGGGCTAAAACTCATGTCTTACACCATTATAATCTACAACCATTTAATTTGCTAACAAGACTTAACTGATCAGGATCTGCAGCCTCCTTCTCCAGTATAATCAAAACAAGAAGCATTTGGCTCTGGAAAGTAAACGTTGTCTATCTTTTATTGTCTGGCCCCACCATTTTCTTTCTGGCAGGCTGAGATGAAACAGAAAGCTGATATTTGGAGCCACTGGAATTGTAGGCCTTGTAATTTAGAAATATCCATTTTATCCCGTGTAATTTCTTCCCTAAGATTCTTCAGTCTAAATCTGATACAGGTAGGAGCCAAGACAAATAGTAACCATTTATAGTCACCCAGACCAGTTTGAATTTCACTCTAATGTAAAGCAAAAAGAGTTTTTGGCTTCATTTCAGGTGTGTAACAGGGGTAGAAAATGCATTTAAAATTTAGCAGCAAATGTTACCATATGTTTCCATAACAACTGCAAACTTTTATGTTAGAAAAGCAATAATATAAACACGTAGGAATCTTGGAACAGCAAACTATTAATTTACCAAATATAAAAAAATCCAGCATGAAGGGGCTTTTATAGCCACAGAAGTCATGAGGGGCCCAGCATCCTGTGAATTTCTCCATTATGTGGCAGAAAATGCTGCTGGTTCATTTAAATGAGCAAATCTTTTAAAATTGTAGTTACAGTGTCCATTCTCCACAGTGCATTTTTGTGAAACAATGTGTGGTGGTGCCAGCTATGGCTGAATTCTTCTTACCGTATTGAACTAGTAAAATACCCTTCAGAAGCTACTCCCAATGTGTATCTGTAAAACAGCAGCATTTTTTCCCTTCACTCATAGCTTTAATGACGAAGGCTAGGGTCCTGCAGAAAGTGTAGTGCCCAGTAGTTGGCCCTAATGCTTGGCAAGGAGTAGATGTTCATAGATTGTTGATAGATATGAACAAGGTTCTCAGTTTTCTCACCTACCCATTTTGAAATATAAAAAGACAAGGGGAAAAGGGGAAAGGCGGATCTATTTAACCACATCTCAAGAATGAGGAGTTAGTAAGAGTTGTTGAAATCCAATTCACTGTTCTTTGATTTCCCTGTGGAACAAAGAAATAACCTTCTTTTAACATGGCTACCTGTGGTTGGGCCTTTCATTTAAAAGGAGGCAGAACTTTTTTTTCCTTAAACCTACCTCAGAAGGTACATAGGGTTTCGAATCTTTATCTATAATAAAACCAACAATGTTACCTTGTCATTTAAGGCAGATAGCATACCTTGACTATTCCTGAAACTTGGGTTCATGATATCACTATCATTAAACATATACCAATCAATGAAGGGTAAAGTCAAAGAGAAAAGAAGGTCAAAGGGAAGTGACTGACATAAAACTTAGGTGCAGAACTCTAGGGGCACAGGGCATGCATTCAGGAAGGGTGCTGGTGTGGCTACAGGGTAGAGAGAACAGTGAAATCTTCAAAATTTTAGAAGGCAGAGTAAAGAGACTAGAGTTTCAGCTGTGGCAGGGTTTTCACCTTGGCCTCTCTTTGGCCTTCACAATAGAGCCCATGGGCTGTTGAGCCGGAAGTGGTGCAGCAGGGGCATTAGTTAAGAAGGCTCACATCTATGGGCCAAAGGAGAAGATGGACGCTAATGTTTAAGGAGCCCGAATGGATCTGAGAAAACGTGGCCAAGCAGAAGCAAGAGTGAGTGGCATGATTTAGAGTAGCAGAGATGGGACTGGCAAAAGAAGAGCTGCTTTGTGAAGACTTGATTCATTCCCAACTCTTTGGTGGACCTCTATTTTTAGAGCAGAAACCTAATTTCACCCAAGTTACCACGGTCTCTAATTGGACTAGTAAGAAAGTTTCTCGTGTTTCTGTCAGTGCTTGACCAGTTCTGGAGTGTTTTATCCCATAAAGCATTCTTTAAGCATTAGCGCCATTGTAGTCTAGCATTGACCATATGGGTCCTTAATTTGCGTCTGAGTATCCAGTTGCATGAAGATGGATGGTTAAGAAAAAAACCAAGAGCTATTCATTTATTCCACAAATATTTATTGAACACCTAACACTGTCCCTGGAACTGGGTATACAAGAGTGAACAAAAAAACCACAGCCTGTTTCTTGTGCTGGTAGAGCTTATAGTCTATGGCAAGAGGCTGACTAAAAATAAGCAAGCAAGTAAAAAAGAGGATGTCAGATAACGACATGCACTATAGAGAAAGGCAACAGGTAGGCAATTGGGGAGGGGAATGGAAATTTTTAGGGAAGCCTCATTTAAGCTGAGATGAGGGAGAAGAGAAGGAACCAGTCAATAGGACAGAGGGAAAAGTAAGTGAGATGGGATGAGAGAGGAAGGAGGGGTCACATTTTAGGGTTGGAGTAAAGACTTCATCATGGAGTTTGCTGACAGACGGAACATAAATCCAAATTCTATTTACAAAGTATACGGAAAGTTTCCACTGTGGGGCCAGTGCTGTATTAGGTGCTATGGAAAACACAGTTCCTCTAATCAAGGTTATAGTTTAGTTGTTGGGAAAGAGACATAATCGATTGTGAGATAAATGCCAGATTAAATAACATTGACTGTAAGTAAATCATGAGCTCTTTGAAATAAGTAGTCAGTGTGAGTTGGGAAAGTCTTTATGGAAAGAAAGAGGGCATCAAAATTGGAGCTCAAAACTATTGAGGCTGGGTGTGATGGCTCATGCTTGTAATCCCAGGGCTTTGGAAGGCCAAGGTGGGAGGATTGCTTGAAGCTAGGAGTTCGAGACCGGCCTGGGCAACATAGCCAGATCCCATCTCTACAAAAAAAATTTAAAATAAAAATTGAAAAAAAAATCTATTTTGCACCTCCTATGTGTTGATGGTTTGTGTGTATCTTTAAATTTTTTCCTTGTAGTAATCATACAAAGGTGAGTGGTTTCATCCCCATGTTATAGACGATGAAACTGAATTCAGAGAAAGTTAAAGATAGCTATTGACAAAACTTCAACTCAAACCATTTAACATCTGAGAACCTAAAAATCACTGACCACTAACTAAAAACATGACAGGCTTTGAGCATCCCTGTGATATTTCTCTCCCTGTCTCTTTCTCTGTTTTCCAGTTGATACGCTAAATGTCAGAACCAAAAGGATCTGTGTGCTTGTTCTTAGGGCTGTGGGGAGGAAAGAATGCTCTGGGGAGTGGATGGTCTATTATGAAGCCTGTCTTTGGGAGAAAATTCTCTCAAATCGAGCAGGTAGTGGCAGCTACTAAGTGATGAAGAAAGCAGATCTCGTCTCTGGAGGAGAAGAGGAAAATTAGTGGAAGAAGTAGGACCTTGTGAGGTTCAGGAGACCATCAGGGTGAAAAGATCATGAAGACTATTGCAATTAGAACACATCTCACCAGTATATTTCCCAGAGACAAGCAGAAATGCTATAAAAGGAGGCATAATACAGTCATGAAACATCCAAGTTTTCCTCTTTGGTTTTTTTTTTTTTTTTCTTTTTCTTTTTTAGATGGAGTTTCGTTCTCATTGCCCAGGCTGGAGTGCAGTGGCACAATCTCGGCTCACTGCAACCTCCGCCTCCCGGGTTCAAGCGATTCTCCTGCCTCAGCCTCCCAGGTAGCTGGGATTACAGGCGTGTGCCACCACGCCAGGCTAATTTTTTGTATTTTTAGTAGAGACGGGGTTTCTCCATGTTGGTCAGGCTGGTCTCGAACTCCCGACTTCAGGTGATCCGCCTACCTCGGCCTCCCAAAGTGCTGGGATTACAGGCATGAGCTGCCGCACCTGGTCCTCCTTTGGTTTTAGAACTAAGACAACCCCATTTAAAATGTATTTCTATAATATGTAGATGTTTGCTTCAGGGATCCTTTCCTTAGATTATCTTTTTAAGACTTGGCCTGGGCATAGATAGGTCAACTTTAAGATGACCTTTTTTCAATTGAGGGCATATCCCAATAAAATTTTCTTATCCCCTGGCTTCTCCAGGGCTGGCATTTCTGACAGACGTGTAAACAGATGCAAGCATTGTTGCTAATGACAGGTGATTATAAGAGGCATAGAGGCCAAGGTAATTAAACCACGATTTGACAGGGACATTTGGCAATGTGATATTTCAGCATTAGAACTCTCTTTGCAACGCACTTCTTCCACTTGGCTTGGTGAATATAATTCATTTTTATTCTTCAGAGTGTGTTGCTTTGAGATCTGAAACTGTCCTCTCTGAATTTCATCATGGTTCATTGTAGAATGCTAGAAAATGATTACCACTGGACGGTGTGGGGATCTGGTCAGTATCTGAGACCTTATCCAAGGTTCGTCCAGTAGTAGTGGAATAGGGTCTGTGACCCTACTGCTGGCATTGTATTTGACATGTTATTATGCACTATGTGATAGTGATAGTGCCTTTGGAGAGAAACATGAGTTACTTTCATACCACTCTAATTTGTTTCTCTGTTACCTGGATTTACTTGACGTTGCTCTCGTGCATCAAAAGATAGCATATTCAATTCTCTTCTTCCCTAAATTTCCGCTACTGGCAGTAGGAGAAAATCTCAAATTATCAGTAACCTGGTATTAGGAGGAATGATAGTAGAAATGATCATCAAGACATGGAATTTATTTATTCATTGGAGTTGAATGTAATTTTTTTATTATTATACTTTAAGTTTTAGGGTACATGTGCACAATGTGCAGGTTTGTTACATATGTATCCATGTGCCATGTTGGTGTGCTGCACCCATTAACTCGTCATTTAGCATTAGGTATATCTCCTAATGCCATCCCTCCCCCCTCCCCCCACCCCACAACAGTCCCCAGTGTGTGATGTTCCCCTTCCTGTGTTCATGTGTATTTTTTTAAAGTACCTTCTTTTTGCTATCAGTAACTGCCTCTTTAGGCATTTAGAGACCACCTCCTGCTAACCACTAATGTGGCAAACTTATGAATACATATTTGGGAGAATCCTATCTTCTATTGTATAAATAGCAGACCCTCATGGACTGAATATTTATAGTTTTGATATTGACTAGCTACATGAATTATATTATTTACAGTGAACATAGTAGTGTGGTTTCATCTAATAAAATAACAGCTCACATTTACTATTTATTATGGTCCTGGAACTTGTCTAAAATAGCAACTTTTCCCAAGTAGGTCAATCCATTCCTTGACTGCAAAATCAGCTTTTTAATACTCTTGGTATAGGGGATGCCTGGCCGTTTTAAGAGATCGGTGAATCGGCCCACTTAGAGAAGGTTAACCACTGGCTAGATAGCTGTTTCTTTTCTGCAACCAATTTTGATTTTCCCCAGAAAGGGATGGAGAGGGAAATGAACTTGTGAGTATAGTTTCTTATGGCAGAGGAGTGCTGAGTGATTGTGCCTCTTCCTGGGTTGCCTCCCCCAGTGTGGAAAGCTTGGGAACACTTGGTCAGGCAGCCTGGGAAGCTGGCGGCCGGCTTTTACATTCTGCTTCAGGCTGCAGTCTGTTTCTAAGCAGAGGCTTTTTTAAAGCTTTGTCAGATAGGTTAAAAGGTGTCCCACCCCCGGTGTATAAAAAAGAGAGAGCGAGATTAAGCTCACTAAGCCTGCCATGTTCCCTGTAAAATATCAAGTCAAAATGATTTTGAAATCCAAAGTTACCAGGCTTAGAGGGTGTGACCTTGAATGGAAGCAGCCTGGGAACTGGGAAGGAGAGATCTGTGCAAAAGACAATTGGCCACAGGCTAGTGGCCTCAGGAAAGCTGCCAAAGCCAAAGTGAATTGTCTCGTTTCTCTGCCTTGCAGCCAACAGAGCACAACCCCAAATAAATACCCAGCCTGACTTCTAGGCCGGTGGATTCACCATGGAGCTCCAGGCAGCCAACCTTTCTCAGAGTGCCTGCTTAAAGCAAAGCCTGGGTTCAGCTCCAGCAGCTGATGGGGGTGAATAAGACAGGGTCTCTGCCCTCAGGAAGCTTAAACTCAGAAGAATACCACTAAAAATTAAAATTCTCATTGAACCCCTACGAAAGCATCCAAATCCTTTGCATGTATTATGAATGTGTTTAATCCTAAAAAATAATAATACTTACTAGTGCATATTAAGTGCCTCTCTGTGCCAAGTACTTAAGTGCTTTATGTCAATTAACTGTTACAATGGTAGGTATGTTTATTATCTCTAATTTTAAGAAAAGGGTACCTGGAGCCAAAAGACATCAAGTAACCTTCCCAGGAGCACCAGGCTGGGAGGCAGGGCCACTGGGATTCCCAAGCAGGAAGTTTGGTTCCAGAGCCCATGCCCTAGGCCAGTGGTTCTGTAATTTTAGCATCAGAATCACCTGTGGGCTTGTGAAACACAGATTGCGGGCCCTTCCTGAGTGGGGCTTGAATATTTGCATTACTAACAAATTGTCCGGTGATGTGGATGCCCACAGCTCTATGCCAAGTGGGAAGAGCACAGTGGAAACCAGTCACTATAAAACAAGGAAAAGTGAAACATCCTGTTACTGATGTAAGCAGAGTGCTTTGAGAATGTCAGTAGTAGCTAATAATAATATTATTTATTATTATTATCATTATTATTGTCATTATAACTGTCATTTATTGAGTGTTTGTACTGGACACTTTTGTAACCATGTAACCATTATAACTGTTACTGTGGGTAATCTCATTTAATCCACACAACAACCATATGAGGTGTTAACTGTACTTTACAGCTGAGGAAACTGAGGCATAGAGAGTTTACAAGCTTGCCTAAATGACAGGTCAAGGATTCAAACTACCCCAGCCTAATTCTGGAGCCTAAGCTTTTAACCATGAAGAAGATAGTGAAAAGAGGGGAATCAAATACCCATCCATAGAGCAGGTAGGGTACAAGGTGGGCCCTGAAGGAGGAAGATGCCCAAGAAAGACTTCCCAAATGGAATGGATATGTGCAAAGGCCCAGGGGCATGAAGGTGCAAAGTGTGATAGAGAGTGAATAACATGGAGACTCGTGTGTAAACTGCATGGCAAGAAGTGATGAACCGTGAGGATGGGAAAGCAGGTTGGTTGAACAGCCTTGAAAATGAGGAGTCAACAGTATTCAAGACTGGACTTGGGGATTTTTGAACCTGTCAGGGACACACTTAGCCTCAGAACTCATTTTCTGAGACTTCCAAACAGAATGACAATCATACTTTGTTAAAGATGCAATGGGGTCATCTCTTCTCTCCGTTACATAGTTTGAGAGTCTCAAAATATGTTCAGAGAAGAGCTGGATGTCTAAGGTTACTAACCCTGTGACAATGAATCACACCCTGCCAGGGGAAGGGTATTTTGTACACAGCCACATCGAAAAACCAGTGGGAACATGTGTGCCCGGCTGTGAGTGTATCCGTGTATAAATCCACGCACTACACTTAGAAAATGCCTGCCATGCGTGGCACTGGTGCAATGGTATCGTTGGAGCTGCCAACTTGTTTTATTTCTGAGAGTGCTTGGCAGCCCCTGAAGGAGGGAAAGTATGAATTTTTATCTCCCATTTACTAGACTTTCATTATATTGTGCTTACAGACACAGTGTCAGCACATAAAATGTTAAACATCACTGGTCTGAAAGAGGCTCCCATTGTCTTACCTCTGGTGCTGGGGGAATCTTGCTAGCTTTGCTGTAGTGGTTCTGTCAGTGTAATATGACATGAAGCATTTCTCAGTAATGACAGACATTGAATATGAGTGACAGGAACCCTGACCACAAGGAATGGGTTCAATTACCAGAGATGGGGGGGTTACCTGAGATAAAACCAAAGGGCCCAATTGTGCTTGGTTTTGACCCCTTGACTCCCAGATCCAGAGCAAAGACAAATGGCTGATTAACCAGCCCCTAACCCTCTTTTTCAGTGATAAACTTGTTTGAATTTCCCTGTCCGAAAAAAAATCTATGGGTGGCATGGTTTCTAAAGGAAACATGATCAGAAACAGGAGGACTGGTGCTCGTCATTTTTGTCTCTTGCAAGCACAAAACTGAAAACTGTCTTTCTATCTTGGACTGGATCTAGGATGGTGTCCAGAAATCAATACAAGATAAATGATTGCTCTCTTCACCCCACTTTTCTTCTGCTGCAGTGCCTACATTGCTCCAGTTCACCTGTAGCCAACCTGACGCCAGTGTAAATGAGAGATCCTGCCATCAGAGGCTCTCCTTTTTTTTTTCCCTCTCCTGCAGGCTGTTCTGCTCTGCATCGAGTGCAGCTTTGTGCTTGTTTATAGTCCACTGCTTACAGCCCCCAGATAGAGTTATAGCGAGCAGACCAATTAAACTGTCGCAGGCTGCCCTCACTTGACTAGCTCTGCAGAGTCATTTAGCCAGCAGACATTCCTGACTATTAAAGCTAGTAGCAGCATGTCTCCAGTGCTGGAGATAAAATGAATGAAATTTGTTATTCTGGGCTGACACTTGATCCTAGCTGTTGAACTAATGCTGTTGCACCTGAAGTTTTTCTTTATGGTAATTGCTGTCTATGTTATTATTTCATATACTAAATTGGAGAAAATTGCAACAAGTATTAAATTCTTTGAGCTAATTCACGAGAGTTCTATTGTGCATTCTTCCAAAGTAGATCCCAACTTCTGTTGGAAGCCTGGGAAGACAGATGTAGCTAGCCAGATGCACTGGCTTGTGTTTCATCATTATCAGAGACATTTCAATTTCAGGTCTGGCCAGGCATTTATCAGCTTTACCTGAAATCTGTTTTAAAATACACTTTCGCTTCTAATTCAGTCAGCATATGTTGGGATCTACCCTGGGGAATTCAGTTATGATGACCAACATTGGCAGTGATTTGCACTAGTCTGGTTGATTCAGTGACAGATACTTGGTGGTATCAGTAAGTCTCTGGCACAGTATATGCTTAGGTAAATGGGCAGTGTGAAATAAGACTTCCCACCGGGCACCTTTGGAATCCACAGCTCTAACTGGGAGTCCTTGAACACCTCAGGCAGTACCACTTCAATGAGAACCCATCAGAACAGGTACGCGCAAGGTACACCACCTCCCAAAGCATCCGAATCACTAGTCCTCACTGCCCTGCCCATCTCCTAATTTCTGTTAACTCCTTTTACCAGAATTAGGGAGATTATTTTAGACTTTTCAATATAAACCATATTCAGAGTTTAGTGAAATCTCTGAGGCCCCTGTTTCTGTGGTAGATTGCATAGAAGATCATTTCTTTTACAGCATTCATTTGTATGCTTAGCTTGTGGTCAGAGCTCGTGGTGAAGGCTCCAGACAGGATCCAGAATAAGAATTCAGGCCTGGTTTGTGGTAGAAGTACTATGCTTGCTTTCATGTTAATGCTTTGGGAAGACACTGACACCAATCGTAAGTTACTTTAATTTCTACCTGAAGACCACACCTGACAGACATAGCAGGGCTCTGTCAATTACAGGGACATACATCTCTAGAATCCCAAGACTTTGTCACCTCCTTACTAGGAAACAGTAGGCAGGTTGTACTCCATATTTTGATTAGAGGCAAATGTGAGAGGCTTGAGCCTCAAAGTACTAGAAGAGAGACATGGGGTTTTGTTATTATGTTTCATCATTCTACCCCCAAATTTAGGGACAGTCCACAGATAATGATGCATCCTGCATAAGTGCTTTCTCTCTTGACATAGACAGACAACTGTAATTTGAATGATAATGGCTAGCATTAGAGTGTCTGTGGTTGAGGATTTAGATTGCAAGTTGAAGTCTATATAGTTTGTGAGGCCCCAAATATACTGAATGTATGTTGGTCTGCATTATTTCTGATATTCGTAAGCTTTGTTTAAAGAAGCTCTTTTAACAACTCAAATCTGCTAAAATTGAATTATAGTAATTTGCAGCAAAGTTCAGCATGAGAAATGTATATTTTCTTTCCCCACTGAGAAAATGAAAGAAGGATTAGTCTTTCATTTATATATGAGATGGGTAGATTATGTATAGAGTATCAAGTGTAGAAGATTTATTTTCCCACCCTCAAATCCAATAGGAAAAACTGGCATTTTCATCAAAACTAAACTAAGACTAATCTTTGTTCTATTTTCTGAAATTGCCAAATGTACAAGCTTTAGGTATTTTAAAACAGTATATTCACAGGCAAACATTAACTTGTTCCCAGCGGTCCTTCAGATGCACATTCATTCTTGTCTTTGGTATTTGAGGATCCTAATGATACCATAATAACACAAGTAAAAGTTGCCATATAATAGCTGCATGTATGCATTTCAGACCCAGAACTAATTCTCCATGTTTCGGTCTCTGTATCTCTCAAGCAGGAGTGGTGAGCTCTTCTCTCCAAATCTTACCTGGACTTATTTTTCTGTATATTTTGTGTTATCGCTGGGGCCTAGACTGACCTGTTTTGTGTGGACAGCACAGAGAACATAGGGGAGACTTCAGCATGCAAGCTGATTGACATCGTTTGGATCTGTATCTCTGCCCAAATCTCATGTCAAATTGTAATCCCCAGTGTTGGAGGAGGAGCCTGGTGGGAAGTGATTGGATCATGGGACAGAGTTCTCATGAATGGTTTAGCACCATCCACCCTTGGTACTGTGTAGTGAGTGAGTTCTTGTGAGATCTGGTTGTTAAAAAGTATGTACCACCTCTGCCCCGACCCTTGCTTCTGATCTGGCCACGTGACGTGCTTGCTTCCCCTTTGCCTTCCACCATTGCAAGTTTCCTGAGGCCTCCCCAGAAGCTGAGTGGATGCCAGCATCATGCATTCTGTACAGCCTGCAGAACCATGAGCCAATTAAACCTCTTTTCTTTATAAATTATCCAGTCTCAGGTATTTCTTTATAGCAGTGCAAGAATGAACTAATACTACAAGAGCTTCTTTGGAAGCTGGTGATTTTAACAGTATTGAGTTGGCTCTCCATATCTGTGGGTTTTCACATCTGTGGATTCAACCAACTGGGATTCAAAAATATTCAGGAAAAAAAATGGTTGGTTGTGTCTGTACTGAACATATACAGAAATTTTTTGTTGTCATTATTTCCTAAACAACACAGTGTAACAACTATTAACATAGCATTTACTTTGCATTACAAATTATGGGTAATCTAAAGATGGTTTAAAGTACGTAGGAGGATGTGTGTAGGTTATATGCAAATATTATGCCATTTTGTGGAAGGAACTTATGCATCTATGGATTTTGGTGTCTGAGGAGGGTCCTGGAAGGAATCCCCCACAGATACAAAAGGATAACTGATTTAAAATAATGGTAAGGGCCAGGCATGGTGGCTCACGCCTGTAATCCTGGCATTTTGGGAGGCTGAGGCGGGTGGGTCACCTGAGGTCAGGAGTTCAAGACCAGCCTGGCCAACATGGTGAAACCCCATCTGTATTAAAATACAAAAAATTAGCTGGGCATGGTGGCGGGCACCTGAAATCCCAGCTACTCGGGAGACTGAGGCAGGAGAATTGCTTGAATCTGGGAGGCAGAGGTTGCAGTGAGCCAAGATTGCGCCATTGCACTCCAGCCTGGGCAATAAAAGCGAAACTCCATCTCAAAAAATAAATAAATAAAATAAAATAAAGGTCAGAATTTGGAAAATTCTTGAAATGTGAGCGTAGTAGAGAGGATGACTGAGTTTGGGGCTGTCACGAGGCCAAGTTAAAGGAAAATAAAGACCCTTCTCCGTGGTACTAAGAATGGAAACATCTATATGTATATAGACAGTTCACTAAAGTAAAAAGAGTCTTAAGATGGCAAATATTAGGGTTGGGTGCAGTGGCTCACGCCTGTAATCCCAGCACTTTGGGAGGCTGAGGCAGGCGGATCAAGAGGTCAGGAGATCAAGACCATCCTGGCTAACATGTTGAAACCTCGTCTCTACTAAAAATACAAAACATTAGCCAGGCATGGTGGCGGGTGCCTGTAGTCCCAGCTACTTGGGAGGCTGAGGGAGAATGGCATGAACCCGGGAGGCGGAGCTTGCAGTGAGCTGAGATCGCACCACTGCACTCCAGCCTGGGTGACAGAGGGAGACTCCGCCTCAAAAAAAAAAGATGGCAAATATTTGGATGAGGTGAGAGTGGTGCATAAATAAGGGCTCCTGCTCCTGAAAGTTTCTTCTGGAAATCTTGAAATACAGTAATTCTTTTCCTCTTTCATATGCTGACATTTAGAGAGCATCAGACCTTCGCCATAAGCACCTTGCATTCGTTGCAACGTTTCACTCGTTCATTGAGGTAGAATACCCTCACTTCACCTGTGAAGAAACTGGGCCTCTGAAAGCTTAAGTAATGATTCCCACTTACCATTTGTTAAGAAATTTTGGAAGGTGGATGTTGAACCTGGGGTCTGTTGCTTCTAAAGCCTCTTCACCAGTTTTGAGCAGCCAGAACTTTGTGTCTCTGAAATTAATTGCACTCATCTTAGAAAGTAGAAGAACTTTCAGCAGGAAATATGCAGACTGCTTAAAATCCTTGTAGTTGTTCCTGGTAATGATGCCGACCCAGTGCTGGACTTTTGGTCACTAAAGCCGAAACTGAACCCAGCCAGGATATAAACCAATGTATTTTATTTATTTTTATTTTTTTATTGAGATGGAGTCTCACTCTGTCTCCCAGGCTGGAGTGCAGTAGCACGATCTCAGCTCACTGCAACCTCCGCCTCCCAGGTTCAAGTGATTCTCCTGCCTCAGCCTCCCGAGTAGCTGGGATTACAGGCACCCGCCACAACGCCTGGCTAATTTTTATATTTTTAGTAGAGACAGGGTTTCACCATGTTGACCAGGCTGGTCTCAAACTCCTGACCTCAGGTCATTCTCTTGCCTTGGCCTCCCAAAGTGCTGGGATTATAGGTGTGAGCCGCCATGCCCAGCCTACCAATGTATTTCTTAAAATTTAAACTTTAAAATCGTTTTCCTAAGTGTGGATAATTTAGAATGGGTTGAGCTGACATGGTCCTTCCCGTGTGAATTATAGGCCTTTGTTCAGGTCAGGGATCAGCAAACTTTTTTCTTTAAAAGGCCAGATAGTAAATATCTCAGATTTTGTGAGCCATACAGTTTCTGTCACAACTGTTCTCCTCTGTTGTTGTGGTTCAAAAACAGCCCTGGACAATATGTAAATGAGTAAGTGTGGCTGTGTTCCAGTAAAACTTTGTTTACTAAAAGAGGTGGCAGGATTTGGTCGTCAGGCCATAGTTTACCAACCCGTAGCTGAGGCCAGGAGGAAGGCTTATGTTTAAGGGAACCAGAACACAACCAATATGTTGTATTCTTTTTTCATTTGTTGTTCATGTAAATTGCTGGTGAGAGAGATGTTCTCTCAGCAGAACTTGAAATCATTTTCATTGGCTGGGGTTTAATTTTTTTTTTAAATCTCTTGTTTAAGCACATATTAAACGTGTCCATGTTCTTTCCATTAAATATGTTGGTTGCCTTCCCAGACTTCAAATTGCAGTGAATTTATCCCCTAAGGATGTTTGGTATCAATTCTCAAGATGCAATTTGAATGTAGTCTGCTTCTATAATGGAAACAGTATTCCAAATCTTCATTATTTAAGATTCATAGAAAATAATGAATCATTGAATTGGTTATTACTCAACACTGTTACGGCATATACTGAATTCTTTGTTTTCTTGTCTTATAGCCTTATTTCAGCTCAAAGGATAAAATAGTATGAAGATTTCATTTTATGGATACATATGAGACATTAGATTATTATTTTCTAGCTAAATCGTGGTAAACACATATTATAATGAAGCTTTTTTCCCAATAAGCATTTTATAAGAGGAAAACCTGAAAACAAACAACAATCAGCAAAAACAGCTGATGAGTATTTACCCTAACAATTGTAATGGTTTCCTTGTTACTCCATTCCTGTAGTGATGACCTCCCCCAGCTTTTTTTTTTTGAGATGGAGTCTCCTTCTGTTGCCCAGGCTGGAGTGCAGTGGCGTGATCTTGGCTCACTGCAACCTCCGCCTCCTGGGTTCAAGCGATTCTCCTGCCTCAGCCCCCTAAGTAGCTGGGACTACAGGCATGCGCCACCACGCCTGGCTTGTTTTTTTGTATTTTTAGTAGAGATGGGGTTTCACCATATTTGCCAGGTTGGTCTTGAACTCCTGACCTTGTGATCTGCCCACCTTGGCCTCCCAAAGTGCTGGGATGACCTCCTTTTTATAAAACGTCCCATCATGTTAGCTCCATATAGTAGGGATTAGTGACATCAAATTCTTTTTGGGAATTAATAGTGGCACTAGGGGTAGCAGTATCATTTAACTGTGTGGCATGTTTGGGTAGGTAGCTTTTCTGTTTAAAAGTCATCACCCGTCCCCACCCAAGGGCAACTGTACTGGGGATGGAGGAGAGGTGTCAGCAGAAATTGCATTCTCAACATCTCAACTTCCTTGCTCCCTGCCTAAGTGCCTCCTGACCCATCGGCTTACTATAACTAAAGGTTCTTGTGTTCTCTTGATTTATCTAATGCTGTACCTGTGAAATATTTCGTTACCCTCATTCTCTCTTTTCTCTCTATTTTCTAGAGCAACGACATAGGGCAGTGGAAAAAGAATGAGTTTTGGAGTCAAAACTCCTGTTATCTTGGAAAAGCCATTTAACTTCCTGGACCTTCAGTTTCATCTTGTGTAAAATCAGAATAATAATGCCAGCTTTAAGAGTAATTTTGAAACTTTTCTTTTTTTTTTTTTTTTTTGAGATAGAGTCTTCCTCTGTCACCCAGGCTGGAGTGCAGTGGCATGATCTCAGCTCACTGCAACCTCTGCCTCCCGGATTCAAGAGATTCTCCTGCCTCAGCCTCCCAAGTGCTGGTATTACAGGCATACGCCACCACGCCTAGCTAATTTTTGTGTTTTTAGTAGAGATGGGGTTTCACCATGTTGGCCAGGCTGGTCTCGAACTCCTGGCCTCAAGTGATCCGCCCACCTTGGCCTCCCAAAGTGCTGGGATTACAGGTGTGAGCCACCATGGCAGCTGTAATTTTGAAACTTAATGAGGATGTATATTTAAGTGTTTCGCAAATTGTGTTTATAATGTATTTTTTTTTTTTACTGTTTAATTTTCTGCCCCTACGCTGTTCTGGAGAATCTTGTACCATCATTAAAATAAGTAAATCCATAGTGTTATTAATCTTGGAACATTCTATGTGGAGTTGCCGATATGAAAAGCAGTTTAATTATGACAGAATGCCAGGCAGCAGTGTTCCCATTGTGTTGAATAAATGGCATCCCCACAATCACAATCTCAAATACCAAAATCAACAAGGAAAATTCCAAGCAGCTGCCTTTATAACTTCTGATTTGTAGGCCACATTTGAAACCACAGTTTGATTTCTCAGTCTACAACATTTTAATTCATAGAGCAGGTCTTTCTCTATTAGCACATTCTCAAGATCTTTTGTTGATCTTGGTTTCAGTTGCTCTGGAGAACAACTGCCTTCCAAAGCTCCCTTTTAAAGTAAATTTTCCTTTTAATAGCTAATTCTATTTAGAGGTGGACCAAGCCAAGAATAGCCTCCAAGTTCAGTGACCATCTTTGCAGTCATATACAAGTGATGCAATCACAAAAAGAAATAAGCTTAATTTTATGCCGCTAGATATGAGAGACAGGTAGCTATGAATGCATGGCTCCAGGACCTTCTGCCATGTCAAATGAGCTAAACCCTTTCCCGAAAGCCAGCCAGGAAAACATATGATACCATTTGCAATGGTAGAATGTTGCATGCTGTTCTTCTGTAATTATAATGGCCTGATCCATGTGGAGTGGGTGAGTCCTGCTTAACAATCGTTAATCTACTGAGTCTTAGTATCAGCCTCACATCTTGAGGAGCAGCAGTTCTTGGCTGGATGAGTTGGTCTTTGATTTCATTATAATAAGGATAGCTTTGTTAAAATTCCGCTGCGCAGTGGTGCCTAAGGATTCTGGGAAAAGAAGGTTTTTCTTTTTTATTTTCCCCTTTTTTGCACGGTGGGGATGAATTGTTTCTGTCTCTTCCATCCCCTAGGTTACTGTTTGTGCTCTCCCTTGATCTCCTGCTTGTCCCTTTATTTCTCCACGTTGTGAAAGTTTCTTTCTGTGTGACCAGGAGTCTGTTTAGCAGACCATATTGTGAGTGAAGGGCCAGCGTTTGTTGCCTGATTTTGGCAACGCTGGGCAGTCAGCTGGGATGTAATTAAGACTCTGAGAACAGGCTGTCTTCTCCACGGGAAGGGCATGTTAGATGGTGCTGGGATTTGGGGCTGTCAGTTTGGCCAAGGCTGGAGACAGAGAGCTAGGGACAGAGATATTTCCTTTCATTTATAATCCCTTTATGTACAGTGTGTGCACTTGGCAAAGTTTACATATAACCTAGTGGCTAGAGCTTACAAGCCAACGCAGTGAAATTAGCATATGTTACATGTATTTTTTAGTAATATTTTAAAGCAAGTGCATATTTCCAAAGTGAATTATGCATGGATGACAGCAATAGGGTTGTGTTGCACTGAGTGTCAAATCCCACAACTTTTTGTCGAGACTGTGGGTTTTACACTAAAAAGGCAGAAAGACTAAACGAAGTAAAACAGTTTTAATTTTTAACAGTTTGGTTCGGCCCAAGGAGCCAGGCTGTGACAGATATAACTGACATTTGAATAATTGGATTAATTTAGAGAAGGGCAAATCCGATTTTGACGGTTGTGCTTGTGTGTATGTCTTTTTTTATTATTATTTGCAGGAATGGAGTTGTGTGGTTTAAATATGCACTTTTTGTGCTGCCAAGCAAATCTTGAGAAAACATCACAAAATTTATGAAATTATCATTTAATTAATTTGTTTTAATTTATATGTATGTATATGTGTGTGTTCACATATTATGCAGCCTTCATATGTATATAAAAGAAATTCACCATATATACTTGATTCGGCTCTATCAGTGATATACATATATACACATTGCACATACAAGCACATTGTATGTGCACTTAGGAACTTAGTAAATCCAGCTTGAGATAATGTGCATGACTTCATAGGATGTATAGAAAATGTGCAGACAAGGAAGCTCACTGTGACATGGGCAAGCCCCTTTCCTCCCCATATCAATGTGTTGTAAAACATCACAGTGCAGAAGCAGAAAAGCCTAATTTGGTATCTGGGGTATCAGTAGCCAAATTCTACGTGGTTGATTCCTCAGTCCTAAGTTCCTTCAGATTCATGTGGCTTTTTAAGTTTCATATATGAAGATAATCTTGGCAACATAAAATCAAGTACAGCACCATCATCGCCACCCTCCTCCAGAAATTCTGGTAATGAAATACACCATCTAAAATCAGCAGGCCAAGTCTAGGACTCGTGGCAGGCAGTCTTGAATTGTGGCTGTGGGCTGGCTCTAAGAGCCTTTTCCACAGCAGGACATTAATAGACATTAACACTCGGACAAGAAGTGTTGATGTGTGGTTTATAATGTTAGCACCCAGTTAGGCAGGTATAACACATGCTGTAGGAATCTTGTACCAACACATGTGTGTGTTGAATCAGATTAATGAGAACCGTGAAAGGAGAGACATTTCACTTGAGCTGGGGACCTCATCCTATCCTTTTACCAAGCAAACCAGTGCTCAGCTGGGTGGCAGTGTCCTGGTGGGATGTTTTCGATATTGGTGTAAGGAGGATATTTGAAAGTTTCGTTTTGCTCTGTTGTTATGTGATCATGAAGCCCAAACTGTTATTCAGTACAGCACATTCAAACTCCTTTTCATCTAGTACTGTTTGATTCAGAGGAAAGAAAACTTTCACGAGATTCACAACTACACTGTGGGGCAAAAGTTATTATTTTCCTCTCTCAGATTTACCTGACCCTTCTTCAAGTGTTTCTGAGTGATTCGGAGACACTTTCTGGTTTACTTTGTAAATGGGGCAATGAAGCATTCTTATCTCCTGACTGGTTCTCCTTAGAGAATTCTCAAAGCCTTTTAAAATTGTGTGTTTTTCTGGGGCAGCCTTGAAAGTCCCAGGAGTGAAGTTGCCATCTGTCCTTTATATTAAAATAATCTTCTGTATTGTATACCTGATGTGCTTGTCCCAGAGATAGATGTTGTTAATTAAAGGACAGCATTTGTCGTTTATCTGAAATAAATCTCTTGCCTGAATAACAGTTTCCCAAGCCTTAGGAAACAGGTAAGGACATTCGGCCCAGAGCGCTGATGTTTACTAAAGGTCATTGGTCCAGTAGCTGTCCCTCAGCCTTCACTAGATCAGACATGTAGACTAGAAAATTACTTGCTTATTTTTTTTTGTCTTGTTTTCCATTAATTCATCTACCAACATTATGGGCTTTTGCATGGGTGTAAGTAAATGAACGTAATATTTACTGTCATTGGTAGTTTGTGCTTTTTTTGTAGTGATTCACAAACAGCGAGTTCTCAGACGTTCTCACCACACTGCATCTTTATGCAATAGATGTGACAGGACCTATATCCTCCAGTGTCACCTCTCTACTACTGCACACTCTCTGTTTCTATACCTTCTGCCCCTGGGAAAAAAAAATGCAAACATCTGCCTACAGCAAACAGAGCCAGAGTTTTGCCAGATGATAGCTAGAATATGTATAGGGAAAAAGAAAGCCTCGCCCGTAACCTGCTCCATCTCTGTCTCAGGAAACGCAGAAAATAATTTGTCTCTGTAATATCGAAAAGCAGTTAGGGTAACGTGGCTGTGAACTGCTGTCTAAAAGTGTGCTCGCCTCTGTAGTTGCTGAGCATGGAGGAGGCGGCTAGCCAGGGCCTTGCCACAGACTAACTTCAAGAAAAGAAGAAAAGAGTGCACCAGCAGACTCTGGACTGAGGAACACATCCAGCGGAGGAGGCGAGGTGTGGCCAATCGTTCTTTTGTTGATAAGAAAGACCCTGAAATTGCCTGTGGCATGGTGAGGAGAGTAGTAGATTGGACCGTAATTTTCTGGTGACCTAACAAACCAAACTAAAGCTCAAGTTTAATAGGCAATGATTTCCGTTTAAAAGGGAATTCAAATTATTTACAGTTCTCCATCATCATTTTCCCCCCTTAATCATATGGACTAGGAATTGGGCAGGTGACATACAAGAGGGGAGCCAGCTTGGGTGAAAAACAACAGGGGCTGGGCGCGGTAGCTCAAGCCTGTAATCCCAGCACTTTGGGAGACCGAGGCATGTGGATCCCTTGAGGTCAGGAGTTCGAGACCAGCTTGGCCGACATGGAGAATCCCCATCTCTACTAAAAATACAAAAATTACCCGGTCGTGGTGGCGGGCGCCTATAATCCCAGCTACTCGGGAGGCTGAGGCAGGGAGAATTGCTTGAACCTGGGAGGCAGAGGTTGTAGTGAGCCGAGGTTGCACCATTGTACTCCAGCCTGGGCAGCAGAGCGAGACTCCATCTCAAAAAAAAAAAAAAAAAAGAAAAGAAAAAAAGAAAAAGACAACAGGGTGGTGGTGGGTGTGGCAAACAGGTGGGCACTTATGCTGTCTACAAGGGACAATTGCTTCCAATTCCAAACAGTTATTACCTTACAGAGGTGTGGGCCCAGGATTGCAAGACTAGATTTTTTGGTGAAAGCCGCAAATGTGACGCTTTTTTGAGTTTTCAGTGTTGGCAGATAATCACTGTTTTAAAACATGCAGATAAAGCTCAACTGTAGTTGGATGTACTTTATGCGTTGCTAGTTTGCACACACTTATATACATAATTCAGAACATAAGTGGGAATATTCTAAATAATAAACAGTGTGGAAACTTTTCTTAATAGTAAGAAACTGAGCCCCAAACAACTATTAATATGTTTAGATATTTCCCTTTGGGTCTTTATTTTATATACATGTTTTAAAATAGTTGTAACCATAGGAGCCTGTGATTTTTCACTTACCATTAGAAGCAGTTTCTTTATATAATTTATAATGGCTATTGGATATTCCATCTAGAGGATGTATTACAATATGCAAAATCATTTCCTTATTGTTGGACATTTAAGTTGCTTTTGATTTAACATAGTTATAAGTAATGCTGCAATTACATATTTGCTTATACTTCTTTCTTCTTTTTTTGGATTAGATCCTTAGAATCTAAAAGGAAGATTACTAAGTCAAAAGATATGAACGTTTTTATGGCTTTCGGTACATATTACCAGATTGCTTTCCAAAAGCGTTGCACCAATTTACACTGCAATCAGCAAAGTATACATTTATCCTTGAAGCATTATTATATTTTAGAGGTTTTTCCTTCTAAATTGGTAGGAGAAAATTGGACTTCATTGATGTTTGAGTTTGCATTTCTTGAGGTTTTCACGTTAATCTGTCGACTAATTGTATTTGTTCTTATAACATCTGTATTTTCTAAGGTTAAATTTTGTGGAGGTTTTGTTTGCTTTGTGTATATGTGTGTATTTCTAAAGTTCTCTTTATAACAATTGATAAATAATTTGGGAACAGCCCCCTTGGCAAGGCCTTCCTCTAGGGGACCCCCTGTCTCAGCAGTGCTGCAGCTGCTACTTTTAACTGTGTGTTAACTTGGAGTTGGGCCAGGGCCTAAGCAGGATCCCCTTCTTGAAGAGGGGCTCTTGTGTGTCTGGTGAACCACAAGCTCAGGGCTGTATCTGCCAGTATGTTTTTGGCAGAAGCCATCCAATAAAATCCCATCCGCGCTGTTCTATGCAGTCACAAATTTGGATGATGATTACCTGATGCCATATTTTGGTAACAGCTAATCTCTATGTCTTAGATGGTTTTTGTTCACTGCCTCCCCCCTTCCCTGCTTCACCACTCTGCTTGGTGCATGTTTTAACTACAAATGATGTATAATCTGAGTTTCATGTAGCATGGTCTAATGGAAAGGCACTGAGCCAGTCATATGGAGACAGGGGTCCTATTATTGGCACTGCCCTTTGTTTAATAATAGCTTAACAACCACAACAAATATTTATCCTGTGCTGAAATGGTCTTTCAGCATTCTTCACGTATTCTTGAATCTTCCTAACAGTCCTGTTAGACAATTATTATTATCCTCATTTAGGTGAGGAAACTAAGGCTCGGAGTATTAGAAATTTCCAGTACTTGTATTGGAAAGTATGATATTGGACAAGTATTTTCAATACTTGTGTTGAAGATATTGGAAATACTTGTCCAATATCATCCTTCATCTCTCTGAACTAAAAATGAGTTTTTTATTTCTAGAAATCTGTCTCCCCATCTGCAAAATGGAGTTGCTTCTCTTCAACTCAGAATGGTGGCATGGAACTAAAATGATGCCATGTAGATATTAAGTTGCTTGCGTATTGAAATCCAAGACAATAGATTGGTAATAAAATGTAGTTATTAACTAGTTCACCTCTGTGGCTCTCAGCTTCTTCATTAATTAAATGTAGGGACTGAACCAGATTCATTTCATTGGTTACTTTCAGCTATTACAGTTTCCCATCAGCCACAGACTCAAATGTTGGTGGAGAAAGCCTGCGTGGTTCCCAGAGGCTGTGCATACTGCCTACATTTCAATCAGCCCTACCTTTTAGGTACATCCTTCGCTCTCAGCCAGCGTTCTTAGGAAGAAAGTGCAAACTTTTAGGAAGGAAAAATCTCACTCTTCAGTGTTTATGGAGAGTGCAGGGAAATTCTCTTAATGGAATAGTAGAGATACCATTGTCTGACAGCCACTGTAAAGCCATATGGAGCTGCTTGCTTTTGGCTCTGGAGATACTGTGACCTCTTAAAATATATTTTTCTAAAAAAGGAACATGCCTTATTTCTGTTTTTCTTTATACTTCATCGCCAGGTAGGAATTTAACCAAGGTGGTTAATGGAGAAAGTAAGGCATTGACTCAGCTCCACAGAAAAATGCATTCTGGCTTGTTTTCATAACTATCACAAAAAAATAGGGGTTCAGGATCCCATATGGCACTTAGCCTCCTAAGCAAAGATCATCAGCCATAGACAAGAAGCAGGTGGCCTGGCACCGAGAGCAGAGGTTATTTTTGCTGCTGGGCTCCCGCCATTTCAGAGTTTAACAGTGGCAAGTCTAGTCAGCAGGAGGCTGACCCCAGATGCTCTCCCCTTGTCGGACATGGAGCCATCCCATGTCCCACCTCCACTGCTGGGAGTAAACCTGATCAAATCTGGGCCACAGTTAGACTCCCAGATAAGTCTCTGTTTAAGCTTATTCCCATTTGCTACTTAAATACCACTCCAAATCTGATTCATTTGGGGTGAAGTCACAGACTTAATTGTTCACCCATCCTGGGTGGCTCTTGAAAGCCTGTGATAATGATATCTTGGCATTTTCTTTTAGGTGAACCCTAGTGCAACAGGTTGGAAAGGGCTAGTTTTGAGGATAGTGTTAGAGACCAGAGGTGTGGAAACCTGGATTCTGCCTCTGGTTCTGCCTCTCCCTAGGGCTCGGTCTTACTGTGTGTAATATGAAGAGATTTGGACTGTGTCTGGGGTTTCAAATTCAGATGCCAACAGGGAAGTATCAAAAATGAATGAGAAGGGAAAAGAAAAGAAGAGGGAGACCCAGTGGAAAGGGGCATGAAGGAACTTTGGGGCGAGTGTGAAAATGCATATCGTGATTGGTTGATGGTTATATGGGCATATACATTTTTCAGAACTTGTAGAACTTATACTAAAGATCTATCCACTTTACCATATGTAAAATAAGTGTAAAATGAGTGAAATGGACTAGGTAGTAAACTGCAGAGCATATACCTCATTTAAAGGGGGCGATGATGAGCTCTAGCCAATGGCTTCTCATCAGAATAGAGGCCCAGTGTTGCTACATTTTCAAGTAAAGCCAGAAATTCACATATTTATATAAAATCTCAGGATATGTAGATTTATGGACCCTGCTTGGTCAAACAAAATGCCAGTTTTGTGATCTCTGAACTTTGGGCTTCTTAATTTGACTCTGAGGATCATTTTAGCTTCAACATAGAATGATGCCGACTTGCGGTGAGACCTCAGACAAAAAGATTAAACTTGCCTACACCTCAGTTTTTTTCACCTGTAAGATGTTGATAACCTATGACTAATAGTACAGGGGTCTGATGAAGAGCATATGAAGTACCTTGTACAAAGCCACTTTGAAATATGAATAAATAACATAAAAATGCAAGTCACTATTACCTTTTTTATTATTACAAAGAATTATTTCCGTTTTTAGAATTGTTATTGTTCAGAATTGAAGCACTAAACTTAGTAAAGATGTCTAATAAAAACATCAAGATTCACCACGAGTAAATGACTTGCCTGCAAATGATCATGCAAACCTTTCATTATCCTTAGAGGGGAATGTTTCTGTTGTGTGTGACAAAAAGAAAAGGCATTTCATTTGTACAGCTACTCATATAAATTGCAAAAACCATGGGGGTTGAAGTCCAAGGTACAGCAATAGCATATAACGAAATGAACTTGATGCTATATTAAAGATTCTTTGTCACATGCACTCACTGCCTAGGAATTGGAATGCTCCAGCCTTGTCACTGACATTTTGTGAACAAGCAGCCTGTATTGGATGGTGATAAATGGATTATCTTAAATGTCATTCTGCACTGTTTTAGAGTTGCAAAGAGAGTTTTGACATTGAGTTGTTGGTTAGTATATTCTGTATCAATCCTTTATGATGAAATAATCTCCTCAAGTTACATCCAGAAATGTCAAAGTTGCTTATTTCTTCAATCACCCGTAGCAATGTTTCCATTACAACATATGCAGAGAAGATTGTGTAATAATGTCAACTATTTATAGAAACATTTCCTAGGAATCTCTACTCTCCTTGAGTTGTTTGTGTATTTAATACTAGAGATTTGTTTTTATGTGTATATATATATTTCTATTTCTAAATTGACTTCAGCTGAGGATGTTGTACTTTAGTTTTTATATAGAGCACATTGAAAACTTGATAATATTAGCATTCAACAACTAAAATTAAAGCCACGCTAACATTTTGTAAATAGAAAGAGTCACGTATTTTGGTTTTAAATATTGTAAGTTTGTTTTTTTTTTGGTGTTGCAGTTGCAGCTGTGTCCTAAAGGTTGTAAGGCTGTTATATTCATAACAAATTTAAACCTATTTATTTAGTCTAAAGTAGTGTGGAATACTTTGCCCAAAGAAGTTTTCATATTTATTTTATGCTAATTTCTGCATTATTTTATCTTTAATTTTTTTTGACTTTCCAAATTTAATACAATTATTGCTATTACACAGAATTTAGTGATTTGTATAAAGATTTGGTCCGGTGGATTTGTGTGGAAAGAAGCGCAAAGTAGATTTTGAAAGCATATCTCACATTTTACTTGGCAAAGTTATTCTAAATATTGGCTTTCTTCCCTAAAGATAAGATCTTTCTAGATACAGATATTGAAAATACTCAATTAGCATATACAGAGTGGCTCCCTTCAGCCTCTCTGTACTCTACGAATCTTACCCTCATCCCCTCATTCTACAGTTCTCAAAAAAGACATGTAATTTATATTTTAAAAATCAAAACAATATAAATAATATTAGATTGGACCATATAAAATTACTATTTTTGTAAATCCGAACAGTCACATATGAGCAATTTTATATGGCTCACCCAAACAATGAAGATTTACATTGTATTTACTACATGCCAAACATGTGCTGGATGTATATGAATTCATGTACTGATTATAGCAACCCTATGCGTAGGTACTATTATTTCCCCTAACCTACAGATGAAAACTTTGAGGCACAGATTGATTAAGTAAGTATCAGAACCAGGCAGCCTGCCACCATAGTCTTTGCTGGTCATCAGGACTCTGTGCCACCTCTCCAAAAATGCAAAGTTCCCTGGCTCTCCCACCCCAGTGTAGTGCTTTTCACTACAAAAATTTAATGATGTCTTTCGTCTTGCATGTCTTAAGGTGGTATTCCTTTCAGCTATTCTAATCAAATATTATTCTTTTCCCTCATAGTTTTTGTGCATTATATCTTTCTTAAGATCAACTTTCTGGCCTGGCGCGGTGGCTCAAGCCTGTAATCCCTGGGGGTCACAAGGTCAGAGTGAGACCATCCTGGTAAATGGTGAAACCCCGTCTCTATAAAATACAAAAAATTAGCCGGGGTGATGCAACTTTCTTTAAAAACTGTGTTTTTAAAGAAATTCACTTTAATGGTATTCTGATGCTTTCATAGTTTTGTTTTCAGTGTTTACCTATTTAATCCACCTGAACTTTACTTTTGTCACTGGTTGTTGAGTAGGGATTAACTTTATTATTAGGTTTTCAAATGGACAGGCAATTGGCACAACACCTTTTATGGAATAAACCATTCTTGCCTCCACTGATTTGAAAAGACACTTTTATCATATACTAAATTTGCAGAAATTTATGTGTCAGGTTTTTTTTTGCCTAATTACCAAAACTTTGTGTGTTTTTAGATATTATAGGGCCTGCCCCCCTCCATTTTCTTTTTAGAAAATTTCGTTAACTGTTTTCATGCCCTTTTTGTCAGATGAATCTTAGATTCCAATAGTCAGATTCCATAAAAATTTTAAATCCTGTTGGCATTTTAATAAAAATGCATTGAATTTATAGGTATATATGTTGGAGAATTTTTTAAATGTCTCCTCATTTATTTCTTCATTTATTTATGTCATCTTTTGTGTTCTTAAGTGAGTTTTAAAATTTTCTTCACATTCTCCTTTATTTCTAGATATTTGTGTTTATTGCTGTTGTAATGGAATTACAGATATGTCTGGTAGCTGTTGAGTTTTTACATTCATATAGTTACCTTACTAAATTTTATTAGTTCTGGTAGTTTTTCATTTGATTCTTCTGGAATTTCTAAGTAAGGAATTAAATAATCTAAAATAAAATGATGTTGCCTTTTTCTTTCCAACGTACTTTTGTTGGTCTTTTTTTCCTGTCTTGGCTGATATTTTTTTGAATAATGTTAACTAGTAGTAGGGATAATAGGCATCCTTTGATTTTTTTTTTCTGTTGTTAATTAGGATATTTCAAAAGTTTTGCAGTTAACCTGGAGATTTCCTGAGATTTCTGATTAATATCCTTTATTAAGTAAAATAATTCTTATTCTCTTTAATTCTCTTTAATGGTTGTTGCATTTAATCAGATACTATTTTGAGGGGAGGAGGGTATCTACTGAGATGATGACATGGGTTTTCTCCTTTATTCTTTAAATGTGGCATATTACATTATTGGATCTTATATTGTTGAATCATCTTTCCATTTCTGAAATAGAGCTTACTGTATCTTGATGTAATATATGCAGGAACTTAATTTGGTGATATTTTATATGTAATTTTCTATAGGTGATATTTTTCTATAGCAGTATTTTCTGATGCTCTCTGACCCTGGTTAACAAGTCTCAGTAGAACTCATTCATTCCTAAAATTTCTGTGATGTTACTGTTTTGAAGCTTATCCAAAGCTTGATTGGCTTTTGATTATTTTAGCATTAAGGCTTTTGCATGCAATTTCCCTCAAATCTTTGAAGTTGATTTCTGTTTATAGCTTTCCTTAGGAAAGGCATGAGTTTACTCTTTCAACTTTTTTGCTCTTGCCTCCTATCTTCTTTATGGGGAGAGGGTATACATATTTCTTTGAAGCATGATGAGTATAAATATTTCTTTGACATCTTTATGAAATCTGGAATTGTCCCTTTTCATTGGAAAGAATAAACTTTTCTTGCTCATCATTCTTTATGCATAAAACTATAGTTTTAGTTAGTCCTGATTTATATGCAGTGTTCCCCTAGAAAGATATATTTATTTATTTATTTATTTAGAGACAGGGTCTCGCTTTGGTGTTCAGGTTAGAGTGCAGTGCTGCAATCATAGCTCACTGCACCCTCAAACTCCTGGGCTCAGAGGATCCTCCTACCTGTCTCCCAGGTAGCAAGTACTACAGGCATGCACCACCATGACTGGCTAATTTTTTTAAAAAATTTTTTGTAGAGACAGGGTCTCACTGTATTGCCCAGGCTAGATATTTAGTATTTTCTAGTGAGAAACAGTGAGGTTAGAGAAGACACTATTGTTTCATTTTATGCATGTATGTCACCCTTGGCAAATATCACTAATCTCGAGGCACATTTTCCTTCTAAACTTGTGTATAGCCTTCTTAACAAAGCACATCAAATAGCTACTACCAATTGATTGGCACTTGCAATTTAAATGAGACCTATTTGCACCCCCTAGTATGGAAACAGCATTCTTTGGAAGCCAGGAGTCCTAAGCTTTCAATCTCTAATTTGCAGTGTGAAACATCAAGCTATTTCTAAATTTAATCTTAGTTTTCACAGCTATACAATGAAGAGATTAAAATGGATAATGTAATGGATTTTCTGATTCTGTTTACTTGTGCTCCTTCATTATTTCAGGGCCAAACATCGTTTTAGGATTCGTAAATCTTGACTAAACTGTGTATTTGTAACTTTATTATTACTATTTTGTTGTTTTCTCGTTCATTTGTGGTTTTGAGATTGTAAATACATCTGCCGTTTAGCTAATTCTCTTTTGTGGCCAAGTACTTTCTCTTACTTTTAAAATTAATAAAGGCTCATTGTAGAACATTTGAAAATTGTAGAAAAGCACAAAAGGAAAATAAAAATTACCCATAATCACCGGGTGTGGTGGCTCACACCTGTAATCCCAGCACTTTGGGAAGCCAAGGTGGGTGGATCAGTTGAGGCCAGGAGTTTGAGACCAGCCTGGCCAACATGGTGAAACCTCTTCTCTACTGAAAATACAAAAATTAGCTGGGCGTGGTGGCACGTGCCTGTAATCCCAGCTACTCGGGAAGCTGAGGCATGACAATTGCTTGAACTCGGGAGACAGAGGTTGCAGTGAGCTGAGATCAGGCTGCACTCCAGCCTGGGCGGTAGAGTGAGACTCTGTCTCAAAAGAAAAACCAAAAAGTACCCATAATCCTACCACCCAGAAGGTTAACATTTGGTGTATGATTAGAAATATTTCTGTTTTTAAAATTGTTATACTCTTTTTCATAGAGTATTATTACATACATCACTGAAAAATGATTTTCCTCAATATATACAATCATTTATTTTTATCATATCTCTTTAGGGTTTCACTTTTAAATATTATGACAGATATCCTTTTATAAGACTCTTTGATGCTTTCTTGAACAGATTTCTAGATATGGAATTACTAAGTGAAGGAGATTGTACATTTTAAGCTCCTAACAAATTACACGTTCTTGAAAAATATGTCTGGAATGGATGTTTGAATAAAATATTGCCAATTTGATTTCTAGAAAGATGGACCAATTTACAGATTCATCAAGAGTTTTTTAGAATGCCTCTCCCATCTCAAGTTTGGCAGCATGGAATATTACAGTTTGAAAACATCTTTTCCAATTTTATGGACTAAAAGTAACAATTTCTTTATCACTACTGTGATTGGGCATTTTTTAGGTTTATGGCCGTGTGTGTGTGTGTGTGTGTGTGTGTGTATGTCTGTGTGTGTGTGTGAATTTCTTGTCCTCTACATTTTCCCCTTCCTTTGTGGCATACATGTTCATTGTTAACAGCCACAGTGCCTATGAGCTCATTATCAAAGTGTTGCTCCATAATTTACAATTATACCTAACTTTGGGGGCAAAATCCCAATTTGGAGGTCAAAGGGAGACCAAAAAGTCTCTATACATCTCACATGACTTTACTTGCGTTAACTCTGCCTTCCTAAATTACAGTTTGTAATTAAGAAGTGCTAGTCTCCTGGCCAACTCTTACGGTTATTTTTGAAGCTCCTTGGATGCTTGCACCCTTCCAGAGGGCTGTTACTTTGCCCCCTCTCTGGAAGCTCATTTGCTTCCACAGGAAGCCTTAAGCCAAAGCACATTGGCTTATTCAATCTGTTGTCTGGATCTTAAAGCCTGGCTTCTCAGTTTATGATGCTCACCAGTAAAATACTCATGGCTCTTCTTGCCATGAAGAGAACCAGGCTTGCTTAGCTTAGCTTCATGTGTGGCCTTTGCGAATCAAAATAAGAAGAAGGTAGAACTAGTCCCACCCTTACGTCAAGAAGAACTGGTTAGTCATGAAGTGAAGCCACATGACTTTGCTCTTTTCTATTGTGTCTTCTAATTGTTTCTGACAAGAATCCCGGGATTTCTCCCACTCTCTTCTAGCTTGATGCTATTGGGCTCCTTTTACCAAACAATTGTGAAATTAGTAACTAACCTCTGCTTGCTGATGAGATTGTTTGACAGCCTTTTGCTACCTGGAAACCAGAATGGCTGGAAAGAGACCTGTTTGTGCATTTTTCATGTTCAATGCTAGGCAAAGAGGTTATACCCTACATGTGGACTCTAAGCTAAGGAAGCTGACACGTGGAGAGGGAAAAGGGCTGAAATCCAATGCATATGCCCCTCTTCAATCCTGGGAGACTGTATTTGCCAGTCAGAGGCACGTTTTTCTAATTTGCCCAGAGGTGCTGAAAAGGTGGCTGAGGCCCTGCTCAACTGCCTGAACAACTTACAGAAGCGCCTCTCCTTCCAACTAGGTTAGGATCCAAAAAGCTGTATGTAAAATCTCTTGTTTGTAAATCCAAGGTGGCATTAAGCATCCACCAGGAGTATGATCTGTTAGGGACAGGGTTTTGCTCCAGTATTTAGGCTTGTTCTTATCAATAAATCTAAATAGAAAGTTCCTAAGTAAAGAAGCTTCCGTATTTAAACAGCTGAAAATACAACAGCTTATTTTTTTAATAGCAGCATTGTTTTTCTTTCCCAAAGCAGCCATAACTGAGACAGGATTAGATGCAAAAACCACTTGCTGATACAGTTTGGAATTGCAAAATTCTGAATTCCAACAGATCCGTATTATATACAAGTATAAACAGAGTATAGCCAGTTTTCCTCAAAGAGATAACATGGGTTCTCCACAGTATTTTTGACCTAACAAGCCATTATTAAATTTGGAGAGAAATTTTTGCCTGGGAACTTTGGCTCACACCTGTAATCCAGCATTTTGGGAGGCTGAAGCAGGAGGATCACTTGAGGCCAAAAGTTTTGAGACCAGCCTGGGCAACGTAGCAATGCTCTGTCCATACAACAAATTTAAACATTGGCTGGGTATGGTGGTGTGTGCCTGTAGGCCCAGCTAAACAGAAGGCTGAGGCGGGAGGTTCGCGTGAACCCAGGAGGTTGAAGCTGACTAAGCCATGGTTGTGCCACTGCATTCCAGCCTAGGCAACAGAGCAAGACCCCATCTCTAAAAAAATGGGGGTAGAGTTCTAATGGCATCCAAAGGTAAAGGCCCATATTCCCCGGTGTTCCCCAAATCATTGCAACGAAAAAGCAAAGCCATTTACCCTCTAAGTAATGTCAGTAAACATGAAGGAAAACCTGAAGCCTTCCTGCTTAAGAGCCATTCTGAGGCCTGGCATGGTGGCTCACGCTTGTAATCCCAACACTTCGGGAGGCCAAGACGGGCGAATCACCTGAGGTCAGGAGTTTGAGACTAGCCTGGCCAACATGGTGAAACCCCATCTCTACTAAACATATGAAAATTAGGGCTGCGTGCAGTGGCTCACACTTGTAATCCCAGTACTTTGGGAGGCCGAGGCGGGCAGACCACCTGAGGTCAGGAGTTTGAGACCAGCCTGGCCAACATGATGAAACCCTGTCTCTACTAAAAATACAAAAAATTAGCCAAGCGTGGTGGCAGGCACCTGTAATCCCAGCTCGTCACGAGGCTGAGGCAGAAGAATCGCTTGAACCTGGGAGGCGGAGGTTGCAGTGAGCTGAGATCACACCACTGCACTCTAGCCTGGGCAACAAGAGTGAAACTCCGTTTCAAAAAAAAAAAAATTAGCTGGGCATGGTGGCGTATGCCTGTAATTCCAGCTACTCAGGAGGCTGAGGCGGTAGAATCATTTGAACCCAGGAGGTGAAGTTTGCGGTGAGCCAAGATCATGCCACTGCACTCCAGCCTGGGCAACAGAGCGAGACTCTGTTAAAAAAAAAAAAAGCCATTCTGAGCTTCATTTCAATATCTCCATCCTAGGCCTTAGAGAAAACTTCAGTCCTCACCTCACCACACTCTGTTATTAGAAAGCATTAAGAAGGAGGTGTTCTAAGTTCTTCTCAACCTTACTGAGAATGAAGGTGAAGGGTTGTACCCTTACAATAGGGCATGGTATACCTCCAATACACCTCTTTTCTTTTGTCTGCCCATGTTTGTGACTATGATGTCCTAGAGCACTTTATGTGAGACTTAAATTTTCTTTTTTCACGGCGTAAGTTAAATATGAAGTAATCTTGATTAGGCCTTTTGTTCACATAACCAATGAACTGATGAAAACCTTGATGATATTCACGTGTCTAATGTTATCATCGGAGGGGTTTCAGTGAAACAGCTTAACTTTAGGGTTCGGAGAGGTTTCATTCTCACACCAGATCCAGAAGTTACTATTATAATACCTGCTTGCATGAAATTGTTCATGGTACTCACTGGTACAAATTTATGGCTCCAAGTGATAGAATGCTCAGTAATATTGCCCTCTTGGAAGCTGTGCCCAAGAAACTTAGTTTCCTAACTGGGTTCTGCAGCTGTTGAAACTTCATCACCTTTCACCTGAATCTCTACGATGCTTTGCAAATGAGGAGCTGGTGAGAAAAATATGCAGCTCGAAGCTGGCAAAGTTTTAAGTGGGTAAAGCTTGTAGTGTTAAGATCATAGCCCCAAATTACTTAAGGGCTTCTGCTAACATGAAAATAAGACTCTTGACTGCTGAGAGATTGGATATTCAGATAGATTTTTTTATGAAGGAAATAAATATTTCAACATGCAAACACTACCCAAGCGGGTAGTGATGCTTCAAAACAGGGTCAGAGGTCAGGTTTTTTTCTGTTTGTGTTTTTTGGGATGGCTCCAAGTTTAAAGGTATTACACATCACTACCTACCCCGAGCCTCACATGGTAAAGTAATTACTGCTAGCTAGTGGAAAATATGTACATTCATTTTTACTTCCAAAGATCCTGAGATTTCTCTCTGCGCTTTTTGTGGTCCTCATTATAAAAAATATATCATGAAGAATGATGGTTTTTCTCCATCCTAACGGTAAAGGAGTCAAGCTGAAAATGCGTGTCTGATACTCAACTTTTTTAACAAACTTAATTTGGGAGGAATAAATAAGCATAGAATGTATTTATTCTTTAGAGAATAGTAGAGTTCATTTTTATAGTTTGCCTTTAAAACATGCAACAGACCCCTAGGGTATTGGATAATTTTTAGAGGAGATGCTGACCTGGTGGTCAGCCAGTTTGAGGGAACTGGGGCCCAGGATGTCTTCAGGCAAGCATAAAGATGTGTGGCATACATTGTTCTGAAACTTAAACACTGACTTTCTCGGTGGAGTGGAATTTGGGTGACTGTTGGAATTGCTAAACAGGACTTAGAGTTTCAGAAACCCTTTCTCTCTGCCTTCAAGTAGGGAAAATAATTATTTGCTGAGCAATTAATTTGAATTCACACACACACACACACACACACACACACACACCCCCCAGATATGGTAAGCTCAGATCTCTGCAGAAGCCAGCAGGTAATGTCAATGAGTGAAGCAGGGTTGGTGTAATACATTAGGGAGTTCTGGGGACAAGAAAGAACTAGAAAGCACACCACTGGTCTAAGAGGACAGCCAGCACTGCCATGAGAGAATATGGGCCCACTGTTGTGTATGGCTCAGGTTTTTTGTTTTTTGTTGTTTTTTTTTTTCCAAAAGAAGCCAGAAATCCAGATGTTTGTATGAAAGGTATTTTTATAAAAATTTTGGCAACTAATTTAAAACACTGTTTGGAAATGTATTTGAGGGCCAGCTTTGGCCTACAAGCCACTAGGTTGTAGCTTCAGCTTCCAAAAATTGCAAAAGGTAGAGCCAGCTGCTTAGTGGCCATACCTTCTCATTCTCCAAGGGAGGTGTTTGGAGCCTGGTGCATTCTAAACAATGACTGTTCTGTGGCTTTAAACCCTATTGTGAAGAACACAGAGTTACTCTGGAATTGAGGGCAGCTTGTCTCATTTATATCATTTCTTTTAGTGACATAGATCCTTTGTTAAGGCCAACTTTTGAGGGAGCCAAGTTGCAGAAAAGTTTACAGGGCATAACTGCCCTCACTTGCTTTTCTTACTGACTTTTAACCATCACAAAGTAATTACTTTCCCTCCTCTATCCCTCCATTGGAATGTGTCTTTTTTTTTTTTTTTTTTGACTCACTCTCTCGCCCAGCCTGGAATGCAGATGATGCCATGACGGCTCACTGCAGACTCAACCTCCCCAGCTCAAGTGATCCTCCTACCTCAGCCTCCTGAGTAGCAGGGTCTACAGCACCCACCACGATACCTGACTACTTTGTATTTTTTTGTAGAGACAGGGTCTTGCCATGTTGCCTAGCCTGGTCTCAAACTCCTGGGCTCAAGCCATCCTCCTGCCCCAGCCTCCCAAAGTATTGGGATTACTGGCGTAAGCTACTGTGCCCAGCTGAATGTGTTACTCTTTAAAGTACATTGTGGGGCAGGACAGTATTCACATTGCCTTTCCCAGAGCCCCTGAAGCATCCACTGAAGATGGTGTCCCTACTGCCGTCAAACAGAAATGCTGAGTAATGACTGGTTTAATAATGATCAGATAGACCAGAAAAGGCCTTGACTAAGTCAGTGATATTGGGATATGATTATTTTAATTATTTTAATATTGATCGTTCTGGTGTCTTTTGGATTGTTTAGCTGTCACTTTTTCTCTTGGCTTTTGAGGTTTCAGGACACGGAGTAAAATGACGGAAATGTGTTTGTTTTTCAGGGTGGAGAGGAGTGGTGGTAAGTAGAGAAATTACATTGTGTCCTCAGCTGCCATTGATGTCCTTCCAAATAGGTGAAGTTTAGTTTAAAACCTGCCATTAATTCCTGGCCTCTGGCAAGAGTGGTACAAGGTTACCTGTTTGTTCCAGTATGTGTAGGGAGGGGCTGGGGGTTGGGGAGAGAGAAGGGTGGCAATTAGTCAATGACATTTATGACCCATTTATAAAATACAAATGAAATAATTGGTTACAAAATCATGACAAGCCTTCACTTGTCTTTTACAAACTTGTTCTCAACACACTGTGAAACTTAATGGACACCCTTTGTAGAAAGTGAGGAACAACAGCCATTCTGAAGAGACCGATTCAAAGCATTGAACCTGAGACTAGCTATGGTGGCGAAGATTCTCTGAGTATGTTTCTCATTCTCATCTCAGATACCCGCATTATTATTGTAGATCCAGAGGCAGGGAATTTGTAGATTCCTCCGCCAGGGAATTGCCACAGTTTTGGTGTAGGATGACCAGACACGAGGAAGAAAAAAATTTTCCCACAAATCTTTAAATGCATGGGACCCTTTGGGGTCTTTGCTGAGATTAGAGCACTGTGTGTTTATAAATAAAAGAAGAATAAACAAAGGCAGCATGCACTGGCAGTCCCCTCCTTCCTGCCCTATAGAAATGCTGTGTGAGGTGGCATCGAGAAAATGAACGCCAAGATTGACACCAAATGTAGGGCCCGGGTGATTTTTCTGTTTTTCAAATCCTCTTTCAGTTCTCCACCTCTGACTCTTAGTCTTTCTCCCCTTCCCCACCTGAAGAGAGAGGACATTTCTTGAATAAAATGAAAGTCAAAGCTAGAAGCTAATCATATTTTTAAAGTCAGATATGTTGGGGGTATAACTGGAAGCTAATTTTTAAAAGAATCCTGCCATATCTTTGATAAGGAAGTTCTTGGCTTAAAGAGTGTAACCCCTAGTTTTAGCAGAGATGTTTCCTTTAGTTTTGAAACATTCTTCAACATTTCAGGTTCATGATCAAAAACGGCTGACTGGATTTAAGTCCTTTATTTTCTACACTCCTGAGCAAAATTCTGAAAAACTGGCTAGTCTAGTTTAGAGAAGAAGGCTGATGTGGGAGTATTTTCACCATGCATTCCTGCTGTAAATCCTTTGCTTCTAGTGATAGACTATTCTACTTTCGAAATAAGTTCACATTGCTCTAACACTTCATAAGTTCAATCTTTTCCTCATTCTGTTTAAAATAACCACCATGACCACCAAACGCCTGAAATTCATTGTAGTTAAAATTACGATTGAAATAGACAGGGAAAACCTAAGAGTGAACGTTACCCAGCAAATCTGGGTTAAACAGGTTCGAGTTTTTCCAGAGCACACTGTTTAGGATTTCAGCTTCCTGTTCAACCATCTCAGAAACATGGTGTTTCTCTGCTCCTTTGTGAGGACTAACCATGTGTCCCCGCCACTTTGCACCAAAGCTGAATATCATCCCAAACTCTGGATCCTTCTGATGGGCATTTGTGTGGTACACAGGAAGGGGTGCATTATGAATATGCAATCACTGGCATGTAATGTTGTCTTCTGCTAAAAATACAAAAAGGGTACTCTGATCTCAGAGTTGGGAGCTGATTTCTGATTTCAGCCTAGACAGGTCTGCTTAAAACTATAATCAAGCTGATTGTATTGCCCTGGAATTCTAATTTCCAATTTAGGGTTTTGCTATATAATCTCTAGTAGAGTGTGTCTAATCTTTATGAAACCCAGAGTCTTTGTATAAACTCTATGGATTTTCTTCCATGTGTCTAGGCTGAGCTGAGCTGTGTCTTTAGGCTGAGCTGTAGAGACATTAAATTACTGAGTAAATGAAGGTAATGTTGTTATGTCACTCTGTCTTTCTGAAAGACCAACTCAAATTCTGTCTGCTGTAGCTTTGATCCTTTTCATTTAATTCTAAGTACACTTGTTATTATAGTAACTGTTGTTTGTATGTTATTTTAGCTTTTTACTTAAGTAGCTATTTAGCAATTTAAATGAAAATGTAATTAGGTTACATCTGTTTTACATGCATGTAATACCACGCAGATGTAAACTTCTATTAAAGCCATATTTTCTTTTTGGCAAGAAAAGGCAAAAACAAAATTGTACCAGTCGCTGGAATACATCTTGCTCTGAAAAAAAAAAAAAAAAAAGATATACAGAGCACTGTGCCATTATTTATGTGGTGGTTAGAGTACATCACTTCTATTTTTTGAAAATTAAAAAATATATATTAACTAAAAAACAAGCATTCTATTCCATGTTCCCTCTTATAATTTATCTGGATATGGTGTTTAAAATGACAATACAGCCAGGCGCGGGGGCTCACGCCTATAATCCCAGCGCTTTGGGAGGCTGAGACAGGCGGATCACCTAAGGTCAGAAGTTCAAGACCAGCCTAGCCAATGTGGCAAAACCCCATCTCTACTAAAACTACAAAAAAATTAGCTGGGCATGGTGGCGTGCACCTGTAATCCCAGCTACTTGGGAGGCTGAGGCAGGAGAATTGCTTGAACCCAGGGGGCAGATGTTACAGTGAACCGAGATTGTGCCACTGCACTCAAGCCTGGGCCACAGAAAGACTCTGTCTCCAAAAAAAAAGAAAGAAAAAAAAAGAAAAATGACAATACAGCTTCCCTCCATTCTATGGGTTTGTGTACACAGAAATACACCCATCCTCCCATCATAAACACTGGTTCTTCCAACTCCACAGATAGTGGAAAGAGTCAAGAAGCAGCCGAGATTCTAACCTAGCTCTGCTTTAAACTGACTTTGGTAAAGCCATTTTACTCTTCGGTATTATTTTTTTAAAAAACCAAGAGTAATATTTGCCCAGTTTGCCTCATAGACATGTTGTGAGGCTCAAGGGAGATAATGAATATGTAGGTACTTTGAAAAGTATAAAATGCAATTGTTGGAAAGTATTATTAGTATATTAGTCTGAAAACAGCATAAGCAATAAGCCCCCTTGATACCCCCACATTTTTGTGTGTACAATGGGGATTGAACCTAGAAAATTAATTCTCCTGTTTTGGGAACCATTGCCTCCCTTATAGCCTGTTAATAGGATTTATAAAACATCATTTCAGACAAAGTCATTTATCTTACTTGCTAATGAGACACAAAATTTGGACTGTCTGGAACCAGGTAACATTTTAAGAGTTGCCCATTTGTTTCATACATGTTCAGCTTTTCAGTGCAGTCATTTTTAATGGTGGTTTTTATAGCATCAATAAAAATATTTTCATATAATTCTTCCTTGTAAATATGGTTAAACTTTTAGCTTTCTGCTACTTGGTGACCTGTTAAATAACTTAATGTACTTTGAAATTGATTGTTCAGTGCCAAGACAATAAGAAGCCAGGAGGAGCCAGCTTTATTTTTTACGCTGGGGCCTTAAGTTGGGCTATGAAGAAAAAATTCTGGCAGGGTTTGCAACATCCAACTTTTAAGGGTTTTTTTAATCTGTAAGAGGGAACATGGACTAGAATGCTTGTTTCTCTTTCCTATCTGTCTTAAGTAGTATCTTAGATGGCAAGGAAAGGAAATATTCTACCCATATAATAACATATCTACCATTTATTGAGCACCTGCTATGTGCCAAGTTGTATTCTAAATGCTTCATGTATTATCTCATCTGATCCTTAACGCAGACTCATAGGTAGGTACTACTGTTATCTCCTATTTTATAGGTGAAGAAATTGAAGTCTAGAGAGGTTAAGAATCTTTCTCAAGGTAAGATAGCTAGTCAATGGTAGAGCTGGGGGTTTAACCTTGGCCATCTGGCACCAAGACATAGGTTTGAACCCATTATGCCTCATCATACCTCATAATACCTAGTATTATAAGGGGTTTTGTTGTTTTTTCTTTGTATTGGTTTTGTCATCTGAATCAAATGTCTTTGACCTGGAAAGAATCTTAAAATATGCTTCTGCCCCCTCCCTCTTTTATCCCAATTCAGAAAACCATTTTTGGGAGACCTAGGTGCCATAAAAATGAAAAGAAATGAGGCATGGTGCTCATGGTACTCACAGTTCAGTTAGTGAGGGGGGTTGGTAAATAAAGGGGTATGGCTAAGTAGACCGCCAAGGAGGATGTCATGCGTGCTAAGCTGATACTTGGCTGATGTGCTCTGAGAGGCCAGAGCAGGCAGCAGTCAAGGTCAAGCAAAGCTTCATTTGACCTGGGCATGAAAGAATGTGCAGGACTGTGGTAAGCAAAGGAGACAGGTGGTGTTTCAGGCTTCAGGAATAGAATGAACAGGGAGTTGGAGGAAAGAAAACACAAAATGGCCTGTTACAATAGTTAAGGCAAGAGATGGGGAAACCTTCAACCTGGTCACCGGCAGACGACATAAAGCAGGAAATAAAATGACATTGCAAAGGCAAGGTGATGGGATTTGGCAATTGATTAGCAGTTGGGAGGGAGAGCATTGGAGGCAGGTACTGGGGTCTCGAACCCAGTAGGATAGTAGGAATGTTAATCATAAAAGACAATGCCGATTTGGGAACACTCGTTGTTGGGGAGGTAGAATAGGGTAGACGGCAAGAACTTGGACTCTATATTCAGATGGTCCTGGGTGGCAATCTGTGCTCTCCCACTCACTGGTAGAGTTACTTTCAGCAAGTCACTTGTTTAGACTCCAGTCTCCTCATCTATAAGGTGGGAATAATCTTAATACAGCTGACACTTGAACAACACAGGTTTACACTGTGCAGGTCCACTTATACGTGGATCTTTCAAAATGAAAGTTTCACCAAGTATGCCTGCCTCTCCTGCTTCCCCTTCTACCTCTTCTGCCTCTGCCACCTCTGAGACAGCAAGACCCACCCCTCCACTCCCTCCTCCTCCTCCTCCTCTTCCTCTTCAGCCTACTGAAAGTGGAGACAATGAGGATGAAGACCTTTAAGATGATCCACTTCCACTTAATGAATAGTAAATACATTTTCTCTTCTTTGTGATTTTCTTAACATTTTCTTTTCTCTAGCTTACTTTATTGTAAGAATACAGTATAGAATGTGTGTGTACATATACAAAATATATGCTAATTGACTGTTTATATTATCAGTAAGGTCAACAGCAAGCTATTCATAGTTAAATTTGGGAGGAGTCAAAATTTATACATAAATTTTAGCCTGCAGGGGGTCGAGTGCCCCAATCCCTACACTGTTCAAAGGTCACATATAGTGACCTCATAGTGTTATTGGAGCTAAGGTAATACTTGTAGCATGCATAGCACAGTTCCTTATAGCATACATAGCATACATTCAATAAATACCACTTAGTAGCCTCTTGGCTACTACTCACTCATTTGGATGAGTAGGATTTTATCCCCATTTTATAGATGAGGATACTAAAATTTGAGTAGGCAGAGTAGCTTTCCAGAGTCCTAAAGCCAGTAAAACCTGGCAGGGATGAGTAGAGACCCAGGCTCCTGCCCCGTGGTGTAGTCTCTGACTTCAATTGTAGGTCCCTTGCTGCCCTCACACCAGACAGCGGCAGGCCAAGTCTTCTGGTGCTGTTACTTTGACCTTCCCCCCGTAGAGGCTGGATGTAGCAGAGGCAGGCACTGTCTCTTCTCTTACCTTCTATGGCCATTTACTGAGCATGTATGATGTGTCTCACTTGCTTTTACATGCTTTCCATACATTTCTTTTTCCTTTTCTTTTTCTTTTTCTTTTATTTTATTTTATTTTATTTTTGAGACAGAGTCTTGCTTTGTTGCCCAGGCTGGAGTGCAGTTGTATGATCTCGGCTCACTGCAACATCCACCTCCAGGGTTCAAGCAATTCTCCTGCCTCCGCCTCCAAAGTAGCTGACATTTCAGGTGCCCGCCACCACACCTGGCTAATTTACGTATTTTTAGTAGTGACTGGGTTTCACCATGTTGGCCAGGCTGGTCCCGAACTTCGGACCTCGTGTGATCCACCCGCCTCGGCTTCCCGAAGTGCTGGGATTACAGTGCTTTGCATACATTTCTAATGACTGAGTATAGGTTTTCATTTTCTCCCTTTGCTTTCTTCCTATAAATCAGACAGTCATTTTTTTCTGGAGTCATTTTGGGCATCCCAGAGGGAGTTGTATCCTTTTGTGTGTGCCCTGTGGAATTTTCATGGCAACATAAGTTGTATTTCTTCATGACTCACTGCCGTAGGAAGACCACCCAAAACATACCCTCTTCTGTAACCCAAATCTCAGCGTGTGTCCTTATTTTCCTTGTTTTCAGCATGTCCAAGTGAAGCCATTAAGTAGGTAATATACTGTTAGACCCAGATCATGGTGCTTGGGAAAACAACACCCAAGCCTCGTGATTAATAAGCACTGTTAATTGTTAAGCTGCTCTTGCTGGTGTCTGACCTCACAGGGTTTGTGCTGTGACAGCTTTTTCATGTTGGTGAGGTAAATGAGTCTCTGCCATGATGGCCGGGAGAAGCCAGGACAGAGTATCAGATCATGTTTCACCAGGAAAACAAGGTTGATTTACTGTGTTACACGAGGGTGAAGTGGACCCAGCACCACTGCACCCCGTGCTTTGATTCCCTTGTCTGCTAAGTATGCAAGCACAAAACAGCTTTAACACAATTTTTTACCTAGAAAGGAGCCTGGGGCTGCATCCAAGTACATTTAACATATGAAAATTGAGCTGCTTTGAACTTGTATGTTTTTGATAACTGCTTGGTATGCTTCCTGGAGGATCACCTGTAGGCTTTTCTTTCCAAATCCTAATCCCTTTGATTGAGTGCCAGGACAGATAGCTCTCATTGAATAACTCCAGTCTCATAATTCTTCCTTCATTCAGAGTTGAAAGAGAACAGCTCCAGATTCAACAGGCACATCCTCAGATTTAGCTAAAGTCATTCAAACACTTTAAAACTAAAATTGTTTTGTTCTCAAGTAGGGTTCAGTTGGGCTACTGAATGTTTACACAAGCTAGTTGCTGCCAGGAACTGTAGGATGGAGAAGAAAACCACACTTCTCTCCGCCTCCACCCAGCCCCCTTGCCTTGCTTCTCTCTGCCTCTGTAACCAAGAAGGATTACAAGGACGACTTTGAGCGTTGGAAGTTTCAAAGCAACCTGGCAGGATTGTTTGTAAACGTGGGCATAAGAGCATGCTTGACTCTTCTTGTTTTCTCTCCTCCATGAGACCAGGCTGAACACTCCTCCCCTCTCCTCCCAACCCCCTTTTGGAGGAAGGAAAACAACCATGTTCTTTTTTATCTTTACAAATGTGCCTGGTGGGGACTAATCTAAACCAGTTCAAGATGCTTTTGCTTAAGTCTGTTTAGAGGAACGGAAGGTGCTGCAGAATTGGAGAGTAGCATATGGGCCTCTTTGCCACCCCGCCCCTGAGCTCACTGCCTCTTTTTTGTTTTTGTGGGTTTCCTGGCACCTACCTGGATTTCTGCTGAGATCTCTGTTTCAGGTCTTTTCAGAGATCATGTTTCCTAAAAGATGGTTCCTTTCTGCTGAACATCCTGTCTCTGTCCTATTTGGCCAGATAGTACTTCAGTTGGGAAAAGCCATCTTTCTCTTCGTGCCTGGTGCCCTATTTCAGAAGGAAGCCTGAAAAGTCATTTCCATATTCTGTGTGTGATTGCGCCCTGCCCAGCTTATCACAGCGGTTGTTCCCTCTCGGATGAACAATTCCTACCCTCCTCTTTGCCCACCAGATGAAGGCAAGGATTGTAAGCCATTATTAGAGTACTGAGGACCTGAGTTCCCCACTCATGTTGAACTTGAGGCAAGACTGGGAGGTTTATTCCCCTCTGTCTACTCTCCCACTTGTAAAATGGGGCAACATCACTAATCATTGACACCAAACAAGAACATAGCCTAATAATAAAATGAATGGTGTTATATGGTCATGAAAAAGGTTCAAGACTGGAATCTACTTCATAAGGAAGGACAGAAAAAGATTCAACAGTGATTTAGACAAATCTCATTTGAACACATTTTACAGACGCCTGTTGAACTAAAAGTTCTGTCTAGGACTGTAGTAAGACTTGCCCCTGCTTAGCCTGGGAATTTTGACCCATTGATGGTAGAAGTTTATTAACAGCCCTATTCATTTTGATCCTTCCCTGTTTCTGCTTGTCTCTTTCTCTCGCCGGAAGGTTTTTATGACATTGTAATCGTTTATAATTTTAAAATGTCTTCAATCGTGCTTAAAAACAGCACTTGATTTTAATGGGTACTGCCTAACCATAGAAAGATTGTGTCTGTATTACTGTCGGTTCTTACAACAATACTTTGGAACGAAAGTAGAAAGTTTATGACACATTTTATTATATTCCTAAATGTGAAAGAGGATTCTAATTTAAAAATAAGTGGCCATACTTTTTAATTCTTATTTAGCCTCTGTAGCTGTTTTAATATCCCTTTTATGGTTGACTGGTCCATGTTTTAAAACAAGTTCTTCAGGGACTCTATGCCCATTAGTCTTTGGCAATAAAATCTGAACTTTACTAAAATAAAACATGATGCCATGGAGCAATTAAGAGGGGAACTTTCAGAGATGACCGTGAATATGAAATACAGTGATTTATATTATTAATGGATTTGGGGAAAACCAGCCCACCTCTTTTAAGCTCAACTGTGTGTATTTGGGGGTTTTTATATTTTTAATTTATTTCTTTGTTTCTCTCAAGGCAGTAGGGGTTCCATCGCAAGCTCTTAAGACCTACCAATAGTCCTTTTGTAGCCTGCTGCTTCTGAATATGAGCCTTTCTTTTTTCATTTTATTTGGAAAATGGGGTGATGTCACTTAGGAAAGCATTTTTCCCAAAAGTGGTTTCAGGAACCAGAATCTGGTGAAGTGTTATTTAAAAGCGATAACATAGTAAAGCTCTGCTTTGTGCTTAAAATAATTGTAGGATTTACGGGATATATCCCTAACCTGTTCAGTTTTATGGGAGGACAAAATACAGGGATTCATTTTATCATAGTTTCTTAAAAACTTTGAAACCCAGTTGACAGTCATTTCTCTAGCATTATAATAAGCTCTTTGTGTTTATAAACCTAGTTCATAGTAATTTTTCAAGTGCTGCAATTTGGTAGTTATTTAATTTGCAAATGGGATTGGCCTCTCTAACCTCTAAAGGAACTAGTTCCTTTTAATGCTTTAAAACTTTCATTGACTCTCAATTGCCAACTACAGGAAAAAGTTCAGGTTTTAAAAGTCCTTACATGCGTTTCGGCCTCCTCTTACTGTTTCCTCTATGAACAGCCCCCTCCCACTCCCTCTTTCAATGGTATGTCTGCTCCAGAACATTCTGCATCTGCATCTCTTAAACTTTATGCACTGTACTTTTCAGTCTCCATTCCTCTGCTGAACTCCATTCCTTTGCTGAAAAGAAAGAATCCATGGATTCTTTCTTTTTATTATTTAATGTTTTTAAGGGATAGAGTCTCACTCTGTTGCCCCGGGCTGGAGTACAGTGGCACCATCATAGCTCGCTCATAGCTCACTGTAGCCTCCAACTCCTGAGCTCTAGTGATCCTCCCACCTCATCCTCCCAAGTAGCTGGGATACAGGAACGCACCACCACGACAGGCCAATTTTTAAATTATTTTTTGTAGAGACAGGGTTTCACTATATTGCCCAGGCTGGTCTCGAATTCCTAGCCTCAAGCCATCCTTCTGCCTCGGCCTCCCAAAGCGCTGGGATGACAGGTGTGAGCCACCAGGCCTGGCCTCAGGGATTTCTTCTTTACCATGTCTTAGTCTCCAAAATTGTACCCTTCCTTTCTGTCAACTCAAGTGTTTTCCTCCTTTTTTTTCTTTCTTTCTATTTTTTTTGAGACAAGGTCTCGCTCTGTTGTCTAGACTGCAGTACAGTGGCGCGATCTCTGCTCACAGCAATTTCTGCCTCCCAGGTTCAAACGATTCTCATGCCTCAGCCTCCCGAGTAGCTAGGATTACAGGCACACACTACCATGCCCAGCTAATTTTTGTATTTTTTGGTAGAGATGGGTTTCACCATGTTGGCCAGGCTGGTCTCGAACTCCTGACCTCAAGTGATCCGCCTGTCTCGGCCTCCTCTTAAAAGGTCTTTTTGACTCTGTATCCAGGGCTTCCTCATATACCCATGCAGCATGTGGAAAACAGCCTGTACTGCTGTAGGCAGTGGCCCTGTTGGAATCCTTCTGCTTCCCAGTGAATTGCCCACACCCCAGACCATGGCACTGTCTCCAGATCTTCAGCATTGGAGTTATCATGTTAAACTTAGCTATTTGTGTATATGATTGTCTGGTTCACCAAACAGTGAGCCCGTTGAGGACATAAGTTGTCTTAACTGGCTTTATGTCCCCAACTGCCACCAGGGAGATGCATGGTAACTAGCCAATGAATGAATGTTTTCTTCCCTTAAAAAATACCAACAGATGCCTAACATAAGCAGTTAAGTGAGGGAAAGCTTTTTTGCCATTTTGAAAGTCATTCGTCAGCCCACACGATACCACTGAGGAAGCCTCATGTGAGAGCTAATGAACATTAAACCCAGACACCATGGGGAGCTCACCAGAAACCCATGGCTGGCTAGTGAGAAACCCGGGGCTAGAAACTTGATATTTTGGTTTCACAGCCAGGTACCCTGGCAGCCACACCAGTGTTATGCTGGCAGGCATGCTTTGTCTGCTATCTGTGGCCTGAACTTTACTAAAATAAAACATGATGCCATGGAACAATTAAGAGGAAAACTTCCAGAGATGACCGTGAATGTGAAACACAGTTCCTACTCCGCCTCCTTCACCCCGATGAGAGAATCCAAATTTTATCTAACTGGTGCATAGAGGTCTCTTGATTTGGGGGAAGATGGGTCCCTCTGCCAGCCTGAGATGGTAAATCATGGTTGGGTTAAGCCAGTCATTGAATTCCTGTTCCCCTTTGCTGGATGCTCATTTTCCCAGGTTCCCTTGTGAGTCAGGGGCTGTGTGACAAGTTCTGACCTGTGAGACACAAGGCCAAGTCCACTAGGGGAATTCTGGGAAGGATTTCTTCTTGGTAAAAAGACAGAGCCTCATGTTTGCCAAAAGAGCCTGATTCTCTGCCCTTTCAGAGGCTTCCTGCCTTTGCACACAGTGACAAGACATGATGCTGGGGCTTTAGCAGCCACCACGAGGTGACAGGTAGGAGGACAAAAGTGATCACATTGATGTTGGTGAAGCAGGATAGAAAGAGCCTGGGTCCACAGTGACCAACCTTGAAACCTCCCATTTCCAGACTTCTGGTTCAGTAAGACGCATCCTGATGGTTTCAGCTTCTGATGGTTGGTTTTTTGCTGCTTGAAAAAGGACACATCCTAACTGATTCAGTTACTTTTAGAAGGAAAAATAAAAGTGGAGACAGCATCCTAAGAGGAAAGGTGGTAACTGGATAAACTATATGGAAGTCCTGACAACATCGTATTTCAGAAATTTGGTGACTGACCTCTATTCTTCTATTAGGTGTAGGGAAGACCCACTGAGTAACCCTGGAGCATTCATCATTCAAGAAACATTACATTTTAATCTTGGATATTCTTAGCACTATGCAGGATTCTGAGGATGCAGAAATAAAACGCAGTTTCTATCCTTAAGGAACCTGGAGCCTAGTAAGGGAGGCTAGTGAGTAAACAATTACCTGAGAGTATGAGGATCACTCTCTTTTGATATGGGTATTGGATTAGCTCTTATGCTGCTAATACACCTGAGACTGGGTAATTTACAAAGGAAAGAGGTTTAATTGACTCACAGTTCCACAGGGCTGGGGAGGCCTCAGGAAACTGACAGTCATGGCAGAAGGAGAAGCAAACACATCCTTCTTCACATGGTGGCAGCAAGAAGTGTCGAGCAAAAGGGGGAAAAGCCCCTTATAAAACCATCAGATCTCAGGCCGGACACGGTGGCTCACACCTGTAATCTCAGCACTTTGGGAGGCCAAGGCAGGCAGATCACCTGAGGTCAGGAGTTCAAGACCAGCCTGGCCAACATGTTGAAACCCCCGTCTCTACTAAAAATACAAAAAAAAATTAGCCCGGCGTGGTGGCGGATGCCTGTAATCAGCTGTTCAGAAGGCTGAGGCAAGAGAATCGCTTGAAGTGAATATCATCCATTGCACTCAGGCAAAGAGGACAAACTCACTAAAAAAAAAAAAAAAAAAGAAAAAAGAAGAGAGGAGAGAAAAGAAAGAAAGAAAGAAAGAAAGAAAGAAAGAAAGAAAAGAAAGAGAAACCATCAGATCTCATAAGAACTCAATCACTATCAGCATGGGGGTAACCGCCCCCGTGATTCAATTGTCTACCACTGAGTCCCTCCCACAACATATAGGGATTTGGGGAACCACAATTCGAGATGAGATTTGGGTGGGGACACAGCCAAACCATATCAGGTATGTTCAGGGTACTATCAGAGATCAGATCAGGACCACAAAACCTGGATTAGCTGGGGAATAGGAGAAATCAGGAAATGTTTCCTGGCATAAATAATAGCTAAGTGAAATCTTGAAGAAGGGATAGGATTTTGCCAGACCAAGAAAGACAAGAAAAGAAGGGGTGGCGAGGTGGGGCAGTATACAAAACAGAGGGGATGTGATATAAGGCAGAGAGGTATGAGAGAAATAGAACATTCAAAAACTGTCCATCTTAATATTTTTGCCATATTTGATTTGGATTTTTTTTTAGGAAAAAGCTGCTGGTGGCTACAAATGTGTCTGTTATGTTATTCTCTATACTTATTGTTATTTAAAAAATATTTTATAAAAATTTATGAGTGAATAAATGAGAGGGGAGAAAGGAAGGCAATGAATATGAACCATCGTTCTGATTTTAAGCATAATACAAGCAGGAGATGACTTCCACAGTCAAATACATTTGGGAAATAATAGAAAATTGAATAGTGTTCATTATTGTGAGAATTCCCAGAACGCTTAATATTCCCATGTTGATTGTTACTGTACAAGATGGGACCACTGTCTAGCGAACTTCCTAGGATAGATTTGTCCATAGGCCCCTCTTTTATGTAACCATCTGCTGAACTGAGGCATTGGAAAGACTTGATGCAGACCGCTCCTTCAGAAAACTTGACTGAGAAGGGAAGTATGCTTCTAGGGTGGCGTCAGAGCAGAGCATGGGGAAAGGGAGACATTTCACAAGAAGGGAGAGTCAAGATCATGTGTATTTATTTGCCAAGGGCAAAAAGCGGTAGTGAGGAAAAGCAATCAAAAACCAGTTGAAGACACAGCAACAGAGGAGAATGATTGACAAAGTAAGCAAGGTGCTCGAGGTTACAAAAGGGATCAGCTATTAAAGGACTTCTGCTAGAGTCTGATTGTCATCTTCAAGATGGCACAATTTCTACAGTACCTTGTGTCTGTGTTGCAGAAGGTAGACCTCTCGATCAGAGACTTAGCCTATAAGCCAGCATCTACTTAGTGAATCTAGGTATCCCTCAGTGTTCTTCTATTTATAAGAAACAGAAAACCCAACTTAAATTGACTTACATAAAAAGAGTTTGTTGGTTGGTGTAATTGAAAAGTACATGTTTAACTAGCTTCAGGCATAGCTTGATCCAAGTATCAACTATGTCACCAAGATCCATCTCACTGCTCACGAGCTCTCTCAGTTGGCTCCATTCTTATGTTCCTCGTGACTCCTGGAAACTTTAGCCTCTTTTCTTCTGGTTGCAGGATGGTTGTAGCTCCATAGACATCATATCTGCCCTCACACTGCAACTCGTATGAAGAGGAAACACCTTGTTTCTCAGAAGCCCCACCTTCTTATTATTAGTCTGATTGAATTATATGTCCATCCTTGAACCAATTCTTATGACCAGGAATAAGGCATAGTCCCCATGTATGTAACTTCTTTCTCCTGAGTTGTACAAATTATAAAAGGAAAACCAAGAGGATTGTATCTCAAGAGTGGATTATGTTAAGAAAGTAACCCTTTCCCTCCAAAACAGGAAACTTCCATAACAGAGCCTTAGATTTTTACCCAATGTGATTTTAAATTCTAAATGTTGGAATGTTTAGGGTCCCAGGTCTGACAGCATGAATTAGATCCCTCCATGTGGAGCACCCAAGTAAGTGAAGGGTGTTGACAGCCATCATGGGGAATGCTGATGCTTACTGAAGAAGTCATGCAATAAATCCTCTTTAGAAATAAACAAAAAGCAGCTTTTGAGAACCCGGCTTTTACCCAAGACCAAAACCTGTCAGCCACAGGCAGAAGTCATTAGGCAGGATTTATATGTGCTGGTATCCAACACTGAGTCAAAAGGAGATCCGTAGAGGGGATTTCTGTCTTCCGGAAACCCAGCAGAGGAACAGGGAAGACTTTCCGGGTAAAGTTTCAGAGAACCTAATGCATAAATCCCCTTAACAAACACTGGGATTTGGGTTTGTAACTCATCTCTCCCAGCTTAGGTCCTGTGGAGACAAGCTGTCATAGGGCTGACACAACCAAATCAAGAAAGAAAAGAGTAGAATTTGTAGTGAAAATCAGGAAGCTACTTAAAATGGTGGGTTTTTCGGAATGTGGTACTCTACATTTTTTGCTTGGTAGTCCCTGAACTGTTATTAAAGACCCCATGGAAGCAGATGGATGCTAGCCTGTAGGCATTGTCCCCTTTTATATTTATAACTTCACTGACCTTCATTTCACCTCTAATAGAGGTTGTACCATTAATTGGCTGGATTCTCCCAAGCTCTGTGGCAAGTAAGAATGGAAAAGTGGATTTTCTCCATACTCCATTGCAGAGGATATCATTAATTTGCTAGGTTTCATTCCCACAGGGAAATGTTAAAAACCAGCACAGTTGGTTTTTCGCCACTCTGGATTGACAGACATTCTTTGTGTAGGTGCCTCTGGCTTTGAGAAACGAGGCCAGAGTCTATACGCAGACAGTGAGCAGTGATCTTCCGTTGCCTACTTGTTGCAGTAGACATAAAATCAGGGTAAATGGTGAGTTCCAGAGGAAAGGATCCAGCATGCAGCCTCCTAAATAAGAGAACAAGAATGATCTTGAATGATGATAAATGTTTATACTCTATTAGAGCTTTGGCCATGGGTTTGGCCACCATTCAATTGCCTGTACAGCTGATTTTTTATATGGCTTTTCTTTTCTTTCTCTTGTTTGGTTGCAAACTTATTTTGACTGAGGATTTACTTGTCACTTCATGTTGACATTTCAAGTTATTGCATTAAGAAAAACATAGGAGAAAGCAAACAAGCAAGTAGATTCCACGGTCAACAGGCACAGAAGTCATACTCACATTTCAAAGAAAAACAGGAGAGTTGAAATAGAGAATGGAGAACAGATATATTTATGAGGGGGGAAATCTTCTTGGCGTTTGGGCTCAAGTCAGATTCTGGATTCTGGATAGTTTTCTCAGCTAATGGTGATTCCTAGGACTGCTAAGCGGGGGACATTCTGGTCCAACCGAAGTTGCCATGTAATTCTGTGGAATCATACTAACATTTTGATTTATCTGATTATAAGTGACTGCAGCAACAAAGAGAGTAACTCTGTTGTAAGAACTGTTTCCACAGTGTCTCCAGGGACAGTTTTGCTTTAGTCTGTAAATTCTCCAAAGGCAAGTTGAGACTATGTAAATTAAAGAAATAGAGCCAGTGACAACCAACCCTGTGGTTTTATTTGATTTTCCAAAATACATGTCCATCGGTATGTCTTAGACAACACAATATGATTAAAGCACGGTAATAATCACCCATATATTGCATTTTAATTGGTATAATGTGTGATGAATAGTGAAGTTGGAACCATTGGGCATACTTTTACATTTAAGGTATTTCTTTGATTTATCAGAATTTCTAAGAACGTAAAATAGAAGTCAGAAAGTCTGTTTTCTGAGCTGGGACCTGCCACTCATCAGCTGTGTGATCTTGGATATGTTACCTTATTTCTCTGGACCCCATTTTCCCCAGCTATAAAATGAGGGGTTTAAACTAGATGAGCTCTAAAGAGCTTTTCACTTCGGAGTTTGGCTATTCCAAGACCTTTTCTAGTCTTATGAATTTAATTACTGAATTCTGGGATCTTAAGTCTCTTTATCAGTTGAGTCTCCTCCTTTGTGGTCTTACAGCAAAGATGACTGTTGGCCAAACTTTGGGTTTCTGAAACTGATTACAGTGAATTGCATTATACATATTTTTAACTAGCTTATATTAAATGAGAGAGAGTGCAAGGGAGGAATAGCAACCACAATTTAAATAGTTTTTTCCCTGCCATTCTATTCCGTGAGCACCTGCCTTGGAGTAGGTGTGAAACGGGAGTCAGGAAGTCTGTGCATGCCTCTCAGAGGGTGGTATCTTCCTGTTCTGAGTATGATTCCATACCATGAATATGTTGGTTTTGGATTTTTCTTTTCTGTACAACATGAGGCCCCTAAACAGAAGGAAACTACTTCCTTTGGTGCTTAACCTAAGAAGCATCTATTCTAATGATGGAAGAAAACCTAGCTGTATTGGACTTACTGAAAGTGACATAGTGGGTTACAAAGTGACAGATAAATATTTGTGTTCAATTTAAGTGGTTTTTGAGTATAATTTTGATTCTTCCTAACTGTTGCTTTCCCTAATGATTTTAGAACCGGATACCCCCTCCCCTTTCCCCTACTCTCCAAGCATAGGATAGAGCTCATCTATAAAATTCACTGGATTTTGTGTTTTTCCTCTTCTAGTTGGTCTCTGAAATGGTCAGAATGGAGTTGGAAATGGGACAGCCTATTAGTCCAATCTATTTCTAAGGCTCCTGAACAGCCTCACAAGACTCCATGCATCCCAGCATCCCTTGGGACCTGGGTGATTAGTTTGTGATCAACAGGTTGTACTCTCAGAAAACGTGCAAGCCACCAGCCTCTCATTCCGATTGTTTATAGGCCCCAGAAGGGGCTTCCTTTGGGCCGGATGATTGGTCACATTTTGTGTCAAACACCCGAGGAAAGGTACAGCAGCTTTCTACTTGAATGCATGCTTTTACCACCTAAAGGCAATTGGTTGGGCAAAGATTTGGGAGAAGACATTGACAGTGTCCAGCAGTCCTTTTATCTGTTATAAAGCTAAATGCATATTTATCAAGTTTTCAGCAAAGATATATGTTCCACTTTAGCCTCCTTATTCTTATTTTCCACTTAGAGGTAGAGACTGGGTCTCACCATGTTGCCCAGGCTGGTCTTGAACTCCTGGGCTCAGGCTCAAGTGATCCTCCCACCTCAGCCTCCTGAAGTGCTGGGATTACAGGCATGAGCCACTGTGCCTGGCCACAATACACACTTTACTGTCATTTATAAACTCAAATGACTCAGCTATCAAGATGCCAAATTGGACTTTAGAGAGCCTCCTCCTGGGCACCTGATACTTTCATGCTTGGCTTATTGTACGAAGTAACTCCACTTTCTGTTCATCTCAAAAGTGTTGGGAAGTGTTTGCAGGTTACCTTCCTAGCACCTGCCAGACCTTCTAGAGAAGTGGAGAAACCTGTGAGGAAAGCAGCACAGGTGTTGCCACTTAGGGACAGTTTCATGGAAAGAGATCTCTACTTCTTGATGTCACATTACCCTTTAGAATTCCAGAATCACTGCAGATCTTCAAAGCTTTTAATAAGCAGCGATGGCCTTTTACAATTATTTTTTAAAGCAGTGATACTTAAAATTTTATTAAGAGTTCTCGTAGAAACTTGTGTCTACAAAGACAGATAAAAACAAGTGTTGATAAGGATAGGGAAAAATTGGAGCCCTCATACATTACTAGGATGTATGTATGAGGATGTAAAATGGTGCAGCCACTCTGGAAAATAGTGTAGAAGACCCTTTTTAAAAGTTAAATATAGAATTACCCTAAAAAACACAGGCTTTTGTTGACTTTCCCTGGGGGCCAGCTGGGCTCACCTTGGTGCATCCTCCCCTGGGGGGCTCTGGTGTGGGAAGCCAGCTTTCCTACCATTCTGCATGCAGCCTTGTACTGGGTCCTTGGGGAAAGAGAAAGACTATGAAATAGATGTTTCCCTTTTCCCAGAAATACCAACCCAAGATCCCCAGCAGTGACCCCTTATGGAATTCTGGGAAGAACTAAAGAGATAACGGTATCCTTTCCTGCCTTTTATCAACTCTGGATGGCAGGAGGGACTCTGGGGCTTGGGACTGGCTGCCCTCGGGAGTTCATGGCCTAGTACTGACGCCAAGGGGCAGAAATTTGTGAGAGAGAAGGCTGTTGGTATGAGCCCCAAATGGGATCGTGAGATCCTACATATACAACTATGGGAGGAAGAAAGGATCTAGCCAACATCTGTTATTATATTTTAAAAAGTAATTTAATTTGTTTGCATTACTTGTCATTATGGTCACCCACTTATATTTGATTATCCTTTAAGCACATGTAGAAAGATGAGGTTTATGTTGATTTTTCTGGTATTACATGTCCCTGGCTACATCTCCATATAGAACTTTCCTTTTTTAAAATCTGTTCTTTTATAGAGACAGGGTCTTGCTATGTTGCCCAAGCCAGTCTCAAACTTCTGGCCTCAAGTGCTTGGCCTCCAAAAGCTCTGGGATTACAGGCAAGAGCCATTGTGCCCAACCTCCCCATATAGAATTTTCTATAGCAATCTTGTCCTAGGAAATATCATAGAAATAGTTCAGGTTTTAAAAAGAAGGGCTGTATGTCATCTCAACTCTTATTTAACCTGTGGTTGACAGCCTTGCTATTAAAAAAAGATTTTAAGTTGTTTTACATTTTATAGTCTTTTTAAAAAAAAAGATGATGAGACATCTCTTTAGTGGTTGCCATGTTTAATGTTGTTACTTCCTAAGAACAAATATAATTTTTGTGGGAACATTATATTACTCTGAAACAGAGAACAGTACTCTCTGTCCTTTTAGTCCCTCAATTTTTGATAGGGTAAAATAAGATTATCTTATATGACTAATGTATACTACCTTATATTTGTATGACACTTCATGTTTTTCAATGACTTTCTTCCAGAGGTTTTGTTGAAACACAAAAGGATTTGTACCCAAACTGACTTTACTTTCAATTCTGGATAATAGATAATTATTATTGCATTACAACTTTTAAAAATAATTAAGAAATCAGCTAAGAAAATGTTTGATGATTTTTACTTAGCATGATACATCTTTAGGGAAAATACCGTATTATGAATTTAGCAAGCAAGTTGAGCATGGTGGCGTCCGCCTGTAATCCCAGCTACTTGAGAGGCTGAGGCGGAAGGATCACTTGGGCCTGGGAGTTCCAGACTACAGTGAGTTATGAAGGGACTCACTGCACTGCAGCCTGGGCAACAGAGCAAGACCCTGCAAATAAATAAATAAATAAATAAATGGTTTTTTTTTTTAATTTAGCAAGTAAAGTAGCAGAATATCCTATGTTGGATTAGTCAGTGGATAAAAATATCTTTCAAATCGCATTTGATGTTTGCTCACCATTATTATGAACTAAGCTATTCCATGGAACTAGAGCATAGCTGTCAAGTAATTATGAAGTGCCCGTGCTAGGGACCACATGCCATTTAATGAGTTTACATCAGTAAAAAGAGAAGACAGATTCAAAAATGGGACATGTCACACATACATATGAGAATTTTCCCATAGGCCAAAGGGCCTCTTTCTTGGTTTTCATATCAGGCACCAACTCTAATAGGATGAAGCTATGTAGCTTGATGAAGTAGAAATTCACTGGAGTGGCTGGGCACAGTGGCTCACACCTGTAATCCCAGCACTTTGGGAGGCCGAGGCGAGCGGATCATGAGGTGAGGAGATCAAGACCATCCTGGCTAATACGGTGAAACCCCATCTCTACTAAAAATACAAAAAAATTAGCCAGGCGTGGTGGCAGGCGCCTGTAGTCGCAGCTACTCAGGAGGCTGAGGCAGGAGAATGGTGTGAACCTGGGAGGCAGAGCTCGCAGTGAGCCGAGGTCGCGCCACAGCACTCCAGCCTGGACCACAGAGCGAGACTCCGTCTCAAAAAAAAAAAAAAAAAAAAAAAGAAAGAAATTCATTGGAGTACCTTAGCATTATGGGATATCTCTAGGCAGCACCAGGTTTCTTGTCTTCATAGCTAAGATAGATGTTAAAGGAAGGGGAACCTTTTTCTATCCCATTTTTCTAGTGGCCTTTATAGGACTTGGCTTAATATTTTTATTTTATTTTATCAAATTAATATATTTTTATTTTATAAAATAAAAATATTAAGCCAAGTCCTATGAAGGCCAGCAGATTTTATTTTATATATATATAAATTTTTTTAAAATATGAAATAAATATATAATACATATATAAATATATTTTTAAAATATGTAATATACATATATGTACGTGTACACACAGGGTATGTACAATTGTTATATTATTACTTATCCTAGTATATTAATGGCTATATAACATAGCTGTGTCCCAAATACATGTAATACGTATTACTTCTCATCTCATTTAAACCTCACGAGAGTTCTTTGGTGAAGATATGATTACCATTTTACAGATGAGAAAACCTGAGAATAGAAGTTAAGTAGCATGCCAAGCTTACCCAGCTAGCTTTCATTCATTCATTCATGATTCATGAAGTATTTATCAAACAACTACTATATACTGTCATTAAAGATACAAAAAGGATCAAACATAATCCTTGCCTTCAAAGAAGCCACAGTCTAAGGTTAACAAGTGGGCTGGAGCGGAATTTGGTTTTATCATTTCAAAGGCAAAGGAACCCAGATTGGAGAGTTTTCTGGCAACTGCTTTAGGACTTTTTGGCCAAGATTAATGTAATATATAAAGGTAAGCATCAGTGTGTTGGTGGGAAGAAGTATCCTAGAATTTTTTTTTTTTTTTTTTTTTTTTACTGTATCTAGGACTCTTATGAACTACTAATTCATTATTATTTGATGACACAGATTATTGTTCAAGAATTTCCTCCCAGAGCAGTTGATAAATATGAAATAACTTTTATGATGAGCAGTTCCAGAAAGGGTTAAAGTTAGCTTTTCTGGGACATATGACGGGAAAGTAGCTGAACATGATTTCAAAGGGATTTTTTAGGAGAAAATTCCAATTACAGAGAAGTAATTTCCCTTTCTAGCTTACTAAGCCCTATTTCAGACTAATGCAGTTTCAAGATCATCTCCCTTCTCCCCTTATTTCAACAGATATTTTGAATATGAAAATCTTATGTCAAAACTTAGCTGAAGCCTTCATCAGGCTTTTGAAAGGCTAAGTAAGAATTCTGTTTCTAGGAATAAAAAGATTTGGATCAGAAAGATTCTTTGCTGGCTAGAGTTCCTTTTCGGATGGTAGTTCAAGCAGTCTTTAATCATATTTTTGTTGATTATTTATTAGTTTCCCTGGGAAATCAAAGACTCAGTAATGTAAAATGTGTTTTCCTTAAGATATTTTATGAATCAGAATGCACAGTAAAGAAATAATGGGAAATACATTTCCTTTGCTGATATGGACTAATTGAGAATTAAAATCCCTTTCTCTAGTCATTATCCCACATGGAAATGCTGAATGACCCAACTGGCCCAATTGCACCAACCACAGTTTCTGCCTAGACAAAACTCTTATGCCAGTAGTAGATAAAGAGAGAGCTTTCTCAGTAAATCAAAACTGCAGAGAACTAGAACTAATTTAAGTGAAAGGATAGGCTCCAAGCCAGCTGTTTGGGTAAACCCACACTGAACCAAGTGCGCGACTGATGAAACTTAATACGTGTGTATTCCAGTCATCAGCCTGGAGTATGTGTAAAGCAAGCCCGTGGTGTTTGTCACTGTGAGAAATGCAAAGGCAGACCTTCATTCTCAACTGTGTGGGGCTGCCAGCCTGTGGCAGCTTTGGTCAACATCGGGCTTGCTTTTGGGTGAGCCAGACTTTGGCTGGTTTCCTGATGGAGGTTAGGGGAATTGTGAAATGTATCTCCTTACACAGGTCATCCTGATCAAATGAAATAAAAAGATATTTTAAAAATAATTTGCTTAGTGAAATACAAAGGAAATAGGATGCATTTCATACTATTAAGGCCAATATGGTTTTGGGGGATACTAGATGTACATACGTGAAAAATTTGAAAACAATTCAGAGTAAAAAAGAATGGTTGTATAATCTAATGTAAATGACGAGTTAATGGGTGCAGCACACCAACATGACACATGTATACATATGTAACAAACCTGCACGTTGTGCATATGTACCCTAAAACTTAAAGTATAATTTAAAAAAAAGAAAAAACAAACAAAAAAGAAGAATGGTCGTGTAATAGAGACAGTGGTGAAGAGCAGGACTCTGGAGCCAGGTGTTCTGAGTTCAGAACCCACTCTGCCACTTACTAGATCTGAGACCTGGAGCAAGTTATTTGCCCTTTCCCTGTTTGGCTCTTTTGTAAAATGGAAATATAAGGGTACCCACCTCATAAGGTGGGCTTATGAATTAATAGATATAAAGGTATGTAGAATTATTGCTATCATTAGTTACTGCTATTAATAGATCAGAAGTCACAAGCTCCAGTGCCTGCAGTGCCCATGCATACCAAAACAGGGATCACTGGCAACAGAGACATGGCCCCAGTGGTGTGGAGATAAAAGAAAGTGGTAAGGACAGTGGCAGACAGCCATCACTCTACTCCCCATTGATTGTGACCTCAAGGGAATGCTGGTCCTGTGTTGCCAGAGCTTCTGATATTGCCAAAGAAGCTTGAAATCTGGACTTGGTCAAAAATCTCTCAACTTGTGAAGGTGGTTGCTTTATTTTAAAATACTCTACAAGCCAAATAAAACACTGTCTCCAGGCTATTGGCCACCAGTGAATGACCTCTTTGGACTAACAATGAAACTCAGCTATGGAAATTCATCTGATTATTTTATTGTCACACTGTGAAACAGGGATTCATTGTCATTCCAGAAACAGCCACTGAGTCCCCACTGTGTGTCCACCGCTGTGCTGGTGCTAAGGATATGCCCAAAAATCAGGCAGACAATCTGAAGAAACCACCTGCTCCTTTACAAGTTGTTGACAATTAAGAAGCACCTAGCACTTAATAGATATTCCATAAATGTAGGTTCCAACTCCTTCCATTACCTTTGATAAGTCTAGACCTGATCCAGTGAGTATTTGAGGGCCAATCTCAGTTTCTGAGTAGGAATAGTGATACTGTTGAAAACTAATGAACCCACTGACAATATCACAGAAATACTCCTATACTTCTTCAATGTGAGTTTCCTGCTTTTTATCTGATTTATCATCTCCTTTTATGTGATGTCTCTACTCAGTACTTATGGACTCGGGCTGTGATATTTTGTATGTTACCTCACAATTTTTTTTCTGTTTTTTTTTTTTTTTTTTTTTCCTTTAAGTGTATAAGCTTCCTTTATACTTCCAAAGGATCTTCAGTGGAACTCTACTTCTGTGAGCTAAACCAGTGTCATACTGCAATGAAAACTGCAGGTGATAAACATTGTCTAAATAAAATTTCCAAAATGTATTTGACCAAGAAATACCTTCGCCCTGCATTCCCCACTTAATGCATTTTAATGTGCTAAGTTACTGATATTGTTTGACCCATTTGGGGAAAGGCTGGCTTGCCAAATTATTGCTCTTGTTTGGAACTACAGTTTCTTGTAATTTCTTCCCCACTCCAGCATCCACACAGGTATCTTCCAAAGCTCAGACTTTATTTTCAAGAAGTCTATTTGAGACCAGCCTGCGTAACAAAGTGAGACCCTGTCTCCACCAATAATAATAATAATAATAATAAATTAGCTGGATGTGGTGGCATGTGCCTGTAGTCTCAGCTACTTGGGAGGCTAAGGTAGGAGGATTATTTGGTCTCAGGAGTTCGAGGTTGCATTGAGCTATGATCATGCCTTTGCACTCCAGCCTGGGCGACAAAGTGAGACCCTGTCCCCAAAACAAAACAAAGTCTAGCAACTTGAGTGTGGCAGTGGCCACTGGATGGTACCTAACAGTGGGATTGCAAACTCTTTGAGGAAAGGAACTGTCATCCTGAACTCGGCATAGAACCAAGCACTGGGTTGTTACATGGTGGGAGTTAAGCAAATGCCATGGAATGTGACAGACCCCTTTTTTTGCTGCTGTAAACTGTGGTGTTTTAACCTAGTAGTGAATGGCCCAAGGGAAAAAATACTGCAGGAAATGTAATAATAGATGAATTTGGATAAAGGGTATATGAGTGGTTTGGAGTATTACTATTACAACTTCTCTGCAAGTTTAAAATGATAATCCAAATTTTAAAAACTTAATTTCGGTTCATCAAACTACTCTTAAAATGTGTAAAACTATACCTGAATTTAAAAGCAACAAAACTCATATTGCAAGTCTTGGCAAACTGAGAGATAGGAGCAGAAAACAATGGTGGATGCCCATAAACGGATCAAGAAAAGGGAGTGAGAATTTACTGGAAAGAAGGACAAATGAGCATCGAAATCAGCAGGTTTGGGTTTTTCCAGAGATCAGTGCCTGATACTGGTTCCCAGATGATATCTCCCAAGAGCCCGGTTCCCGGGGTGCGTTCCAGCCTCTGTCCGCCAGGCTTCTCACCAAGTCTTGTGCCAATAGTAGTTGCCAGCACATTCTGCCTCACAAGTTGCCGGCTCCACCGCTACTATCCTGTCCCACCTACGTCCAAGATATGCATCTGGCTTTTCTGCTTTGAATTCAGCAAGTCATCTCCTCTCCTGTCATGTAACTCCCTCTGTGACTCAGCCTACCCAGCCACACTCCTCAGTGCTTTGTGGCAAAACTCAACCTGACCCCCCTTCAGAGTAAGAGAAATAAGTGTCGGGGTTGAAGATTCAGCTGTAAAGTGATGTTTCCCATACTCATAAACTTACGTAGCAATGAGGAACTGGAGTCTATTTTTGACTGTTGTAGTGACTTTTGTGCATACCCCAAAAGACAGAGGAACATTGAGCTAATGTAGCCATCCCATGAAGCCTCAGTAGCTCTAATAGGTCCTTTTAGTTGTTGCTAGGGTTCCAGTTCTTGCACTTTAATACAATTCTCGGCTGGGCACCATGGCTCATGACTGTAATCCCAGCACTTTGGGAGGCCAAGGCAGGAGGATCACTGGAGGCCAGGAGTTCAAGACCACCCTGGGCAACATAGCAAGACCTCATCTCTGCAAGGTCAAAAAATTAACTGAGTGTGGTGGTTCATGCCTATAATCCCAGCTACTCAGGCGATGGGATGATCCCTTAAGCCCAGGAGTTGGAGACTGTAGTGAGCCAAGATTGTGCCACTACCCTCCAGCCTGGGTGACAGAGCAAGACTCTGCCTCAAAAACCAACCAGCCAAACAAACAAACAAAAAATGCAATTTCTCCCATCCTAACTCTTCATATCAGTAAATCTTCAATAAAATGTATATGGGAAATCAATATGGCACCCTCAAACCTAGTTGTAATAGTCAGGAGAAGACCATTCTAGCCTTTAAAATCAGTCCTGTTGACATCAATGTTTTTACCTCCAGTTCCTCTCCACCCTTCTCTACCTCCTGATTTCATGTAGGCGAGCAATTTAGGACAATGAGAGTCACAGGATTTTAAATAACTTAATTCCTAGGTGTGTTTGGTATGGAAACAAAGATAACCCTGTTCAACAGTGAATTTGTGCCCCTGGGTGAACGGCCAGGTGTTCTTTCAACTGAACTGTGAGACTAATTTCTTCCTGGCCTCTGGAAACCAGCTGAAGCAGTGGGCCAGCTGGCCTATCTTCAATCTTGCATACCAACATCTTTCTCTGATTCACAGATTTCCTTTATCCCCAGCACTTCCTCTGGTATGTGCATCCCCGACAGTAAGTGATATCTATTATTGGATTTGGGCGTTTTAAAATCATGAGCCTTCTGGAGGGGAGGGGAGAGGAAGGAGTCTGGATGGTTACATTAGAATATTTCCAGAGGGAACCTCGCTTTAATCTCATCCACCTCTGACTTCTGTGCCCCAGATAACCCCCATATTTGGGAGGGATGACATCACAGTAACTGACAATGGAATTATGACCATTGCTCTTTTTAATATTTAAATAATACACAGACTCAGAGAAAACAAAATGAGTTTACATACAGTCATAATATCCATAACTAGGAGTATAAAACAAGAAGCTATGGGGAGTCTTGTCTAGTGAAGAAATCTCTTTTAGAAAGTTTCTGATGACTTTCAGTTGCAAAGCATAGCTCTTTCGTAATGTATCAACCCACTTTCAATGATTTGAGATTTGGAGAGGACCCAGCCATAGATTTACCTGGTGAGTCACAGAGTAGAACCTGATATGAGAATGCAGGACTCTATATCTATCAGCCTAATGGTTCTCAGAATACCAGGTCATATCCATCATTTCTTTTCCCAAATAGCTCTAACAGGCATACCTCGTTTTAGTGGGCTTCACTTTCTTGTGTTTTGGAGATGGTATGTCTTTTACAAACTGAAAGTTTGTAGAAATCTGCGTTGAGCAAGTCTACCAGTGCCATTTTTTTAACAACATGTGCTCACTTTGTGTCTCTGTCACATTTTAGTAATTCTTGCAATCTTTCAAAAGTATTTATTAAGATAAAAAAAAAAACAAAAGAAAGGATATAAAAATAAAGGAGAAAGGAAGAAAATTTGTTATTATTATATCTGTCGTAGTGACCTGTGATCCGTGATCTTTCATATTACTATTGTAATTGTTTTGGGGCACCATGAACCTCATCCATATAAGATGGTGAACATAATAAATGTTGTGTATGTTCTGACTGTTCCACCAACCTGCCATTCCTTCATCTCTCTCCCTGTCCTCAGGCTTCCCTATTCCTTGAGACAAAACAGTATTGAAATTAACTAATAAAGTTATAGCGTCCTCCAAGTGTTCAAGTGAAAGGAAGAGTTGCACGTCTCTCACTTTAATTCAAAAGCTAGAAATGATTAAGCTTAGTGAGGAAGGCATATCAAAAGCGAAGACAGTCTGAAAAACAAGACTTTTGTGCCAAACAGCCAAGCTGTGAATGCAGAGAGAAAGATCCTGCACCAAATTAAAATGCTACTCCAGTGAACACATGAATGATAAGAAAGGGAAAAACAGCCTTGCTGATATGGAGAGAGTTCGAGTGGTCGGGATAGAAGATCAAACCAGCCACAACATTCCCTAATATCTGTAAGCCAAAGCCTAATCCAGAGCAGAGCCCTAACTCTTCAATTCTATGAAGGCTGAGAGAGATGAGAAACTGCAGAAGAAAAGTTGAAAGGTAGCAGAGGATGGTTCATGAGATTTAAGAAACGAAGCTATCTCCATAACATAAAAGCACAAGATGAAGCAGCAAGTGCTGATACAGAGGCTGCAGCAAGCTATCCAGAAGATCTAGCTAAGATCATTGATGAAATGGTTGCACCAAGCAGCAGATTTTCTTCTATTGGAAGAAGATGCCATGTAGCATTTTCATAGCTAGAGGAGAAGTCAATGCCTGACCTCAAAGCTTCAAAGGACAGGCTGACTCTCTTGTTAGGGGCTAATATAGCTGGTAACTTTAAGTTGAAGCCATTGCTCATTTACCATTCTGAAAATCCTAGGGCACTTAAGAATTATGCTAAATCTATTCTGCCTGCACTCTATAAATGGAACAACAAAGCCTGAATGATAGCACATCTGTTTATAGTATGGTTTACTGAATATTTTAAGCCCATTGTTGAGACCTGCTTCTCAGAAAAAAAAAAAAAAGATTCCTTTCAAAATATTACTACTGATTGACAGTGCATGTGGTCACCCAAGAGCTCTGATGGAGATAAATGAGATTAATGTTGTTTTCATGCCTGCTAACACGACACCCATTCTACAGCCCATGGGTCAAGGAGTAATTTCTGCTGTTAAGCCTTATTATTTAAGAAACACATTTTGTAAGGCTATAGCTGGCATTCCTCTGATAAATCTGGGAAGGATAATTGAAAACCTTCTGGGAAGGATTCACCATTCTAGACACTATTAAGAAAATTCACGATTCATGGGAGGAAGTCAAAATATCAGCATTAACAGGAGTTTGGGAGAAGTTGATTCCAACCCTCAGGGATGACTTTGAGGGGCGTAAGACTTCAGTGGAGGAAGTTACTTCAGATGTGGTGGAAATAGCAAAAGAACTAGACTTGTAAATGGAGCCTGAAGATGTGATTGAATTGCAGATAAGTAGTTGCTTCTTATGGATCAGCAAAGTGGTTTTTTTTGTGAGATAGAATCTACTCTTGGTGAAGATACTGTGAACAATGTTGAAATAATAACAAAGGTATTGAATCTTACATAAACCGAGTTGATGAAGCAGTAGCAAGGTTTGAGAGGATTGACTCCAATTTTGCAAGAAGTAAAATTGTGGGTAAAATGCTATCAAACAGCATTGCATGCTACAGAGAAATCTGTCATGAAAGGAAGAGTCAACTCTTGCAGCCAACTTCATTGTCTTATTTTAAGAAATTGCCACAGCCAGCCCAGCCTTCAACAATCACCACCCCGATCTGTCAGCAGCCATCACTGTTAAGGCAATATGATTGTGACTTGCTAAAGGCTCAGATAATTGTTAGCATTTTTTAACAATCAAGTATTTTTAAATTAAGTATGTACATCGTTTTTAACAATATATTGTAGTCTGCTATGCATGCAATAGCATTATGTCTAAAAAACATAATTTTTATATGCACTGGGAAACCAAAAAATTCATGTGAGCTACTTTATTCATGTATTTATTGTGGTGGTCTGGAACTGAACCTGCAATATCGTCAATGTGTGCCTGTATAAGATTCTCCATGCACTAAAAAGGACATTTGAAAGTCATGAGTAAGTGATAGAGGAACTCTGGTGACTTGAAGCTTGTCTACTTTTAGCAGTGTGTACCTGTTGACACTTCTAGTATAATTTATATTCTTTCTCTCATAAGTATTTTACAGGAAATGCGTTTTCCTTTGCTAGTGATATATACACTTTGGTTTTCGGGAAGCTTCGGTGCTTTGGTTGAAGCTCTCTCTCTGTTTTAGAGAAAAGACTTACAATGACCTCCCGAAATAGTTTGGATATTTGTCTGCTCCAAATCTCATGTTGAAATTTGATCCCCAATTTTAGAGGCAGGATATAGTGGGAGGTGTATGGGTTATGGAGGCAGATCCCTCATGGACAACTTGGTTCTGTCCTCTGGGTAATGAGTGACTTCTCACTCTATTAGTTTTCGCGAGAGCTGACTTTTGAAAAGAGCCTGGCACCTTCCTCCCCCCTCTCTGTCTTGCTTCCTCTCTCTCTCTCCATGTGATGCCTGCTTCTCTTTGCCTTCCACCATGAGTGGAAGCTTCCTGAGACCCTCAGTAGAAGCTGATGCTGGCGTCATGTTTCTTGTACGGCCTGCAGAACTGTAAGCCAAATAAACTTCTTTTTTTATAAATTACCCAGCCTCAGGTGTTCCTTCATAGCAAGGCAAACAGTCTAGGACACCCCCCAAATGTGAGCTGCACCATAAGGCAAACTGGGAAACCTCCTTTAGTTTTGCATATGTGAAAATTTTGATTGACTGAACCAAGGAATCACCCTCATAACTCCACTGCAGAAGGCCATTCTCATGTCATTTGTACATGTTTAGTTTGCCTGAAGTGTGTTCTATAAAATGCACCCAGATTTTCAGGCAATTCAAAATTTATTTATTTATTATTATTATTATTTTAAATCTCCTATTTCTCTCTCTCTCTCTTTTTTTTTTTTGAGATGGGGTCTTTCCCTGTCATCTAGTCTGGAGTGCAGTAGTGCAATCACAGCTCGCTTCAGCCTCCACCTCCTAGCTCCAGGCAATCCTCCTGCCTCAGCCTCCCGAGTAGCTAGGACTACTGGTGCACACCATTGCACCTGCCTAATTAAAAATTTTTTTTTTCTTTTTAGAGACAGGGTCTCACTCTAGGTCTTGCCTAGGCTGTTTTCAAACTCTGGGCCTCAAAAGATCCTCCTGCCTCCTCTTCCTAAAGAGCCGGGATTGCAGGCATGAGCCACCATGCCCAGCTGCATTTTTTAGTGGAGAGAGATGTCCTGGGCATTGAACTGCAGATTCCCTTAAACTGGACATTGTCAGCTATTTACATATTACAAAAACAATTGTGTTTCATGTAAAGTATTAAACATCAACATTACGTCACCACAAGGGTGATTACAGCAACCTTCACTCCTAAGTGTGTGTCGCCTACACAAACAGAGTTGTTTGTCTGCAGCGTTGTTTTCATTTGGTAACAGTTGTAAGAATTGAAGTAGCATCTTAAGGAGCAGTTTTCAGAGGTGAAGAAATCAGTTTTCAAAAGTGAATTCCTTATAGTTAATAACTCACCAATAAAAAAATAAAGCTATCTCCATGGCACAAATGCCCATGGCAAAAGGAAATAAGACAAGAGTCATTTAAAAAAAGTAGCTTTGAAAAAAAAAGATTTAAAATTCAAAGACTTTGGGAAAATTCAACTTAACCAATAACATGAGTAACGACTATTACTATTTCCTGAGTGCTTACCATATGCCAAACACCATTGTACCTACTTCACGTAGGTATTCACCTATTTCATCTCATTCTCACAACATTCTGTGAAGCAGGTACTTTATTATCTATCCCTGTTTGCCAGATAAGGAAGCTGAGACTTCACACAATGACTTACAAGTTCGGACAGCCTCCAGCAAACACAGGAAACAAGATTCGAACCCATGCAGTCTGCCTCAGAGCCAAAGCCCTTGGCCATTTTTCTATCCTGCCTTACACAGATCATTTCTGCCTACAGCAGAGGTCAGAAACTGACAACCAGCTGGCCTTACCTAGCTAGGCTCAGGTAACAGTAATGGCTATTGAACACTTACTATGTGTCAGGATTATTTTAACACACATTCATTTGTTCCCTCATTTAATCTTCAAAGCAATTCCATGAGGTAGGTGGCAGTTATTATCCCCATTTTACAGATGAGAAAACTGAGACCAAGAGGAAATAACACTTCCCAAATGTTAGCAGAAGTAACATCCAAATCCAGACTGTCTCATTCCAGAATCTCCCACTCGTCACCATTATGCTGAAAATACAATTGTCTGCCAACATGACAAACCTGGATGTTTCACAAAACAATGAAGGCTTCTGACTTGTCATGAAAAAAAAAAAAACAAACAGAAGACTTGTCCCCCTGGACCGAGCAACAGTCACTTATAACAATGGGTAGCTGCCCATTTTAGATGAGGTATCTCCTACCTAGTTGCCACCACCCCTCACTTAGGCTGCTTTGCTCTTTGATTGCCGACCTGAACTTTGGGGATGTTCTATTTTGCAGTGTCAGTCTAAGGTATCCCTAATACTGGATCTGCCTTACTTAACAAGCTAAATGCTTGTGTGTTTTATGTTTTTTATTGTAGCACAAGTTGTTTAACGTTCTCTAAAAAGCATTCCCCACAAATAGCAGTAAATGCCTCTTTCCTATTTTCTTCTCTTTCCCTTACACCGAAAGAAAGGCAGCTCTGCAGAACTAGTATTTGTGCCCAACCAAGTGGGAAGATATGAGGCTGATAGCCTTTTCTCTTCTTGGTTGGTGGCACTCTGGCAGTGCTTGGTTGCAATAACGGAGCATCTCCCGGCTTTGTTATGTATCATAGTAGGCTATTGTGTGACATAGAGACACCTGGCTTTTGTACACGCCAGAGCAAAATTCAACCACAACATCCAGAATTGAAGAGAAGGATATTGGCAGGTACATGCCTCCTTCTCAAACCAGAGGTTTATGTATTTCAAAAGGGCTTTTCTAAGAACTCAGTCTTGATTATTTGTTCCATGTTGGGCCAAACCAGTGCATTATTGGGAAGATAATGAGTGGCATTCACCCAAGGGTAATCCTTTCAGGGATTTTGATGATGCAGTAAATCATGAGTGTAAAGCCTGAGTGGTTTATGCCATTAAAACCTCAAGATAGAATTAGACTTGTAATCACCACTTGCCCATGTTTTGTCATTTATGATAATTATAGTAGTAATAATCCATGTATTGTTGAGAAGTAGCAGTCAGAAGCATCCATCAATTTTTTATCGACACCAAATCAAGTTGATACTTCATCTTTGCTGCAAAAATGTAGATTGCACCAATTAGTCTAAAGAAATTGGGCAGTCATTAGCAATGAAGCAAGCAGTTAATCTACAGAACATTTCTGGCCCCTCTGATACCAACAATTCCTCTTAATTATGTGGAATATCATGAGCTTCTTTGGGACTCTGTCAACAGTGCCATTGTTGGCTTACATTAAAAGAAGCATCTATGTCCCTGCTTTTATTTAAAAGAATGCAGTGCCTTCCGGCCCCCACCTTGCACTCTTAGGCGCTTCTAGGCAAATTTATTCTGAAGCAGAACACTTGAATCAAAGCAGTTCGCATTTTCTTTCTTATTTAGAAATAAGAATTTTCCCCAATGGGCTTCTTTCGGTGATGGCACGTTAGCTCACCATCTCATATGTGTTAACTATTTTTGTTCACCTTACCCAAATCATGGAATAATCATCTCCTTTAAAAAAGGAAAGAAAAGAAAAGTCAGAGTTTAAAAGAAAAATCCAACTAGTTGTGAAGATATCCTGGTGCTAATGAGCTTTCTGCATCTGCCTCAAGTCTTTTCCCCAGGCTAGCCCAGTCTCCCTCTCTAGACATTTTCAATCAGCCTTGCCCGCAAATTGTACTAAGCAGCTGAATAATGCAGGGTAGAAATTTCAAATATAAATATTACTTCCTGTTTAGGAAATTTGGAAAAGAAAGAGCAGGAAAAAAATAACTCACCCCCTGGTCCCCCACCATGACACTACCTCTGTGAACATTTTGGTAGATATTCTTTGGGCTCTGACATGTACACACATGTTGACTTTTATCATCATCATCATCATCATCATTATTCTAGTACTCTGTTTTTCACTTTGCTAACAGTTTGAATCATCTTTTGTAATGGATGCATAATACTCTACCAAATATAGAGTGTGTATTTGTCCATGTTTTGGATTATTTCCCTAGGATAGCTTGCCCAAAGTAAAATACTTGGTCAAAATTTATAAGCCTCTTCATAGCTCTTGGTACATACTGACAAACTCTCTCCAAAAGGATGGTACCAATTTTTAAAATCCCACCAGTAATATATGCAGATACTGGTTTGATGTTGGTGAGATTTAAATTCAGTTGTGTTGGCATGGTTACAGCTAAGATAGATAGATAGATAGATAGATAGATAGATAGATAGATAGATAGAAGATAGATAGATAGATAGATAGATAGATAGATAGATAGATAGATAGATACATACATACATACATACATACATACATACATGTGTTTGTGTGTGTGTATATGTGTGTTACTCCTCCTTAATGGACAAATGATGATATGGTTTGGCTGTGTCCCCACCCAAATCTCATCTTGAATTGTAGTTCCTATAATCCCCACGTGTGGTGGGAGAGACCCAGTGGGAGGTAATTGAATCATGGGGGTGGTTTTCCCCATGCTATTCTCGTGATAGTGAGTAAGTTCTCATGAGATCTGATGGTTTTATAAGGGGCTTCCTCCTTTGCTGGGTTCTCATTCTTCTGCTTCCTGCTGTCATGTGAAGAAGAATGTGTTTGCTTCCCCTTCTGCCATGATTGTAAATTTCCTGAGGCCTCCCAAGTCCTGTGGAACTATGAGTCAATTAAACCTCTTTCTTTTATAATTTACTCAGTTTTGGCCATTCTCTATAGCACTATGAGAATGGACTAATACAGTGGGCACAGTATCAAATTGTACTCTGACTCAAATTACTGTAAACAATGGCAGTTGTTATCTCACATCACAGGAAGTTCGGAAATAGGACAGCTGTAGGTGTGATATGATCATAGGCCCAACGATGTGATTGGAGACTTTTCTTCAGGTTCTGCCATCATCACCACCCTCATGCTGGCCTCCTTCAGGCTTCAAATGCCTACAGTAGCTCCAGGCACCACATCTAGATGTAGAAACAACAGAGATAGAAGGAAATCAATTCTTCTTGTGTCTCCTTCTCAAGAGTGAGGAGATCCTTCCTAGAAGCTCCCAACTGAAACCCCTAAACCAAGACTGGCAAGGGAAATGGAAGCACCATTATCGACTGATTAACCAAGATTTACTCCCGATCTGGCAATGGAGTCAACTTCTTTTGAGTGCTGAATACCTGAATAAAATAGATTCTTTTAACAAGGAAGAAGGTGGGAATGGTTGTTGAGGCATCATGATTTTTTTAAGTCTCTGCCATACTCATAGAACCATATAAATTTCTTTAGTAACAGTTGATGCTTTAATGGGCATATGCAAAATTTGGCAGATCTACCGAGTACTGGGCTTTCTCCAATGTGGAAGGTCCTCCCAGGCAGTGATCATGCTCCACAATTCCTTTACATTTTCCTAAAAACCTATCTCAGTGTTGGGCCCTTCAGGTAGAAACCAGGAACACCTCGGTTTCTAGATTTCTTTGGCATATAGGTTTCCTATGGGAAAGAAATAGGAGAGCTGACTTTCCTCTTTGAGAATCTCCTCTTTGGTGGAGATTTGACATCCAGGATACCATTGTTAGGACTTCCACTGAGATGAAGGTTTACAGCCTGATGAAACAAGTCTCACTTTCCACTTTGAATTACTCAGGCTCTGTGCATCTCTTTCCACTGCACAGCCTAGCATTTTGAACACTTCACTACTCATTAGCACCTCCAGTGAAAGATCAGAAAAGAAGGTGGCTGGGAGGGGAGGACTGAAGAATGAAGATTAGTCAAATTGTTTTTTGTTTTATCTAGTTAGAGAAACAGCTGAAATTACTGCCTCAAAAAAATTTGGAAAATTATCTAGCTTATAGTTTATTTCTATAGTTATTTTTCCACTAATTGTAAAAATTATTAGGAGTATTGCATTTTAGAGTAAAATAATAAATAAACAATAACAAAAAATGGCTACAACAGAAGAAAACATGTTCCCGGATTGAAGAAACCAACCTAGAAATTATACTGTATGCCTCAGAAATTTAATACTATTTTGCCTTTCCTGTTTGCAATTGGATTGTAGAGTACAGATATTGTCTCTTTATTAATACATGATTTATAAATATTATTTGGCACTAGGGATATCAAGGTGATCGTGGACCAAAGCTGCCCATCCCTTCACCCTGGTAGATGAGAACACAAAATATGTCCATTTCCTATACACCATGAAGAGTCATTGCTTCCAGTAGGTTTTCTTGCTGGAGACAAAAAAAGAAGCACCTACTGTACTTGTGCACGTTCTGTTTTACAGTTTCATAAGGATTTTTACAACATAAGTATGTGCTCTATGATATTACATACATTTTCACCACTTATATAATCAAGTGCAATTATACTGACTGCTTGAATAGATGATGGGAAAAATGACTTGAATCAAAAATTACACAACAGAACACTGTTTCAGAAAGGCTTTTGGAGTGTACGTGCCACAGACCCCAAAAAGAGATGGATCAAGATGATTATAATAGCCTTGAAGTCACTTTTAGAATTTTCCTAGGTTGGTTGGGCGTGGTGGCTCATGCCTGTAATCCCAGCACTTTGAGAGGCTGAGGCAGGCGAATTACCTGAGGTCAGGAGTTCGAGACCAGCCTGGCCAACATGGCGAAACCCTGTCTCTACTAAAAATACAAAAATTAGCTGGGCATGGTGATACATTCCTGTAATCCCAGCTACTTCGGAGGCTGAGCAGGAGAATCCCTTGAACCTGGGAGACTGAGGTTGCAGTGAGTCGAGATGGCACCACTGCACTCCAGCCTGGGCACCAGAGTGAGACTTTGTCTCAAAAAAAGAAAAAAAAAAAGAATTTTCCTAGGTTATGGCACCAAGAATAACTTGTACCATTTAGGAAGATTCATCTTTTTCCCCACATAACACAATGTAGCATGTAGTATATGTGACACATACCATAGCTACCTGTGCAGGAGCTCGGTGAGTTCTGGTTTTGTCTTTCTTCCCCTCACTTTCTATCCCTTCTTTTCTTTGTGCTTCTTCCACTCTCCTCTTTCTATTCTTCTACCATCCTCCTTATCTTTTCATTTAGAGGCTTGGAGAAGAGCTTGAAACAATAGGTGATGGGGAGAAATGGAGTTTATTCATGCATCATAATTTCCCCCTGCAGTAATCCATGGATCCACACATTTGAGGGCAGCTGGTTTAGAAGAGGCCCTTACAATTGTCTTAACTTACTCCTCAGAGGGTAGGCTGGGTGCATAGCCAAGGTCTGTTAGGTTACATGGCCTTTACAAGGAATTTTTGGGTGGTTTTATTCTTTGTTTGTTTTTGAGACAGAGTCTCCCTCTGTCGCCCAGGCAGTAGTGCAGTGTCACAATCTCAGCTCACTGCAACCTCCGCGTCTGGGTTCAAGCAATTCTCCTGCCTCAGCCTCCTGAGTAACTGGGACTACAGGAGCACACTACCACACCTGGCGAATTTTTGTATTTTTAGTGGAGACAGGGTTTCACCATGTTGGTCAGGCTGGTCTCGAACTCCTGACCTCATGATCCGCCCGCCTTGGCCTCTCAAAGCGCCGAGATTACAGGTGTGAGCCACCGCGCCTGGCTTGAGTGGTGTGATTCTTATGTAGGAGAAAAAAGATAGAGGAATATAAATGCAGAACACAATTATGCAGAATTAGGAGCCTTTAAAATGAAATATTATATTGTAGGTAGTTTCTTCAAAACAACATACTAGTTTATTATAATTGTTTATTCATCACTGAAAACAAAACATATGGAAAAGGCAATTTTTCTCCCAGCCAACCCCTTTTCCTCGGGTATTTTTTCAAGAAGAATTTTACAGCAGATGTTTTCAAATAGATTTCTATTTATTTCTGGGCTACCATTATATCAGTAGGATTTCTCTAGAACCTTTCCATCACCTCACCTGAGTTTTCTTTATTGGAAGGAAAAAAACAAAAAAAAAACAACAAAAAAGAAATGTCTGATCACCTGCCCTAAGTCTACAGTTGAGAGCAGTTTTGGGGACTAGTAAGTCATGTTCTCTTAAGGACAGCATCTCCTAGGTGAGCAGCTCATAGTCCATATGGAGCAAATTAGACAGTGAAAGAACGGTGCTGCCACTGTTTCTGATTGGTTACGGTAGTATTATAAAAGAACAACAACCGACCTGCCCAGCTCTGAAGAAGAAAGATGGATAAAATGCTCTTTGAACACACTAGTCTTTTTTTTTTTAATGTCTGTACAGAAGGGTTGCATTTATATTTGGCTTTCCAGACCTGTCTCTTGACCTTCTAATTACTTTATTTGAAACAGCAGTGAGGGTATAATAAACCTGGAGGTTGTCTCTCCTTTGCTTTATCATAAATTAAACCTGCTGGTTTGTTGAGGTGAAAGTGGAGGCTGAATGTTCATTACTGCTCAAGTGACGGCTTGTCAATAGCAGTGCTTTTTAGTTTGTTCTAGTCAGCACTTGCTGTGCATTTTGTTGGACCACTGGGAAATAAATACAACAAGATTATACATTTGGAATACCACAAGAGTTCACAAAAAAAAACCCACAAATGATAAATTATACACTCAGTAGAAAGTGACATGCTATCTTGTGCTATTAACAACCAAAGATAATTGCAACGAATTGTAATTGCAGTTTGCAACTTACAGTACAGTGTGTCCAACATCAATCTTAATAGTGAACAAAGCAATTTATATTAAAACTTAATTCACTTGGTAACTTTCCGCTGTATACACGGGAGCTAACAGATGTAGCTTTTCAGAAAGTTCAAAGGCATTTGAAACGTGGAGAGAAATGCTAATGCAGTAAGCCTTGGAGAAATATTGCATTACTACTTGTAATGAAAACAAATGTATGTCATTATCTCCTAGTTTGTGTTTATTTAATAAAATATGCAGTTTGCACATTGGTGAATTCAGTGTTTCTGAATGGATATGGAATAATGTTCTGTTCAGAATCACAGGCCAAACAGGACTAGCAATTACGCATCTTCTGTAAATAGTCTGCTGTAGCGTGCACCTTGATGCTTGAGTGGGTTTTGTATGAGGTGTAACAGCAAACCAGGGTAACTTTATTCATGACTTTCCTTAGATTGGATGTCTTTGAAGCAAGAAAGGGAGATCTCCTGGAATTACTTAAGAGAACAAGCATATTTGTTTTGTGAGCTTGACTGATGGCCGGTAGAGCAGTTGAGTAAAATCTCTAAACTGATTAGGGCTTTCGTTCAAATAATCTTCTACCGTTTTCATTAATTTATTCCTTAATGCTATTTTGCTGCTCTTCTGCGAAGGATAATAATCTCACACTCGCTGACCTCCATGAGTGGATGACCTGGAGCTCATAACTAATCTTATTTACTCTTCTGACCAGCCCAACTTCATTTACCTTGACTGGATAAAGAGCCTTGCATTGCTAAGCCTCCCTTCCTTCGTAGCATTCTCGTTAATCTACAGCGAAGGGGAAAGGGTGGGCTTTCCCAGTCAAGATCCCAAAGATTGCTGGGGCATTGGGAACTTCGTGCGATTTCTCTTCCTTTCTTGAAAGCATGTTTCCACTTTATTGTCCCCCCTTTTTGATTTGAAAATAATAGAGAAAAATAGGGGAATGGGACTTCCCCAGGGTCCCACTCTCCTAATACAGCTATTTTTACCTTGAAAGTTAATTTCCAGCCATTGACCATTGGAATGTGTGGGTTAATTTAGGTATTGTTGTTGAGTACATGAAATTTTGTATCATGCTTTTTTATTTAATGCTACATTGTTTCCTGTGTTGCTTCATAATTTTATAATTATGCATTTTGAAGACTGATAATGCATTGTTTATATACTATTTTGCATTTAATTGTTCCCCAGTATTGAAGTTAGGTTACTTCTACTTAGTTATGCTATTAGGAATAATGCTGCAATAAAAATCTCTGTTTTCTTCAATTAGATTGTTTCTCTTGAATATAATATTGCAAATGGAATTATTAAGTAAAAGGTATAAGTGTTTGTATGGCTCTTATCATACATTACCAAAAAAATGTCTAGGCTGTTTTTGTTTTTTGTTTTTTGAGACAGAGTCTCACTCTGTCACCAGGCTGGAGTGCAGAGGCACAATCTTGGCTCACTGCAACCTCTGCCTCCCAGGTTCAAGAGATTCTCCTGCCTCAACCTCCCGAGTAGCTGGGATTACAGGTGCCCGCCACCATGCCCAGCTAAATTTTTTTTCGTATTTTTAGTAGAGATGGGGTTTCACCATATTGGCCAGGCTGGTCTTGAACTCCTGATCTTGTGATCTGCCTGCCTCAGCCTCCCAAAGTGCTGGGATTACAGGCTTGAGCCACTGTGCCTGGCCTGGGCTGGTTTTATATTAGTTTGTATTGCCACCAGCGATAGAGGAGTATATAATTTTATCACAGTAGCTTTGAGAATTGTCTTGACTCTTCCACTTACAAACTACATGGCATTGGGCAAATTACTTAACCATTCTCCCTCGGTTTTCCCATCTGAATAAAGGGAATAATAGCAATGCTTAACTCATAGGTTATTATAGGTATTATATTAGTTTGTATATTTAAATATCGGGGAGTAGTGTCTGCCACAAAGGAAACACTCCATAAAGGTAAGCTGTTATTATTCCCAAAATTTAATTTTTCACCCAGTTTAATATTAGCTTCTATTTAAGCTGCAGTTTTTAGAGTAAATGTTTTAATAGTCCATTGAAGCTAACTAGTCAATAGATTTTATAATCAGTAACTTCTGTATTTAATGAAAATTTTAAATCACTTAGGCAATAAGCCATTAGGAAGAACTTCACAGTAAGAAATGTTCAGTCTGTAAGGTAGAGGCGTTTAGAACTTCCATCTCTTAATTTATAATAAAACAGCTTTTATTCCAGAATCATCTAAATGGGTCTTGAATCCTTAATCAAAGTCTGAAGGGGTTTAGTCTGGATCTTGTACCTGCTCCTCGATTAGGGGAGGCCAGAGCCCCTTGATGACAGTCCCGCTAAGACTGCACACTATAGGGGGAAGAAATTTCCCAGAAGAAATTGGAGCACTGTTAATACTAGAAGATAGAGAAATGGAGGCTGGACGGCTAAAAATCACAAAGGTACACCAAACTTCTTAAAGACCTTATTACTACAGTATTCTCAACACTAGTGATTGGGAAAACAACTAAATGATTGTAGACACCTTGAAGTATTTCGGTCACCCAGTAATCACTGCCTATGACATTTATCCTAGAGATAAATGTTACTTATTTTTGGCCAGGCGTGGTGGGTCACACCTATAATCCCAGCAGTTTGGGAGGCCAAGGTGGGAGGATCACTTGAGGTCAGGAGTTCAAGACCAGCCTGGCCAACATGGTGAAATCCTGTCTCTACTAAAAATACAAAAATTAGCTAGGCTTGGTGATGCATGCTTGTAATCTCGGCTACTTGGGAGGCTGAGGTGGGAGGATTACTTCAACTGGGAGGCAGGGGTTACAGTGAGCTGGGACCGCACCACTGCATTCCAACCTGGGTGATAGAGTGAAACTCCATCTCAAAAAAAAAAAAAAAAAGGTGGCTGGGTGTGGTGGCTCACGCCTGTAATCCCAGCAATTTGGGAGGCCAAGACAGACGGATCACCTGAGGTCAGAAGTTTGAGACCAGCCTGGCCAACATGGTGAAACCCTGTCTCTACTAAAAATACAAAAATTATTCAGGCATGGGGGTGGGCGCCTGTAATCCCACCTACTCTGGAGGCTGAGGCAGGAGAATTGCTTGAACCTGGGAGATGGAGGTTGCAGTAAGCCGAGATCACGCCACTGCACTCCAACCTGGGCAACAGAGCAAGACTCTGGCTCAAAGAAAAAAAAAAATTTACTTATTTTTATTAGTTAGCACAACATTGAGAACTCATATAATTAGGCATTTTGCAGGAGAAATGGCTCATATTTGGCTGCAAATATCAAAGACCAGAAAAACAGTAACTTAAACAATATCAGGATTTATTTTCCTTCATCTGAAAGAAGTTCACAAAGAATAGGGTTATTCTGGTGGCTCCACAACATCACCAATGTTCATGGCCCCTTTGGTCTTGAGGTTCTGCTATACTTTGACTTGGCTTCTGGCTTCAGGTTTCCCTCATGGTCACAAAAGAACTGCTGTGGCTCCTAATGGCTCACCTACATTACAGGTAGGAAGAGGGAAGAAAGGGAGGGAAGGGTAAAATGTGCCTGGCAGCTGAGCCAAACCCCAACCCCTTTTTAAGGAACTTCCCCAGAAGCCTTACCCAACAATCTCTACCTAGACTCCGTTACCTAAAACCTAATCACTTAGTTTCATCTGTAGGTAAGGGAAAACTGAGAAGTGTTTTTCAGCCGGGTACATTGCTGCTCTCAACAAAATCAGGCTTGTGTAAGGGAGTAGAAAGGGAAGAATGGATGTTAGGAAGGCAACCTGCAGTTTCTGGCACAGCTCCCTTGTGTGACGGAGACAGTCTTCAGCTCTGTGAACTCTCCTGTCGGCCCCTGATGTCGGCCAGTATTATAGACGAGAAGCCAGGAAAGTCATAATGAAGCACTTTCTAGAGTAGAGAAAAAAGTAAGTGGAGTGAATGATGAAAACTTCAGGTCATTAAATAAAGTTCCAACATTTTCTTCTTGCCCAAAACATTCACAACAAACTCTGTGGAGTAGGAATTGAAGGAAAATGTGCCGTGCCATTTTTCTTTAGCCTTTTTGCAATGCAACGCACAATCAATACAAATCTTTGCAGTAATCATATATTGATTTTCCTAGAATATAACTCCATTTAAAGCACTTTTATCCCCAAGAGTAGAAACATTGGAGGCTATCAAAGGAGGAAGTAGATTTCCTTGACCCCATCTGCAGTGCACAATTGATTAACAGGATAGTTATGAGAGTGTGAGAGAGAGACAGAGAGAGAGAAGAGAGAAGTCACCGAAAGGTTAATACCAGCTAAAGAGAAACATGATTATAGGACATTAGGTTTTTTGTAAAATCATAAGGTCAGGATAAGATAATGATACCATCTAAAATTACACAAGATTTTGAGTACTTAGCATCCTCTGACTGCCCCAGCAACCCAACCCAAACCCCAACAAGCATAGCTGAATTTTTGGGGTTGGCAAAGCCACGAATGGAATGATAGGTTTAGGTTCAGGCCCCATGAGCTGGCTTGATAAGGGAATGAGTAATACTGATTCAGTTTTTCCTGAGTCATAGCTGTGTACTAAACTAAAACTTTAGCATACATCACATCGAATGTTTCTTTGCTTCAGACAAAGCGAAAAGAAAAAAGGACATCAGGAACCCTCATTTTTATTCCTTTTCTTAGGAAAGTTAAACACTTCCTTTCTTCTACTTTCCCTCTTCCCTATCACTTTACTCCCTAAAGATTAAAAAAAAAAAAAAAAAATCTGCTTTCTGAAAATCCCATGAGTTTAGGTCTGCTGAGTATTTCTGTGCACGGATGTCTTCATCCCAGAGACAAGAAGAGTAATTGGATGGTAAGTTGCAAAAAGCATGCAAGTTCTGCTCTGCCTCTGGCCTGAGTAACTGGGATGTAGCCAAAATGGACAATGGTACCCCCTGAAGCAATCCTGAGTTAATGTCTCTTACATACTCCTTTGCTGAAAAGGCAGAGGGTGTACTCTTGTTTATAGTGTATTGTTCTCACTGTGTTTCTCTCCCTAAGTCCCTCTTGTTTTTTTGTATCAAGACTGAGTTCTCACAAACAAGCTCTTTATTAAATTAAATGGTGCATGTAGCCTCATTATCCTTCACAATGTGCAATACTTGATAGTTTATTTTACTAGCAACTTCCGGAGTTTGTGTTTTTCTGTTTTGGGGGGGCTTTTTTAAAATTTTGGCTTCAGGCAATGCAACTAGTACACATTGTTAGATAAAGTATCTTATCTGTCAGCAGCACCCTTGTGAATTAATCATAATTCAATAGGATTACTAATCAAGATTTGAGATGAATGTTTTGATAGAGCTATCAGATTTGTCTAATCTATCATTAGTTGACAGTCGCTGCAGGCAGAGTGCAAACTTGGCAATAGTAGACCTGTTTCTGATCCCTTTGGTTTGGCCCACCAGTTGGGTAGCTTCACTGATTATAGCAGTGGACCCAGGCATTGCAGCTAATTAAGTTCTGTTTCTCACTCTCCAGGATCCTCCTTCCTCCTCCCACCGTTTTCAGAATATGTTGGGTGGAGTTCAGCTCTCATGAACCTGCCCATGTAATGAACAGATTTGGTAACAAGGTGTTCCTTTTGGTCATTTTCACTTGATAACAAAGATGTGCCAAGCCAAGTGACAAATCTCAAGAATGATATGGTGTCACTTGCAAAAAGTGGTCAAAGAAAAAAGAGAAACTTAACCTGTTGTTAAACAATACTACCGATTACAACTCTTTTCATGTCACTAAAATCTGTGTCCCATTTTACCAAGTTGTACATTCTTGGAAGTAATTTATAGCATATCTTGCACATTTATTCAGTTTGATTAGATAAACGAAAGCTTGTGATGTAGATTGGTATTTTACTGTATACACTATATACAGTATTTAAAATTATATTAAATTTTGAAATAATAATAAATTATACTCTGCATATTATGTGTTACTTATTAATACAAAGATGGGATCATTTTATAGAGAAGTCCTGTACCAATTTTTCTTCCTCTCTCTACATTGTTATTAGTATAGATATTTCTTCATTATAGAAAACTTGGAAAATTCTAGAAAAGTCTAAAAAAATTTTAATTCACCATAATCTTGTCATCTCAGAATGATCAATATTAACATTGTATCATCCTATTAAAATTAAATAACAGCACATATACCTTAATTAGTAATTGCCTGACAGTATTGTCAATAAAATATGATTCTACCTGGCATGATGTCCTGGAATCTGTAGGCAACCCAAAGGAATCCAGAAAGATTGTACTTTCTCTCAAGGCTTCACTTTCTACATGAAAACCATATGGGAAAATTCATTTAGGCTGTTAGTGTATCCCACATGTTAGAAGTGACAACTTTTTAATTTCACAAGCATGTCACAGGCCTCACCAAATGAATGCTAGCCACACTGAGAGATTTGTAGCTTGGATGATTTAGACAAGGGAGAGTTGAGAGTTACCTAATTAGACTCCAGGTGTAATTATGTAAGGCGTTCCAGGCAGCAGTGTGCTGTGTGTTAATTAACTTTCATGCTGAACATGCAGTAGCCCCTGAACAAAGAACAGTTCATGGAGGGAGGAAAACTTCCTTACTTTTCCCTAGCTTTAGTTATTCTCCTACTAAAGTTAACCTCTCACGCTCCCCCTTTTTTCTAGTTGAGAGATGGGCCATAAACACAAGCCACGTTGCAAAGTGTTCATTAGTCCCTGTAACTCTCTTCCTACCATCTTCCATTTCCTTAAAACATTCTTTGGAATGATCTTTTAAAAAATAAGATGTGTATGTATTTATTTATGTACAACTCTGTTACTGGTTTTAAAAATCCAAGTGACTTCTAATCCTGGTTTTTTTGCTGCCCATTAAACTGCACAAGTATCTGTCTGTGGTGACGGGGAGAATGATATTTACTGAACCACAGGATTAGCTAATATCCCATCAATAACTGAGTGCCACAGACTTCCTCAGTTCATCCCATTCCTGTCTCTAGGTAGCAACAGTGAGAAAAGCACTGATTAAAGAATATTTTTTCTTCTACTAAATTAGTCCATGACTTCATTTGTGCTGGTCTCTGTTTGTCAATTGCTGCCAAAAATGTAAGCTTCGTAAATCTATATAGTTCAACTCAACACTTGCATGAGAAAATATTTCAGGTAACCAGTTAAGCCCTGTGTATGGATGGTAACTGATTGATTTTCCAGTCCTCTCCCAGTTCTCATGTGAGAAAATCCCATTTCGAGGTTCTCTCTTCCTCCTAATCCTGTCACCTGGACATCTCCTGCAGGCTTTAGTTTTCTACTAATAACGTCTAGAATGACACACAGGACCACCTTGTTCATATGGAAGATGAACAATAGTTCTAGAATTCTGTCTACAATAGCATGAAATTCATGTAGATTAAGGATTTGCCTGAAACGTTAAGAGCAGACAGGATTCAACATTTTTTTGTTCTAGTACCTCTTACCAATTATGAGAAAGAAACTGCTTACTAAAACAGTCTTGATTTTTATTGTCTGTTGGAAGAAAGGTAAAATAAAGACTTCGTTGTATAAAAAGCATTATCTGGCAGCCCTTATAGCTGTATGGGAAATGCCTCAAAGAGATGCATCCTGGTGAAGATGAGGAACATTTGGACAATTTGAGTGTTCTTTTTCAGTTGGACAATTTTCAGTTGGACATCTAGCAAAACTTAGTCCTCTTTTTTTTTCTTTGCTTTTCCTCTGATATGCAATATAGACTACATCAGGCCTTTATAGTCAAAACCAGACCAACCAGTTTTGACCAAGCACTTCCTTTCTTCAAGGTTATGTTTAATGTATCAGGAATCAAAAGACGTCTAAGACATAAACCCTATCCCCAGAGAGTATACTATCTGTTAGGGAAGATTAGACATTAAAAACATGAAAAGTAAAACTCTAATAAAGGATTTAAAGAACAGTTCAAGATAACAGTAGGAAAGATATGCCACATTACAATACATGATTGTCAAATGCATTTACAGATTTCCTTTAGAACAAAAACTGTTCTTGAATCCTTCTAATAGAAGGGGTTCATAGAGACCATTATGAAGCCTTAAAATATTAAGAAACTGAAGTATTGTTCCATAAGAATGCCTTTCAATTTAGAAATTTCAATGCAAAGGAGAAATCTGGTTTATGTAACTGGTAAAGTCATTATTTTAGGTTATCACTGAATTGAAAGTGTAAAATGTGAAAATTCTTATATAACCAGTAGATCTCTGAGAAAATGCCAGTGGACAACCCCACAGAGCCAGGAGAGGTAATCAAATCATTTCTTTAGCAAGTTCCAAATATGATGAGGTTGTTTTAAGCTACATACATAAGATCTTAGGGAAAAAATGGATTTTTTAGTTGTCTAAATGACACTGCAATTTGTTACAGCCCAACGGATACTTCTTGCTTGCTGCACAGAAAAGCCAATGCACTGAAACAGTGGTGTTGCAGCAGAAAAAGCGTTTAATAATCTCAGGACCAGCCAAGTGAGGAGATGGGAGATATTTCTCATATTTGCCTTCCCAAGAATTTGGAAGCTAGGGTTATTAAGGAAATTTGGTGGGCATGGGGCTAGGGAATGGATACTGCTAATTGGGTGGGGATGAAATAGCATGGGCGTCAAAACTGTCTTTGTGCCTGAGTCAGTTTCTGGGTGGGGCTCACAGAGCTGGTGAGTCAGTTCCTTGGTGTGGGTCACAGATCTGGGTGGCATCATTGGCTCATCAGAATGCAAAGTCTGAAAAATACCTCAAACACCAGTCTTAGGTTTCATGATACTGATGTTTTCTATGAAGCAATGGGAGAAGTTACAAATCTGTGACCATGAGCTATGTGACTCCTGAGCTGTAAGCAATTATAGAAAAGCAAAGCAAAGCAAGTTATGAAACAATAACTGGTTATGATTTAACTACGCCCATACCTTAGCAGACCTTAAGTCCTTATCACGATTCTAACCTTGTGGGCTTTTATTAATTTTTTTAAGGTGGTTTCATAAGACATGGACAGACAGATGGAAGGAGGTCATTCCAGTTAGGTAGAATTCCATATGAGAGTGGGAATAAGGTAGTGTACAGTAGGTTTAGTGTGTTAAGCTATCTGGCTGAAACAGAAAATTCAGGAAACTTAGACCAATATATGGGAGGCATCAAAAGATGGCTCCATTCTGGGAAGCCTTCAAAGGTTTCCAAGGCTAACAGTAACATGATGCTGGTGATATTACAGGCAGATTAATCTAGTGGGCAGGGTCTACAATGGATTTGAGTTGTTCTTCCTTGAGGCAAAGGGATGTACCTAGAGAAAAGCAGTGTTCCTGAAATGAGGTGATGTGAGCATGCATCTGACAGAGCAGTTATAATAGAAAAGACATGTGAATTTCAGACAACTTCTAAGTTGACAAAACTTTGTAATCAATTGGTTCAGAGGATGAAGAAGAGGAACAAGCCAAGAATGATTCTCTGATATCAAACCCAGAAACAAGTGGACATTTGGAGGCTCCAAAACCAATTTGAGCATGGGAAGAGGTTTTAAAGATACAGCCATGTAAATTAGCTGTTGGGAAGACCTAAAGTGTACAACACTCTTCTGGCTGTGAAAATTATGAAATTATTCCCCAAAGGACTACTTAGATCATTATGTCAACTCAGTCATCTGAAATATATTGATATCCAAAGTACACATCCAGTAATTAAAAGAAAAAAAAATCCAGTTTGTTGATTTTGATATTTTGTTATGGGTTAGTAATTGCCTTGACTATCTTCTTGCAGAACTTGTAGTTAAAGGCTTGCTTATTTCTTCATCAATTAACAGCTGAATTTCTTCTTTCTTCCTATTGATATAGTTTAGATACGTGTCCCCCCAAATCTCATGTTGAAGTATGGTCCCCATTGTTGGAGGTAGGGCTTGGTGGGAGGTGTTTGGGTCCTGGGGATGGATGCCTCATGGGCTGGTACTGTCCATGAGATAGTGAGAGAGGTCTCACAAAATCTGGTTATTTAAAAGTGTGGCATCTCCCTCCCCTCCACTCGATCTCTCTTGTGCCTGCTCTGGCCATGTGACATAACTGCTCCCGCTTCACCTTCTGCCATGAGCAAAAGCTCTCTGAGGCCTCCCCAGAAGCCAAGCATATTCCAGTATCAAGCCTCCTGTCCAGCCTGCAGAACCGTGAGCCAATTAAACCTCTTTTCTTTATAAATTACCCAGTCTCAAGTATTCCTTTATAGCAATGCAAGAATGTTCTCACACACCTATTTAGATTAAAAGGTTTTCTTATCATCTTGGTTTTCAGAAATGGACAAATTGCCAAGGGCCTGTCAATTCTGGGCTGACATTTTTTCACCTGCTTGAAGAGATACTGTTTTCTCTTAAGAACTAGTGATTTTCTTCAGTTGTGTGACTGACTTACATAATACTAGCAGAATTGGCCACTTAGTGTCCAACAGAAAAATGAAGTTCAGACTGTGGGGCTGGGAAGTCTCTGGGGCAATAGCTTCAAGTTTGAAAAGTGAGAAGAAACGAAGCAAAAAAATAAAAATACTGTACCTTTTGTCAAACCCTTTGCTTAGATCGAGGAATCGAGATTTGACCAAAAGGTTAAATTGAATGCGTACAGTTGTGTGGTATAAATTCGTCTTTGTAAAGGCCAGACTTGGCCAGGCACAGTGGTTCATGCCTGTAATCTCAGCACTTTGGGAGGCTGACACAGGAGGACCCTTGAGGCCAGAAGTTCAAGACCAGCCTGGGCAATGTAATGAGACCCTGCCTCTACTAAAAAGAGAACAGGGTGTGGTGGTTCATGCCCATAGTACCAGCTATATGGGAGGCTGAGGTAGGAGGATTGCTTAAGCCCAAAAGTTCAAGGCTGCAGGGAACTATGATCATGCCATGTACTCCAGGCTGTGCCACCGAGCAAGACCCTGTGTCTTAAAATAAATAAATAAATAAATAAATAAATAAAGCTCAGATTCATCCCATTCCAGGGAATAGGGAAAGTTCCATATTGATCAGAACTGAGTCCTGTAAGCTCCAAACAATATGACTCACCTTTAAAGTCCTTCTGACTATACCTTTCCAAGTGTCTGACTTATGATGTGTTCCTTGTTGTATAGACTTGTACATACCTGGGCTATATAAGTATCACTTCTGAGGGTACAGGTAGGAGGGTTGCTGTGAGGGCCCACTGTCACTTCAGGAAAGTGTAGCAGTACTTGCCAAATTTAAAAGCCATTGAAACAACTGAAAAGAATAATTAAAGATGGTTATTTCCCCCATTACTGAAAGGTATATGTGAAATCTTGCGTTTACTTTTTTTTAATAGACTTTAAACATTGACTTTCCTTTCTCTGGGAAGGCAGATGTTTGTGTAACCAGGAAAGAAAGCTGCTCTCAACAGCAGCTTTCTAATAAAAGGCCTACTTGCTTTTCCATTTTAAAACCAGTGTTTAAGAGCTTTATGATTCTAAAATGAAAAGAATTCACTTGCTATACAAGGAAAAGGAAGAGTGATGGAATATTTTTGCAAGAAAAACGTACCTTACTTTGCCACCTTACAGTAGCCTGTTGGCATGAGTACATTGGAATGAGGAAGCTTTTATTAGGAAATAATCATTTCCAGTTCTGTTGCAGTCATTATCCCAAAAGTGTCCCAAATTCTGTGTACAGTACTGTGTCCTGGAACCTGTTTAGCCACACGTGGGGAATGAACTGAGCTTTTGAGACCAATAGGATGGTGTGAACATAAGACCAGGTAACAGAGCTGTTCTCCTAGCAGTTTTAGGGCCTTAAAAGAGGTCATTAACGCTTTCAAGTCACAAAACAATCTTTAAAGTTCTGGAACTATACTTTCCTACAATCATATTTCACATTTGCACATAAGCTAGCTTGAATGAATGTTTAATAAAAAGCTGGCTACATTCACAATGTTGTGCAAAAATAAAATAAAAAATTAAAGCTGGTCTCTGTAACTACTTATATGAGGTTCTCAGCCCCCACTGACAGTGTGTGTTTTAGGGAAGGAAGCACATTGAGTCACTAGCAAAACATAATTGGGAAAGTGCATCCCTTCCAAACTCATGATGTACGGTCACTACTCTAAATAAATAGGGGTTGGGATTATCCATTTTGATAACCTGTTTTGTGTTGCTGTAACTGTTCAGTTTAGAAAATGCAGAATTGTTTCCAAATTTTTCCTGCTGGTTTGAAAGAATTCATACATCTTTCAAAGTGTGACTGATATTCAGCAAGGAAGTGCCTCACTGGTTGAACAGGATCTGATTTGTTGTTCTTGTTTTTGCTGTAAAACAAAATCTACTTTTAGTTAAATCAGTAATTTACAGGTATATAAACTAAAGCATCAAGAAAACAGCAAAGAAGTTGTTTCCAAGATCATTCACATCCAGAAATGAAATGAAACCCCTAAGAGACTCCTTCTTCATTCTGATGGGGCCATTGTGGTTCTGGCCTCTCAATTTGGTTGAGGGCAACATGCGGAGTATTTCAGCTGAACACAGATCCTTCATTTGATGTCCTGTCTAAACGTGACTTCACAAAGATCTTTTAGTCAGACACTGGCTAGCACAACTCCTCCCCTGGGAGAAAAGGTCTTTAAGGTATTTTGAGGGGAGGAGAAGGGTTAAGAGGTCTAATCCATAACTCTAAATCCCCATGCTTGGAGGAGCTCATTGACATAGTCGGTTTTAAGGGCTCCTTTGGAGCCATTATGGTGTGTCACGCGGAGACCCACTGGAGAACACTTAATTGTAGATCATTGTCCCAGTGTGTTTCAAGGCCTTTTCAGGGTTTTGACAAAGCAGCCTCCTGTGCCACTTACGGGAAACCACTTACGGGAAAGTTTTGATACTGACAAACCCAAGAATATTCTTCAGATTTTTGCTTTTAAATTAAATAACTAGAATTATCAGAGGTTTTTCTGTCTTCCTTTCACCCCCTTCCTCTTGAAATGAAACCTCAGCTGGACATAGACCCCTGGCTGCTGGATATGTGTTGGCTACATTTCTTTCCTTTTCTAATTTCTTTGGTTTTGAGGTTGGGATTTTGTTTTTGTTGGTGCAGAGGTGGTATAATGAGTGAATACAATTATCACATGCAGAGCCTGTAAGCTTTGATTTCAAAATGTAATAGAAATCACATCATTTCATATGGAACCAATTTCTCCTTGCCTCCTTCCCCTGAGGAGTGAAGGAAATATCTCTGGTATATCGTTAAATACCTGATAGATTAGACCTTCAGATAGGTTGGTGGATTAAGGCAAAGCACAAAAAAAGCTCATGTTTTCAACTGTCTATCCTATTTTAAGGTTTCTATTGGCCCTCAGTATTCTGAATTTACCAAATTAGTCCTAATCTAATATTTAGCCCCATAATGTTTTAAACATTTTGGCCAGACTCAGTTCCCAGCTTCCATGTTGCCTATCTCTGTTAACATCTCTGCATGCATAAGAGGGTGTTCATATGGCTGGATTGAGGGAAAACCACCAAAAAGCCAATTCCCCTTTCTTGGGCCTGGGAATCCAGGGCCCTACCAGTGAGATCAGAATGAATTGAGAGAATCCCTCTGGGTCGTAAAGATAGACTTCAGGGTCAAAACTCAAAACCTTGAGATTCTTTTTGCTTAAAATTCCAAACTCATTCAAAAATGAGTTCATTTCTTAAAATGCTGAAATGCCTTCTCATGGTTTTTCCACACTGTAAAACAGAAGTTAAACTCTAGGGTCAGAAATAGTTAACAAAGAGAGCCTTTGTGCTAAGCAGGAGTCTGTGGATTGAATTCTGGCTCAGCCAGTATATTTCTGTGTCATTTGGCTTTTTATAAGCTCTTTGCCTCAGTTTCTCTTCTATAAATGGAGGCAATAATACTATTGCATTTCTATGTTATAAAATTACCAAGAGGGATAGATGTGTAGTAATACAGGGGACACTTATGAAGACTGTTAACTGTGAGTCCCTTTTGCTATGTGAGATATACCAGTAAAATAAGGGACATGATTGTTTTGGTAGAACTCTGTATGGATACAGGATATCTCATTGAACCCAATCTCAGGAATTATAGATTAGAAAGTTGTCAGTCTTTGATTTCTGCATCTCCCTATTTGTCCACTTGCTCCCCTCTTTCAGCAAACCAACTGCCACTGTATCTTTGGGCCCAAAAAGATGGTTACCAATGGGTTTTGAGTTTTCGTATCTCAGATCCAACAACCTGGGTAGAGACAGAATCTCTTTAGGATCTCAATTCCAGATTCCCAGGGAGAGAATTCTGATTGTTTCACCCACTTCTGGAACTAACAGCTGAGGCTAGGGAGTTCAGGCCACACTGAGCGAGCATGGCTGCATGGAACCTGCTACTTAAATCATATGCATATTGGGGAGGTCAGTTCCCAAAAATGGAGAGTGTGGCACACACTCAATGTATTTCCACTGGACCACTCCTTTAAGGAGTAAGTTGAAGTACCCAGAGTTCTTTGTATTCCTCAGAAGAAAGTTGCTTTAAGGAATGAACATAAAACTTTAAAGCAGGAAGGGATTTAAAGTTCACCCAACTCTACCCTCCTTGTCACGTTGATGAAACTAAGGCAAATGAAAGAGATTAGTTTTCCAGAGGTCCTAAAGCTACTTAATAGCATCCAGTGCTCATGCTTTTAGTTAAGAGCATCTAGTGTGTCTTTTATTCAGTTTTCTTCTGCCATCTCACAGTTGTGCATATTTCAGATGTCATTTTTTCCTATTGCCTAGATGTGTTTCAATTATAAGAGATTTATATTTATAGTCTCTCATTTAATAGGTGGGTTAAATTTTATAGACTCTTCTACTTTAGGAAAACATAGATAGTATTTACAAAGACAACACAGAAACATGGAGAAATGCATATGATATACCATCACATGGAAAAAGCAAACGAATGCTTATATATAGTCATTATGTTAAAAATATATAAAAATTACGTATGCATATATCAACTAGGCTTGTTAGAATAGTAGTATTACGTGTAACTTTAAATTTTCCTTAACACCATCATTAAATTATTTTAGCAGTTAATTTTAGAAGACATATTTAATACAAATACACCCTACACTACTTCTCATCTTAGAGCTACCTGAACCTGTATACCTAATGTTCTTGCACATGAAGGCAAACTTTCTCTAATGTAAGCCATATATATTTTGGGCACAGCTGGAACCCTTATTCCAGCAGTGAACACATGGGAAATGGAGTCCTCATAGCTGTGACTAAAGCTGCATTAAATTATGATCTTAGTAGAGACTTGGCCCCAGACAGGATGACTCACCAGAGGCAATAATCGGAGGATAAGATGTTTTCAAGCACGAGTAGAATCAGACTCTAGGAGCTGGGAAGAACCTTACCTCCTGTAACCTGACCTTTGTGGGCTTCAGAACTGGCAGTGGAAGCATAGAACGTTTCCAGTGTTTAGAGGTGGAACTTGGCTAAAGTACAGAGAGAGGACTCTCAGTGAAGTTATTTCTGCAGCCATAGCAGCTGCACTGTGATTATGCCCAACCTGGAAAGTGCCTTCCCAATCCAGTTGGTTGCCTCCCCCATCTTCCCAGGAGCCTCACTGTCTACCTCTGACGGCCAAACCTGGGGAGAAAATCAATGTCTCAGATACCATCTGCTATGGTTTGGATGTACGTTCCCTCCAAATCGCATGTTGAAATGTGACCTCCATTGTTGGAGGGGGGCCTAGTGGAGGCTGTTTGAGTCATCAGGGTGGATCCCTCATGAATGGCTTCACACTGTCCTTGCGGTAATAAGTGAGTTCTCACTCTATTAGTTCATGAGAGAGCTTGTTGTTTAAAGAGCCTGGCACCTCTCCCCTCTCTCTCTTGCTCCCTCTTTCGCCATGGGCCATGCCTGTACCCCCTTCGCCTTCTGCCATAAGTAAAAGCTTCCTGCAGCCTCATCAGAAGCCAAGTAGATGCTGGTGCCTTGTTTGTACAGCTTGTAGAACCATAAACCAAATTAACCTCTTTTCTTTGTAAATTATCCAGTCTCAGGTATTCCTTTATAACAACACAAAACAAACTAATACATCATCTGACTTTGAATCTGCCCTCATGTAGATACATCTGTTCACATGTAAAGCAAGACAGGGACACAAGAGCAGCCAGCAGGGCTTGTAGGGGCAGGAGCAACCCAAGAGGTAGGCGGCCTCCTGTTAACACTGCTTTCTTTTTCTCCTTGAAAAAGGCAAACTGGGTTTTCAAGGAGAATGAGAATTTCAGGGAAGGGATCAGAGAGAGCGGGCACTACATGTTCCACATCTGTCAGATGTCCTGAAACCATTAACTCCCAGACCCCAGGAAGCTGCTGCTCTTTCTAGCATTTTCTAGAGCATCTAGCAGAGCACTAAGTGGTAGTGGCTTAATGATGATAATGTTTTGTGAACTTTGATGAGGAGGGAGATTTTCTCAAGAGCAACTTCAGAGGTGCCTATACTTCTCTGTTTCAGAGTGGATATAGAGGGGTGGAAGAAGGAGGCCAAGATACTTTGCTTTCTGGAAGAAGCTATAGAGATCAAGAAGGAAACATAGGGATGGAGGTAGGATTTCCATCTATGAAGGGTTATCAAGCATTTTAGTCCTACAGGGCCCATGTGGCCCATTCATTCATTGACCAGTTTATTCATCCATTGATGTTTTTCATGCAACAGACTTCTACTGAGCATCTTCGACTATGCTAAGTCCTGAGCAGACAGTGAAGAACTAGAAAGACATGGCCCTGCCCTCATGAAGCTTACAAGTTAAGCTTATTCTCCACACTTGTTCTAACTCAATCCACTACATATACCTTGAGTACCCAGTATGTGTTAGATACTAAAAGGAGCTACAGAGATGAACCAGACACAGTCTTCAAGAACTTCAGGGATCAGGGAAGGTTTATCCTGATTGTAATCCCTCCAGAGGTTTTATCATTTCTCTAATCACTTATTAGGCCTCTTGCTTCCTGTAGGAATTTGTTCTCTATATTGGATTGAAATCTGCCTGTTCTAATTTCAACTTCCTTTCTTCTGGCCCTGGCTAGTCCTCAGTGTACAGAATTGCCATTGGTACCTGCTGGTCAAGGCCAAGTGTTGTGAGCCAAGGTTTATAACCTTGGCTGCAGTTACACTTAACTGCTCCTCTCCAAAGCTGGATTTAGCAGAGATTTGATGGAAGCCCTGCAAACCTCAATTCAAATCAAAGTTCAAACCTAGCAACTGGTTGAGTGAACTGCTTTAATAATAACAGTGCAAAAATTGAATTTAAAATAATCCTTTTAGGGACGCAAGATGCAGTGGTTTAGCCTTTTATTAATATTCTTTTCTTTCCACTAATAAAGGTTTTAAGTCAACATCTCCTTAAATTTGATTAATTCCATTAGGATCACTCCAAAAAAAGGCTTATCAGTGGCTTTGAAATCCAAATGGGATGAAGAAAAAAATCATTTATATGGCAAAATCTCAGTTACACTAACTAAAGACCTTCTGCTGAATTAAAGAAAAAATCAACACAGATTATTTGAAACAAATTGTAAATATGCAACTTTTAAGCACATAGAGAAATTTACCCTAAAGTTGATGTTTTTTCAAGTTCTCTTGGAGCTTACATTCCAGTGGGAGAGACCCGTGTTAAACAAATACATAGAAGACAATTTCAGATTGTGAGCTAGAAATCAGAGTAGAGGAATGGGTAATATTAGAGAGATCGGGGAGGCTTCTCTGAGAGGTGACATTTGAGCTGAGATCTGAAAGACAAAGCCACAGTCACATGAAGACATGGAGTTAGTGTTACATGCAGAGCAAACGGTTAAGTGCAAAGTCCCTGAGGCTGGAACGAGCTTAATGTCTTGGAGGAACAGGAAGAGAGTGGAGGAGTGATGCGAGATGAGAATAGTCAGAGAGGAAGGTAGGGCCATAGGAAGAAGTTTCGATTTTTATTCCAAGCAAAGAGAATACTTTAGAAAGCTAAACACTGACTTTTAAAAGCCATCAACAAAGGAAAAATATGCCTAAGGTGTGTGTTTTATATGGGACTGAAGAAGAAAGTACCGAGGCTTCTCCCCATTTTATTCTTCCACATTGAGTGTACAGCTATTAGTAAAATGAAATATTATTTGCAAAAATGCTTTGAAAACGTTAAAGCACTGTTCTCCTTAAATTTGAGAATATTGTCATGGAAAGGTTTAAAATGAGTAAGGGTACTATTTCTCACAGAAGAATCATGCTGTGTTAGTCCATTCTCACACTGCTATAAAGGTCCTATCTGAGACTGAGTAATTCCCAAAGAAAAGAGGTTTAATTGAGTCACAGTTCCTCATGGTGGGGACGCCTCAGGAAACTTACATCATGGTGGAAGGCAGAAGGGAAAGCAAGACAGCAGGAGAAAGAGAGGGCACAGGGGGAAACCACCACTTTTAAACCATCAGATCTCGTGAGAACTCCCTCATTATCACGAGAACAGCATGGGGGAAACCGCCTCCAAGATCCAATCACCTCCCACCACTCCCCTCCCTTGACACCTGGGGATTACAATTCGAAACGAGATTTGGGTGGGAGACACAGAGCCAAACCATATCACATGTTAAACTTTAAGCAAACTGTCCCTAGTAGACCCACCTAGCGATTCAAAGAAATACATGGCTATGAGGATTCCGTTGCCATTTTCCTTATCTCATATAGGTCTAAGGAAGGAAGATTTCCACTGTTTAGACTGGAAGACCCTGAGGACAGTATCCTTTCTGGCTGCCCTGCTGTCATATGAGTCCATAGGGGGCAAAGGTGAGGCTTTCCTGGGCTTGTGATTCCCAGGATGTCTCCACTTCTAGGGCCACATTAGCTAAATGGTAATTATGAAAATATCCAGGGCAAGAAGCTAATAAATAAGAAGTGACAGGCATTGCATAGTAAGGAATCGTTGTGCACACTGGCTCTTCTGCAAGACAGACGATGGAGGTTGAGAGCGTCCAACAATCCTCCTGAAACGTGCTGCCCATGTGCTGATGATACAAAAGGAAACCTGCTCGAATAGAAGAGCATGGGAGAAGATTGATGTCCTGCGGATGGCTGTTCCTATTGTCGTGGATCCCTGGGATGTTTCTAAGAGCTTTCTTGTGACCTTCGGTTTCTAAATGTAGAACCTGGCTGTGATCTCTGGGAAAGAGAAAGGAATATGTCCCAGATTTGTTCAATGGTATCAGGAATAAAGAAGCTAAGATTTGAGTTGCTTGGGTGGAGTAGGTACAAGATGGTGATTACCATTCAGGTTAGCTGCCATCTGGGTAGGGCTCGCTTCATGGAAGGCCCCAGCAGGGAGGCTGTAATCATGTGCTCAGTGAAGGCAAAAGTCGTTTTGATATCTTTTTACTAAATCGTTCCACCAACGCCACGCAAGCCATAAATGTGGCACAGATTAATTGAGCAAAAAAAGTGACTTGCATACAGTTGGCACTTCTGTTCTTACTAGGATCAGAAAGAACAATTGGGTGAAGATCACTTCAGGAAAAAGAAAAAAGCATATGTTACTTATTGTTTTGGGTGAATGTTTTTATGAGAAACAGGGATGCCGCGTCATTAATAACTCTGGCATGCCATCCCAATTCTGGTCGGCCTGATAGATTAAACATGAGCCCTCTCTCATTATTCCAGCAGCCGTAGAGCATTGACTTTGCCTCCAGCCTGATATGTATTCCATGCACATTCAAGCCTCCGAGTTGACATCTTCTTCTAAAATTGTTTGGCTGTAATAAATATAAAACTTTCACCACTGATGTAAAGCATTGCTGGTTGGCATCATTTCCTACCCCCTTTTAATTATTCCTGACACTGTGGAGAAACATCTAATATAAATCTGTAATGTGCACTGATGACAAACTACACGGTTGAAGGACCATGTAATTTCTCCACAATTAATTAAAGTGCATGGAGATTTTTTTTTTCTCTTTCATTCTTTCTTTCTTTTTTTCCCCCCAGCAGCCAGATGCCACTGACTGGCTCAAATAACACTGCTGTCAACTGTAAAAAATTAAGATCCAAACCGTAAGAAAGGTACTTAGATAAAGAAACCAGATGCCAGGTTATTTGTGATACTACCACATACATCTTGATGGAAGCCACCATTGTTCAACATCTGTAGTTCCACAGCCTTAATTACGCACTTAACTCAGCAAGCCTGTCAGCAGTTTATTTCCACAAGTACCGTCACTTTTGTAAATCTTCCCTTAAAAATTGAATGCTGCCAATCAGCACAGGGAAGAGAGACAGAGACCCTGGAAGACCTTGTGCAAAAAGAGACGGCTGCCCGTTTATGTCGGTAGCGCATGCTGGTGTTTATGGGCGTGTGTGTGTGGTCACCCAGAGAGGAAAAAATGCTCTGCTACCATTTCAGGCTGATCTACCACCTGGAATTGATCAAAAGCAAATTAATTTTCATTTTCAATTAGGAATACAATTAAATTCAAAGTGGTGAGGGGGGGAAATGGCCATGTTTACATATAGCTCCTGCTGGTGGGAGGGCTTGAGGAAATACCAGATGAAATGAAATACTTGTCTTTGTATCTTTGCATTTAACTCATTCAAGTGTTAAGGTGGTGGCTGGGCCTGCTGCTGCTGGGACTGCAGTTTACCTCCCCTGGAGCTGCCCCTCCTTCCCTTCAGGCAGAATGTAGGCAAAGGGAAGAGGGAGGGTGGTCAGAAGGTGGCCACTCTGAGATGCCCATTCATGGGCTCTTTTCCCAGGATTTGGCCGTGGATCCAAGATATGGGTGTTTTCATGTAGAGCCTGAATGAGGAAGCAGTAGTTTGGCTTTGCATTCTGCTGGCTCTCGGCGTCAAAGCATTACCTGGCAAATGGATCCACGTCTGGCCATGATGAGAGATATTGAGCGATTGTGTGAAAACAATCTGGCTGTTGAATGCCTCATGTCACAGGATCCCGGCCCTTTTCACTTGACTTTTCTCTACATTCAACTGCTGCCTTTTGTTGGAGTAACTGAGTGGGGGCCTGTGGGGCAGACAGGTTTCCTCCTGGCTGCCTGGGGAACAGTTGACCCAGTGTGTTCATCACCAAGGGTGGTAATTTGGGGAGCTTTGACCCTGATTTTAAGGAAAGTCAATTATTTGTCAATTATGAGTCCTAGAAATCCTGATATGGGACTCAGATGTTAAAGGCCCGGCTCTCTGGTTTCGGGATAGATCACAGTGGATCTGAGAATATGAAGCAGTCATGTTCTCCCAGAGCAGTGCATGTTGCTTGCCATAAACCTTCTGTCATGCTGATGAGATTTTTCTAACTATCCATCTTGGAGATCAGCTTCTTTGAAAAAGCAGAGTGGGTGATAAATATTTGGTCATATGAATAACAATGAAGTAGCTTCAGATAATAGCTTACATCTTTATAAAATCCTCTGGGTGATGGATGAAGAGGAAGAGAAGGTTCTGGGTCATGGAAACAGCTGCTTTGGGTGAAAGATTATCCAAAGCAGTGTGGTGACCAGGAATCCTTGCTGCTCCAGTCCATACTTTACCTCCTACCCACAACCCCAACCACCTTCCTTGTCCCAAAGCAAGGGTTTACGTTTCCTCCCTGCATGGTATTTGTGCTTTAAAAGAAGATTTTATTACTTCTGCTACAGTGGAATTTCTCTTTTTACTAGACAGTTGGCATGACCGCAGCCTGAAACCGCAATGGAGTTGTTAACACGCTGGGATCAGTTTTTCCCCCTTTAAAGCTATTCTTTTCTTTTCTTTATTTTTTTAAAGAGGAAAAAAACGCTCCAACAAATCAACAGAACTATTAACTTTCTGATTTATTTGCTAGAGAGAGCAAAAAAAGTCAATGTGAAGTGACAGAAACGCCAGAACAGACAGTATGAAAACATTCTATGTGAAAGTTTCCAACTGAAATCGCACCACAAGCAGTTGGTTATCTGGAGATAGACATCTTCAATTTCCTGATTGCATAATAGAAATGGGATTTCTTTTTCCTCTACAAAAAGCGTTATCCATAATGTTGACATAAAGTTTTCTGTGCCTTGAGTTCCAAAGAGTACTCTTCTCAAGAACAGCCCAGCATCTTCTCAACTGCTACCGGTTACTGCCATTTCTCCTCCTTCAAGGGAAAAGGTAAATGTTGCTAACATGACGAAGGCCAGAAGAAGAAATCTTCAAGAGCCTGGGAGATTAACTCTGCCCAGCTGGCCGGTGTCATGGCATCTAGTAAATAGGCTGATCCTCCACTGTAAGGAGAAATAGCCCTGAGAAAAATTAATCTGGTTATGGGTTGGCAACCCAATAGCTGCCTAGCCAGTGCACGTTTCTCCCTTTGCAAGTATCTCAGGGTTAGAAGTGTCTAAGGATTTGAGACTGTGATTCTGGGAGATTCAGGACAGTTGTCCCGGCTGGGCCTGGGCCAGGCTTTGCCGTGGATCTGCCCACCTCAAGAACTGGCACGGGTGATAGGTAGTCTTCAAATCTACATGGCATCCCAATACAGTTGGTGACAATGCACTGTATTTTCCTCACCCCTCAGTTTCTGAGGGCCCATTTCTGAGATGGAAAATTCTTGGCCCTGGCCTGTAGCTTACATCACTTTGGTATTTTTAAATGCCCGTGATCTCAAAAGCAGTCCTCATTTTAAAATCACCCTTTATATCAGTACTTCATTTTATGTAACATAGTGTTTTAAAATTATATTTAAAAGGCAACTTCTTTTGTCTTATGTGCCCTTGGCTAGGAAACAAAGGAAGTCTCTTTTAAGAGGTGTTTTACATTTTATGACTACTGAGAGAGAACATAGTTCTTTAATAGGTAGATATGTAAGAGAGTTTCACATTATAGGTTTTCAGAGATTAGAAGTTCTGGAACAAGGTTGTTTGATAACATCTCTGAAGGGCAAAGGAGCAAACGGAAACCTCAGAGGACTGGATGCCAAAACAGAACACTCTCTAAACTTGTGGGCAACAGGAGCTTTTCTGAGATCGTATTATTCTCACCGATAATAGCATCCTGCCTTGACTGCGGGTGAGGGTGTGCAAGATGGATCATTCGTGTCTTATACTTCATGGTTATGGGCATGTAATATGTTCTTCATTGAGCCAGGCAATTGACAGAGACGCCAGTGCATTTAAGACTTGAGTCTACTGGAAATGAGACTTGCTCTCTTGCCAGAAATGGATGCTTTTCTGTGTCCACCACTATCACACATCTTGACTTTTTTTTAATCCTGACTCTTAAAACAATAATATCAAACAACTCGAGGGGGAAAAAGTTAAATATTTCCATATGAAGAGCTGATTAAATTTGTATGGTTTTCTTTTCAGTAAAAATTGATATGTGATGAAACACAGTGCAGCTGGATGGCTGGTTTGGGTTGATGCTGTCACATCCTCTGACCTCGCTACCCGGCTGTAAGGGCCAGCACGCGGTGAGCTGCCATGCTGCTCGGAATGCCCATTCCCAGGCACTAAACACTAATCACTGATTACCTGGCTGAAGTCTTTCCTCTTAAGTCTCATCGTTCTGTGTCCCTTCCTTTTCAAGGGCAGGCCGAGTCCATGTGAAGCATTATGGTTGATAGGCATGCGATGGCCATCTAAAATACAGATAATAAGTGGAAAAGGCTTCTCAATTATTGGTGTGGATATGAGAACTTGACTTTTTTTTTTTTTTTTGAGACAGAATCTCGCTCTGTTGCCCAGGCTGGAGTGCAGTGGCGCCACCTCTGTCTCCTGGGTTCAAGAGATTCTCCTGCCTCAGCCTCCTGAGTAGCTGGGACTACAGGTGCATGCCACCACACCTAGCTAATTTTTGTATTTTTTTTAGTAGAGATAGGCCACCCTGTTGGCCAGGCTGGTCTCGAACTCTTGACCTCAGGATATCCACCCACCTCAGCCTCCCAAAGTGCTGGGATTACAGGTGTGAGCCACTGCACCCGGCCAAGAACGTGACTTGATTTTCCCAGTATTTGGAGTGGGTGGGCTGCTTCTGCTGTTGCCGTCGGTGGCCAAAGCTAACAACAGTATATTTTGCTGTAGCAGATTTTACAGAGATGAAACCATCTTGCCACTTCTATTCTTAATAACTGTGTCCATCTTTCCTCTCTGCAGAGATGAAATTGCCAAAGAGTCAGAAGCTCCTCCAGGCTTAGCCAGCTTTCGCCTTTGCTCATCATACACCTTTGGGGCTCCTCTTAACTCGCAGATGGGCTAGCGCCTGTTTTCAGCCTTTATCCTGATCATTCATATCTCCATCCCCACTCCATGTCTCTCTCTCCAGTGTCCCTTATCTCTGTCTTGCTTAACTGGGACCAGTTCTTACCCCTCCCTCTTTCAGTTTCCAAAGATCGTCTCCTGCCAGATCTTGGCCTAAAGTTAACTTGATTCTCTGGCCTTGCTTACAGAAGCCGAACTGCTCTAAACCACCCTTGATGGCAGTGACTCCTTCCTGAATGAGGTCAGGCACTCAAAAAATTGATAGGCGACACTCACTCTGGGGCTTCTCACATATATTCCTCAGTCGGGAATGGTAAAGGTCCCCCCATTCAGGGACTTCAATTTTGTGACAGAGAAAAAGACAAATTTGACTGTCAACATTTGTTGGGCTCCAAGGAAGTCACACGTGTAACTGAGCTATTTCAGATCCCTATTTGTCAAGCCCAGTGTTCACTGTGGATTTCCTTACATCCCTCCCCTGCCCAAACCCCCCACCTACAAGAAACAGTCTACACACAAAGCATTTACCCTCTGAGGATTGCTTTGTAATTAAAATTTTTAAAATGCCAAATAAACAAGGGCATTTTTGAAATGTAAATTTGTCATTTTTTCGTAAGCAACTTAAATCAACTCCACCTGCCTTGAGACTGGTTTCTCCTTCAGCACAAAGCAATGTGCTCCTAGGTTCTCTTTCAGCTCCTGCAGCTCTGATTCCCTGTGCACTTAGATCCTGGTGTCGATTTTTTTTTCCTTGAACACTTTCTGCAGTTTAGTTATTTGTTGTAATTATCAAGTTCATTTTTCTCTAATAGATGTGATTAAGTATATTTAGCACTGTGTAATGAGTTTTCTGCCTGGTTGCATCTTAGCTAATAAGGAATTCCTTAGCGGCATCTCTGACAGCTGCTACGAGTCCCAGGTCTGCGCTGCCACAAGAGACTCCTTCCATGAACTGCTAGCATTAGAGAAATTAACTCCATTACACTAACCATAAAATTGAGGCTGAAATTTGATTACTAATAGATCCTCAATTCAACTAGAAACTGTAGAAACGGGGTGGTGCCAGTGGGGAGGAAGGTGAATGCGTGTGAAATGCCAGCGTCCACATTTTCATCAGTGTGTGTGTCCACCACACTTCCAATTTATTTCCTGGGCAGGAAGGAGAGAATAGAGCCAAGCTGATGGACTTGAAACTGTGTGATTCAGCCGGTATAAGACGAGAAATCTTTGTTACTGCCATGATGGTAATACCTTGTTATTAGTGCCTCTGTCTTTGCTGAGCTGAGAAACCTCCCGGTGTGTTTTTGGCCATCAAAACTACTTGCCATTGTCACCGGCAGTCCAGATTTGTAAGGCTAAAGTGCTGAGGACAATTAGTAATTGGTGACTGGCTGCTATGATGTATAGTTGCTTAGCAACGGTCCCTGAATTAAGTCTCTGGAAGTGGCATACAGGAAGAGACAAGACAGGAAGATGAAATAGGTACCATTTCAATGTGTAGGTGAGTCAGTAATGAAAAAGGAGTGAAAGATATTTGTAATCATAGAGACGGCTGAGTGGAAAATTGGGGCTAAAGGAAAGAAAAGGCGGAACTTAGTTCCTCTCTTGCTAAGTAAAATAAGAGTAAATGGCAGTTGAACCACCCCATTGATACAAGAGCTCATTCTCTTTCTTTGACACTGTACTGTGAACCCAATGCTAACTGAACTCAGGGTGCATTATTTACCCAAAATGCAGCATGAAAATTCATGGAAGGAAGAGATGGAGAATGAAGTTGCACCGGCTTGAAATCTTTAGAACAAGATTGATTTAGCTTCCATTAGTTCATACCAGTGAACTAGGATTAAGTGGGCAACAGGGCCCAGGTTTGATTCAGCCCTGCTCTCAATACTGGGTGGAATTGGTGCTCTGATATACTGATGTTCAGCCTTGCTCCGTTTGGAATAGAGAAGTATCTTGAAGAGGCCACGAACAGCATATTCATTTCATTAGACTTGGCTGTTTTGAGACTCTCAGCAGACTAAGATATCACCCTGAACTACATGATTTAGTGAGCTGGTTTAGCCTCTGGAAGGCCAGATGAGCAAAAGAAAGTGGAAAAGCAGTACAAGACCTTGATCCAGATACTGAGCCTTGTTAAGGGGCTGCCTTATCTATGGCAACGAGCTATGTCTAGAGGTCTGCAAAGGTGCAGGGGCTCATTACCATTAGTGAGGGCTGTTTTGCAATTAGTGTTGAAACACTGAGATAAAGAAAGGATATATAGGAATTAAAAACAGATAACGTAAACACTAACAAAGAGTAATCCCCTCGGCTGAGTGTTTTGCATGTTTACCTCTGATCAGAATTCTTAATAATTTTGAGTGTGTTCCAACTCAATAAAGATTCCCTAGGAAGAAACAAGTCAATTCTTGGATTAAAAAACAAAATAGAAACAGAAAAATGTACGCCCATGTCTATTACTTTAAAAATAAAAATTAAGGAAATTAAATGACACAGGAAGGTTTTGTTTGGGTTTAGTTTGGTTCAGCCTACTCATGGGCACAATTCAGTCCCCCATTATCTATTGATTAGCAGGATATCTTTAGGGCTCAGAAAGCAGGTTTTCTGTCTCTACCAATGACTTGTTTTCTGGCTGAAGAATGAAGGTGTTTTGATACAAAGTTATTATTGTGCAATTGAGAAAGTCTTTGCCCTCCTGGCCTGAAGTTCCCCACTGGAGAGAGGAAGCTGATAACCATCTCTGGTTCTTGCCTAGTACCTATAAAGGGCTCATCCTCACTTACAATAGAGCACTGTATTTTCAGGACAATGTATAATTATTTGGGAAGAAGCCAAAATGATGACTAGTGCATAACAAGAGCGTGCATGATATCACAATCTGTCTAATGGCTGATGGTTCCAGTTTAAATATCTTAAGCTAAGGGTGCTCCGTGCTCTCACATTCATTCCCACAGTCTTGCCACTGCTGTCCGTTAGGTAAGTAACACTCAAACTCTAGTTAATACTCAGCTTTCTTGTGACTGTAAACTCTGTGAGGGCGGGGGTCATATACCTTGCTTCCCACTGACCATTTATTCCCAGCACCAAGCGCAGGGTTTGTGGCCCAGAGGGCACCCAATAAACGTTGGTTGAATTAAATTGTTATAATTTCCAAGATGGCCCCTAGTGAGCCCCACTTCCTGGTATTCACAGCCTTGTGTAATGCCCTTCCTGTCAGTGTGGGCTGACGCTTCTGATGAATTGAGTAAGGGGTAATAAACTAGGTTACAAAAGGCAGTGTGGCCACTTATGATCTCTTTCTGTCTGGACTGCTCACTCTGGGAGAAGCCAGTTCTACACTGTGAGCAACCCTATGGAGAAGCCCTTAAGTTGCTGAAGCCTCCAGCCAACAGCCATGTCAGTGATTTTGGAAGCTTACCTCCCAGACCAAATCAAGCCTCAGGTGACTGCAGCCGCAGCTGAAACATTGATTGCATTCTTATGAGAAACCCTAAAACTAGAGCCACCCAGCTCCCAAATTCCTGACCCACAGAAACTGTGAAATAATGTTTGTTGTTTTAAGCTGTTCATTTTTGGAGCTAATTTGTTACCCGGCATTAGGTAATGAATATACTGGCCAATTACCACATGTATCAATTCATTTATTTATTCATTCAGTAGTCATTGAATGACAACTTTGCCAGGGACTATGCTAGATGCTGGGGATACCAAGACAAATAAAGCAAGGTCCCTGTCTTCAAAGAACTCACAGTCTAGGAGAGTGAGATGGACACGGAGACAGAGAACACTGAAGGTTGGTTTATGAGCAGCAGGCATACAAAGGAGGAAGCTGGAGTGGAAGGAGCCGTAAAGTTGACGAAGTGATCTCTAATATAACCCTCCCCCGACACACATACAAATACAACACTTTCTTCCTAACTTTCACTTAGCTTAGCTGTAGACAGTTCCAGCAAACCTTATTTAGCACTGCTCCGTGCTACATTGACTCCTTATGGAGCTGGCTGACCACTGTGGAAGAGAGAGCACTATCCTACATTCTCAGCCCTTGGCTGTGGGCATCCCATGATCAACGTGACTCAGTTTGAGTGACTCTTGCCAGTCTGTCAGTTTTCTTTCCTCTTCCCTGGTCCCTCTGTCATTAACACCCTATTACCTATGGGTGTCTTCATTAGAAGCAAATGTTGTTTTTTGTTTTTTGTTTTGACACGGTCTCGTTCTGTTGCCCGGGCTGGAGTGCAGTGGCACGATCTCAGCTCACTGCAACCTCCGCCACCCAGGTTCAAGTTATTCTCCCACCTCAGCATCCCGAGTAGCTGGCACTATGGGCATGGGCCACCAGGCCTGGCTAATTTTTTTTTTTTTCTGTATTTTTGGTAGAGATGGGGTTTCACCCACCATGTTGCCCAGCTGGGCAAATGGTTTATTTTTTAAATGACCAAAAAAAAATGAGATTATTTTAAAGCTTTGTATGCTTGCCCGATGTACAAATGCAAGTTTCACGGTGGCTTGAGGCTGAACATGGTTGGTAGATGTGAGTCATACCCTGGGCCCAGCTGCATCCACCAACAGAATACTTCTGAGGAGCACCAGGAAGATAAAGACATCAGCCCAAAACACTCTAATATGTTGCTGGTGAGCAGTAAATCACAGTGCTAAGAACACATCTCCATGGGGACCTTGCTATCATGGCCCTTCTCATGGCTGATTCTTTAGAAGACTCATTCCCACAGCTCTTCCTGTGGGTGACACAGTGCCCTGGACATGGATGGCACTGTGTGGTTGACATAGGGCCTGAGGGTGGGTGACAGATGTTATGGAGGATAATTTATTTTATTTTATTTTATTTTATTTTATTTTATTTTTTGAGGGGAGAGTGTCTCGCTCTGTCGTCTAGACTGGAGTACAGTGACACAATCTCAGCCCACTGAAACCTCCGCCACCTCCAGGGTTCAAGTGATTGTCCTGCCTCAGCCTCCCAAGTAGCTGGGACTACAGACACACACCACCACATCCAGCTAATTTTTTGTGTTTTTAATAGAGATGGGGTTTTGCCATGTTGGCCAGGCTAGTCTCGAACTTCTGACTTCAGGTGATTCACCCACCTCAGCCTCCTAAAGTGCTGGGATTACAGGCGTAAGCCACCACGCCTGGCCGGAGGAGAAACTCCACTGCAGTGAAGAAGCAGCCCTGCTGGGACTGGGTCCTTTACCCTCCGGAGTGGGGCTCAGGAATAAGGAACAGGACCAGGTACCAAAAGCCCCAGTAATACCGTCAAGAGGTGCCCAGGTTTAGAGATGACTTCAAGGAGGAAGAAAGCCAAAGCCGACACACCCTTTTTCCACCTGCTGCAGGCCGCAGTGGCAAAGCAATAAAATGCTGATAACATCCTCCTGCAGGTATAACTGATTTAAGTGGGGAAAGGCAGACAATCTATGAGAGACACCAAAGATTACTTGGCTTTTCCCCCAGCTCCTGTGCATGAACCGGAGAATGATGGAACAATTGGTTGTGTTTGGGGCCTTTATTTGCTTTTTTCCCTCCTCTCTTTAAAAACAACAAAAAAAATTCTGCCTTTGTCTGCTGCTACTGTGTCTATTTTTGTCGTGGTGGTGGTTGTTTTAAATAGGAGAACTTGTGAAATGAGACTGCATAAAAGATGGACTTGTTTTATATATGGGATATTGCCTGTCCTTCAGATCTATGTGTCTCGCTTATGGAATGAACCAAAGTAGGAGAGATAAACTAATATTTTGTATCAGCTCAGCCAGACAATACAGATGATAAAGATGTTTCATCTTCTTATGCATGCAGAAAATATGAAAAATTGTAGTTTACACACATTTGCTCAATTCAAGTGTAAAATTGGGCCCCTCAATTGCCCTGGGCCACAGTGGCTGTGTTAAGGAAGCTCGATTTACCTTGCAGCCGAGTGAAAAATGATCAGAATATTAGACTCATCTAGCCCACATTAAGGAGCCATTGCATTTCCCGACAATTTTATGCTATCTCAATATGAAAACAGAGCAATTTCAACTCATATCAGGTTATGATCGGCAATTACAGTTGCATAATTCACCTAGTCATCTCTTTGCAGGGCCTTTATTTTCCCTCTTGGTGACATTCCTGAGAAAGTGCCTGATAAAAATGTCATATATCATCCCAGCTTTAGAACTCGTGAGGGGGTAATCTGTTATGCCTTGCTGAGCCCATATTCATCACTGGATTTTTGACTTGGAGGGGTCATGGCACTCATAATTTCCTGTTTGATATTGTCCTCACCAGCTCTGACAAGGGGCTGTAAAAGCTCGGTTGTAGGCAGTGGTTAAGCGCTGCTCCAGTGGGGCCCATCACCAGCAATAAGAGTGCATTACTGTGGCTCGTGCTGGAGTTGGCCGTTTCGAAGATAATTAGATTTGATGTCAACATTTCTTTATCACCTGCATCCTTTTGTGCATCTGTGTGTCAAGTTGTTCTTTCCGGATTTATTAGCACCCTCAGAGCTACTCTCTATCTGTCAGCTTGTGTGCTGTTTGTGTTGACAGTTGTAAAGTTAATTACTGGTACTAATGAGCATCGGGCTTTTGGTGGACATGGCGTTTTGGACATTTAAAACTATAATTAGTTTGTTTTTTTTTTTCTGTGTGTGGTGCTTCAGTACAAAATAAAACAGTTTTAAAAAATACCTCCCTTCCATTGCATTTTGACATTCTGTGTGCAATCAACTTATCTTTTATTCAAAGGCTCCAAAAACTCAGTTCTGTTTCTTTTTAAAATAGACTTCCTTTTCATTGTAACTCCATGAATAATTTCTTTTGTTCCTTACTTCTCTTCCAACTTGATAATGTGACCATTTCATATGCCTTGAGAATTAAGGATAGTGATGGTGGAATGATCAAAAAATGTGCTGGGTAAATGTTCATCTCTGCCCAATCGGTGGACTACAAATTTTCCACTTTTAACTCTCTTGTTTTCAAATCGTACTCTGGGTTCAACCGAAAGACTCAGTAAATGAAGAAGATTGGATGAAATGAAAAGTGTAATAAATCATTCTCTGAGTGGCTGGCCCCAAAATAATAGTGATAGCTCATATTGGTGTAATGTTAACTCTCTGCCAAGAATCATGGTAAGCTCTTTATACAGATTACCTCATTTCATCCTTGCAACAAACCTAAGAGGTCAATAGTATTATCTCCATTTTACAGACGGGGAAACTAAGGTTTAGAAAGGTGAAGGGCCTAACAACTAGGAAGTGGTGCTGGGATTTGAATCCAATCAGTGTAGCTCAGAGCCTGTGCTCTTAAACATTATTCTATAGACACAAAGTATGTTTTCAAGGAAAATTAGCAGACTCTTGGGGCATGTGTTCTAGAACAACAAAAAGCAATCACTTACTAAATCAGATCGGCTCATTTGTATTTCACTCCCAGCCATACCGGGACGCTAGTTTCAGTGTAATGGCAATTATCTATGGCATGTACTTTATGGAGGTATTTTGTTTGGCCTATTGCAGCAGCAAAGCACCACTCCCTTGCTGCTATTCATATTTACTTCTATTCATCATTATCTGCCATTTTGCTAAATAACTATCCTTCCCAGACATAAATCATCTATAAAAAATACTCTGGCTCAGAGAAAATTTCGCCCTGGCCCTGCAATGATGAGATAACCATTTTCATCTCTTGTTGAAGCATTGAGATTTATTGGCTTTCGATGGGCAACAGACCAGGCATCACTCTCTGCTAAACAGACTCCCACTTGCATTTATTCTTATTGCATTTAGTGATTCAAAATGGAGCTCTCGGAATCCCTTGAGGGTCCATGCCCAGCCTGGGTGGGGTGTTATTACTTTATATTAGATAAGGGAAGGACACACAAAGAAACATGCAGTGATTCGGATGATTTTTTATTTCCGTTTAGCAGTGATGACAGAATGTCATAGTGAAATGACTTCAAAAGTCATTTTTCCCCACTGCCCTGGTTCTGCAGCCTTGTCCCTTGAGGGCTCTTCCATTGTACAGTGTTATTAATTCTGCTAACTTTCAGACTTCATTGCTGACAACAGGCCTCTTGGCTTTCGCAGCCTATTACATTAAATTTCCCATCAAACCATGTCAGCCTCTGAGGTCACAGATTTCGAGAGAAGCTTTAGATATTTTGCCATCTGACTTCACGGGCAGGTGTTTTCTAAATTGCTTTTAGGTTTGTTTTTCCAGTGTCAGAAATCAGATTGAACCTATTTAAAAAAACTCAGACAGTGAGTGCTCATCAGGATAAGAGCAAAGCAGAGTTTGAGGCACGCCTGAACTGGCGTGTGTGTTTGTGTGTGTGTTTGTGTGTGTGTGTGTGTGTGTGTATGTGTACAGCCGCATGCGTGCACTTGTGTTTCAGTTGACCTTTCAAAGGCAGAGCAAAGCCTTCCGACTCAACTTCATCCCAAGCCCCACCTGGTGAGTACAGTGTCTTGTTGACTATCTATTTTTCTAATACTTACTGAAGCCCCAAAATATAGTGTGACTGCCCTGGTGAACAGAGATATGCTCTACTGACCCTGACTTTGGAGGGCTCTGTGAAACTATTGAGTAGCATTAGAAGGTCACCTTGGGCAGGCCAGTGAAATAACAGAGGACCTGGTCTAGGGCTAGCATGCCTTAACGTGGACTCCTCAAGCAAGTTCCTTGCGGCAATAAAATTTCAGCGTGTCCCTTGACGCCTTTATTTTGGTGTGCTGTTGTGGTATCAAAATAAAGGAAAAGCAGAAACCTTCCTTCCAAGTAACATGGCCACAGGCATCATGTTGCTGTCGAAATTACATTCTGAAGGAAGCCTAAACAGGAACGTGGAACTGGGGTTCCATTTAAAAACAGAAAAGAAATGAGATGTTATTTTTGAAGCAGTCAACTCGCGGAAATGATTACAAGTCATTTGGCAAACCCAAAGTCCCCTTGAAATTCTTAATTATTATTAGTTCCAGTTAATATTTCTGCTCTGAAAATGACAACATTCAAATCTTGGCTTGCTGTGATAGTTCAGATTTACAGCCTTGGTCGTTAACAGCTTTTTGGTCTTCTTTACTGGGTATTGTAGTGTGCTTGGCAGCGGGGTGTGGCAGGAAAGTGACAGACCTTGGAAGCTGAAGAGGAGGGAGGACCCACACGCTGGCTTCCTCAGTGATGGGTATCTAAGCACTTCAGTGCCTCACCTAAGAGCAGGTGACAAGAGCTTGGTGGCTTGCGGGAAGCACTGCAGTTAACTCTAGCCCCGCCCCCTTTTTTTCTTTATAATTTTGAGAGACCTTGGAAGCTGCTGTTATCTGAACCCATCATTAGCCAGCTCTACCTGCAGGAGGAGATGCTGAACCAGGCTAGGACCAGAGAAAGATGAGTGAGGTGAGGTAGTGTCACTGTGTTTCCCCCTGCTAGCAGCCATAAGGAGAGAGAATCATTTGTGGCACTCTGGGGACAGTTTTGTCACCCTGACAGTAATGCTGTTATGCGCTGGCTTGACACACAGGATGAATCCATAAAGACAGATAAGTAACTGTGAAAGTGGCTGGGGATCAGGCTGAGTGCCACCACTCACCTGCAGTGACAAATAGATAGTCATGAAGGATTGGAAATCCTGCCCAACACAGAGATCTGTCAGCAGAGAGATGGACTGCAACCCCAGTGACACAGGCAGCTGGAGCAAAGTGTGTGTGTGCACACATGCGCCCCCGCGGGGTGTGCGGGGAGGTTAACTTCAGAGCCTTGTTTCCGAGAGGGCGTGTGTGGTGGTGCAGGTGGGATGAGAAGATTTCAACACTGTTTTCTTTTATGAAGTAGAACTATGGATGTTGTGTCTTTTTGTTGGTAAGTTCAGACATATTTGGTTTAGAATGCTGTGCTTACTTTCCGTTTTCCCCGGAATTTTTCTGATACCAATAGGGGTCCCCATCTGCAAATCAAATGAATCCAAGTTATGAGAGCAAAATGCTACTGCTGAACTGCTGATGTCGGTGGCACCAGGCAAGGGACAAGCGGAAGCAGGGGGGGCCCTTATTTATCTTTTATGCTGGAAAGGCTTGTTCTTTCTGGTTGGAAATCTGCTTTTCGTCAATGAAAGAAATTCCCAGGGAATTGTTTGAAAAAACAAGCACAATGCTGGAACTGCTGTTTCCCACTTGGGCTTGAGATCCGAACAGCGCTGCGTTTTACAGTTTTGAAATCTGTTACTGTTATTATGCAGAATAGATCATCTTTGTTGTAATTATCCTTGAGATCACAAATGCCATATTGTGTTCTATTATCTTTCTGGAAAGTTATGAAATAGATTTGAGGCGAAAAGTAAACATAAGCGATAAGAGTCAAACCTCATTGGATCACTGTCAGCCATTTGGACAGAAGCCCTAAATGGCCCAGAGGCACAGCCATTTAGAGCTCTTTTCTTTTTTTTTTTTCAATAGAATATTTTGACCCCCAGAGGTATGCGTAACTATATCGGGGATCCAAAGGTTTCACACTGGATGGGTCCTGTGTCTACGTGCAGCGTAGCAGGAGCTGGGAATGGAAGCAAACCAATATTCCAGCATCTGCTTCTAGAACAGTGATCAGGATTGCTATCGTTAATAAGATGGGTGTATGTGGGGCCCAAGACTCATCTATCAAGCCTTTGTTCTGACTGCTTTTAATGTAATATTTTTTTTAAAAAAAGACATTATAATAAGCTTTTTTTTTAAGTGAGTCTTCTTGTTCTATTCCTTTAGTATTTTTGCCACCTACCTTTATCATTGGTGGAATTGTTCTTCATCTATTTCAGCTTTACTCATCCTGCTAGTTTTACTTCTAGGAGCTTAACATAGGGTACTGGTAATTCTAGAACTGGTTCCTGAAAAATGGTTACATGTAGCTTTAAACTATTATCACCACTGTTGCTGCTGCTATTACTATCACTACTTCTACTTGAGTGCTATATATTTAAACATTTATTCTTTCTATGTAGGCAAGCCCTTGCAACCAGATATGTCTTTCAAAAGCCCTGGGGTCTATTTGTCAGCTTTAAGATTCTTTATTTTAGTTTATCATTTTGCGAGACTAAGAATATTTTAAAGTAGTTCAGCTGTAATGAAAACATTTTCTTTTTGACCCTAGGTTCTGAGTTTGACATGTTTTGACCCCATCATTCTAACCATGATTTAAATTCTGAATTTCCAGAAGCCTTATTAAAGATGTCAATTTGTGCACCAGAATGGTAAATGTTCCTGTGAACTTTGACTCCTGAAGGAAACTCTATTTTAAAAGAATAAAAGATTTTCCTGATAAATATGTTCCTCATTTTGGGCTAATACTTTCAGTCTGAACTGGGGAATGGGGCAGGGAGAGACCATTGCCTGACCCTACTTGCTCCCTCATTCTGTGATCCAAAGCTATTTTACAACCCACAGCATTCGATTTTTATTTTGCCAAGAACACGTTGGTAATGGGATATAAATCTCCTGGTGCACACCTGATTAAATAGGCCTGTATATGTGAATTAAAAAAGAAGGTGAGCCCCTTGCCATCACGGGGTGACAGGGAAGCACGCCAGATAACCGGAGCTCAGTTGGCTGAAGGGAGCTCGGTGGCTGTTTTTATTAACTTGAGAGCTAAGGTCATGCGGCTTCTTGGGGCCTTGGTGAGGAAATGTAAGTGAGAGATCTTTCCCTGGCTGCAGATCTCCTCATTCTGATGTGCAAGGATGCCCCTGGAAGTGGTCCGGCCCCCACCCGCCTGAGTCATTGGCCACAACAGCCACTGTCAGTTAGGCACCAAGGCAAGTACCACTGAGGCTGGGGACAGCTAAGTGTTAGCATAACACTTTATTTTATTTTATTTTATTTTATTTTATTTTATTTTATTTTATTTTATTTTATTAATGTACTGATTTTTGACATGGGGTCTTGCTCCATCATCCAGTCTGGAGTGCAGTGGTACAATCATAGCTCACTGCAGCCTTGAACTCCTAGGCTTGAGCCCTCTTCTGCCTCCGCCTCCCCAGTAGCTGGGACTAGGGACTACAGGCGCACACCATCACACTCAGCTAATTTTTAAACTTTTTGTAGAAATGGGGTCTTACTGTGTTGCCCAGGCTGGTCTCGAACTCCTGGATTCAAGCGTTCCACTCACCTTGGCCTCCCAAAGAGCTGTGATTACAGGTGTGTGCCACCGCACCCGGCCCACAGTTACTCATTCTGCTGACCTCTATTGTTGCTCTCCTGAGTATATTCCAACTTTGTAGTCAGGACATCAGTTACTAGCATTTGTCAATAAAAAGTGTCAAATGATGTGAACTTCCTCAGTTTTAGCGCCAAAGCCTACTTTTCAACGAGAGTGATTGCGGAGAGAAATTTCTTCTGGAGGGTTCAGCTTGCCTTGTCACTTACTGGTTCTCCCTGTCTTCACCAGATCAAACTATTCACAGAGAAAACCGGGCCACCTCTTGGACCTTTCTGGGAATGGAAAAATCATTTTGGTGATAAGATGTTTCCAGCCCATTGTCAGGGATCATGGTACTGTGCCCGTCAATACTTGGTATTACCCCAGCCTCCTTGGAGTCCTCGTCCCCATCTCCCTCTGACCTGAGGAACTTTGAGGAACTTTAGTATATTTGGAACCCATAGGCCAGCAGCACTGTTGGAAGCTATCAGGAGGACACCTGGTAACTAACAAACTTACTAGCTAACTTACTAACTTATACAGCTCAACTTACTTATACAGCAGAGCTGTTTAGACTAGCCACTTTTGCACACAGTACTTCTCTTGATCCTCCTAACCCAGTGAGATGAATGAGGTAGATATTATTGGTCCTGCCTTGCCTTGGGGACACTAGCAGCTGAGGAGTTGCCACTACTAGTGAGTGTTGGGACTAGGATTCCCCATAGCATTTTTGCTGTCCCGGGAGACTTTCATATGCATTGTTTTCCTGGGTCCTTACGGTAGTCCATGCAGTAGGTGAGACAGGTGATGAAGGCTTGGTCTGCAAGTGGGGATGCTGAAACTCAGAGAGGCTGACTGGCATTCTTGGGGACATGGCAGCTGACAAGTGACACAACTAGAAATGTATCCCAGCCCTTCCAACTTTTAGACCAACACCCTTTCATTACACCAGGATTAACTCCACAATTATGAAAATCTCAAAAACAAAGCTACTCTGAAGTCTCTATATAGCTTCACCTTTCGTATGATTCCAAATTTCCATGCCAATGAAGCTGCAGTTCCGGGGAAAATCCCGTGAAAGGAAAGTCTTCTTTGGCTAGCTATTCAGACCAGGCCAGGGAGGGCTTAGCAGAGTGCCCTACACCCAGCGCATGTGCTCATCAACCCGTTGGCATTGAAGGTGCTGACAGTCTCGACTCAGATCCTGGCACTGCCCACCATTTGCTGACTCATGTCCCAGGTATTTGCAAAGTGTATGGGCTGTCATACAGAAATATAGTGGATGTTTGGAAGAAGAGTGTCAGGTGTAGCTCAGGAACAGTAGGAAAGGTGTCCCTGCCAGTGGGGACAGAGAGCAAAAGCAACCTTCCCTCGGAACAAACATTGAAGGCCCAATACTGCACTGTAGAAGCCTCCCATCTCTGCAGCCCCGGCTTGGATCACAAGGGAAGTTACTGCACAGCCAAGTATGCTGCATTTGCAAAGGTCAGGCTTTAATTACATGCACAGTTAAATGGAAATACTGTAGAGAGGTCACACTCATATTTCTTTGGCTTTCATTAATGTTATTGCTCTGTCACTTTCTCTCTCCTTAGGTCTGTAAATGAAAGTTCCTTTAGTACCTTTAAAAGCATTATTTATTTTTAATTGTCTTACTTCTGGAGGGAGAGGTTACTTCTTTTTTTTTTTTTTTTTGAATAGACTTAAAAAAAAACTTTGCCTATGTATTTCTGGTTAATTTATTTCAAACCTTTTGCTTTTTATAGTCTTATCTACTAATGCTTTTGATTAAAACACAAGCAAAAACCAGCCAACATGAACAGGTTGAATGCCACATCTGTGCAGAAGATAGCAGCTCACTTATTTATGGCTCAAAGAAATGGAGCCTAAATTAAGCTAGCTATTGCTGGAGAGTGGATAAGCAGCCATTATGAATTATCCTTAATTATAGCGATTTCCTAAACTAATAAACCTGCTAAATCTTTATTGCAAAGGTTAGTTTACGCAGTGCATATAAAATCCGCATGTGCTCTGCATCAGCCACCAGCTGTCTGACAGTGTGTTGCTATTGCAGTGAGTGTTCACATAAATTTTATGTTGGTTATATTAACAGTCAGTCCATATCACTACCCACAGATGCCAGTAGACATAAAAATTGCTCTCTAGTGAGCCTAAATATCCCTAGAAGCTAGTTGTGTCTAATGTTCCATGTAGTATTTGTACGTGAAAGCAGCAGATTGGAGGGTTATTTACAGATGAATATTTCAATCCAGTTAGTTCATATAGGCCTACTTAGCCTTCTTTGCTGGTTTATTTGTATGCTAAATAATTCACCAGAGGTTCTTGTTTACTTTCTATAGTAGTTTCTATGAAATGCAAACAAGGGAGCCAACTTTAGGTGTTCAAAAGGCTAAGCAGCTCTGTGTTTAAATGCAGGTCAGAGCAGCAAATGCAGTCTTACTGACGGGCTGTCACTCAGTTTTACACATTCCTCTCTCCTCTCTCTTTTTTTTTTTCTTCCTCCTCCAGATATAACTGGAGCTTGCTGCTTTCATAGGAATTTTTGGTTGGACTATCTTTATTCTAAATTTGTCTTTTTCAATACTTGCCTGTGTGCTGCCTTCAGCTTGCACAATTAACCACCCAATGCCAGCAGCAAAGAACACATCCCTGGCTTTGAGAAGCTTCCCCTTGGTCCTCTGGGCTAACAAGAACAGGTCAATCCTCAGCTCTTGAAATGTCCTTGTTTTCTTCCTTTTTTTCCTTTCTCATTTTCTTATTTTTCTTTTCTTTTTCTTTCATTTCTCTCCCATGATTTTTTCTAGTGCATTTCCAGATCTCAAGATTTGAAAGGACAGCAAATAGGACTTTTTTCCTTGAGAGCCCTGAGCTGGCCCAGCCTCTGTCACCCTGAAAGCCAGAAGGGCAAAGTCTAGCTCTAAAAGATGCAGCCTCGAGAAGCCCTTAGAATATATGTTCACCCAGGGGTGAGAAGGATCATTGTTTTCTAGCAAGGTAACAGTTGCCTGGCCCTATTGTTCACATGTCCCCATGGCTCAGTTTATGAATGAAAAATACCTATCTGCCCCCACATTTTGCAAATGTTTACGATCCTAAACATTTGCCCCCAAAGAGATGGGAAAATAGCCTCCTCCATTTTCAGCCAGGCGCTGCCAAGATCATGAGCAAGTTCAATAGCAGTGCTAACTTTTTATTTAATAATATTGATTTTATCATTTTTACTACTTACAATGGGGATTGGTCGGCTGATAGTTATTTGACCTCCCTTTGTGCATGGCTGTGGAGTGCTTCGTTAAGGCTATTGACATATATCTCTCTTCCCCACTCTTCTTCCAGCAGCCCATCTCGGCAAATAGTATTGAGATGCAGTAACTGTTCCCTGATATTGATTTCAGATTGTGTTCATCACACCCTTCTCGGGGCCAGGCAGAGAGCAGCAGCCCCAGTTCTGCAAACCCTTGATGGCTGCAGGCTGAAGTATCATTTCCATCTTTCAAGCAAGAATATAAACCATATATATTTCCAAAAAATTACCCAAGAAAACGAAAACATTTTTTTATCATGATTTTTTTTTACACGTACATAATTAAACTGATCTCTCCAGTTTTATGCTGGGCTTTTTCTGCACTTTTCTTTTTAGGGAATGCTAGAAGATCCATGGGTCCCTGAGCTGGTAGAAGGAACTCTGATTACATTTTAAGCTTCTGGGATTCAGAATTTAGCACACTCGGCCAGACCCAGGGCCTCGTTGACCTTCAGTTCTCAGCCAGCTGGGGCTGTTCGCACCACCAGGGCCTAAAAAGTTCCCTGTTTGGCCCCTGTGGAGTCAGTTGGGATGGGAGGGAATTTAAAAGAACCAGAGGTTTAACATTCAGGGAGGGCCTACCTAATCTAGTGATTACAATCAGACATAGGAAGGACATGATGCAGAGTTTAGGTTTGCATATTTATTTAAAACATCAAACACCAAGCAAATACTAATAATATTGGGAATTATAAGTTCCGTGGGGAAAAACAGTAGAATTGCAGGTTATTTATATTTATATTTTTTCTCTTTGGGCATTTCTGTGTTTTCTTAATTTTCTTTTGTAATTAGAAAAAAAGAAACTTATTCATCAGTATTATTTTTTTTAATGGAAAGATTGGTAGGATTGGAGCTCCAGAAGATCCCTGTCCACCAAAGTGAATGCATTAGCCAGGGTTGAAATTGACTCACTGGCCACGCTAATCTCTGCCCCAAGGGACGTGGGACAGACATTACTCCTATCATTGTGCACCTGCCAGTTTTTATTTTGTAAATCCAGTGGGGGTTGTGCTAGCCCTTGCCACTGAAGCAGACATACAAAATGGTTAGCAAGAAGGGCCATGGAATCAGATAAGCCTGGGTTTGATTGTTGGTTCTTTCTCTTGCCAGCTATGACTTTGAGCAAGTTACTTAACTTTCTCTATGCCTTGGTTTTTTCATCTGGAAAATGGGTTTTTGATAACCCATCTCATTTAACAGGTTATCTCATTAAATGAGATAGTGTATAGTAATCTCTTAATCTAGTGCTTGGCATCTAGTAAGCAATCAATAAGTGTTAATTATCATTACTGGCATCTGTAGAGCAATTTCCTCTGCAAACTAGACTCATAATGAGAATTAGCATAAACACAGTCTACAGAATGGTCATTTTTTTCTCCTTAAGCATAAATGAGACTCAATTGAGATCTGCCCCGGTGCCTAATACATATAAGATTTTCTAGGACATCCTGATTTTATATAGCATTCTTTGATTAAAGGCAATTCATTTTAAAATGTATATCTAAATGGAATTTTTTTGAAGATTTTAAAATAAATATATGTATGTATCAGGAGAAAACCTTAGAGGTCTTTATTCACGGTTCTGAACATATGATCACCATACTGATAGCTCTTTGACATAGAAGATGCTCCTCCCCACAAAACACACACATACACGTACACCTTCTATCCAAAGCAAGTATTTTTCCAGAAAAATCCTGGAAACCTATCAGGAATCTTTAGAATATCGTCTCATTTTTTTAGAGTCAGTTTTGCTATTCTCATGCGTTTCTTACTTGTAGGGTCAAAAACACTTTCTAATACCACGGATGGCATGGAATTCTTCCCTGCAGGCAGCCATCTTCAAGACTGAAAGCAGAATATAAAAAGCAGCTAAATTAGAGACTTTACACAGTTGCTGGATCCTGCTTAATGAGAGACAGCGAACATTTTGCAGGCTACTGAACTTCTGAAATGTGACAATCCAAGCAAATGAAATCATGGTACCTTTCATTGTAGTTTAATTGGACTCAAACTCGGCAAGAGGGGCTGCTGAAAGCTGTATTCAAAGAGACAGACAGGAATTGTACAACAACTAATTCAGCCCACACAACACATCTTACAACTGTCCAAGCTCCACACTTGCTCTCAAGACTGACTCTTTTGGTCAAGAGAGAGAGATAGACCTGCAGTGAACAAAAGCAGAGATTGTAAGGCAGGCCAAATACTGGCATTGGGAATGGCATAGCTGTCACCCCAAGTTATGCATTTGAAATAGCTCAGCCTCGTGGCAGCCAGTACAGGCCAATTTATTTTAAAGAGGAAAAGAGAAGTGAAACAAACTTAGGCCCTCTCTTCTGCCTGTTAGGGTGTCAAGATATCAGTGTCAAGGAGTCCTGTTAACAGAAGGGTGAGGATGAGTTGAGCATAAACACTAACAAGAAAAGAACTTAGCACAGGCCTCCTGTTGAGTGGAGCTAAATGGCAGTCCCAGTTGAGTAACCCAAAAAGCAGAGAATTACCATAGCTGTCAGGAGTGGGACCAAAATCCTGTCAGGCAGCGGTAAAGGGGATGGGAACGGTTTGAGGGAAAGGCGAGTTTTGTGGGGGAGTGAGGTCAAGAAGTAGACTGTTTTAGGGCATGCGTGTCTGGACTTAGGAGGCCCTTGGACCGTTTAGGAGGGTGTCTTGGCTTGCTTGTTTTGTTCTTGTATCATTTGAGCTCTGTGGCCTGAAACTGATTATATCATCTCAGCCTCTTCTGGTGTAACCATCCCGCCTGACCACTTGAGTCCACGTTTACTGTTATTATGGCTGTAGGTTTAGCCAGTAAGGCTAAAAGAGTGGACAAATTGGGTGCCTCCATGTAACAGGCCATCCTGGACATTGATTTTTGAAGGTTCATTAGATAAATGCTGACATCACAGATTGATGTCTCTTTAAGCCAGTACCTAGTGCAGGACCGTCTGGGGAATCAAAAATATTGATGTAACATGTTTGAGTAGAAGGCCCACTGGAGAATTCCACTGCCTAAATGGGATCCATCAATTTAGGCTTCCTTTAATTATTCTAATTCTGTGCATCACATCAGTAGGGGAGTTTGTCTGCAGAACCGGTTTTTATAGGGGGTGCCGCCCCTACGTTAGGGGCAAAGGAAGGCCAGACAAGGTATCTACATCTATTTTTCATTGTTGTTTTGAGTTGCTGTTTAGTAATTAAAATTTTTGAACATAGACTAATTTTCCCATACCATGTGGCCGTGCGATTGACAAGGGACTGATTAATGGGCCGACCCCAGGGCCAGGAGGCTGCTGGGCTGTTCTCTTGTGGAAGGCATGCCGGCAAAATAAAGTTGATGGTTTTGTTTGTGTTTAACCCTTCACCTTGGCACTATCAATAGATTGAAGACATCATTTGTATCTGCAAGTGTTTCTTTAATTAAGACCTCCTAAAAATCTTTCCTATTGATTCATTCCATTATCCTATTGATTAACTGCAGTGGATCATGTACTTGGTCTTCAGTGGAAGGCAACAGCCTCAGCCGTCTGTCATGACTACAGATGCAGACCACAGGCAGCCAGCAGCCAGCGCCCAGGGCTGGCAGGAGTGTCTCGCGTTCTAATGAGGCATCAGCGGTGGCTCACTGAACACCACAGAGAAAGCCAGTTGTCTCCTGCTGGAGGGGTGGCCAAGCATAAAGCATTCCTTCCAGTTATTTATACTGCAGCCACTTAGCTAACAGTATGTACGGGGCTACTGGCAGTCTTGAGTGGGGGGAGGGGAAGGATTCTGCTGTGCATCTGAATTTGAAAATCTTGAGCTTTGAAATAAAAGCAGACTCTGAAATCTAGGTGCAAGGCATGGTTCAGAGGCTGACTGTTCGTGTTCCTTTCCCCAGGCTATAGTTTTATGCCCCGCCCCATCCTCACACTGTCCCCCATCCTATCAGCCTCCTCACTAGGCTGGCTAACTAGGAAGTACCACAGGGGGCTTCCATTTTGGAAGGAGCTTCCCTCTGACTCGGTCAGAAAGAAGGGCTGGCCCTTGTTTTTACCATCTGCCACTGGACATACATCTAAATCATCCCCTGCTATTAAAAATGAAGAAACCTGTGACTGGACTAGTTCTAAACTTCATGTTTTGCAATATTCCTTAACATTGACAGTTACAAAGAATTATTCTGGTTAGAGTTTAAAGAGAGAAGGACTTTATAAGGCTGTAGTTGGGTATTCTGGGATATGCGAAATCAAGTGAGGTAAAACACTAGGCACATAGTAGTTTCTCAATCAATAAACCAATAATTGTTGATCCACCAAAAATTCACCTTTCTTCCTCCCCTACGTGTCCTGTTGCGTCCCTATTCAAGCATTCTCTGCCTCCCCATCCTTCAAGTAGACTCAAGAAAATGGCCTTCCGAAGGGGTGGGACACCTTTCTTCCCAAATGGAATCCAACAGGAAAGAGAAAATGTAGAAGTAAGGGTCCGAGGCAGGAGGCAGATTAAGTTCAGAGAATCTGAAGTCTCTCTTCTCTGACTCTTTAGTAGGCAAATTAATTAAGTTTTCCTTTTGGAGTGAAAAATTCTAAGACTTTGAAACATCTCTCCTAAGCAAGTTTATAATGGTCTTCATCTTCAGGATCAGGCCTGGCGTGGGTTTTCAGGAATGTGTGTGGCCCTGAGTTAAAGTCAGTGGCTTTTTTTAAATAGTCCCCGAGAAAGGAAGGCAGAAAGTCCCACATCCCCCTATGTGTAATTTGGGATTAGGAAAGCTGGTGGTTACTGGGAGGAGTTCTCTCTCTTCTCTCTCTCTCACTCTCTCTGCTTTTTTTTTTTTGAGGGAGGATAGAGACAGTCTCACTGTGTTGGTCTCAAACTCCTAACCTCAAGCTCTCTTCCCACCTCAGCCTCCCAAAGTGTTGGGATTACAAGCATGTGCATTGCACCCAGCCCAGGAACTCTTCTTTCTAATATGAGTATTTATAGAATACTCATGTACAGAATTTTCATTCTATAAATTTAAAGAATGAAAATTTATAGAATACTCATGTATAGACTCCCATCTATAGAATATTGAAATCAAAATTGAGTGCAAATTCAGGGCTGATTTGTGTTTCTTCTATCAGCAGTTGTTAATAACCAATTGTTTGCACCAAACCTAAGGGCTTGATTTCCCTTGGCACTAAATGTTATGTTTTGGGTATCTTATAGTCTGTCCTGTGAGTTAACATTGTACAATGAACTGTTTTATCAGGCCTTGGCTGATCATCCTGCCTGCTAGCTCTACCCTGGAAAACTGTTTTTTTAATGCTTACTTCAATATTTCTGTGAAATCTGACGTCATGAAGATATCCCCAAACTCTTCTCCAAAAAAAAGCAGAAATTTACTTAGATCTAAGTGTACTTTTCCTAAGCCAAGTGATTTAGAAACTTTTAGGAAATAATTTTGAGGCTAAATGTTTCTGGGTTTGCTTTTTCAATTAACATGTTTTAAATTAGCATGTAATCTGTCTTCATTAAAGACATGTTTTGAAAATTCAGAGAAGTATAAAACAGAAAGGAAAAGTCTCCTGTAAGCCTACCACCTTGGGTACCACTAGGAATATTTGAGCCCGTTGCCTCCCGGTCTGTTTTTAATGCATATATACTTGTATATACACTTTTTAAACCAATATTAGGATCATAATATTTTATAACTTGCCTCTTTTCACTTAGTATGTCATGAGCAGTTTTTCTTATCTTTAAATATTCCTTGGGAACATGATTATTAAGGGAAACTAGAATTCCCTTGTATGGATATGCCATAATTTATTTAACTTTCCCCCCATCATTAGACATTTAGGTTGTTTCCTATTTTTTTCCCTATCATATAAAATGCTGGGATGAATATCCTTGTCTAAAAATTTTGTGTGAATCTTTATCACCTAAGGATAGATTCCTAGAAATTGAATTACCGAGCCAAGGATTCACACATTTTTAAGGCTGTAACACATACTGCAAAATGTTCTTCCAAAAAGTGGAACAAGTTATATAGGCTCCCCAAGTAGCCAGTGGGCATACCTGTTTTTCTGTAGCTTTAACCAGAACTGGAAAGAGTGTGTGTGTGTGTGTGTGTGTGTGCGTGCGTGTGTGTGTAAAACTATCAAACTGTTTTAGTTTGATAGTTTGGAAAACCGGACAGTATCTCTTTGATTTAATTTGCATTCTTTTGATAATGAATGAGGTAGCAGTATTTTCTTATATTTAATGGCTATTTCTGTTTCTTCGCTTGTGAAATACTTGTCCATGTCATTTTCCCATTTTGGGGGAACGTTTGGCTTTTTCTAATTTATTCAAAATTTTTTTTCTTTTTAAGAATTGCGGCCCTTTTTCATAGATGAACAGATTAGATTGTTAGAGATCATTAGATTGGATTTTTCATGTAGACATTAAGTTATACTTGGAATATCTGTTGGTAATGGCAATATTATTAACGTACTTTTTACTTTTAAAAATGGTTTGTTCGCTTCTGATAAAAAAGATATATGAAAAAGAATCTGACAGTGTCAATCCAGCTCTCGTTAACTATCCCAGGACGCTACCAGCATTTTATTACAGTTGTCAAGAAAAAAGAAAACCAACAATTTTATTGTTTTGATTATTGAGATCCAGCCACAGATCAACTGAGCAATTAAAATCTCTAAATAACATTCTCTGAATTGTCAAACAAAGGATTAGTTCCCGGTGGAAAGGACTTTTTTAAAAGATGATAGTTTTCTCTGTAATGTCTGTGCCAGTAAATGGTTGCACTAATTGGAGTATACAGAAATATTTTACCAGTTTAACAATGCATGACATCCTAATAAGATTGTGATGACAAGCTTTTCTTTTTATGAAAGGTGATGTTACTGCGTGCTTCTAATATACATGGACTCATGTGTCTTCTTGTGACATGCTATAAATGAAATTTTTCAATGAAATTAATCTGTTTTACTAAATCTTTACTGTATGTGAAATTTTTTTTTAAGCAGGACAACAGAGTCTTGATGCTTGTTGTTTTTATTTATAGTTCTTAGAATAATATATTTTAAGGAATCTTAGAGTTGAGTAGAAAGGATCACAATTAAATGCATATTAAAATGCTTGTCCCAAATCCCATGAATCTGTCACTAGAATATGTGAGGCCGGATTCCCCATCTTCCCCTAGCTCAGGTGGCTGGCTGAGTGCAGGGCTTGGGATGGTTAATGACAATCCTCCAAGACAAGCAGGACTTAACATCAATATCCCTCTTCCTGATAATCTATATACTCTAGAGGTGGTGAGCTCTGGCAGGGTTTTGATGATTTTATGATGGCTTGTGTATATTTATAGTGTGTTTAAAATACTCTTTTTAATTATCATTTGAGTGACGAAACTTAATCTTTCGATCTTTACCTGCACCTCCTGGTGATGTATGTTTGTTAGGTAACTAAAAAGAGGAAATTAAGCAAAGCCAGAGCTTTATGCCAGCAGTAGGACTGAGGAGTCAATAGATGATTAACCTGCCTTTCTCCTCTTCTTGAGAATAAAGGAGTCACTTTTTCAGAGCAGCACCCTAGAAACATAATAGCTATGCAGAAATGGGCAACATTTGCGTTCCACAAAGCAAGTATACAGGGAGAAGAATAGCAGGAAATCATTTGCATGCTGTTCTTTAAACACACTGATATATACCCCCGTTGAACTGTCTGTGACAGTCAGAGTGTCCTTTGCGTTTTATATGCACATATGTGTTTGTGTGTATATGCATATATATGTGTATACATATATGCTATATATGTATATATTATGTACATATAAATTATGTGGGTGTAAGCAGCATACGTGATCGGATGCTGATATTTTGTCAGATTTTAGGGACTTAAATAAACAGGATATAATCATTATCTTAGTCTATCAAAGCCACACCTTAAATACGTCCCTTATTATTTCATTTGAAAAGGCATGAAAGGCCAGCGTAATTACTCCTTACTGCAGATGAGTAAAGGCATCTGTGTTAATAATGGATGCTTAGGATTTCAAATTAAATATTGAACCTCTGGCTTGCTTTTCCCAAATGATGAGGCATAACCACCACTCTTTTTGAAAGCTCTTATTTCTTATATTATGGGTCAAAATTTTAAGCAAAAGCTGAGGAAAACAACTTCAGTTAATCGGCCTATGTGATTATTTGACATACGTGATTAACTGACCGAGGTAAGGAGCATCATTATTGTATCATAATCATCATTATATATAAAGGAACTCCAGGCTAAGACTTCCCTCAAAGAAATCTTAAAAATCATGGATTGATTCGCAGATTTAGTGGGATACGAAAAGCTGATGATGTGCCTGAATAAGATAAGCATTCTATATTAGATTGTACTGGAGAAAGCCCTCACGTGGCCATGTGATTTTATTGACAGCTCAGAACCAAAGACCATAAATTCTGTCAGGCAATATACTGTCCTAGGAAATGGACATCACAGATGCCAAAGCGGCCTTTGGGGGCCCAGTAAATGCCGTGTGGAGTCAGGTGAAGAATTAAGCCCCAGACCAAGCCCAGTACCTGCATGGTTCTTTTTTAGCTGGTATTGGTGAGGCTTGGCTGTCGTTTGTAACACATCCGTGCCCCTGGAGCAATTTTTCTCTGACATCACCTGTGAGTCACAGTAAAGTCTCAGTAGTCATCCTGAAGCCACCTCCCCCACCAAGCTACTAACATCAAAATGACGTTTATCATATGATTGCCACTTTAAGACATAGGCAGCAGTAGGACAATGTGAAGTTTGTGCCAAAAGTTCAGCTAGACAGGAAAGGAAGCTTCCTGAGTCCCCTCAGTCAGGCAGGCAAGTGTTCATGTTCAGAGAAATCATCAAATGCAGAGAGGAAAGAATGGTGAGCTGAAAAAAGCAGATGGCACGGGGGCAGGTCAGGGTGGGGAGCTGAGTCAGAAGGAAGAGGCAGGCAAGGCCTGGAGGCCAGAATGGCAGGCAGTTGGATCAAGAATCCAGATTAGTGGATTTGGGAAGAGAAGATCAGAGACTCAAAAGGGGTCAGGAACCCGGAGCAGAATGACTTAACCATAAAAAGCAGAAATCTGGTTAAGAGGTGGGCCCTTAAGAGAGTGACATACCAAGGATGGGGCAGTGGGGGCAGTCCATTTTAGCTCCCTGGCCCCAACCCCATCCATGCTGGTGACAAGGGGGTGCACTGTCTGTCGAAAAACTTCCAAACAATAATAAAACTAAGGGTCAGTCTGCTTTTTATTATCCCCTTTCACCATCAGTTGTGATCAATGTAATAATCCTTCCTAACAAAATCTTCTGTTGGTCTAACTTCTAAACAGTGTTCAAAGTTACTTCTAAAGTTTACATATACAAATACACATATATGTATATGTAAACTTATAAACTTTAGTAAAGGATATGTTACTAAAATGTGCTAATTTGAAGTGTGTGTGTGTAAATATATATATTATTTAGTAAAATAGTATATAATTATATATAATATTCTAAATATATATTAGTAAAATGATAAATATAATATAATATACATAAATGATAAATATAATATTTATAATATACATAAATGATAAATATATATTTGCACACACACACTTCAAATTAGCACATTTTAGCAACATATCCCTTACTAAACACTGTGTTCTTCATGGATGCAGAGTTCTCAGTTACACAGTCGGCTGCTGACACACACACAGTCAGCTACACATGCTTGTTTCTGGAGTCAATTCATTACCATTTGGACTGTTTGAGTGCACTTCAGATAGAGTTTGTGTCTCCAGTGACTGTAGTGCCGCATCTTTCTGCATCTGAACAGTAGATTCAAAATCAATAGTGATTAAGATGAAGAAACAGCATTTGGGGTATTTCAGCTCTTTCCTACCATGTGACCACTTGAAGTTTTTCTTTTTGTTTAAACTCTAAAACAGAAAGGCCAGGTATTGTGGTTCACGCCTGGTGGGTCACTTGAGGCCAGAAGTTTGAGACTAGCCTCAGCAATGTGGCAGAACCCTGTCTCTACTAAAAATACAAAAAATAAAATTTAAAAATTAAAAAAAATCTAAAACAGAGGAACAGTTTATAAACTACTCAGTATAATATTTTCATTTGGTAAATGAACATGTTAGTGCTCTACATAAAATATCTAGCTGAATTTTAATAATGTTTTTAAGTTGAAATTTATTTTTCAATAGTTAGAAAATTGTTTTTTAACAATTAATTTGATTGTTAAAACTAAATAATAATTTTAGAAAACATTGTTACTGATTATTATGTGACAGTTATTGGGAATAATTTGTTATAAAAGACAGATAGGTAAAAAAAAATCTGCTTCAACTGTCAGATATGCTAGGTACGCCCTTAGAGATGGGGTAGTATTTATGAAGATCTAGTGAGTTCAGTGCCTGCTGACATAATCAGTGGTAATAAGGTAATATAAGCACAGGATGGCCAAACCAAGAATGAAGCTTGATTCTGAGCTTTATGAACTGGCATCTTCCTACATTTTCTGGGTCTGAACTGGCCTCAAAGTGAAGCCAGGGCTGAAGCCACAGAAGAAAATACATAAGTAAATTTTACTAGAGTTAGGGAATAGAAACAAACGACGAACAGACTTATTGTTGATGGCAGTCACTACAAGAAAAACACATAGCTGCTACCCAAGTAATTGCTGCGGGATTGGGAAATGCATGACACTATGGTAAAGCAGCTCCAAGGCCCCGAACTAAAACTGCAGGAAGTGCGATAGAGAGGCAACCCACGGGGTAAGGGGCCACACTAAATGGGCTGGCTCTATTACAGCCCAATAGACTGAGCAGAGCCTGGTGATAAATAGGAACGAAGCAGGCCACACAGAGAGAGGCTGGACTAGTTTCAAACCGGAGCGTGTACGTCCTATCTAAGGAGGCAGTTGCGACTCGTCTCTGGCCAGTTATTGTCATGGCAGAGTATTGGCCCAGATAAGCAGATCTTCCCATTTTTCAAGCAGAGTCAAAAATCTGGACTTTTTATTAAGGTCTCTATTTATTTTTCTCTTCTTTTTAGGAACTAATTCACATTTTTTAATGTTACAAGAGTCATTACTATTTAGGCCAAAATAAATATGTGTAGGTTAAATGTAGCCCCTGAGCCACCATTTTGTCTCCTCTGAGCCAGAGCCTTAACCTGTTCCAGTTGAATCTGTTGGTAGCTCTCCATACCAATCATAAGATAGTTTTCATGCTTAAGGCTATTAGAGAGGTTTAATAATCATAAGAAGAGTAGGCCAGGCATGGTGGCTCACGTCTGTAATCCCAGCGCTTTGGGAGGCTGAAACAGGAGGATTGCTTGAGGCCAGGCATTCAAGACCAGCCTGGGTAACAAAGCAAGACCCTGTCTCTAAAAAAAACCTAGAAGAGTAGAAGCATTCCTGAATATTACAGACAGTAACAGAATGACTATCACAACAACAGTCACAGCTTGCAGACACCAAGCTCCTCAGAAAATATTCTACTAATAATAATAGTTGTCATTGGGCTAGTTACTGAGTGCCAGGCATTGTGCTATACATTTTGCATTCACGATCTCATTGAGTCCTCACAGTAGCTCTATGAAATGGTTACTTGTGTCTGCATTTACAGATAAAGAAACTTAGCTAAGTTTTATAATTTTCCCACGTTCAGTTGTACAGTCAGGACTTCACTCAAAGCCTCTCTTGAACTGAGCCTAAATTGCTGATGGTTAGGGGACTCTGTTAGCTAAACTGAGGAACCACAGGCTGGGTGGCCTTGAATTTCAGGCCAAAGGACCCGTCACCCAAGAGTCTTGGCAGCTTCCTCAGCAAAGATGAACGGGCTTGTTAGGTGGTTTTTGTTACCTGATCAGTAATTATTTCAACACCAGAGTTTGTCGTTACTGTTGTCCTGTTATGAAGAATTCTCTTTAACAAAACTCATGGGAAAAGGGACTGACTCATGTGCAGTTTGGCCTGAAGCATTTGCGTCAGTATTCTGCTCCTGGAAGAGTATACTTTGACTTATGCATTGCTTGCTTAATAGACCACAAAGGTCAACATCCCTCTGGAAGAACAGCTCGTGCTTGGAGGCGTCACAAGCTCCAAAAGATCCTGTTAAGGCAGGATGTTGTGTGAAACTCACAAGCGAAGCAAAACGCCATGTCTCCTAATTATAATGTTAATATTTAAGAAAGCTTCAGAGGCTGCCTCTGTGCTTTATACCAAAAAAAGAGTTGGGATTTTTCCCCCCTTTTGCTTTTCAGACCTGGAATCGCATCAACATTTTTTTTCAACAAAAGAATGTGTCTCTTGTCCCCAGGTATGGCAAGGGTACAAAGAAGCCAACTTGTAGAGGGGAGAGAGAAGAGGTAACTGACAGAGTCAGAGCACTTTGGAAAGTGATACGAGAACAGGGGCTTATGGTTACAGCCCAACCCCCTTTGCAAAGAAGGCAATTAGATATTATTTCAGATAGTTTCTCACTGTGTCCTAATTCCATTTTCCAGCAACCCTGTGGCAGGTCCCCAGTTTTTCTTGGGCTTATGTGATTAGCTAAACTAGCCATGCAGGTATTGGCATTACACTCACAGATATGAAATCCAGCCTGACACCCAATCAGGACACATTCTTGAGTGGCTGTGTGGCCCCAGAGTGCCTGTGTGGCCCCAGAGTCTCCCACTGTCTTCCACTTATACACAGTGTATCTAAATAGACACTGGCCATGTTCAGTCCACCCTAACCCTTGTGTCAATAGCCAAAGAGGAATCAGATTTGAAGCAAAAATAACAAGCACTGTATGTAAATTACTAAACGCCCCCAAACACTATGGCATTGTTTGGAGATAGGGCATGTGTAGGAATAGTAGGAGGCACCTAATCAGAAATTCAAAATGAACAGCCTCACCGAACAGATGGGCAGAGTCTACGGACTTTCCTTCCTTCAGGAGAGGATGGGCCATTATTTAAATTTATATACAGTGGAAGCCACTAGAACCCCATTCTGATGATTAAATCTGGATGATCATAATATCCAGATGCATTAAACAGTGGCCTTCTCAAATCATAACAGAACAGAGATGTCACATGGCTCTGGCCAAGGACGTAAGTGAGTTCGTTCAATAGGCACTTCAGTTCTGGTGCCAGGTCACTGGGGACAGAGCAGAGATACGGCCTGATTTTCCTCAGCATCTACCTGCCCCTTCAGACAGGGGGCAATAATTCTTCTCCCTTAGTTAAACTCTGCCCCACACCCTGTTTATCTGAAAAATTACTTCAGTCAGATTCTTCTACTTAAATATTCATGAAGACGTTATGGGAACTATATGATGTCAAGTAAAGGGACATGGCTTTTGTGAAATTCTGTTTGAACTATTGAAATGAGAGTGGTGTCACTCTCTCCAAACTTTCCAATTCCCTCCAATAAACCTGTAGAAAGCAGACCACCAGATGTTTCAAACAGTTTGGATCCCAATTCCACTTGATTCTTGCTCCAGAAGCTGAGAACTTAGGAGCAACTTCCTGTGGAAACAAACGTTCCCACCAATACCAAAGTTTGATAATATGTAGAAAACATGACCTCTAAGAAATGCATGTCAAGTGCAGCCTGGGGCTTGGGGTGTCCAGTCCAGAAATCTGCCTTTGGTTAAGGTATTAGAAGATTAGGGAGTTACTCAAATTGTCCTTAACATTGTTTTCATATGTGTTATGGGCCACGCATGCTCCATGACTTTTATAACTTATGTACTCTCATAGACTTACAGGAGAGTCCTGCATCCACCTCAGGGTTTGCTGATAGCCTAGATGGTAGAATTGCAGTAAGGTTAAACAGATGTAGGGCCTCATATTGCTTCTCATACAATTTTAAGAATCCTTAAAGTCAGTTTTCATGGTAAGCAAACTTTAATTTAAAAACTTTGAGATAGGAGGGATCATTCTTCATTCCGTTCATCCAGGTTCGAGGACTTTTGGTTGCAACTGACCCGCCATGCTGCTTCAGAAGAAACTCTTTAAAAACAAACTTTATGAGAAGAGAAAAGGGTTACAATTTAGGGGCTTTTAAAAAATTACCTTTGGATTTTTCCAAGCTCTCATCTTGAGTAGAAAACAGAACATGTCACAGATACATATTTTCTTAATTGTAAAAAGTAAATACTCTAAAATGTATTTTTTTCATTGTGATTATGTTACAGTGGTTTCTATGTACCATAGATTAGATTTTTATTAAGGGTTTTATTAAATAACTGGTGTTTCACCAACATCTAATTAAATCTTCTATCTAAATTGAACAGAAAATTATGGGGGAAAAGCAAGCATTTGTAGCAGACTTTATTACAGATAAGACTATTATTTGTTCATCTTAAGAATTTGAGATCAAATTTACAAGCAGCATCCTCATCGAATTTCTTTTCTGGGCTGCTGAGCCCTGGCCCCTTGAAAGCAGCCCATTATCTCCTCACCTCCCCCCATTTTATTATAGTGTCCTGGTTGTTGGCAACACGCCCACTGTTTAAGGTTACTTTCATTAATTAACCGAAAGTTAATTTCTTTGCAAGCAAAATCTCTGATCTCATTATGTTGTCTTTAAAGCTGAAAGCTTCAGGTTTTTTGGTCTCCTTTGATGACACAATAAAAAGCATGCTCTTTATCTTAAGGGAAACTGTCTCCAGGGTTTAATTTAATAGTCCTTGAAATAGTTACAGCACAGCCAGGCAGACTACAATAATATGCCAGTTTTAGAAAACCTTGGCTTTGTCATGGTTAGAGAGCCCAGTGACTGATGTGAGCTACAATGGATCCGTTTCCAAAGAAGTTCTGCACTTTGCCTCGAGTCCCATTTTTACACACGACACCGCCCTCCCTACCGCCATTATGGAGCCTATTTGAGAACAGACCAACACCAACACCAGCATCCTTCCAAAGTGCACCACTGCCCAGCCATCTTACTCTCTGGGATTTCGGAAAGTTTGGGGGGGCTGGCGTTTTGTCTGTTTGCCTTTACTAAGCTATCTTTTGTTCCTCTGGTGGAAGCAAGGCAACACTGGGTGGTACAAAGAGTTTGGGGTAGTGCTTTTGGAGGCTGGCAGGCCTGGATTTGAATCCCAGCCTTTCCATGTACAGGTTAAGCATCCCTAATCCGAAATCTGAAATCTGAAATGCTCCAAAATCCAAAACTTTTTGAGCACCAACATGATGCTGAAAGGACATGCCCACTGGAGCATTTCAGATTTTGAATTTTGGATTAGTGATGCTCAGCCAGTGAGTATAATGCAAATATTCCAAAATCTGAAAAAGTCTGAAGTCTGAAACTCTTCTTGTCCCAAGCATTTCAGAGAAGGGATATTCAGCCTGTACTGGCTCTCTGTCCTTGAACGTGTTATTTAACCCCTCTGAGCTTCAGTTTCCTCATTAGTAAACTTTAAATGATTATGTAAAGAGAATTAAATGAGATAAAACAAAGTAGCAGGTACTTGACAAATGTTACTCCCCTTACTTTGCCAGTCCTGTTCTAGTCTTTTCCAAGGACAAATGTGTTTCTAGAGATGGAGTTCATCCTGATATTTGGGGGCTGGCCTACATACAGATTGCTATACCAGAAGGAGCAGTTTGGGGGAGACAGTTAGATTCCACAGAGCATGTTTTGGTGTGGATTGGATGAGTTAGGTTCTGTATTGCCCCAGATGCCCTTTTACAGACATGGGGACTTACACGGTGTATTTTCTTTGTCTCTCTGCGTTAGCTTCATCTTCAGTGATGAAATCTTGTTGCTTCCTGAAGCATTAAATTCAGTGAGTTGAGAGTGGCCAAAATGTCTTTTCAGAGCCACCAGGTGTAGGTCACACAGAGGGGACAGAACTCTTCAGGTGGCTCAAGTCTCAGGAGCAATCTAGATACACGGAGAAGCCATTTGTATCCCACTGAGTCCTGTGATGCTGCACACACACAGCTGAGATTTACAGAGGCCGGGCGGGGAGGGCTGCTGAGAGAGGGTAATGGCATGACCCACCATGCTGCTTCAGATGCCTGGGAGACTGGGTCTGTGCCATTTGCATATGTCCTCTGTACCCATTCCTGATGAAGGATGCAATTGACTCAACTCAAGCAGGTCAAAATCGCTTAGGCAGAAAATCCCAGGTCTTGGGAAGAAAAGTCATGTGCCTCTTGGGCCCTTGGCAGAAGTCAAAGGTCCAAGGTAATGTATTGGCAAAGATCCTGTCTGCTTTGGTGCCTTACTTACTGCTCCCCAATGCTTTTAGGTGGAAATATTGTCAACACTATTGATTATTTGATCTGATAATCCAGCAGGCTCCCTGATGTGTTAAATTTCCTACTTTTGGAGGACTATAAGTATGGGCAGAGTGTATACTGCTGTTGGAAAGAACTCTCAGTGGACCTTGCTAAGACACTGCTTCTACAGCGAGATTGCTACAGGCATGACAATTCCAATTATTCTTTTGGCTGTGACATTTAACCCTTCCCAAGACAAATTTTCTATAGTTATCCAGTTTTTCCAGCCTTGCTTTAGATTTTGGAAAAACACTTTGTCTTCTGCATTGGGCCCGTAGGGTCTCTTGATTTATTAGCATGGTTTACCTGTACGTTTTTAGATTTTTATTTTTTAAGTTATTATGAGTACATTCCATTATCTAGATCTTTCCCTCCTTCACATGCCCTCCATGGCCAAAATCATATTTGCCTTTCTCCTTGTCTTATACCATCTTTAAACATTCCATCAGCCATGTCCCTCATTTTTAAAGTATATAGCAACTTCATGAAGGATATATAATTCATAGTGTGTAGATACCAAAAGAAAAGGTGACCTTAGGCCAAGGCAGTGGAATTTTCTCTAAGTAAGGAGCATAGAGGTGATATATAAACATAGTGATGACAAATAAGCATTGAAGTTTGTTTGCAAATTGTTTGTTTAGAGCTTGGTCTGGAATAGCAAGAAACCTACATACCCTCCGACTCGTCTCTCTGTAGTTGTTGGTTATTCACCCCACTCTCTCTCTGGCTTCAGTCTCCAAGCTCTTCAGCCTTGTTGAAGGGGTCTAAAGACACCCTTGCACATCCAAAGGCCACTTAAACAAGTGATGCCTTCAGCTTTTGGGGTCCGCCGTGCCATTTCTTCTACATCCCAGCTTACTATGCTTGACTTCAATTACATTCCCCACTACCAAGAAGCAAGAGGACTACTTTAATCCCCTTTGCAAAATAACAACAATAAGGCCTCCAGGCAGAGCACATTGAGCCTAATTCAGATTTTTTTAAAGTGGAAAACAAATCATAAATACCTGAGAAATGAGGTTCATGATGGAAGCCCCACAAAGCCCCTTAACCTGGGCAAAATCCTATAACACAATTATATAAAATTTCACACCTGACTGAAGCTGTTATTGGAACAAAAATAACCATTTTTCTGCTCGTGCTAAATGAACCACAAGACCCATGGATCCAGCCGCAGAAAAACACAGGATTGCCCATTCCATCTGCATATAATCAGCATACTTGCTGGCAAGGGCACTGTAGGATCAAAAGAGTTAATAATTGGATCCTGCCCACAGCAACCACACAATTAAGGACAAGATTAGCAAAGATGAGGAATTTATGGTGAAAATGCAATGATAGTCTGAAAAACAAAATGATTTCACTGAGCAGTTGTTCTGTTGCCATAATCCTAATGATCAACTCTATTACACTAATAATAGGAGAAAAACTAATTGCAGTGAGGACAGGACAAATCTTTTTAAATCTGCATTGTCATCCCAACTAAGTCCCAACCCATTTGTATTAACCTTTGCTGACAGAGTCACATGATGGACATAATTTCTTATAATTTACCAGCTATGGATCTAACCTTTCTTCATCAAATATTCATAAAGGCAGGATTCTCAATGATTTTCTGTCTCTCTTCAATTTAGAGCTTGTTGTCTTCTTCCTTTTTACAGTAATTTGGACACAATTGAAGTCAAATGGAATTAAAGTTAAATGCCTTTAGCAACTGAGGTGCCTAAAAGCAAACACTTAGGGGAGGGGTTGTGAACTGAATGGGGAGAGCTTGTATTCCCAAGACCCTCCACGTCCCAAAGGAGTTCAGTGGGCTGCCGGCCCCTAAAAGGAAAAAGCAAACTCAGTCAGAGAATGACATGCCATTGCTTTCTCTTGGCCTTGCTTGGGCTTCTTGTGCTGGGTGCTCTGTAGCTGAGTTGAAACTGAAAGCCCCAGGCCTTCCCCTGTCTTCAGGGCTTGCCAGGAACTTCGGCTGCCATGACCAGGCCCTGCTTGAGCATGTGTGCCCAGCAGGGTGCAAGGAACATGCCAGGGGCTGGAATAGTGGACAAGAGAAGTTGGTTGGTACAGTTACTTAGAAAACAAGCGTGAACACCTAAAACCATTCCTGAAAGCATTTTTGGTTTCTAGAAAAACATCTGTTTCCACTTTGCATCTTTGTTGCTTTGACACTTTTCTTAACAGGGATGTAGATAGGAAAAAGTCTTCTAAAGCTTAGATGTTTAAAATAAGTCTAGTAAATGGTCCTTTATCTTCAGTCTTCCCCTTGCAAGGCTTCAGTTTTATTAGGATGGCAGAAGTTTGGGGAAGGTGAGATAGACAATCAAAAGAACTCCCTTTTTCTACTCCAATCCTCAGACAACCCTGCCTTTGCTACAATGGCAAGGAATGTTGTACATTCTCCCTCAAGATGCAAAGGAGGCCGAGCACAGTGGCTCACACCTGTAATCCCAGCGTTTTGGGAGGCCAGAGAGGAAACATCACTGAACCAACAAGTTCGAGACCAGCCTGGAAAACATAGCAAGACCCCATCTCTACAAAAAATTTAAAAATTAGCTGGACGTGGTGGCATACTCCTGTAGTCCCAGCTACTCAGGAGGCTGAGGCAGGAGGATTGCTTGAGCCCTGGAGTTCACGGTGAGCTATGATCACACCACTGCACTCCAGCCTGGGAAACAGAGTGAGACCCTGTCTCGAAAAAGAAAAAGAAAATTACAAAAACAAGATGCAAAGGAATTGTTTCACCTAGTTGACTTCAAAGCCCTGTATTGACCAAGCCAAGGATTTACTTCTTGCTAAGTTCCCAGAATTTTGTTTATTAGAAAGGAAATGAGAATTGAAGGCAGTTGTAATCTTTAACAGCTGATTCATGTCCCCAGCTAAGGTATTTAGTTCTAGTCACCACAATTTTTAGCATCTTTATCAATTTTAACTGTATAAGTAATGCACAATACATTCACTTTGTAAAAATTAAAACTTTATAGATAAGAGTAAAGTCTTTTGACCACTGCTTCCAAACGTAGACCTTCTTGCCCTTCCAAATATTCTTCTGTGCATTTACAGACATACATGTATCCAACGACAAATATATGTTTTCCTTATTCGTTTTACATAAGTGGTTATTATGCCATACAAATCAATACCCACATTGCATTTTTACTCAATAATATGCCTTATGTTTAGAAGTGTTTCCATGTTAGAACATATCAATCTATTTAATTCTTTCAGAGAAGTCCATATACTGTAATTTAGTATCATTCCTTCAGTGATGGATTTTGCTTCCAGGTTTTCAGATTATAAGCAATTCTGCAAAATATCATTATCTGGTTGGAACTAAGTTCATATAATTGTCTTAATGGCATGCTTAACTAGCTTTTGCAAGTACAGTTTTCTTCAGTATGTTTCTACTGACCTGATCATTCAAAACACTCTTTTAATGTTTTCTACCAAGCCACACTTCCTTTTTGATGGTAGTGACAAAAACAATTATGAGATATTTCGTATTTTAAATGCCCCACAAATAAACAGATATTCCAAATACGGCAGTGAATTAAATGTTTTCAATAGGGGGGAAATGAGAATCACCTGTCAGAAATGCCCAAGGAAAGGTTGTTATGAAAGGAAAACATCGTTATGGCAAGTTTCTTGTCACACAAATTAGGTTATACAGATCAGACCAAGTCCCTTGAACTACCACTGCACACTGGGAAAATTCATTCATTCATAGTAGCGTCCTTCCACACAGTATTGAGTTCTCCATTTACCTTGTTTGCTAACGTCCATGTTATAAAGAGTTGTCACTGATTACGTAAAGGATGGTTTGCCAATCAGGATATGCATACATGGCCTTGATAACCATCCCTCAGTCCAATATAAATCTCTTACAAATCCAATAGGAGAAGGCAGGAAGTTCTTTTGAAGAATGAGAAGATTTTTCCAGGAAGGTTTGAGGGCGAATTCCATGAGAAGTTTTTCACTAGGGATCTCAGGTACTGTCATTCCTCTGGACAGGAATTGAATAGGTGCTGAGATACTCACCGGTTAATTGCCTTTGGGTTAGTGGAAGAAGTAAGTCACCTAGCCAGATCTTATGCATTTGCACAAGTAGAGAATGGAAACTTCCAATCTGAGTGAGTTTAATTAAAGATTCTAGAATATTTTTAAAACAGTTCGCACTAATTACTTTTAGTTTAGGGAAAACTCAAAGTTGGGTTAATTGTGTTGTCAGTAGAGGTTTTGCTTTAGTGAAAACCAACAACCGACTTGAGAATGGCAGGGATAGGGAAACAGGCCTTCCAGAGTGTAAGAGATACTGGATGTCTCATATTCCTTCAGCTCTAATTTGTGCTGTTAATTGGCTCAGTCTTTCATTCTATATTGAGCACTCATATCTGCATCTTATGAAAAGGGAAGTTGGGAGACACGGTTAAGAGTTAGTAGAAAAAACAGACAAATTGGACTTCATCAAAATTACAAACTCCTATGCATCAAGAATGCTACCAAGAAGGTGAAAAAATAGCCTATAGAATGGAAGAAAATATTGCAAATCATATAATCTGATAAAAGTTTAATGTCCAGAGTATGTAAAGAGTGCCTAAAACTCAACAACAGGAAGACAATCTAATTTTTAAAATGAGCAAAGGATTTCATTAGACATTTCTCCAAAGAAGGTATATAAATGGCAAATAAGTACATGAAAAGATCCTTAACATCATTAGTCAATAGAGAAATGCAAATCAAAACCTCAAGGAGAGATTACTTCACACCTACTGGGATGGCTACAATTAAAAAAAAAACAACAACAACAAAAACAAAGCAGAAAATAACAAGGCAAGGATGTGGAGAAATTGGGTTCCTCCATTATTGGTGGGAGTGTAAAATGGTGCAGCACCTTTCAAAAACAGTTTGGTGGGTTCCCCAAAAAATTAAACATAGAATTACCATATGACCCAGCAATTCCACGCCTATGATATATACACAAAAGAATTGAAAGCAGGGACTCAAACAGATACTGTACATCAGTGTTCATTGTAGCATTATTCACAGTGGTCTAAAGGTGGAAACAACCCACATATCCATCAAGAGAGGAATGGATAAACAAAATGTGTTATATGCATACAGTGGAATATTATTTAGCCATTCTAAGGAATGAAATTGAAACACGTGCAACAGTATGAATGAACCTTGAAAATATTATGCTACGTGAAATAAGCCAAACACAAAGGACAAATATTGTATGATTTAACTTATATAAAATATCTAGAATAGGCAAATCCATGGAGACAAAGTAGATGATAGGTTACCAGGGGCTGGGAGAAGGAAAATGGGGAGTTTATTGCCTAACACGTACAGCATTTCTGTTTGGTGTAATGGGAAAGTTTTAGAAATAGATAGTTGTGATGGTTGCACAACACTGTAAATGTAAATGTAATAATGCCACTGAACTGTATACTTAACAATGATTCAAGTGGCACATTTTTGTTATATATATTTTGTCACAAAAAAAAAGTTGATGGAACCAGATACAGAATTAAAGCATATCATCGACAGTTACAAAGGCATCCAATGAAAGATCTCATAGTATGGAAAACACTACTTCGGTTATGCACTGCAACATAACAAATCACCCCGAAATGTAGTGAGTTAAAACAACCACAGTTTATTATTCCTCATCTAAGACTGCGGCCTTCTGGGGTTGACTCAGGCTCAGCTGGACAGGTGGTTCTTCTACTGGGTTCACTGAGGGTCTTACCCATGACTATAGTCAGGGAGTAGCTGGGACCTAAAAGCTGGTTCTGCTGTGACTGTGAGATTTCTGGGCCTCTCTTTCTCCATGTAGTCTCAGGGCCTCTTCCTCTCCAAGTGGCCTTTCCATGTGGGCTCTCCAGCAGGGCAGCCATGCTTCTTACATGGCAGCTTAAGACTCCTAAGAGCACAGAAGCAGAAACTGCCAGGCGTTTTTAAGGAAACGGCCCAGAGTCACCTCTGCTGCGATCTGTTGTTGTAAGGCAAGCCACAGAAAGGGCCAGCCCAGGTTGAAGGTAGGAGTGAGTGCTGGAGGTGTGGTCCATTGGAGGCCACGTTTGGAGGCTAGTTACCACAAACACCATGTGCATATGCACGGAACAAATGAGAGCAAAATCCTCATGAAACATTACAGGAAACCAACAGATCATATCTAAAATTAATCAATCAAGAAATGGTATGCTGGTACAGTGGCTCACACCTGTAATCCCAGGACTTTGGGAGGCCAAGGCAGAAGGATTGCTTGAGGCCAGGATTCAAGACCAGCCTGGGCAACATAGTGAGACCCTGTCTCTACAAAAATAAAAAATAAGCCAGTAATGGTGGTGAACATCTGTAGTCCTAGCAACTCAGGAGGCTGAGTCGGGAGGATCACTTGAGCTTAGGAGTTCAAGGCTGCAGTGAGCTGTGATCACACCACTGTGCACTCCAGCCTGGTGACAGAGCGAGACCCTGTCTCTTAAAAAGCAAACAAAGAAATCAGGGTACATGCATCTTAATTAGAGATACAGAAGGTAACTACCATATGAAACAAATCTGCAGGTTGGATGGATGGAGTGGAACAGTCTTGCTTTTTCATTGTGAACCCTTCTACGTCATTAGATGTAAACCTGTGAGTGGGCCATGTTTCCATCATATTATAGGGGAGAGGTTTGGAGCATGGGCTCTGGAACCAGACTGCCTGGATTCACATCTTGGCTACATCACTCACAATCTTTGTGACCTTGGGCAAATTACATAACCACTTTGTGCCTCACTGTTTGCATCTGTAAGGTGGGGATAATAATCATAGCGACCTGATGGGGTTACTGAGATTATTACATGAGTAAAGCACTTACAGTGCCATCTGGCACATAGTAGATGCTCAGAAAATGTTAGCAATTAACAATTACAACATTAAAAAAAAGAAAAAGGGCTGGGCACTGTAGCTTATGCCTGTAATCCCAGCACTTTGGGAAGCCAAGGTGGGAGGATCCCTTGAGGCCAGGAGTTTGGGACCAGCCTGGGCAGCATAGTGAGACACTGTCTCTACAAAAAGTAATAAAAAAACAATTATCTGGGCATGATGGCACATGCCTGTGGTCCCAGCTACTTGGGGGGCTGAGTTGGGTCAATCACTTGAGCCTGAGCGGTCAAGTCTGCAGTGTGCCGTGATTGTGCCACTGGACTCCAGCCTGGGCAACAGATTAAGACCCTGTCTCAAAACAAAACAAAACATTAAGGGGAAAAAGGAAAATTTGCAGGCAGGCCCATAGTGAACTAAGGATCTCAAGACCTGGATTCTAGCCTCCTGACTTTGACACAAATGGGTTGAGCGGTCTATTAAACTTGTCTTTAAACTGAGGGGGTAGGAGAGAGGATAAGAACCTCCCAAGAACAGAGGTTCTACCAAATCTGAAGTCTAAAAGAGCAAGTCATGGCTGTCAGAAATTACCTTGCTGAAAAATGAGAATTCCTTCTCTTTGAGGAAAGAGCACTAGATTCTTTGCAGTTGAACCTGTTCCTTCATCCTCACACTGTACCCACCATGGAGAAATAAGTCACAGACCCACTCGCTGCCTGCCCAAAAGACCTTTCTCCTGGGAAAGAACTTTATAAATACTTTAAGGTAGCAACCGTAACTCCCAGACGCTTACATGAGACCCAATGAAAAAGGACATTAACTTGGAACCAATTAAATTGCTTCTAATCTTTATTTACTGGCCTCCTGTACATCTCTCGCAGAAGGCTATTCACGTGATCAACCCTAGGTGAGACCGTAAGGAAGTTTACCTCTGCTTCTCACCCAGGGACTGCAGAGATCATGGGATTCTCCCTTCTTCACACCAGGAAGCAGCATGCTCTATCTGAGAGGTGGCTTAAACTGTTATCCTCCTTAGAGGTAGTTGCATTGTAAAATACCTTTCCCTCCTTTCCGCATACATTTGAACAAAATGAATTAATGGTAGACTTCCTGGCATTAGTTGAAAGGCAGAGCAAGAGTGTTCCTGGAGGGAACACTGTCCTGGGACCTGTCCATTCATGCCACACAGGCAGGCCACTTGCTGATGGCACTTACGCATCCAACCCTGGCCCCGGAACTTACTGGATGATGCCTTTGGGCAGTAGGACCTTTGCGAGTCAGTCTCCTGCTAGAAAGAACAGTTTAAATTAGGAATAGCAAGTTCTCCAGGTCTCACAGTCTCGCCCGAGCTAACCTATCAGCTAGTGCTGCAGAAAACACATAATGGAGCCTCCGTAAAGTATTCTGTGCCAACTCCCAGGTGGTCTCAGCTGCAGAACTGTTCTTCCAAAAAGTGTAAATTCTAACTTAGCAGTCTGCTGAGAAGCCCGGCTCCCTGGCAGGCCGGGCACGGGGCAGGAGGTCACAGCAGCTAATCAAGTCTTTGCCGTGTTCTCCTGACTCACTGCCGAGTTCTGGCCCGGTCCCAGCTGACCCCACTCCTGTAATGCTCAGTGAGGAGCCGAACTTCTCCATTAATCGGCCTGTTTGCAGGAGCTGGAAAGGTGACTTGTAACAGGCCTCTTGTTCCCAGACTCCTCTATAATGACATTCTGCACAAGCAGATGTCGTCCTTTGATTCCTTATGACCTTCCGAATTTTGGCAAATGAGAAAGCATCTGGGATCTGCAGTGAGGGCCTAAGGGTGTCTTTTCTACAAAGAGCTACTGTCGTCCTCCACCCCACTCTGCCTTCATCCCCATCTCTACCAGGCATGTGGCAAGGACATGGCCTTGCTAATTTTCCCTGTTGGAGAAAGCCTTCTTCCCGGAGCCAGGGGGCTTTGAGATGAGGTGGCCCAGACTGTCCCATGCTTGAGCATTTACCAGATGTGACTTTGGGTCCCTGTGGCTGTCTCAGCTTGACAGATGAGAAAATGCTGTTGCTAAGTGCCCTTCCCAAGGTCACCCCACAAGCAAACACTGGTGCTGGGAGAATGAGATCACCCCCAGACAGTGAAGGAATGACAGACCCACGCTTTCAAAGCCCCGAAGTGTGACACTGCACCAGCCCATTGACCAGAGAATACAAGATAATAAGTAATAAACAGATAATGGCCTGTCTCTCCTCTTGCTTTCTCCTTAAAGATGCCCAGGTGGGAAACTTGTGGTTGTGGTGATTAATTAATAAGTCCACCCAGTTAACCTGAAGTTGGCAGGCCATATTGCAAGTCTAAGGCGGTCTCTTTGGCAACTCATCCTTCTTTTCTGAGGCTCCAGTGGGCTTTATTCAGTGGCGGCATTGCTAGCAGCACCACAAAAACTTCGGTCGGAGGACTTCAGAATTTGGCCTGCTCTCTATTGAACTACGATGTTTTAAAACTCCTTTCAAACCAAGTCATTTCAGAAGCAAACCTTGCGCTGACTCAGAAGACCTGTTCAGTCTTCCGTGGCTCTCAGCATATAGGATTACCCTCCTTCCTCAGCCTGAATTCACGGCACCAAAAAGAAAAAGAACAGCATAAATTGGATGTGTGTTGAGTTCTGAAGATACACATCAGGTGGACTTGGGAATACAGGGAGGCTTTGGCGTGATTCCTTCTTTTCTATTCCAGCACAAAGGCGAACAATACATCAAAGCCTTGAAGGATAAGGTTTACAGCCTTCCCTCCCTCCCAGCCCCAGAGCTGGAGTGGCCTAGGACACCACTGAGGAGTCTTAAGATATTTTGCTTCATCAAACGAATACTGTGTGTAGGTAGAGCATAGAAGTTTACTCTCATGAGATGACTCCATTCCTAAAGGAATCTAGAGGCTTTCTGCGGAGCACCGTGACATAGATCGTATCATCCTCCTGCTTAAAACCCTCCGGCGGTTCCCCATCTCACTTAGAGTAAAATCCAGTCGTCCCAGTGGCTTCCAAGAGCTCAGGCTTCACTGACCCCATCCTCTCCATCCCCTATCTTCGCCCCCTTCCTCCAGCCACAGTGGCCCCCTTGCTGTCCCCTGGGCATGCCTAACTCTTTTTTCTTTCTTTTTTGGCAGCGACAGAGTCTCGCTATGTTACCGAAGGTGGTTCCAAACTCCTAAGCTCAAGCAATCCTCCCACTTCAGCCTCCCAAGTAGCTGAGACTGTAGACTCATGCCACCGTACCTGGCTAATTTACTTATTTTTTGTAGAGACAGAGTCTCACTCTGTTGCCCAGGCTGGTCTAGAACTCCTGACCTTAAGGGAGCCTTCTGCCTTGGCCTCCCAAAGTGTTGGAATTACAGGCATGAGCCACTGCACCCAGCCCTAATGTCTAACTCATTCTCACTTGCAATACCCTTCCCCAGGACAAGCGTCCATCACAGCCACCCTAGCCCAGACTCTTCCCTCAGCTTCTCTATTCACTCTTTTTTTTTTTTTTTTTTTTTTCATTTCTCTGCTTGATTTGCTCCAGAACACTTATCTCTAGGAGAAATTATCTTGATATTTATTTGCTTATATTGTGTGGCAGAGAATGTTAGCTTTTCATCCGGTCTCACTTTTTGCTTCTTCCTTGAAGTCTTGGTTTTGACGGGGAAAGGGAGCAACATCCAGCTAAAATCTCACACTTCGCAGTGACTAAGTTCTAATCAGTGAGATCCAGATGGAGGGGGTTACTTGTCCTCCTTTCAAAGAGGAGGTAAGGGGATATTTTAGCCCTCTGTCTTTTCTGCTGCCCCCCGCCTGGGACTCAGATATGGTGGCTGGAGTGTCCTGGCCCCATAGGTGACTTCGGGGATGGCATCCACGTGCTAAGGATGACAGAGCAGAAAGGTGGATGAAACAGCCTGGGTCACAGACGTCCATGGTCTGCTTCTGTGTGATGCTCCTTAGACTTCTTTAATGTGAAATAAAAATAAGCTCCCATCTACTTTGACCACTGTTATTTCCAGTCCCCCTTGCTAGCGGCTGAATGCCGTTTATAACCGATACATGTGTTTATTACCTGACTTTCCTGCTAGCCTGTAAGCACCACAAAACCTGGGACTTGGTGTAGTTCTCTACTGGATCTCTAGATCCTGTTGAATGAATGGATACTAAAAGCACGAAAGTCACAGAAGTCCTTCTGGCCAAATCCTGGCTTTATCAGTGTACATTTAGCAAGCATCTTCTTGATCACTGACCCAGTGGCATAGATATTTATGTGGGACAAAGCAATATTAGTTTCCAAATGTTAGCTGTAGAAAGAGTGTCATTCATTTCCTAGGTGTATAAAATGCAGACATGCTTTGGATTTAGGGCCAGGACACTATGACATCTTTGGAGTTCAGGGGCTTGTTAACATGACAATCCTGATGCTGCAGTGGCCTGCACTTCTTCTCTTTCTACAAAACGGCTGCACCAACATATAATTGTGCTCCTGTCATAAAACATCCATAGGCAAATGGAGGAGTTTATTATCTGTAACCTTGGAATGAAGTGGCAGCTTAAAGACTCCATAGGTTCTTTGGCGAGAGTGAAATAGTGCCCAGGAAGTACTGGAGTCAATGACACATGTCACTCAGAGGATTGGAACTTCCCTGCAAAAATAGCTTTTGAATCAGAGTTTAAGAGTGAGTGGCAGTAATTCCAATTTTACCAAGTTCAGTTTAGTTGAAAAGTGTTGGACCAGTGAGTGACCTAAGTTTCAGCCCCAGTTAATATGACTTATTATTTATGTGGTTGTGTGACCTGGAACAATGCTTTCACTTAAGGGCACTAATCCCTTTCATAAGGGTGCCACCCTCATGACCAAATTACCTCCCAAAGCCCGACCTTCAGATACTGTCACATTAGAGGCTAAGAGTTTAAGATATGACTTTTAGGAGGACACAGACATTTAGTCCATAACAGATGATTGTCACTGCTTCAAGTGGTGTCAGTTATGTTGTCCTAGGGCTGGAGGCCCCAAGATGGACTCATATGTTAAGGCCTTGGCACTAGCTGTAGCCTCATTTTCAAAACTGGGATTACACCTTTCTTTGCTGCCCTAGTAGTGAGGATCACATGGGATAATGCATATGGACGTAAGTCATACTGTTTATATATATAACTACAGTTTTTTTAGAGATGAGAAGACCTTTAGGGATTGTCTAACTCAAGCCCTCATTGTACAGATCTAAGTAATGATGGCCAGAAAGTCACAGTTTTGCCCAAGATCCTAGGGTAAAGTAGTGGCAGAACTGAGTCTTTAACTCTCAGACCAGTGTTCTCCCTGCTATACCATCCGGCTTGTTAAGTTGTTAGTTTGCTTTTTTTTTTTTTTTTTTTTTTTTTTTTGGTGAGACAGGGTCTGGCTCTGTTGCCCAGGCTGGAGTGCAGTGGTGTGATTACTGCTCACTGCAACCTCAACCTTCTGGGCTGAAGTGGTCCTCCTGCCTCAGCCTCCCAAGTAGCTGGTACTATTACTACAGGGTAGTAATTACTACCTGTATTAATACTACAGGGTACTATTACTTTTACGTGCCCAGCTATTGCTTCTTCTTATCATTGTTATTAAAGTGCTGTGTAGCAGGGAAATCAGCTCCCTGTTAAGGAGGTACAATTCAGATGCAAGATGCTTTCAATCACTTGTGCACTCCACAGTATTTATTACTGCTACCACGTGTCAAACTCTGCTCTAGGCTTCGAGGATATAGCAATGAGCAAAACAGACAGACATCCCTGCCTTCAGAGAGCTTAGCTCACGTGCGTGTGCACACACAGACACACACACACAAATGGCATCAAGTGCTACAGAGAAAAATAGGACAGTGAAGAAAGATGGGGAGTGCTAGAGTTGGGGGACAGGGAGGGGAGATATTTGCTGTCCTGAGTAAGGCAGTCAAGGAAGGTCTCCCTGATTGGATTGAGGAGTGACCTGAAGGGGTAGGGGGAGGAAGCCATGTGGATATTTTAGGGGAAGAGTGTTCAAGGGAGAAGGAGCAGCAGGTTCTAATACGCTGAGACTGCTCTTGGCCTCTTCAGGGTGAGCAAATAAGCCGGTCTGACTGGAGCACAGTGAACAATGGGATGAGTGCCAGGAAAGGGCAGAGGATCGGGGTTAGGAAAGGGTCCATCATGGAGGGCCTTGTGGACCACTATAAGAATTTTGACTTTGACTCAGCTTTTAAATCAGTGCGAAGCATAAATTCATCAGAAGACTGATATGACCTTTATAAATTAGCATTTTTCTTTTGACCCATTATTTTCTTCCTAATCCTGAATTTGAACTGTGTCACATGGTTGGTATTAGATGCTACTGATTTCCCTACCCTAAGTGACCTGTTAGTGAATGTTTCTAAAGAAGAGAAATCCGGAAGGGCCCAGGAACCTCATGTTCCGAATAAGGTTAAAATGAACTCGTGAGGTGTTTCTTGGCATCCAAAAACCAATTAAGCAGGTTACATGGAATTATTTCTAAAAACAGCAGTACAATGGAAGGAGACTGACAGGTGAGCAGATGGAGGAACCATCAACTCAAATTTATTTCACAGCTTACAACTCAAATGAGCATTCCAAAGTCAGAACAGCTGGCCTTTTATTCTGTAAGCCATTGTCCCTTGCTTTGCTTATCTCTCAGGAGTATGAGTGGATTATACTCACTGGCAGTCTGTCTGTAGGTCTTTGACTTTGCAGGGGAAAATCCTTTGTAGAAAAACAGGCTGTTTGTGTAAATCAGATTTTTCTGTAATGTCTGCCGCTTCCTGCAGATTGTGAAGTTTCTAGATTCTGGAAATCAATGGCATTGGCCTTTTAGCTTTTATTTTCATAACTGTATTCGTCACTTACATGACTGCTATTATTTACTCAGAATCAAGTTGATTCTGAGTAAATGGAGTTGAACCACATAGTCAGAAACACAGTCTTCCAATTTGCAAGAAGAAATGTTTTTTAAAATGTTGTAGTGCATTTAAAAATCACAGCCACCTTGTATTTCTAATCAGAAGTTATTCTGGAATCTTTCTGAAGTTTGAGACTGTCCCATGCAAACTTTACTTAAATTTCAAGCAACAGGGAAGTCATGAGATTTGGAAAGGGTTATCTTTTGTCAATCATGGTCCTTTGTGGAGTTCTGTGGTGACAGAGGACAGCGGAGAGACCATATTCTGTGGCTGAAAGGAGGGCTTGATACTACTCGGTGGGGATTTTGTTCCAGTAATTGCATCAAATTGGACCTGCTGCCATGTCATAGGTACAGCATGAATATCATTCATTAAGTCATGCACCTATATGCCTTCCCTCCCGATGGCTGAGTCACTAGCAGAATATATTTTCTTCCAAAGTGTTTGTTTTCATTGTTGCCCTTTAAAAATAATGAGTTCATTCTATTCCCTTGCAAGGAAAGTTACTCTAGACTGCTTTGAAATTGTATATCTTTTGTTGAGCACATTTCTGCAGTGGTTCCATAGCATTGTGTGCTGGGGAACCCAACCCGGTCTCTCTTAAAGCATCCAACCAAGCGGCCTCCAACTTGATACATATAATCGTCCAGCCCATTTGACCTTTATATTGTTACCTTTGGGCAGGTAGAAGTCATGCAAGTTTCGGGTGACCCTATCATGTGACCAGAGATCAAAGGTCAGCAGCTCCTAAATGTTCGGCTGTCAAGATAGCCCATTCATCACTATCATTATGTAACAGACAAGCCCACAAATGAACCGGGGGATAAAATTATTCTCAGCCCTCTACCTCCTGGTTTTACACCCCAGTGGTGGGCCAAGCAGTCTCACATATTAAGTGGTTCCAAGGGCCTGCCACAGTCCCTGAAGTAGGGGGAGGACTTCAGGAGACCTGTTTCATGTGCCAGACCCTGGGAAGTCACCAGCTGCCTGCCTGGGGAGCCAAGTTGCTGCTCTATAGGACTCTACAGCGGCCTGAGTCTGGTTTCCTCTGAAATGGAGCTGAATTGAATGTTAGTTCTTTCTGGACCCAAAGACACATGTATGTCTCCCCCACCGCAACCCACTTTTAGCATCTTTGTGGTCCTTTGTGGCAGGTTAACACAGTGCAGTGTTTTCACCAACTGGCCTGATCTTAAGAGTCACCTATGAAAATGAAGATTCCCAGGACGTTCATCTGGAAAGTCTGACTTAGGACCAGGTGCCATTAGGAAACTCAGTTTCTAACAAGGGCCCAAAATGATTCTCGTGATGTCTGTATTTTGGAAGAATGCAAAGAGATTAGTCAGACAATTTTGGCTTCAAATCCTGACCCTATCCCTTGTTTGGCTGTGAAATCTTGGATGGATTAGTTAATCATCTGGGCCTCATTTTCAATTTTGAGGACAAACATTTTAATAGAATATGTAGAGAATCGTAGCACTCATCTTTATTATTGTGGGGTTTTTGTTTGTTTGTTTGTTTGAGACAGGGTCTTGCTCTGCCACCTAGGCTGGAGTGCAGTGGCACAATCACGGCTCACTGTACCCTCAGCCTCCCAGGCTCAAGTGATCCTCCCACCTCAGCCTCCCAACTAGCTAAGGACTGCAGCTGCCCGCCATCATGGCTGACTAGTCTTTTTAAATTTTTTGTACAGATGGGGTTTCACTATGTTGCCCAGGCTGGTCTTGAACTCCTGAGCTTACTATCTGCCTGCTTCGCCTTCCCAAAGTGCTGGGATAACAGGTGTGAGCCACTGTGCCAAGCCTTATTGGCTCTTTTAAATGTTTTTATTAGTGTTCTTATTATCCCTTCGGTGTGAGAGGAGATGTCATCGAAAGAGCATTGGCATGAGTTACAATGTCTTTATAATCTCTCCCATGTCAACAAAAGTCTCTGATAAACCTACAGGGGCAGTTTTGAGAGAGACAGGAGAAAGGCGGTGCTGTGAGGATCACACAGGCTCATCACATGGCTTGGGAGGAGCCCTGGTGGAGGAGCCCTGCACATTGTAGCAGTAAAGGGGAAAAGGCAGGGCACTCCTCTGGACCCCTAAAGAAAGAGTGGAGATGGCTTTGCGCTATTTCATGACCAAAAAGTGGCCCTGACTTCCAAACCAGCAAGGGGCTCTTGCATCCCTTATATCCTCGTCTTCTGACCTCCTGGAGGTACGACCTGAGCACTTTTACCCCTCACCCCAGGGTCCTCTCTTCTTTCATAGAGCCTTTACCATAGGCCAGAGGAGCTGGGGTTTTTTTTCTTTTTTTTTTTTTCCACCTTTATTTTAGGTTTGGGGTATGTGTGGAGGTTTGTTACATAGGTAAACGTGTCACGGGAGTTTGAGGTACAGATTATTTCATCACCCAGTTATTAAGCCCAGTACCCAATAGTTATCTTTTCTGTTCCCCCCTCCTCCCACCTTCCCTGCTCAAGTAGACCCCAGTGTCTCTTATTTCCTTCTCTGTGTTCATAGGTTCTTATCATTTAACTCCCACTTAAAAGTGAGAACATGCAGTATTTGTTCCTGGGTTAGTTTGCTAAGGATAATAGCCTCCAGCTCCATCCACGTTCCCTTAGTAGATATGATCTTGTTGTTTGTTATGGCTGCATTGTATTCCATGGTGTATATGTGGATCTTGTTGTTTTTTATGGCTGTATTGTATTCCATGGTGTATATATTTTCTTTATTTGATCTTTCATTCATAGGCATTTAGGTTGATTCCATGTCTTTGCTATTGTGAATAGTGCTGCAGTGAACATTTGCATGCATGTGTCTTTATGGCAGAATGATTCATATTCCTCTGAGTGTATACCCAGTAATGGGATTGCTGGGTTGAATATTAGTTCTGCTTTTAGCTCTTTCAGGAATTGCTATACTGCTTTCCACAACGGCTGAACTAAATTACACTCCCACCAACAGTGTATAAATGTTCCCTTTTCTCCCCAACCTCGCCAGCATCTGTTTTTACTTTTAATAATAGCCATTCTGACTGGTGTGAGATGGTATCTCATTGTGGTTTTGATTTGCATTTCTCTAATAATCAGGGCTATTGAGCTTTCTTTCATATGCTAGTTGGCTGCATGTATGCTTTTTTTTGAAAAGTGCCTGTTCATGTTCTTTGCCCACTTTTTAATGGGGTTGTTTTTCTCTGGTATATTTGTTTTAAGTTCTTTATAGATGCTGGATATTAGACCTTTGTCAGATGCATAATTTGCAAATATTTTCTCCCATTCTGCAGGTCATCTGTTTACTCTGTTGATAGTTTCTTTTGCTGTGCAGAAGCTCTTAAGTTTAATTAGATCCTACTTATCAACTTTTGCTTTTGAAACCCTGGAAGACAAACTAGGCAATATCATCCTGGACATAGGAATGGACAGAAATTTCATGACAAAGACACCAAAAGCAATCACAACAAAAGCAGGGGAGCTCTTAACCATGATTTACAGTGAGACACTCTGGTTCCATAGCCAGGATGATGGGAAACCTTTACCAAAACAAATCTCTTCTTGGAATCCCAAGTTGGAACTCTAAATGTTCTATCTCATGAAAAATAACAATCAGCCGGGCATTGTTCTGCATGCCTGTAATCCCAGCTATGTAAGAGGCTGAGAAAGGAGGATCACTTGAGTCCAGGAATTCTAGACCAGTCTGGGCAACCTAGAGAGACCCCATCTCAAAATAAAACAAAAAGCCCTGATGTTCATGGCTATTGCACTATATAGTATTATTAATATTATATTTCACACAAACTGTAGGTCATGTAGGTGCTGAGGGAAAGAATTGGGAACTGTGAAAACCATTGTTTATATAGAAGATGTCTTTTGAGTTCCAAACAAATGTGGAGAACGTAAGCCATTGACAGCAGCTGGGTACCGCCTGCACGGTCTCCTTCTCCAAGGCAGCAGGATGGCATAGACCCACAGGAAGGACTCTCTAATTATGTTAATTGGCCAAGATCCAGGCAGCAGAGTTATCTATGCTAAATGGAAGAAAGATTTCTTGCCTCTGCGTGGTGGCTCATGCCCGTAATCTCGACCCTTTGAGAGGCCAAGGCAGGAGGATCACTTGAGCCCAGGAGTTTGAGACCAACCTGTGCAACAAAGGGAGACCCCATCTCTACAAAAAACAAAAACAAAAATAGCCAGATGTGGTGATGCCTGCCTGTACTCCCACCTAGTCGGGAGGCTGAGGATCACTGGAGCCCAGGAGTTGGAAGCTTCAGTGAGCTATGACTGTGCCACTGTGCTCCAGCCTGGGTGATGGAGTGAGACCCTGTCTCGAAAAAAGAAAGAAAGAGTTCTTGAAAAATGGATGGTTGTTTTTGTGGCTGAATGGCGTTATCTTGGTGTTCAAAAGTACTTCAGGTATATTTGGCAGTCAAAGCGTTTTTAAAGCACCTAAACAGCCTATCTTATATTGGACTTCTCACCTCTTCCCAGAAGCGTGAGGCCCAAAAGTAGATGTATATACAACTAGAAGTTAAGCCAAACCCGGCTTCTCAAGTGGTCATGGTTGAAGAACACTAACTACTAAAAAGGTGTATTGACCCATGGGGACAAAAAGCTGACCCCTGGGGAAAAGTCTGGCTTTTCCTCACTCTCTGATGTGTGTTGACTTTACTGATCTGGAAACATTAACGTGGGGAACGGAGGCAAGAGGTTAAAAGCCTTTCAAAGAAAAAGTGAACATGTCTTTTGTCAAAACTCATTTAGGAATTGGTTTGTTTTAGTGGTTCTGCAATAGGTAAACTGAGTTATTTGACATGCTGACTTGATAAAGCCACCTTTGTCCGAGTAGACTGTTATGATAGCTGTAAGTATGACTAGGTGGCTATTTACTTGTAAAGTTGTCCACAGTGCCATGACAGCAGTGACAACAGTCCAAGAAGACACATTACAAATTCATTAACTTGTTCTTCTCTTTTCAGAGGATTTAGAGTGTCAAGGGAAAGATTATTATAAACTAGACTGCATACTTTTTTCACCACTCGCTATAACAGATTATTTGGAGCAAAACATGGTGAGACTATGAAAAACAGTGCAACAGAGTGGCCTCTTCCATGAGGTTAGATTTTAAATGTAGCGCTTAAGGTAGGCATCATGGAGGTGAGAATTATACATGGAAATCCCTTCAATTTGTACATCAGGTACTGGCAGGGATTTAGATACCATGTTAATATGAAAAATACTTATCTTTAAACACTGGAATCACTCTGTATGGCAAGACGTTGGCCACACAAATACACATTAGAGTGAAATGAACCCTCAAGATACTGAATTGAACAGAGGACATTAGGGTCCCATATTTGTCTCACGCTCCCTTTAAAGCAAAAGGCCATTGAGAGGATTGTTGCCCTATGACATCATTGTTTCCTGCTTTTTTCATGCTGATCTGGCAGGTGGGTTTTGCAGGTTCATGTGGACTTGATGTAACACCAATGTTTTCTACCTGAGGCCTCTTTTTTTTTTTTTTTGAAATGGAGTTTCAGTCTGTCACCTAGGCTGGAGTGCAGTGGTGCGATCTCGGCTCACTGCAATCTCCGCCTCCCGGGCTCAAGCAATTCTTCTGCCTCAGCCTCCTCAGTAGCTGGAATTATAGGCGTGCACCACCACACCTGGATAATTTTTGTATTTTTAGTAGAGACGGGGTTTCACCACATTGGTCAGGCTGGTCTCAAACTCCTGACCTCGTGATCTGCCCACCTCAGCCTCCCAAAGTGCTGGGATTATAGGTGTGAACCACCTCGCCTGGCTCTTGAGGCCTCTTAAGCCTTGGTATTGGCTTATGCTATTGTGCATTAGGAGAATGCATTATCATGTAGCTGATGCCCTCATACAGACTCCTACTCAGCATTTGGCCAAGTGACTGTCAACTCCTTAAATTCAAATTCCAGAAAAAACACTGACTTAAAGAAGAAGAGACTTTTAAACACTGGCTATTTTATGATGAAGCTGTCCGTTTAAACTGCTCTCTTTAGAAGTGTGATTTCTTTCATTTTTATTTGTGAGCGTTACAAGCCCTTCTGGCCAACATTGCGTGATCACTAGGTTGATCAGCGAGGTTTTAAAAATAGGACTTGTATCACATAAGAAAAGGGATATTGAGGCATAATTATACATTTATATGGTACTTTACATATTTTAGAGTGCTTTTATATGTGTTATTTGATTTTATCTTCACATAACCCAGTAAAGCAGAGAAGCATTAACTTCAGTGTAACAGTCGAGGAAACTAAGAGGTTGAGATAGTTTTCTCAAGGTCACCCAGGGAATATATTAATAATTAGAGATAGTTTATGCCCTCAGAAGCTGAACATGTATCTTTTATTTCTATAGACTGTAGATACTTATGCTGTAAGAGCCTCACAGTCAAAAGAATGAAAAGAAGAAAACTAGGTTTTGTCAGTCATCTAACATTAGTCATTCTAGAAACCGGAGGTAATAACAACATTTGCTTCTTTCCTCTGAAATGATTTGGAATGTCCTGAATATCTAAATTTGACAAGAATAGCTGACTAATCAATGGACAGGATCCATTTTAGTCCAAATGGAAATCCATGAAAAAGATGGAATGGAGTGAAAAGGGCAGCCAGCCAGATGTCCAGGGGTCTGACCCGCCCTGGCTCCCTTGCACACCGTTCCATCAAACCTTGAGTAAGGCAGCCCTCACTCAAACTGGGGATCCAAATACCTACCCCTGCCATCTGTCCTAGATATTAGGAAAGTAAGAAGCAGTGCTGTGGATCGACATTATTTGGGACTTTTAAACACTGTACAAAATGTAATTGTTATTTTAATTAGGAGTTGTTCTCCTCTTTCCCATTGAAGAATTCCCTCTTAGGAGTTCATTTCTGTTATCTCTTCAGTGGCCCATGCTTGGTAATATTTCTCCATCAAGTTCTAGTCTGTGTGTGTGTGTGTGTGTGTGTGTGTGTGTGTGTGTGTGTGTGTATGTTACATTTGCTTATTCTGATGAATCTTTCAGCAGGAACCATTTCTCCTGAAATCTTTCTTTATCATTTCATCAAGAGTAATGGAAATGTTACCTGTCCTTTATTTGTTGCAAAATTTAGGGACAAGGAAGAAGACCGTGTATGTTTTCTTAAAATCAATGGCCAGCACATTACTGTAAAACCTATTGATTAAAAACACAAAGTATAATGTTAGTCATTTAGTCTGTGAAGTGATGCAATAAGGGAAGAAATTTATCCTTTGACTTTTGCATTAACCTTTTATTGACTGCTTGCATACCCATAATTAACACACTCTTTAGCTAAAGTGGTTAATTTTAGCATGGTGACCAGTGTTCACTAATGTAGCTGCAATCCCGATCATCTAAATGTAAGTGCAGCCCTGGGGGAAATCACCGGGCAGTGACGCCCTTCATGAGTTACACCTTGGTCAGGGGGACCTCTGGACAATCTGCTAGCAGCTAGCCAATGTGACACTTTTCGGCTGCTTCCTGTTACATCACTAGGTCATTCAGGGAGAACAACTCCTAAGTAGCTGAGAGTTTCAGGAGGTGGTTTATAGAGTGCTTTGAGTCAAAATAATGTGAATTTAGGAAGGAGAGAGAGAGAAAGTATATATGTAATATATATACTTTATATACACATATAATATGTAATATAGTATATATTGTATATAATTATATGTATTTATTGTATAATTATTTTATATATTATATAATATTAGATATAATTATATTTTATATATTTATTATATAATATAATTATATATAATAGTTATATAATAAATATATAAATTTATAAATTATATATAATAGTTATTATATTATAATTATATAATAAATAAATAAAATTATATAATTGTTACAGTTATATGTAATAGTTATATAATTATATATTAAATATATAAAATATATAATAATTATATAATAAATACATATAATTGTGTATTTTAATAAATATATAATTACATATTATATATACTATATTACATATAATTTAT